>NC_137233.1:7779172-8424172 GCF_949987685.1 Ammodytes marinus | reverse complement strand
ACCAGACTGAATGCAAAATCTAATACAACCAACCAGCCCTCCTACATCAAGTGATGTAGACTGTGGACTGAAACTTAAAACTTTGCTTCAAACTACTACAAGAAGTGTCAGAGTTGAGTTAGAAAGCTGTTCTGAATCTGATCAAAACACAACTAATTGTGACACAGTGTGACTATGTCCATAGATAGAGGTTATGGTAACATATAAAAATATTAATGACCCATTGTTAGATAAGATGAGATAGCCTTTACAGTCAACCATACAATGAAATTGGGAGTGCCAATTGAAGGTGCTTTATACTTTAAAAAAAGTTAAGTTAGAAAAATAGTGAAAGCAGGACAAGGACAGGTGATGTCATAAATAATAAATAAATGTAATAGGCAGTAGGCATATTGAACTTGGTAGGTAAATTGAGGTATATGTGTGTCTGTTTAATGTCTCATGTGAGTGTTGATTGTCCTGCTTGTCCAAGGAAAGGAGCTGTTACTTTCTATATTTCCAGTTTTTAACTATTGCTGCATTATCAAGGTTTACAATGTTCAAATAGTTTGGACACTAATAATTATTGGAAGCAACGTACCAATAGCCTCATGACTTGCAGTCAAACTGGCTACCATCCATCATCAACATTTATGTAAGACCCTGGTGTGGCAGCAAAAACAAAATGTCAAAGTTACAGAGCCCGAGACGATCAGTCGTTATCAGTTTGTTTGCAGTCTGGGGTAAAGAGGAGTGAACCAAAAAACTACAGCAAAAGCAGCAACAGCACCGTAAAGCACTACTGAGCTGCCATTACCGATCGAAAGCCCGAGTGTGCCTGTTATACACACACTTCATAAAGAATGCGTCTCATAAATCCTCCCTAAACGATTCCTCCTTAAATGATTCCCACAGCTCCTCAGACTGTCTGCTCAGTGGAGGGCGCTCATGGATCAAAGCATTAACAGGAAACCAGGGTGAGGTGCGCAGGGGCAACAAAGCTCAGGGCCCCCCGATCATCACCCCACCACCCCTCTGCAAACCTAATGGAAAGCAAACAGACAGACAATTTCTTTCAATTAGCCCAAACTGGCCCAACCAATAAATTTCAGTTTGTTCCACAAGACGTAAGGGCCCTGTTGCATGTCCCGCTGAAAATGAAGACTAATGGGGTATTGTGGTGCTGCTGAGTGCTTGATTTTGTTGCACTCACTCCACCACTCGCCCGCTACTCTTTTCTTTTCTTCTCTTCTCCCAAGGCTTCCTTCCCTCCTTCCTTGAGCTAGCTGGAATCAGTGCTGACCAGGCACAACACAAATGTTTAATACATTTATTCACGACTGGGATTCATTTTCTGTTTTAAGCATTATTTCTGAGTAGTAAGGCGGAGCCATTCATCACAGCCTGACAACAGACTGACGCACTCCATTGTTCACCCTTTGTGTCACCTGAAGTGATGGCCTGCAGGGTAACACTCAGCTGCCTACCGAGTAACTTTTTTTTCTTTCTTTTTTTTCTCAACTTAAAGCATGTTTTATGGGAATTTAGAGCTTTAATTAAAACTGATTTTTTATTATTGCACAAAGGTGTGTTGTCATGGTGATGATTTTAATGTGTATTATTTAGTTTTGTAGTAATTTCTTTTTTTGGTTTTTATTTAAAAGATTATCAAATGGTGTACGCAAAATCATAATCTGAACAGTATAGAGTCTGGACCAAAACATATATTGTTTCCCTTTGAAATGCAGTGAAGTGAAAATATAAATTACCTCGGGTCATAGGCGTAGATTAAGGAGGGACGCAGGGGACGTGTCCCCCCCCCAATAATAAGAAGAGATATATTTATACCCCTCAATAAGTAAGGAAGACAACCCTATTCTCCCCAAAATAGGTAAAAATTGCAGTTCAGGATGTTGAAACACTTATATATCCCTCCTAATTGTTAATACATATTTCGCAATACTTTCAAACACCCCTACAGTGGACCGTACCATCTTAAACTTGCCGACATTCGACTGGCTTCTGTAAATTGTTAGATAGTGAGCTTGTTAAGCCCAATACGATGCACTTTCTCACCTTCAGGGTGAATTAAATTGTGTCAAGTGTGTAAGGATGGATGCTAAGAGTTGGGGTTGGTCTAGGGTTGCTATCTCCCACAAGGAAAGTCTGACACTCATGAGCGTCAGACTTTCCTTGTGGGAGATAGCAACCCTAGCCCAACCCTAACCCTACAGAAAATGAATGGAATTCAATGTAAATTGCCCCAAAAAGGACTGGCTTGCTGTGAAAAGCACCCCCTAGACTAGATGAGCGTCAGACTTTCCTTGTGGGAGATAGCAACCCTAGCCCAACCCTAACCCTACAGAAAATGAATGGAATTCAATGTAAATTGCCCCAAAAAGGACTGGCTTGCTGTGAAAAGCACCCCCTAGACTAGATGAGCGTCAGACTTTCCTTGTGGGAGATAGCAACCCTAGCCCAACCCTAACCCTACAGAAAATGAATGGAATTCAATGTAAATTGCCCCAAAAAGGACTGGCTTGCTGTGAAAAGCACCCCCTAGACTAGACTAGACTAGACTAGAGAGACTAGAGATACTAGACTAGACTAGACTAATCTAGGCTAGAGAGACTAGAGTTTTCTCATAAAAAAAGTTCGTACTGTTCATGAAAAAAAAAGTTCTGAATGTTCGCGGAAAAGTTCTGAATGTTCGCGGAAAATGAATTAAAAAAAAAATATTCGGAATGTTCGCGGACTAGACTAGACTAGACTAGAGAGACTAGACTAGAGAGACTAGACTAGAGAGACTAGAGAGACTAGACTAGACTAGACTAGAGAGACTAGACTAGAGAGACTAGACTAGAGAGACTAGACTAGAGAGACTAGAGAGACTAGACTAGACTAGACTAGAGAGACTAGAGAGACTAGACTAGAGAGACTAGACTAGAGAGACTAGACTAGAGAGACTAGACTAGACTAGAGAGACTAGAGAGACTAGACTAGAGAGACTAGAGAGACTAGAGAGACTAGACTGGAGAGACTAGAGAGACTAGACTAGACTAGACTAGAGAGACTAGAGAGACTAGACTAGAGAGACTAGAGAGACTAGACTAGAGAGACTAGACTAGAGAGACTAGAGAGACTAGACTAGAGAGACTAGACTAGAGAGACTAGACTAGAGAGACTAGACTAGACTAGAGAGACTAGAGAGACTAGACTAGAGAGACTAGAGAGACTAGAGAGACTAGACTAGAGAGACTAGACTAGACTAGACTAGACTAGAGAGACTAGACTAGACTAGAGAGACTAGACTAGAGAGACTAGACTAGAGAGACTAGACTAGAGAGACTAGAGAGACTAGAGAGACTAGACTAGACTAGACTAGAGAGACTAGAGAGACTAGACTAGAGAGACTAGAGAGACTAGAGAGACTAGACTAGACTAGAGAGACTAGACTAGAGAGACTAGACTAGAGAGACTAGACTAGAGAGACTAGAGAGACTAGACTAGAGAGACTAGAGAGACTAGACTAGAGAGACTAGACTAGAGAGACTAGAGAGACTAGACTAGAGAGACTAGACTAGAGAGACTAGACTAGAGAGACTAGACTAGACTAGAGAGACTAGAGAGACTAGACTAGAGAGACTAGAGAGACTAGAGAGACTAGACTAGAGAGACTAGAGAGACTAGACTAGAGAGACTAGACTAGACTAGACTAGAGAGACTAGAGAGACTAGACTAGACTAGACTAGAGAGACTAGAGAGACTAGACTAGAGAGACTAGAGAGACTAGACTAGAGAGACTAGACTAGAGAGACTAGACTAGACTAGACTAGACTAGAGAGACTAGACTAGACTAGAGAGACTAGACTAGAGAGACTAGACTAGAGAGACTAGACTAGAGAGACTAGAGAGACTAGAGAGACTAGACTAGACTAGACTAGAGAGACTAGAGAGACTAGACTAGAGAGACTAGAGAGACTAGAGAGACTAGACTAGACTAGAGAGACTAGACTAGAGAGACTAGACTAGAGAGACTAGACTAGAGAGACTAGAGAGACTAGACTAGAGAGACTAGAGAGACTAGAGAGACTAGACTAGAGAGACTAGAGAGACTAGACTAGAGAGACTAGAGAGACTAGACTAGACTAGACTAGAGAGACTAGAGAGACTAGAGAGACTAGACTAGAGAGACTAGAGAGACTAGACTAGAGAGACTAGACTAGAGAGACTAGACTAGACTAGACTAGACTAGAGAGACTAGACTAGACTAGAGAGACTAGACTAGAGAGACTAGACTAGAGAGACTAGACTAGAGAGACTAGAGAGACTAGAGAGACTAGACTAGACTAGACTAGAGAGACTAGAGAGACTAGACTAGAGAGACTAGAGAGACTAGAGAGACTAGACTAGAGAGACTAGACTAGAGAGACTAGAGAGACTAGACTAGAGAGACTAGAGAGACTAGACTAGACTAGACTAGACTAGAGAGACTAGACTAGAGAGACTAGGACTAGAGAGACTAGACTAGACTAGACTAAAGAGACTAGACTAGAGAGACTAGACTAGACTAGACTAGACTAGAGAGACTAGACTAGACTAGAGAGACTAGACTAGACTAGACTAGACTAGAGAGACTAGAGAGACTAGACTAGACTAGACTAGACTAGAGAGACTAGACTAGACTTGACTAGACTAGAGAGACTAGACTAGCACCCCCTTTTGCACTTTTTTTTTACACTTTATAATTCCATGCACAGGTATCCACTTTTGACCTAGGTGTATCTATCTTGGGGTGTGTCCTTGGGCTAGACCCACCTTGCCTGGTATGAATGTGTATGACTGGTGTATGTTTGAGGTGGTGGTCGGAGGGGCCCCAGGGCAGCTGTGGCTACTACCGTAGTTTACCACCACCAGTATGACTGTGTGTGTGAATTAATAGAACCTGGATCCCTGGATCCCAAGCCCCATCAACTTTACATTTCCCTTTTGTTTGTTTGTATGTAAAGCGCTTTGAGTGCGAGAAAAGCGCTAAATAAATTAAATATATTATTATTATTATTATAAATAAGTTCATAAAAATTCACCAGAATGCTCAAAATGATATGTTTGAAACACATTTTTTTCTGGTGGAGTACCCCCAGACCCCCACTTATAATGTGTCCCCCCCCCCAATGTTGAAGCGAAACCTACGCCCTTGCCTCAGGTAAATGTACTTTGTTACCATTTTCACCGTTGGCCTTAAACAAGCAGTTATAGTTAAAGTGAGATGAGATGACTAATGAAAATATACTAGTGGAAGTCACAAAACCCCCAGTACTTAACAGCAATGCCAATAACAACAATAAAGATGAATCATTTGAGTGATATTGGCCATCAATCGCTGATGTATGGCAGATCTCTGGGCCACCGCTGCTTGATGAGGGAAGAAAACAAAGTTGCTTTGTCATAGGGTGAAATATTAACTACAAGTGAACAGGGGGCAAGGAGACATTGATTTTACATTGCAGGACTCAATCAAAGAGAATTATGGATGGCAATTCAAACTATGATTTGCCTGTGTGCTGCTCATTAAGATTAACATCCATAGTGTATGTCTCCCCCGTGGCGATGTAGGAATAAGATGAACAGGGGCAGGTTAAATACAGTTCGATATTTGAGAGAGGTGAAGTCACATGATGGCTAATAAAGATGGGTGAGCTAGAAAGATATAGTCGGATACAACGCAGTGGTAAGAATAGGAAGGAACATGGAACGGAAAAGGAAGAGAAGTAGAAAGGAGAGGAAGAGAGAGGGAGAGAGAGAAAGAAAGAAAAAAACGCCATTATTATAGCCCGAACAGATAAACTATGCATCAAAGTGCAGCGTTTATTGAAAAACCATTTTTATGAGTGCTTGGAGGGCATGAAAATGAGCCCTATGTTCAAACACATCAATACAACACTGCAGCAGCCAATGTTATTTATTTTAATTTTTTCTTCTTCTTCTTCTTCTTCTTGTCCCCGAGATTCCCAATCAGATCTTGTGGCTCCCTGCAGGCTTTTATGCCAGCCGCAAATGGTGCGACTGCCAGACTGACAAACACGCAATCACTCAGAGCGGAGGGGAGAAAAAAAGAAAAAAAAATCTTACACAGCCTCCTATCACAAAAGACCCCCCTTTTAATAAGCCCGTGAAAAAGAGCAAGTAATCCTTTGTAATGATTTCATTAAATGCCCTCATCACACCTGGAGATAATTCCATTATGATTGTGGCAATAAAAGGAGGCTTTCATCAGGAGCCGCAGACAGAAGGGAGGGAAAAGCTATTATTCCCCTCTCATATTGAGATATGACGGCGCCCTCTAATATTATGATATTAGGCCATTTGGCACAATTGATGACACTCCAGTCAATCCATAAGGCTTGTGGAGAGTTTCCCCCACTGACAAAACACTGATACTTTTGACGTGCACCCGTGGAGGGATAGTAACCTGTGGTGATAGAAATGTACACACAGAATAAAGAAATTGCGGTATTTGTTGGTATATTTAAAGTATTTACATTTTATAATGGGGATCCTATTAAACGAAATAAGTGAGTGATGTCAAATAAGGATATTGCTTAGGGAGAAAGGAAAACAACTTGATCAACCCCCCATCCTTTCCACCTTTTACATACAGTGTCTTTGCACTAGTAACCATGGTGTTAAAAAACATGCAGCACCTGCAAACCTATAAAGGTGTAACACTGTTCCCGTAGAAAGTGTGAATTCCCCTTTCACTTAAGGATTATGATAATATTCGGTACAGAGATAAAAAAAAACTAAAAAACAAACAAGATGAAGATATTGATTAGAACAGCTTTAAATAAATCCTCCAGCTATCACACAGCGCTGGAAGAATTATTATGAAAATGACAGTAAATCACAAACATGGACATTTTTTGGGTGTGATAATGTGATGAGAAAATACCCAGGTATACCAGTTGTACTTTTGCCTAGCTCTATGTTAACAAAAACCTACTGAAAAATAAATATATATATATCAGGTCTCCCCTACAAAACATCATAGAGGGGGAGTTTTATTAGAAAGTTTACACAAATAGAAAACTTCAGCACTGCCACAAATGTGTCAGCTGGCTGTGTGTGCAGGGTACAGTATGGGGATCTCTACAGAACTTATACTATATTGTTACAAAAAAAAATTCCTGTACGGCAGAGAAAAAATGTGACAAAAAGAAGGAATGGGCGAGGATACTGTGTGCTTGTCTGGAGGAATTGGAAGCTATGTGTTTTTGGCATTCATGTCACAGCCCTTTTGAAAAATGCATCAAAGCAATTGAAGAACTCGTGGGACCGGGGGTTTGGGCACACAAAGTCGTGACCATCATCCAAACCTCAGTGGTGGGGAGGGTAGAATGGGGGCTGCTGCTTATAAAGGAGGGTTTGACATGCGCTATACTGTGCCACTTCATAATAAAAACAAGCGCCCTGCCAGGCCACAGTAACACAGATTCCTGTCATTTTTGTAGATGTGCCAGTTTAGATGTAAAAATGTGTGTGTGTGTGTGTGTGTGTATATATAGGCTATATACAGTATATATATGTGTGTGTGTGTGTGTGTGTGTGTGTGTGTGTGTGTGTGTGTGTGTGTGTGTGTGTGTGTGTGTGTGTGTGTGTGTGTGTCGGTGTCTGTGTGTCTGTGTCTGTGTGCGAGTGTGTCTGTTTGTGTGCTACTGTGTACAGAAACAATTTGACAGTGGTGGCAGTGGACTGGTATTTTCACGCCTCTCGAAAAACTTGGAAACAGATTGTGTTGTTTTTCATGCCTGCGTTCACACTCGGCCATTAGCTAAAAATGCCTTCTGCTTTAAGAACAGCTCTCTCTTCCACCTTCTGCTCTGTGGAAATTGCAAATAACGATGGCCACAGTCTAACTATGACTTCCTTAAATGTGTGCACTGATGGTTAGGAATTGAAATGAGATCACTAGCAGATGGATAATTCCCCACAGATGTTGTATACTCTCCACTCATCTTCTGCTTTGTGATTCTGGGCCAAGACTCATCAGAAAAGGAACACATAAGTTTGTCTCTCTGGTGTGGTTAAAGCAGCAAGGCTTATGATGTTACTACTACAACCACTATTATAACTTCTCCTATGGGTCTGATAAACAGGCCATACACACTTTATGTTTGTGAGAAGACGTGCCACATGTTAAAGATATAACAAGGAAAGCATAACTGATAAGAGATTTTAGGGTATAAACCGATATTGATGTTGCCATGGTGTGTGGCTATATCCGGCTCTGTAGAAGGTTTGTATTGCCTTCATTCTAAATCAGAATAGACAAAGAATGGCAGGATCAAACAATGCTCAATTGGAAAGGACAAGTTTGGCATTTGGGAAATGATCAATTGAGTTTTTTGACAGGACATTCAGTTAATTGTGTGTGTATACACTATAGTAACAGATCACCCAGGTAACATGCTGTTCCCTAATAAACAATGTATCCACTTCAACCTCAACCCCCATAACCCTTTTTTTATCCATTATTTATATATGTTCTGCTTGGCTTTGTTTGAAAATACTGTAGACTTACAAGTGCAAGAACTTCACAAGTTAACTTAGTTAGTCCGTGCTGAATTTAATTGCAGCTTTAGGTCATGTTTGCAGCACCTTATTATAAGTAAAATAAAATAAAATACACCCCACGGTCTTTTCAGATCCTGTTCCTGTAGTGAGAGGAGAGGAAAACTCCTTCGGGATCCATGTAAGGAGGTGGGACTGTACTACACTAAATATTAGGAATATGTATTATTTTGATGCGGTATAGTGCAGGTAAATAGCCTGTGTCTCTTATTGATTCACATGGATGTGAGGCTTATTCTTTTTTGTTTTTTAAATAATATCAAATAAAAAAACTAAAGTTCAGCTTGTGGTCCCGTGTCAAATAACTGAAGTGGAAATAGATAGAGGTTAGAGTTCAAAATAAACAGTCAGTCATTCTCTCATGAGCCACATTCTCGCATGGAGAAATCAGAAACCCAGCCATTTATTATGCGGAAGCTATCCTAGTGGGATCACAGGCTGGGGTCACCACTTATTTGTACAGGTTGGGATAAGGCTTCTGTATTCCCTGGATGTTTCAAAGTCATGTCACTGAGGGGACTCACGACTGCTCACCACTCTCAGAGGAATGAAATGAGAAAAACGTGTTGAAAATGTATAGAACTTCTGGGTGTGTGTGTGTGTGTGTGTGCTGTGTGTGTGTGTGTGTGTGTGTGTGTGTGTGTGTGTGTGTGTGTGTGTGTGTGTGTGTGTGTGTGTGTGAGTGTGTGTGTGTGTGTGTGTGTGTGTGTGTGTGTGTGTGTGTGTGGTGTGTGTGTGTGTTTCGGTTCATGTGGTAGTGGATCTCTGGTGTACAGCGGGTTGCGTGACCTCATTGTGGTGAGGTGTTTGTTTATCGAAGTGTGTACATTTGCCCAATTGTGTGTGAAGGAGAGAGCGAGGCACAGACCGAACATGAGAAGGAGAAGAAATGATAATAACAGGTACATTTACAATTGTTTTTAACTGACTTTTTTATTCAGTTGCGGGCAACAGAAACAAGTTTTTATTTTAATAACGACACATTATCACCGTATAGCCCAATTCATTACATCTGCGTTCACGTGTCCACTGTAGGCATGGAAAGCGTGCAAGTATGTAATCGATTGCTTAACACTCCTGTCCAGTTGGTGGCATTTGCCGAGAAGAAAGCCAAGAAATAGACCTCTAAAACAAAGCAATATTGTAATAGTCAGGGATCCATTTTCTGCAGCCACTTTTTGCACTCTCCGTTCATACATTCTATTGATGGGTTTCACGCTTGTGTGTTGCTACAGTGTGGTATTACCTTCCATCATGCTGACAGTGTTGACCTCTTCTCACAACAGCCTCTTGCCAGCCTTGGTATACAGCCATGTGGATCGGCATTATGTGCACGCATGGAACAAAAGACTAGCACAGACCTTTGTTTTCAAAATTAATGATACCGATATTCCAGTTTGCACAACCGCACAAGTCTGCGGACGCCTACAGACACTCTTATGTATTATCTACTACACAGGTTTTTTAGTAACTACTACATAGGTAATGCAAAAAAATATATACATATATGTAGTAGGTAAATCATAACTATGTAGTAGTTACTATAAAAAACATTAAAAAAATAGTAGGTAATGCATAACTATGTAGTAGTTACTAAAAAAATTAAATTCAAAACATTTAGTAGTTACTAAAAAAATAAGGTGGCCATTTAAGTTGAAACACATGGCCCATTTTACCTGATGTCACCCTAGTAGTTCCAAAAAAAAAATATAAATATATGTGGTAGGTAATGCACATCTATGTAGTAGTTACTACAATGTTGTGTACCTTATAGTTGAGTGTCACCAATTATTAATTATAGCTGATTTAAGTATCCAACAAACAAAGAAAAAATGTCAAGTCAATAGGCAGAATGCATGTAGTGGAGGTTTAGATGACAGGCCCGACCTACCGTATCCATTCTTAGAGAGAAAATCTCATTAAAGCCACTTTTCCAATGGGAAACAGATTTGGATAAAGCACTCATCAACACTCGGCCTGTTTTGGTGAACATTAGAGGAGTCTGCCGAGTGCAGGTGTGTGTGTGTGTGTTTGGAGGGGGGTGGGGGGGGGTCTTGTATTGACTTTTTCTCGCCTCTCTCGTCTTAATGCATCCCCCCTCCTCCCTCACACCCCATCCTCTTTATTTGAACACCTTTCCTTCCCCATCAACTTTCATCAATCTCTCTCTATCCTCGCTGGGTGAAAAATTGCCACCATTACGTTTGTCTTGTGGTTTACAGAAATAGCATTCTTTTTACGGACAAACGTGAGGTAAAACAACTCATGGTGACTCACAAGACTTCAGGACGAACGCACCGCAGCATAAATCACTCCCCATATTGGACCACTTTAATACAGTGAAAAGAAGTTCAAAGTAGGGGAAATGTTTGCACATCCAGAATAATGCAGGCTCTGCAAACCGAGCCTCAACACACTGGTGAGGGATCAGTTATCTTCCTTATTCTCTTAAATATTTATCCCACAAGCTGCTGCTGGAGATAACTGTGTTTAGTATTTGGCAAGTTGAATGAGGTTAAGAATAAAGTTACGATAGTGCCTGGTTTAATTTATTTATTCTACTCTTTAATTACTTCATAGGCATAGCCATTCATTTGTTTTCTTCAGCAAATAATCGTTCAAGGTCAGAATGATGGCAACAGATGAAAATGGGGCTCACCAAACTTATTTCATTTCTTATTTTTTTTTAAAAACTTTTATTTTAGTAGTTTTATAGTTTTATACATATGGACAAAAAAAACAGAATAAGTAAACACAAACAATACATACACAACGCCCAACCCCCTCTCCCCTCTCCCCTCTCCCCTCTCCCCTCTCCCCTCTCCCCTCTCCCCTCTTCCCTCTCCCATCTCCTCTCTCCCCTCTCCCCTCCCCCCTCCCTCACTTTAATTTCTTCTTTAGGGGAACATAAATGTTTCAACCAAAATACATGCCAAGCCTTACTATCCCTGTCGAGAATGTAGGATACATTGTCTGGAAACCATGAATATCTGTACATAAACTTGTACCTGTCCAACTAACGGTTAAAAAAAAAATCTGGATAAGTGGAGCAGAGCATCGGCAACGTCATTAGGATTCATGATTGGTGCACCATGGATGTCTCTACTTAAAGGGGCTCAGAGGAACTTTCAGTTTTTGTGAATTCTTGCACCCCCTTGGGACAAAAGCGGCAGTGTTTTTACCACGCCAGCTGTTGTTCCTGGGTGAGTGTAACCATGACAAACATTGAGAAAAACTATAATTAAATAGCATTCTTTGCACTGATGCTCTTGTTTGCTGTTACATGTCATTTATGATCATCAGAGGAAAAATTTGACTTATTCTGAAATATTTAAATGTTCCTTGTAGCACCTTTAACGTCAAGCTAGTCAAATAATCCAAGAATTGTGGGGACATTGATTTCACAAAAAAATCTCAACCTCCAGGAAAAACTAGAGGAAAATTCAGGAGATCAACCAAGTCAGCGGAAGCCATCTTGTGAAATCCTTGAAGGTCAATGTACAAAATGTCATCACAATCCAATGGTGTAATAGTTGTTGAGACTTTTCAGTCTGGATCAAAATGATGGACCTATCGACTGACGATGCCATCCCCAGGGCCAAGACACTGTAGGTGGATAAAAAAATGCCACCACTTGGCCTCCTCCACTTAAGCATGATGAATGGTGAGAACGCAGTAGCTACTTTAAGTAAGGAATAGTAATGACCTGTGCGTTTTTGCACAGCGTAGCATTCTGCCGTTAATTACATTAGGTTGCAAACTGCTGTTAAGGAACCTGAAAGGTCTGCGGGCGCTGCATCACTGACTAATCAATTGCCATTACCATGCTGGGGACAAAGGTCTCGACCCAGGGGACTGGTTGGAAGCTGCTATTACCTTTCTACTCTTTACACTGAAGATGCTCTACAACACCTACAACTGCTGGGGGAGAATTTAAAAGTTTTAGAGTGATGGCTATCCATTTAAACAGTGTCTCAGCACTTTAGAAAACAACAATATAACATGAAACTATCCAACACAATGGCAGCACTGTGGGTGTGAGGTCTAAACATGAAGCCATTGTATCAGAATCAGAAATACTTTATTGAGCCCCGGGGGCGAACTTTGATGTATTACAGTTGGTCCAATTTAGAATAGGAACATGTATAAAGAAATAAGCTTAAAGAATAGGTTCCACAAAGTATAGCCCAACATTTAAAAATCGGAACAATATAAGAATACGACGTAAATAAGTATGAACATTATACTTCAATAATGAATGAATGAATGAATGAATGTATGAATGAATGAATGAATGATATTTTTATTTTCGTGTCATGCCACACAAGTGGCCCATCCCACACAGGATTACAAGACACCGCTATAACTACACAAAGTGTGTAGCACAAACATGAAACAAAAAAACAAAAAAAAACACTAAACATAAAGAGACATATTCCTCCTTGCCCACGCCTTTTCAATAAAGTCAGCAATTAAAAAAGTTCTGTATTGGAACAGCCAAGCTAACATATCAGTATCACACATATAATGAACTTCTTTTACATCGACTTTCTTGAATAAACTTAATCTCAAATCGTATCTCAATATGTTCACAATGTGAGTACTGGAAAACACAAGAGGAGTTTAATGTACAAATATTGACATCAGAAAAGTGTTTAGGTGTAGTCTGCACTATCATTAGGAAATGTTTGGAACATGTCCATCTGTGTCTGTTGTTGAGTCAGTAAATATAGGATTTTCAATAGCCACAGTTTGAGTGTTGTATAACAAAAACATTTTAGGACACCGAGCACCAAACGAGGCTCAGTGTGTAGTGTATTATGTTACTAAACATTTTATATTAAGCTATACTGCTTCAGGAGGACACAACACTGAGTTGGTCTCATCTTGTAGGGACCAGGAGAGGAATGTGTATCGCTTAGTGGGGGAAGCCATAGGAGAGACTTCTGTAGGTTACTCAGCATGCACACAAAAGGCGCCTCCGGGGTGACTGTCTTGTAGGGGCAAGGGGGTGAAGATCCAACGGCTAGTTTATTGGCCCCTGACCTAAAGGATTGTTCTAAAAAACACAGCGCAGACTTCCTGGCACCAAATGGCATATCAAAGGTGTTCCCCCAGATGTCCTCTGAAACCATAGGTTGGAGTTAGTTAGGGCCCACCAATCAGGTGTTAGGAGAAGAAGATCAAGTGAAAACATACAGATGTGAATTTAAGGATTAGGACTGTCTCTCCCTCTCTCTCTCTCTCTCTCTCTCTCTCCCCTCATCCCTCTTTCCCCTCTCTGACCCTGGTTCACCCAATGAAGAGAGACAGAGCGGAGAGGGCAGATACTGGCAACAGCTTTCACTGTGCTTGCCAACATTAGACACAACTCATTCGGAGACATTTCATTCTCGTGGACACATTAGTCAGACATTAGGTGTCATATTTTTCTTTTCTTTTTTCTTTTCGTGGTTTTGTTTTTATTTGGATTTATCTGCTAACTTCTTTTGGAAGAATAATAAAGATGATTAAGATCATGTTTCAACATGCGAAGAAACATCCGGGGGTAGGTTGCATCATATTCACGTATCTATGTATTTCTATATGACTAACAACAACAAATTTTGACGTATATTATTTGCATACACAAGGCGTGAATTTTTTTTACTGTAGATGCATTGTTTTTTAAAATTTGACATTGATTGTTTTTTTCAAATTGTATATATTTATTCTTCAGTTTTGAATCAAATCAATCACAGCAGACTTATCCATCTCCCTTTGGAAATAAATATATTGTACATACAAAACAAGCCATTATCAAATGTCACCGACTTGATGAGCATTTTCTGACATTTAATAAAAACGATTACTCAAATGTTAGAAAGATATTGGCAGATTGAGTGATTGATTATGGAAAAATGATCATTAGTTACAGTGCATCTCAGGCCTGAAGACTGAAGTTATTGTAACATTTCGGCCACAATTGTATTAACAGTTTTAAAATATTAACATCTTAGCTAATTCCATGAATAGCGAGTGGACTTTTGAGTTAATACTTTAGTAAAATAATGACATGTAATCCTCTGATTTGTTTTTAACAAATACATTGACTGCACATAAATACATTATAACAGTGACAGCTCATAATAAAATGAAAAATTAAACACAAAAAGACACAGAAGCTTGTTTGTGCTTGCCCCCCCCCCCCCCACCCCCACCTCCTCTTGGTTCAGAGTTATGCTGAGGGTGACCCAAATTCATGGATTGACAGTGTTGGCTTGGCGATGGACCAGAAAAGTAATAAGGGCAGCAACAGTATCGAACCCCAGCGAGTATACCAAACCCCTTCCTATCTCGGTCAGGCTGAACTGTAAAAGGTGACACACTCACTTGTGTGGCACGATGTGAAGATATCAGCACTGGGGACTGAACAGCTCTCTACACACAGGCCTAGTGCGTGTCAGTAATCAAAGCTGACCTGCTTCCACTTGTTTGTGCCTTGTCGTGACTGTTTTGGCTTATTTGAGCATCTGCAGTCAGCGTACAGTGTCTGTGTGTGTGTGTATGTGCGTGTGTGTGTGCGTGTGTGTGTGTGTGTGTGTGCATTGGTTGCATTGTGTGCACTTGTGTGTGTCTGTTAGCATGTCCTTGTGTGAGTGTGTATGCATTGAAAACTTGGATGTGCATTGTGCATTTTTTTGAAGGTTAACTTAGGGAAGTTGAGAAGTTGACGGTGAACATAATCAGATTTCAGCTAAAATAAACCCCCTGATGGGTGAACACATGGTATAATATGTGAGAAGATAGGAAACTGGCGCTGAAAGACAGTGAATATAGTCAGTTAATTGATTAGTGATGAAAGTAAAATATGATTGCTATTCAATTAATTGTAATTTTTAAAGTCAAAATAGAACACTGGTATCAGCATAACAATGTTGAGGCCTTCCTTATCTGGTCGACCATATGTTACTGCAAATGCAATATCATGCGTCTTCAGACTGTTTATAGGAAAAAACAAGGAATTTGGCCTCTGAGAAATTGGGATATGTTTATTTACCTATGTATCTTGTGGGAAAATGAAGATAAAAAAAATATTTACTTATCCAAGAAGTTAAAACGTAATTGACATGTAAACATGATTAAATGGATAAACACATTGCAACTCTAAAAGAATAAGAGCTCATATGAATAGCCGATTCATTGATAAGTAAAAAATGAATAACTACTGTAGTGGTAAAAAACAGGAGGTGTCTAACCGTGGGTTTGGAGGAGAGACAGGCTGAGAGGCAGACAGTTTCTAATATACATACATTGTTATTGTAAAACATGGGAGGAGTCAGGTTGATCTGAGTAGGAGAGACAGGTAAGGGTGGGGGAGGTAGGAGACAGGTAGACAGGTAAGCTGGGTGGGGGAAGAGGAGGGGGAGACAGGTTGGGAGGCAGATATACATTCATATTATAACTGTGTGTGGGGCAGGCTGACCCAGAACAGCAGGAGGCTGTCTGCAGGAACATTGTCCTCTTTCAAATGTATAGTCAGGCTGGCTAATCTCCCTCCACACTACCTTGATACGTGATAGCTACTTGTTTCACTGATTCAAAAATGTTCTTGTCGATTGGTGATTACTGGGAAATTTTGACATATCAGTTCTCCGACATTTAATATATGATAATTATGAAAAGGAAAATTTAAAAGATAATTACTGTAGTTTTATCTGCAATGAAAATAAGTAGTAGTAGTAGTAGTAGTAGTTGTAGTAGTAATGATTTAGTTGCAGCTCTATCCAGAATATTTGAGTCTGACAATAGTTTTTTTTTTCCAAAACTGCACTTTTGCACCTGTGAAGGAGGTCCATGCTCTTGAGGCAAAGTGATTGAGTAGTTGTGTGCTAAGTCGTTTAAATGTGCATATCTGTACCACAGCTTTAAGATGGTGATTATCAAAAGTTTCATCACAAGACATTCTCCTAATCAACACAACGAGGCACGTGGTAACGCAATCAGACAGTAGACAGATGTCTAGATACAGCCGAGTAGAGACATGCTTCAGTTCAACCTGATCAAACTGTCATTTCTCTACAGCTTGACTGGATCCGTGTGGGCTGAGAACAGCTGTTCGCCACTGGTGTGACTTTCTCTCTCTCCGTCCTCCTCTCACTCTCATACATAGAGTATGGTAGCAAGGTAGACAGAATGTGTATGGCAGTCCAGCGTTGATGAATAGAAGGTGTGCCTGGTGGGAGGATTACCACAGCTAAGCTTTGGGTGTTTAAGATGACGTATCACATTATCCCCTTGTCCCCTAATGTGCTTTTCTATTTTAATTCCTGTCATCATCACATCTTAGAATGTCAACTAAAAGTGTGTCTGTGTGTGTGTGTGTGTGTGTGTGTGTGTGTGTGTGTGTGTGTGACTGCAGACACCTTTATGCCTGTGTGTTTGAGTGCTCGGAGTTTGTGTGTGCGCTAGCTCAGTTACGTGCATATGTGTGCCTGAATATGCATGTGTTTCTGAGTGTGTCCAGCTTTTTGTGTATAGGTATATACGTGTGTGTGTGTGCGTGTGTGTGTGTGTGTGTGTGTGAGATGCTGTCGCTCAGTCTGACAGGTATAGTGTAGAGCAGGAGAGGCTCACACACATACACCTGTGTGAAATACACACACACACACACACACACACACACACACACACACACACACGGCAGCTCTCTCTTCCACGGCGTCCTTGCCCATTCAACCCAGGCTGACAGTGAGCTGCCTCACACATGGCCTGGGTCTCATGCATATGGAGGAGGGCAGGCAGAGGAAAAACAGGAATAACAACTACCGGTGAAAGTGTGTGTGTGTTTGTGTGTGTGTGTGTGTTTGTGTATTTTACACAAGTGTATGTTCACGGGACGTAGCCTATCACAGACAAACACTTGATGGAATATGTTTGTTTACCTTCATATGTCTCTGTATTGTTGGCCTAATGCCTCCCTCCTCTCCTCTCCTCAGTTAATACCTCAATTCTTCTTCCTGACTGTGGGCCTCACGGGGGCCTCCTTCTATTTGATCCGTCTGGCAAGAGGACCCCATGTCACGTAAGTCTGTCGTCTGTTTGAACTTGCAGTCACTGTGTTAATCTGCCACGTTGCGTTTGATACTGCGGGATTTTACAGACACTCTCCATTACTGGAAGCTAAATCCAAGTCTTTGGATAAATAAAGGCTCTGCGTCATTGGAGGATTTTTTAATGCTGCCAAACAGAGTTGGGTTCTGATAGCCGGTTGGCAATAGACCCAGATTTGCTGCTAGCTGCTTTGAGGCACATTAATCTCTCAAATAATATTTTAGCCCTACTCACTTAATACACAGCAATACACAAATCAGTCAAATAGAAAGATGCTAGTTCTTATCTTGTTCAGCTGTCTGCCACTGGCAGTTCTTTATCAGCTGTACTATATCTAACCGAAAAGAAAGTGTGCTCCGGAAGCCTCTGAGCATTAAAAATCATATAATAGAGGGGAAAAAAAACTTTTGTTCCACCAATGTACAATTGCAGATGGACTGTGTATTGTATTTATTCTAGAAACAAAAACAAAGCATTCTGTTATTTTTTTTTCATATCTCAGAAGGTGCACCAGCCTCACTGAACCCAGTGACTGCACACATACAGTAGATGTGCAGCGGCCGTGTCCTGCTTTGGGCCACACAGAACCACTTGTTGTGAGGGTCAGCCATAACCACTAACCTCATCCTCAGCTGGCGATGAGTGCTGTCAGTGGACACATCTCTCTCAGAGACTGTCTAGTGTTTGTGGTAATGGAGGGAAAGAGAGAGAGAGAGAGGGGGGGGAGGGAGAGGGGGAGAGAGAGAGAGAGGGGGGAGAGAGAGATAGGGAAAGAGAGGGAGAGAGAGAGAGAGAGATAGGGAGAGAGGGCGAGACATGCTCTGCTAAGCCACCAGTCTCCCTGTGTCTTTGTTTGTGTGTTGGCATTGTGACGTGCAGCCAGAGGGGGAGGAAGGAGGGTTGGAAAGTCGCAGTGAATTGCGCTGTGAAATTCAGACTTTGGTTAATGAACAGAGGAGCTCAGCCAAGTCACTGGGCTGAGTTCATTTCATCCCATAATCGCCTCTCTTTTTATGCCTCTGCGTCAGCGCTATAGCAGAAGGCCGGAGGCATTGTGTTTTCAGGTTGTCCGTCTGTCTGTTCGTCCGGGCCATTCGCATGAACGCAATATCTCATGAACGCTTTGAGGGATTTTTCTTCAAACTTTGCACAAATATCCATTCACACTCAACTAATGAGGTCAAAGGTCAAGGTCACTTTGACCTCATGCCTCATGAACGCATTACAGTATCTCAAGAATGCTTGGAGGGACTTTCGTCAAATCTAGCACAAACTCATACTTGGACTTGATTTTTAATTTTTTGTTTAAATGTCGGCCTGTTTTTTTATTCTCTAAGTCTGGTTGTTTTTTCTCTCCATGGGCTCTTCATGTTGTTCCATACCTCCGTCATGTGTGTCCTTCTCATCCTCATACTTTGTCTTTTCTCTTCCCTCCCTTCCGCCTCTCTTTATTCTGCCTGCCCTGAATTTTTCTCCATTTGCAGCTTCTTGAATAAGAAGAACAACCCAGAGCCCTGGAACAAGCTCGACCCGACCTACCAGTACAAGGTAATACTTACCCGCTCACACCAATCATGTCTTTACCAGAAAAACTAATCAAGAGAGGAATGGCAGTTTCATTGAGTCACAGAAAATAGCACATCCATCATGAGCCTAAAACACCTACAAGTGAATAGATTTGGACAAACACAGTGCTGGCAAAATAATGTAATATCGACATGGCTGCTTTCTCTGTCCAAACAAAGGCAAATGTTTGAAAATGTGTCTTTCAAAAACAAATGAGGGGCCGATGGAACGAGGGAGTTTTCAGCGGTCGTTAATGATTCGCCTTTTCCTCTTGATCAAGGTCACAGTCGAACTGATGAAAATATTAAAACAGCAGCTGACTGACCCCAAAACAGAGCCAGAAAAACAAGCATCTGACAAGTCCCAGAAGTAGAGATGACGGTAGACGATAGTGTTTTTTCGCTCGGAGAAAAGAGAGATTTTTCTGAGGGTTTCAAGGCTAGATGTTGCTTGCCGGTGGAATGAAAGTCGCTGCCGTCAAAAGGTCAGGCCACGGCATGTTTAATTCTCCATAGCAAGGCAAAGGTCTCGCTTCGAAATTCCACCCAAGTCCAAACAATAATCGTAATGAGGAGAGGGGAGTGGGAAAGAGGGGAGAGAGATGGGGGGGGGGGGGGGGAAGGTGAGGGATGTAATGGCAGACCAATCAGGGGGGAGGGGGAACACACACACAGAGGGAGAAAAATAATCACTTCAAAAAAATGTGTGTTTCATGGTTGGTGGGCTGTGATGTATACAGAACATATGCATTCCGTCGCACAATACATTTATCATCCATGTACATTTGCTCCAGAGAAGGGAAAAAAAATGATGTGCACTCCTGCCTCTCTTATTTTTTTTTTTCTCTCTCTCTCTCTCTCTCTCTCTCTCTCCCAGTGTTCTCCTAAAGACAGCACTGATGAATTTAATTTAAGCAAAACAGATTTAAATGTATTCGTCTTCTGCCTTCCACAGTTTGTGGCCGTCAAAACAGACTACAAGAACTTGAAGAAAGAGGGCCCTGACTTCTAAAGGTCCTCGAGGCAACTTCAGGGGCACCAAAAAGTTTGATCGTGACCTCCTGCTGTCGCCTCACTGATGTCACACGTCTTTGCACTGTAACCCTATGTACAAACACTATTAAAGATTAAGATTAGTCTGAAAGCTGTTTGTTCAGTGTGTGATTACATTGTGGCATATAGCACATGCTAAAGGGTTGTTTATACTGTGTGTTTTGGGTATTGGTGAAGAGATGAAAATTAATGTTATACTTTTCAGGCTAAAGTAATAATAATAAAAAAGTAGTTGCATGAGTAGGCATGGGATGTTAATTTAAACGTCATGTAGTATAATAGCAATTCACGGTATATCCCCCAATGAAGAACCACTCAACAACTTTTTCAACACACTTCTTGTTGTGCCAGTGTGTCAAGGTTTGTAAAAAAATAGAACAGAGACATGAAGGACAAGCTTCTAGTGCAAAAAAAAATTGTGCGCTGGATAAAACAGTGGAGGTCAACTCTTCCTGGTCCTATAGGTTGAGGTCAAATCTGCTTACTCACTATGCTACACCCAACTGCTAAACTAATACAGTCTGTCATGCATTCCTATGGACACCATACAAATCCAATATATGTGACTAACCGTGTTAATTAATCCATATAAGCACTACCAAATCTTGCTTTTAATTTCCGAGGTAAAACACATTATTTACTGAGCTCATTTCATCTGTACACAAAGAATGATGCAGATGAAGAGGACCAAAATAGATGAATATTTGTGTGGGTCATCAAGTTCTTTTAAAACAGTTGTCAGTCGCAGAAAAGATGCCGTCGAAAGAGACAAATCACTGAACTGTTTGATCAACGCTCACGTTTGAAAGAAAAAAAACATTATTTTCACTCAGGTATAGGGCAGGAAAATGACAAAATGACTCGGAATCAGTAGTTTCTCCAAATGGGCCTCCTGCTGGTTTGATTCCCCATGTTGAGAGTTTATCGAATGATGAATGTTTGTGTCTGTGAGCGCCTGTGTACATGTGTTTGTGTGTGTGTGTATGTGTGTGTGTCTTAATGTGTGTGTGTATTTGTGTGCGTGCATGTGTGTGCTCTTATTCAGTATCACTGGGCACCAGACAACAACATATAATCCCGCTCTGATAGCACACAAACTGTCTCAATGTCGGACCCCTGGGCTCTCCTAATATACTCCTTAATAGACAATCTACTGTATGTTCCAGACCCTGCATGGGCCCATTTATGTGTGTGTGTGTGTGTGTGTGTGTGTGTGTGTACGTGCTTCTTCTCCTTTTAACAGCAATATGCTTCCTGAAACAGTGTGGTGACCTGCCCGGTTGGTAATGTATGTTGCTGGGTGGTGATGTTTTTGTGTGTGTCGGTATGTGTGTGTGTTTGTGTCAGATGCACAAAACCCGCTGACAGGTAATCAGCCAGGCCAAAGCATCACACTAGGGCATAATCACAAGGTCACACACACACACACACACACACACACACACCCACACACACACACACACACACACACACACACACACACACACACGCACACACACACACACACACACACACACAGAGGGGGGACAGTTATTATCCAACCTGAACAGCTTCACAGGACGTGGTGATCAAATTGCCTCAGTGTGTTAGTTTCAGTGTAAAACTTTAAGGCAAACTGACGCACATCAAACAATTCATCAATTAGGGTAAGCTTGTACAAGAAATCGTATTCCTTATGGTAACATCTTCTTTTCTTAAATGCCATTCGGGTTTTACTACATTCAGTTTACATCAAGTGAAATATTATTGTTTCCTGAACCCACTGTCCCTTCTCAGGTGTCTTTTCTTGGTCTATAATATGTTTTGCTTCCCTGCTTTTTCGTCATTTTTCCAAACTGGTGCTCTCGATAAAATAGGACTGGATTTGAGCTGAATAACTGCATTCATTTGGTAACAATGAGTACCTGTGTTCAACAAGTGGATGCAGAGCTATGCCAAAACGGCAAACATTAAAGGCCCACATGCAATCCCATTCACCAGGCCTCAGTGGGCATAAAAGTACAGCAGAGTGCCATTTAGATCTAAGTTTTTTTGTTTGTTTGTCATTTTTCTGCCTCAGAGGTTTGACGTAAGAGCATTTTTCTCGACGCACTGATACTCCAGCACTTGTCAGTGAGAGCGAGGCAGAAGGAGGGAGACTGAGAGAGAGAGAGGACCATCTCCTTCTCGATTACATCCAAGAGTGGATATTTTTAGACAAGGATTAATGTTAATGGGTGAGATAAGAAGTGTGAGTGTTGGGTGGAGGAGGGACAAATAAATAAGTAAATAGGACATGCCGCAAACACAGCAGGCAACGGTGGCAGTGCTGGGGTAGTGTGTGGCTGTTCTGTTGCGCGAGGCCCTGGGCAGATCCACTGATCCACTAGGAGATTGTGGGGTCCTTTCATCCTTTAATGTTTTCTCCCAGAGGTGGAATCGGGGGAAAATCAGAAGAGCAAACCAGTTTTTGTCCCCAAAATCCAAGTGGGGCGACCTCTCATAAAAGGAGGGGTTGTTTGTTGTTGTCTTTTTTGGACCAAATACTCTATCGAAGAAGAAGAGAAGTCTGTGTAGTGTAGTGATGACAGATGTTCAATGCTATTTTTGACAACTTCAAAACAAACAAAAGCTGCTATAACATAATATATATATATATATATATTCGATTCGAAGATAAATCTTCTGACATTAGCACAGATGCACACCAACAGATGTCAGAGTTGTAAATAGACCATCTCACTGGAGTTTTCCGTTTCTACAAAAACTACAATACTAAGGACTTTTTAAAACATCAAAAATGAACAAGGGGAATCCTGGTGGCTTTCAGGTTTACACATTGACCAAGTAATCGAAACATCTCCGATCCATATGAAAAAAGAAGACAATGAAACATGTTTCTGTCTGAGAAGAATATTGCCACACTTTAGTGAAGTGGCCCATTTTATTTCCAACTTTATATAAAGTATGCTGAGCTGACCAATACAGATCACTGAACCACAACATGGGCGCATCCCACAAAAAATATGACAATGCACACGGTAACATCCTGCCTATATAAATAGGTAAATATACCAGCGGCATGTTTCTAATATACACCATGAGAATAGCCGTGAATAACAATGTGTGAAAAGCAGGACAAAGAATTGTGCTGCAGCTGCAGTCTTCTTCCTAAAATCTTTCATTGCTTAAGGAGCGCAGAGAGTTTCCATGGAGTTATAGGAGGTGAAAAAGAAAAACAGGTTTCAATTATTGGGTGCCTGCTGCAGGTTTTCAGCAGGTGTGACAAAATGTGTGTTTACTTAAGTTAGAAGTAAAAAAAAAGAGAGAAAAATATGCGTATAAACTGGTTAAAACTGGTCATTTCAGAAACATGCATAATTTCACTGCCCTCATTTTATACAAACACGCGCGCACACACAAACGCACGCACGCACACACGCACGCACGCACGCACACACACACACACACACACACAGCGTGAAATCTGGTTTCCTCTCCTAGATCTGGTGCACTGTTGGACAATTCATTGATGGAGGAAAGATTTTCTAGAGTACCAACCAAGAGTCATTAATCTAGTGAAAGTCTGGATGCAAATAGAGAAAAATATACTTCTATCAATGTATGTAATAAAAATGCCTATTTCACAGCAGACATTTTGACCTGTCAAAGCAGGGAAAGCACAGATGCCAAGTTACCTAGTGAAGCATGACTGTGACAATGAGCCAGCACGCACAATACCAGCAGGACACTGAGAATGAAGCAGCTTCAACAAATGGATTTCAGTTATCATTATTGTTGTTTTACACCTGTGTTCTGCCCATTGTGATACATTAAAAACCCAATGATTTTGCCTTCAGTTGTGTGTTTAAAGGCATACTCAGTAGTATATTCCAAAAAAAAAAAAAAGTATAGAGCTATTCAAAAATAATGATTACTTACAGGTAGCAGGGAAGGTGGGGCATGCGCATTATGAATGTTGCGTTTAAAAAACACAACTGACAAAATCCTACTAAATATACCTTTAAGAGAACTCTAATTGTGGCCCATTTGCTCTTGTTATTCTAGAGTTCAGATGCTCTTATTAAAAGTCACTTCAGACAATTACCCATGTTACTCAAAAAAGACTGTAGACCTGCGGTAAACAAAGAGACGTGATTTTAATTTTGACTTAATGGACCAAATTACAGGACTGTATAAGCCGATGCAGATGGTTCAAGATCACAAAGTGTTCTGTGACCTAACGTAATCTCCATCTTCGCTTTGCACACCTTTTAACCAGTAAAATATCAAGGGTTTTTCCATTTCTGCACCAATCCGCACTTATTTTAATTCACCCATTCTTTAATTTTTTTTGGCATGTCTTACTACTTAGCATTTTGCTAACTGTTTGCACGGATATAGTAGAGTATTGCAGACTAAATGTAGTATGGCTGTTATTAGTAGTTGTTGATGCAGCAGGTGGTTCTAGTAGCATTGAAGGATTAAGAATAGGATTATCTATATTGTATCAACAACACACACACTGAAGTGGTGCCTCTCACACTGTGGAGGAGCATGCATGTTCCATTATGGTAGAATTACAGTACATTAGTGTTAGCCTGGAAATCAAGACCCACATCTAATTTAAATTTGCAAGCTGTGAGTCTGGATTTCCAGGTTACATTAGTGTGGCTTGGAGGTCTAAATATGATTTGGAACATCATTACATACAGACATTTCTTTCTCTCTATATTTAGATCTTTTTACTCTGATATCAATTTACGACAGATTTAATTATGACAGGTAAGTGACACAAGAACATGTGCATACTGTATCTACACACACACAATGACAGATTGAAGATACATTTCTAATTAATTACTGAGAGTCATTTATCCCTCTCCTCATTAAACAGACATGATTTATTGTCATATCAGCTACCAAGGGAACTGAATTTTATTATCTTTTCATTTTACATTTCACGGATTTCCCAGTGTGTGTGAGTGTGTGCTTCAACAACAGCAGAGGGCAGATTAGAGGGGAGTTTTAAGGCTTTGATGTATGACCAACATTACGGGGAAATGTACCAGATGGGTAATACTGTGTACAATTATGACTATTACAACTGAAGAGTACTTTTT
Source organism: Ammodytes marinus (assembly GCF_949987685.1). NCBI lineage: Eukaryota > Metazoa > Chordata > Actinopteri > Uranoscopiformes > Ammodytidae > Ammodytes > Ammodytes marinus. Next base: position 8,398,749 of record NC_137233.1, on the reverse strand, counting down.
CATTGCAGTCTTTCTTGCTCATGTACCCATTTATTTTACAGACTGATTTTGAAATCAGTTCTGCTTCTAAAAGATATCGCTCATCTCTGTTGATGCCCAAAGGGTATAGATAAGGCAGAATTATATAGAACGACCAGCAAAACAAAAACTGCAATGGTGCTTTAGAATTCTCCCACCTAAGTACATGACGCTGCCTGTGACCTTTGCTCACGTTATTTCGTATACAAAGGACTACTGTAGCTTCTCAAAGCATCAGCATTACCCAAGACAGCGTAATTGTCTTCGGTTTGTGCCCCAACTTTACGAAGGACAATACTGATGTCAGCAGGAATTGTATAAAATACATAAAAAAATGGGAAGGACAGTGTTTTTAACAGTCATGAAGCACAGGTGAGCATAGCCAAACATAATTAACAGTTGTATATTAAAATCAATGACACAACACACACTATGCTTGCATTTTTGAGTTTTATTAGGACTCAGCTATTGATATTTAAATGTAAATTAATTTAAAAAAAAGTTCTGCAAAAGAAAGTTAGTTCAAACGTATTTTGATGTACAATGGCTGGCAACATATCAAGAGATGATGACAAACAGTTCATTCCTCAACTGTAGTAAAATACCTAGTTGGTATAATCTGGCAAAGTCTATGGCTATCGCCTCTCACTAAGTTGTGATAATTCATATTATTTGGTTCACTTGAGAAGCTATGGTTCATGCAAAGTAAGAAAGTAATAACCGGACCGTTTTTTCTTCGATTGTGCTGTAAAACCATTTCACAAACAGAAAATCTTGCGCCTTCACTGATGCAGTGATAATGACAACAGTTCCGATCTGCGAACCAGATATAAGACAACAAAATATGCTGAAAATGTTTGATCAAATTAAGCGTATTCATCGTTTCCACCATAAGGGTGAAATAAATGACATTGAAATTAGGTATTGGTACAGCTGGTATGTGAAGTGACAGCAATTACATGGCTCCATTTATTTTTTTAAATACATAGAAAAGTATACACTCTTTGTAAACGCACTTAAAGGAAAGTATGAAATAATGCAGGGTGACATTTCTGCTCTTTTCCACTGTTCCATATGTCATAAAATAGAAAGCGATTAAAATCTGACGAGGACATGCTGGAGGAAAAAAAGATGAACCAATCACAAGAGTGTCAAAAGGAAAATAACTTTCAGAAATACATTTTCACAAGAGGTGGATACATTTTGCTGTAATGCAAGCTAATTCAGATTCCCATCAAATTCTACCATCTGAAGTTTATTTCTGTTCATAATGGGTTTTTCTTTAAACAGTAATGGTGACCTTCGTTTTTAACGTTGCTATATAAGACTATATTTAGAGATGTTAAAATTGTTCAATTCACTTTCTGTTGTATTCTGACTTGGACCCTTTCACTACAGAAACAAATTGCACAAATCTCTATTAAGTTAAATGGGCTGCTTTCAAAAAATATATTCTGGCAACATTTTGAGTAAAACTTGTTTTTCGACAAAATTACCCTCACAAACAGGCCATCACTACATTGAATGGCTTAACACTCCTTCACCTTGTGCCTGGTTTCATAAACTTAAATGAAATTAAGACAGAGAGAGTAGAAAAGCCACTATGCACATATCTCCATGTGAATGTAATAATCTATATTAAGACTCGTTACTGCATTAAGACTTGTATTTTATTTTAATAACCAATTAGACACCAATTAAGTCACCCAGTCTGTGACACCAAGAGCTGTTGGCTGTTTGATTTGACAACTTATTTCTTCCCACACACCCATGTTAAGGAAATGGTGTGAAGAAAACTAAGAAAGATCGTTACACATAAGAGTAGAAAAAATGTTCTCCGGCTCTACAAAATCTGTCACATTGTATTGTTTCTTATATATTCATATATGTTTTTTTTAAGAAATGTTTAAAAAAAAAAGTGGCTGCCCAGATCTAATTGGAAGAAAAGGGCAATCATAAGTCACCCCGATTTACGAGCACTGTCCACATTTCACTACAATTATATTCCCCTCTCTCCTTGTACACTTGTGCCCAGCCAGCTTTGTGCCACCTGGCTGTTATGGCCCCCTCTGACTCTATATTGTCTGGTCTAATGGTCGTGGAAGCCTGGCATAGGGAAGGGCCTGGCAAAAGCCTCAACGCGTCTGCGCAGGTCTGCCATGCGAGCCATCGTCTCTGGGTCCTGGAGCAGGAAGTTCTTGAAGTCCTGGAGCTTTCCTGGAGAAGACAACAGAACAGATGTGAGGGGGGGGGGGAAATGGTGTTTTTGTTTCTCCTCATGTTTCAGCATCCCACAATTTAATATTACAGTACATACAGCATAGAGTACATAGTGTTCTAATAAATAAAACGGTTTTGAGGCAAAAAAAAACACAGTCACATGTTTTTGCAGAACACCAGGTTACATTGTATTCCGTCTCCCTTCTCAGACGTACCTGTCTTTTTCTTGACATCCAAAGCGATCTTGAAGCCCTCGTCCATGAACTCCACAACTTGCACAAAGTCAGCTTCTTTGAACTGTCTGGAGGTCAGGGCCGGAGCACCTTGGAATGAGATCGACAACAAATCTTTAGCTTCAAATACAAAGTAATATATTCCTTTTGCTTTTACAGGTATAACTGTCTAATCCTTTTTTTGTGTGTGCGCATTTTTCTAATTAAGAACCATATGGTCTTTGGAAAAAACAACCCTCCAGGAAGCATCTTGAGAATTCAGTAATTTATCTCACAGACTCCAGATGTGTTAAACCGACATGGATGCCGATGGCTGCTCACCTACAGTAAGGTGCAGTAAAAGAACTCAATAAAATAAACAAGTGAGAAGGTAATAAGTTCAGCATAACATCACATGTACTTCGCCTTAAGACAAAGCTAAAAATGTGGCAGTGGAGAAGTGGAGTTGTTGAACTTCCTGGAAGATGATCAAGAAAAAAAAATGTGCTTATTTAATTATGAACTGCTCAGTGCTTGTGGCTTAATTGGTGGCTGACTAATTTTCAATCTGCAGAATTTAATTTTGAAAATAGCAGTAAAAAAGATTACGTGCAGATGCTGTCAAGAAGGAAAGGAGAGTAAATTTGATATATTTTTTTCAAACTCAAACTTCCACCATCAAGTGATTATCTTGACACTATGATTATTTGCAGGTGTTATGAGATTTAAGAAACATCCTTTTCCTGTTCTTTAAATGCGGTTTCTTATCATACCCTTATTAATAAGTATAGCAAAAAATTTAAATGTAGTGTAATGTGAAGCAGTTCCTTACCCAGCCTGAGGCCACCAGGTGTCAGGGCGCTCTTGTCCCCGGGACAAGTGTTCTTATTGGCAGTGATTGACACCAGCTCCAGCACCCTCTCGGCCCGAGCACCGTCTATGCCCTTAGGCCGCAGGTCCACTAGGACCAGATGGTTGTCCGTCCCACCTGAAATATTCAACATTCTTAGTAAAAATGTTTTTTTTTGTTAGCTCTAGGATATTAAACTAAATGCAGTTGGGTAATGTGTTGTCCAGGCCTTCATCACTTCATATCATTAGCTTTCTAATGTATCCATTCTGATAAGCACAACCAGTTGTTTTACTAGAGTGAAATATGATGTTGCCATTTTTTGCTCTCTGTGAAAGTGGCAAATGGACAATGCTATTAAAACTATATACTGGTGGTTAAGAAAATGATATAACATTGAGAGAAACATTTGTGTGAAGTTAAAATTATTTTAGCTCAACTTCAGCAGGGAATTTACAAACTGTATCATGCAGAAAACGTTTCAATGATTTTGTCCATCCTTTTTATATGTCAGTGGGGGTAGACTATTTATTATATTAAAGCTCCACAGCCCTGGAAACTGCTTTATTTAAAATGATCAGAGAGGTGAATTAACATGTAAGTGTATGTTATTACTTATTCACATACTTGAAAAAGCCCACACTTCCTACAGCCATTAGATGTAACCAACTTACTTTAGTTAGTACACACCCTTTCTTACAAGCTCATTGTCGACCCTAACATTATACCACACCATTCTTCCACTTTTTTTTTTTTTTTTTTTTTTTTTTTTTAAACACACGCGTCTACAAATAAATTGAAAAAAGGCGTATGCACACAATGCAGTGTAAGCACAGGACAAGTCTGTGTTTTTAGGGTATCAATTGAAGGCTATACATCATAAAAGAGCTGAGGCCAGCAAATTAAATGCAGTACAAGATTCAAGCATTCGCTCACCACCAGAAAGTGACCACTTCCATCTGGTTTTATTTTCTTGACTGACAGGACAGCTACACAGACATTTGCCTATTTGCACATCATGAATTTAAATGCTATTCTGTTTTTTTCTTCCTGTCGTGTTAATTTGCATTTTGTGACAGGACATTTCTCTTTCTTTATTGGCCCTGTTTGTGTTTTTCTATGTTTCGTTCTGTTGTTTGCTGAGCCAGTGTCTTGCTTGGCTTTTTTCTTTTTTAAATAAAAAATTAAAATCTTTCAATACAAATGAGGTTACCTGATACCAGTGTGTATCCTTTGCTGAGGAGAGCTGTAGCCATGGTCTTGGAGTTCTTTATTACCTGGGCGATATATTCCTTGAACATGGGAGTCTGTGCCTGGATACACACACAAATACAGAAACAAAAATCACCAATAGAAAAGGTTGAGCTACATATATGTACTGAAGGTCATTTGCTTTTATTCAGTTAGGGGTCAAACATGTATTGATGAATTATCAAGAAAACTATGTTCTACTATGCACATAATGTTTTTATTTAACTCAAATGTCCATTTGATTTGTATCTTGTGACATTACTTTACTCTCATAAGTAAGAACTCACCTATATGGTGCAAGTGCGATTAGCAGACCATGGTAATACATCGTTACATGTTTACTTTTGCATTGAAATTGAGCCTATGTGCTGTGCCGACCTGTTTGAGAGCCACAGCCACCCCGGCGATGGCGTGGTTGTGAGGTCCGCCCTGCAGCGAGGGGAAGACAGAGAAGTTGATCTTATCCTCCAGGTCGTACGGGATCTCCTTCCCCTTCTTGTCCACTGAGCGAACACCTTTACGATAGAAAATGAGGCCGGACCTGGATGGAACAGACTCATTTAGTGACCAAGCATTTTTACCATTTTTACCACAACACCTTCAAGTTCAACAAGGTCATTTGATATGTCCCCACCACCAAAAAATACTATATGTGCTATTGATAAAAAATAACTCATAATCCTCAATGCTCTCTACAGGTATAGGAAAGGGTGAGACAATAATGCTGCCACTGACCCTCCATATGTTCAGCCACAACTGTTCTAATTAGTTTTTACTGAAATTACCTGGCTCCTCGGAGGGATTTGTGTGTGGTGGAGGTGACCAGGTCAGCGTATTCAAAGGGAGAGGGGATGGCTCCGGCTGCCACCAGGCCACTGATGTGGGCCATGTCAGCCAGCATGTAGGCCTTAATGTCTGTGCACAGCTGAGGATGGAAAGGGGGACAAACATTAGGATAATTTATTTAAAATCAAAGTAAATATATGGGCAACTCTCAGATTATTTTGAGTGGGCCTCACATTCTGCTTTAAGTGAAAGATTTTAAATACGTAAATTTCTGCTTTCAGTCTGATCTTTAGCATGTGAAACAAATGATCAGTTGGATTGAAGTCAGGTGACTTACTCAGCGAACTATTTTATTTAACCTTTATTTCACCAGGAAGGTCCCATTGAGTTACAGTAACTCTTCTCACAGGGAGTCCTGGCCAAGACAGGCAGCAGAAAAGAAGTTGCAGAATTTGCACAAGGCCACACACACACACACAAACAAAGTACACCACAATTAATGTTAACTAGGAGCATTTCAGTGTTTGGCCATGAAAACCTTATCGTTTTTTAATCTGGGGACAATGGACAGTCCAGCACTGTTTACCAAATATAGATGTGAACTAGGGATGTGAACAATGTGTCGATTCTCGGCTCGATTTTCGACTCGTGCTCAAGACGACAAATAGAAATCGGTAAATCGGGTGTATTACTTTATTAGATGTTTTGGGGACATGGGAGACGTCCGTGATGCGAGTTCACGTGTGGTCGTGAGCGCGCTGCAGGCGCTTCATTTCTGCGATGTGCATTAAATGTCCTGTGTGGGTCAACAGTGCAGTGCAACATATGCAGCAAAACGTTATAACATTCATCTACGACCGTGATGTTAAATCACCTTCACACAAAGCCTCCGCCCGGGCAAAGCAGCGAGTAGCGCTGTGACGGTGACGATCACCGGGAGACCTCGCAAGTATGAGTGAGTGAGCCGCTGTGCAGAAAAACTCTGTGGTTTGATGGATAAAATGATAACCGCGGGTATCCTGCCCGTTAACGTCGTCTACAGGAACGGCTTCCGCGATCTGTTTGTATGTCTCGAGTCTATTAAAGAACAAACACACAGAGCCATGTCAGCAAACTGACAGCGCGACTGAAGGGACTGTACAGTGAGCTGTGTCCCTCCGTTGGTTTCTGTTTTCAGCCGAGTAAATTACATTCACCTCTGACGCATGGACAGCGTTTTTAAAATTAAAGCCTCTTATTTTATTATCAAAAAGGCTTTGATGCAGATGAAGTCTGAACACACACACAGCGGGCGGCAGCAGTATTGTTTAAAGGAAAGCGCAGTTTATCAGCACCACCACTACGTGCTGCTGCCGCAAAAAAAAGGAACACTGCCTCTTTTTTTATTTATTTTTTAAATGGCACAGTAAATCCATCGATTCATGCCTCAGACACATCGACACGCACATAATGAGTCGTTTAACATCCCGAATGTGAACACACTTAAACCCTCATGAAGCCAAATCGGCAGTTCATGGCCAGTCACTGTTTGATATCAAGTAAAGTGTCCTGCAGCACAGAGGGGAAAATGTACTGCCCAAATATTTATGAAGTGTACTATATTTGCATTGCATATATTATTCTTGATAGACGGAGTGGTACCAGAAATTATTTAACTAACTATGAAACTAGACTAGATGCTTAAACATGATCTGTGTCATCAGTAACCCAACTGTGCTGTGTATTTTATGAGACCGAGCTCTGTATATGTTGAAATGTGAGATAAAGAAATATGAGATGAAATCTCTTGGCACTAATACATTAACGTTTTCCCCCCACAGTTAAGATTTGATGACTTACTATACATCTGTTAGCTATCTTCTCAAAGGGCAGATAACTCAAAGCAAGGCTGGTGTTATTCCTCCTTTCGGCGGTCTTCAGAGGCCCGTCATATTTACGTCGTAATTCAATAAATCTTTGCCTTCTCTTGCCAGCATTTATTGAAAAAGGCACAAACAATAAATAGCTCGGTAACATGCAAATGACTCGCTGGCGAATGATCAGAGCAGCGAGCAATCTTTTTAGTGCTCCAATTAATATGCATAATCACGACAATCTCCCTTCCCTCTCATATCTAAACTGGATCAGCACATGTTTATTAGATTAAAAGGCAGGATAGTTGGCAGGGTGACTGGAGGGGGTAAAGAACACATGAGGGTGATATGAATGCGGATACTCAAACAAAAATTCCAAGCCTGCTCAAATCGAGGTAACACAACACTGGGAATCTGGAGAGCGGCCCGGCCCAAACAGATTCTGCCATAAAACAGTGAAAACAGTTCCACAGGGACATGCCATGGGGGGGGGGGGGGGTGGGAGGGGGGGATATGGCTCCACTTCAGGCCCTAGTGGCAAAGTAGTTGCGGTGCTTAATAAAAACACAGCTCTGTAATGGTGGGACTCTCCATCTGACGGCTGAAGCCAAAGTGGAACTCTGTAACAAAGGGAAGCAGTCATCGGAGTGAATGGAGTGTACCGGCGGGTGGGTATAACAAAACAGATAAAAGGGGGGCCTCTTGTGCACTGTCAAAGAGAGCAGTGAAGTGTGCAGTCAAAAAGTTGCTGCGGCGTACGTGTGAGTCATTGCAGCGCTAGAGTATCTGTTCGGATGAGTGGGCAAGAGAGGAAGAAAGCGTCTGTGTTGCTGAGTGCAAGTGTGAAAGACCCTTGAAAAATTGGCTTGTGTTTATAAATGTTGATGTTTGAATGTGAGAGTTCAGTATTTAGAGCAGATAGATGCAGTTTCTGCTGTGGGAGAGATATTAGTGAAGGTGAACTGGGCTAGGCTGACAGTCTACCAACGGTATAGGGAGCAGGTGTGTGCGACAGATCAGTGGAAAAGGTTTTGGACAAAAGCAACTCTGACCCCTCTAATGCTAGAGAAAACAGGTAGCAGGAGAAGAGGTAATCACACACACACACAAGATGAGGTGAAAGCGTGAGTGAGTTTTGAAGACAGGAGAGCTATCAGTGCACCTTCTTGATGCGAGCGTAGTCAATGAGGCGGGCATAGGCGCTGGTGCCAGCGATGATGAGCTTGGGCCGGAACAGCTTGGCCGTCATCTCCAGCTGGTCGTAGTCTATGAGTCCTGTAGCAGTCTGTGAAGAGACGGACAAGGAGACAGATTGAGCTCAGGTATAAAGAGGCAGAGAGGGAGGAGAGCAGTGGAGGATGAATATAACAATATTAAAAGGGAGAGTAAGGGTTGGGGGGGGTGTATGTGTGGGGGGGATGTATGTGTGTGTGTGTGTGTGTGTGTGTGTGTGTGTGTGTGTGTGTGTGTGTGAAGGGGACGAGAGGGTGGATGAAAAAAGTTGTTGGATAACTCGAGTATTGAGAGCAAACATATTAACACAGGAGAGAGCACATTTGAAGCACTTTGGCTACCTTGCAATGGGAAGGGATGTATTTAAGGGTTACATTACTTATCCTAATTCAACCTTTCAGGGATCTACTCAATTGGTGCAATGAGGCTGAAAGATCAGAGGTTGGTTTGGTTTGAGAATAGTAATTTGAAGAATATATTAGGGTGTACTTAAGAGCCACATGAAATGCACTCAGACGGACTAGTCAAACAAGTAGTATGCCTCGTGTCAGAATCTCCAGTTTTACCCCTCTACTCCTCCGCCAGGCCTCAGAAAAGACAAGACACCAGGCAAGAGTGAAAGAGCAGGATGGAACAGAGTTAGTAACAAAGTGAGAGACAGAAAGAATGGAGAATAAGGGAAAGAGCGCAAAAAAAGGAGGAGGGAGAGCTTTATTTAGACAAGCTGATAATCTCCCATCTCCAGAGCACATCTATGGATGCCCCCTCACTCCATCAAGCTGCTCATTGTGAAGACAGAGCCAGTGGTGCCGGCCAGCCTGTCGATTTCCCATTATCTCTCTCGCAGAGGGGTCCTGCCTGCCCATACATCAGCAGGTCTGCACCCTTCATGGCCATCCATCAGCTGCTAGCGACACTATCACATGACTATGACCCAAGGAATAAAATACTATATACACCAGTATATGATGCACCAGCCATATCTACATCATTATGTACATCATTTATCTGAGAGACCATGGTTGTACAGATCTCAATGCTGATGAACAGCACTTTGAATGTTCGGTATATCAATTTTAATAGGACTGTATGGTTTGCATTGTGAGTAAAGAGGCCACACTTCAACCAACACATTTTAAGTCCCTTTGTCCACTAGCCAATCGTCTGCTGGACTGACGTGTGTTGCGTTAGACACTAAATCCCTACCCACACTGCCTTGTGACATCCATGTGGGGGCAAAAAGCATACAGGATGCCCAAAAAGGTATAACACTGTTAAAAACAAAAATGTTCTCTTCTTTTTAGTTTATTTAAACCAATATCCTGTTATTCCAAGTCCAACTAATTAAAAATTAAAAATTAGATATGTGCTTATTGACAAATTAATTTTTTCTCATTCTCTCGTCTTGTTTGTTTTCGTCAATGACTCCCACACAGGTTTTTCTGTTTGATCAAAATGACCAAAATACGTTGTTTGTTCAAACCTTCACATCCGATAACTACGAATGAGGCCGGCTGAAATGGTTTTGTACTACGCTGACAACATAATGACAGTTATATATAAAAAAATATGATTTGTTGTAAGCAGCACAGTTTTTCCCCATGCACTAGTACAGGTGCAATATGGCTTCTTTTGGAGTGTCTATAAATATCAGCTGAATTTGTTTTACCTCAACCAACTGTGAAGTCAAGGGCAGAAATGGAAAAAGCAGCAGAGATGACCAATAGTGCTACTGTAACATGGAGACCTTGTACACAGTGCTGTAGCAGAACAAGCAATGCATTGCACTGGCAAGTATCAGCCATTTGAGAAGTCTTTTGACCCTGACACACAGTATTGATTCATGTGGTGGTCTGTTCAAACTTGCCTCTTCACATAAAAAGGTGAAATCTTAAGAATTCCTCTGATGTGACATAGAAAAAGGATCAAGTTGATGATTTATCACTTGTTTACAACCGTCCGCAACGTGTTAGTTGAAATGAGAAGAGGGCTACTACTACTTACATTTAGCTTGTAGGGCATGGACTCAAAATAGATTGAGGTTGCCGAGATCCTCTTCACGTCGGACATGTAGCCATGGGTCAGACTGCGGAGACAAAAAAGAAACATGAAACAGACGGAAAAACAGGCAGAAACAAATTAATGCATTATTTTTAGTGTAAAAAAGTGTATCTTATTGATTGCTCAGGTCAAGGACATTTCCCACTCCTGTTGACCAACTATAAGAAACTGGGGCCGCTTTAGAAAAGCGTAAGGGTAAGTGATATGGTGGGAGAATTGAGAATGGAAGAGAAAGCAGCAGTGAGTAGTACTGACTGTCCTCCGTCGGGCAGGTCCAGGCCCATGATGCGGTCGTGGGGGTTGAGCGTGGCGGTGTAGACGGCGAAGTTAGCGGGGGATCCGGAGTAGGGCTGCACGTTGACCCCCCACAGAGCAGGGTCCAGGTCAAAGGCCTCCAGGGCTCGCTTCTGACACAGCAGCTCAATTTGGTCCACCACTTCTGCTCCACCATAGTATCTGAGGGCGGGGTCGGAAAAGAAAAAGGCACACTTTAATAGGCCATTTATTACATTTAAAAAGAGGCATCACTCCTACCAGCTGGATTCAGCTCTGATGTTATTTTAATTTAATTTAAAACTGCAATAACTGATATTTTTGGACACAAGTTATGAACACAGCGCTAAGATCATTACATTTTAAGTTGATACGGCGAACTTGTTAGGAAAAAGCAACATAGTCGTTCATTTTAATTGGGCATGTGGCTAGCTACAGTGGGCCTTTGTTTAGATACCATTTTGTTTACATAGCCGTTTACACAGCCTAGGCTATGTGTTAACACCTGCATTTATTCCCCAGCTCACACAAAGTACAGACAGGTAGCGGATCGTGACGAAATATTAAATGATTTTGACAAAAAAAAAATAAAAAAAATTGTATTGACAACAAGCATTCTCCAGAATCACTGACTCCACCTTTGATATCGGCAATGCCTGTTAGTAATCAGGTTTGCCATATACCGTACTGTCGATGACACAAATCTAGAGCAATCTAGGCCAATGCTAAAGGGAAACTGTAACAGCAGATCTGGTAGCCTGGCACCGCCCGCCTACTACTTCCGCTCAATTTTCATTTCCATTCAGTAGTCAGTCTGGGTGTGCGTTATATTCTTAGGTTTTCTCCGGACAGATTTCTGCCGGTCCAATCAGCGAACAGAAGGAGTGGCTCAGAAGCCGGCGCATGACATGGTTGGTTGGCAGATCCAGAGTGGCACTGGGCAGATCCAATAGTTTGACACTTCAACAGACACCCGCCTTCAAGTGAGTTAACGTTTGTCAATTGAGCGATTCCAGACCTTCGGTACAAATGAAATGAAGTACGCTGGTCTGGTAGGACCAGGCTACAGATCTGGGACATTTCAGGTGAAAATGCTCATCAAACCATTTGAGTGGAATTACAGATGAAGGAGCTCCTGTACAAAAACACTCACTCTATGAGATCATCCTTTTGTTTCATTATATTAGAAGTGAACAACAGAAGATGAGTAGGATGGGGGGGGGAATAAATACATTTAAAAAACACATTCAGTGGGAGGGAGATTTATTGTAGGCTTGTATTACAGGAACCAAAGGCATCAAATGAGAGACATGTCGGCTCTCTGTTTGCTGCTGATAAATGTGAATTATCTGAGGGAAATAACGGAAAATAGGCGAAACTGAAAATAGAAAAACATGCAACTATCAGCCTGGGCATTCAATTCTTCTTCCAATGTATCCCCCTCAGGTATCTTTTTTTTTTGGCAAGACAGAGGCTGTGGATTATTGGGCTGTGTGGTTGGCATGTACTATAATTGGGCGAGCTAGAAAACACTGTATAAACCGGTGTGTGTCTACGTGTGCATTTTTTCTGTAACAACTACCCTAAAGCAGAAAAAAATATCAACAGTGTTAATAAGCTGGGTGTGACTGAATAAACACACTCACCTTCTCCCTGGGTAGCCTTCAGAGTATTTGTTGTTCAGACAGGAGCCCAGAGCTTCCAGAGCGGCTTGACTGCAGAAATTCTGTGGCAAGTGAAAACACACACACACACACACACACACACACACATGCGGATCAATGGCGCAAGTGGACAGAAGGGACAAGGACCACAAATTAAAGTCTGTTAAGTGATAGTGAGAAATCCCCCTCCAGTTAAAGGCAATCATTACAGTATTGAACCTCTGGACTTCCATGGACTTGCACTCCGTGGTTCACAATGCTTATCTCCTCACTGCTGGAGGTTAGAAGATAATGTAATAAACCTGTCTGCGCTTGCTGACACACATTGGTGTAGCGTTTATTACACTTTGGCAATGCATTTTCCAAGGAAATCTAAATTATGTAAATATGTTTTGCTGCAAAATAGGTATGATATCTCCCCAGATGTTTTCCTTCATATCTTGTCTGTGTTGCAAGACGAAACAACTTGATAAATATTTGTTTACTACACAATACCAGAAACTAATATAGAACACAAGGATTATCTCCTCTCCCCATGAAGGGTATACATACATTTTATATGGGACATAAGACAAAATATTAAAAGGAAAGCAAAAAAGCAAAATGCTTATAACTATTTATATCTGAGCTGCTTTACTCGTAATGAAGCAAGTATGCAGTAGGCAGTTATATTAGGTGAAATTAGTTGGGATTTTGCAAATTAGCTTGATTACTTGTAAAGCCCAGTGAAATTGTACAGGACACAGAACTATACAAATAATCTTGTCTTGACTACCTGACTGTGGAACCAACTATGGATATGTCTTTAACTTGGTGAGGCCTACTGGTCTGGCACTACTCTCTTACTGTGTATAATCACAGTGGCCAGTTATAGGGTGTGACAGTCTAGTCACCGCTCTCCCCCTTGTTGGGGTGGTGTGTGTGTGTGTGTGTCTGTGTGTGTGTGTGTGTGTGTGTCTATGCTAATGCTTCACCTAGAAGCCAAGAGGAGATCACGAGAGATAACCGCTCCAGTAAGAGCTTTCTGCTGTGTCTGTCCATCATGCAGACGATTGTGCATATATTAGAAAAGAAAATGCATTTGCTTCTCTGCATCTTTACGTGTCTGTGTGTGGGTGTGTAGACACGTGTGGGAAAATGTATGTCTTTTCATTGAGGGAATGTCTGCCTGAGCTGTACTGTGATGTGCCTTTCAGAGTGAGGGCGGGAGGAGGCAGAATGAAGATATCAGTTTTATCTCACACTAGAGCGGTCAGGCTTTGTGCAGAGAGGGGGCCGACATACTCCACTGAACAACTGCTGTGGCGAGGGAGAAACAGGAGGAGAGAAACATAACTACACAAGACAAAACCCTAGTGGGTTTTGAATAGTAAAATGTACCATTTCACACAGTCTAGCCTTGGAATGGAAACAAATGTTTCTCTAACAACTGAGTTCTTCTGCTAATGATTTTACAGTTACAGAAGCCATGTTTGAATGACTTGACATGAATGCACTTTTTTTTTTATTAACACTTTATGATTACAAGTTTATAATATCGGTTATATAGTTTCTATAATAAGTTTGAACCAGTATGTCAGTTTTTCTGGCCACCAGACTGATGATTTAGGACTGCATGTGAGTAAATTGGTTTACATTTGCAGTGTATGCATTTTAAATGCAATACGTATTTCATTGTACATACTGTATTTATCTGTAGTATGAGCTCTAAATACACACTGATAAGGGCTTTCCCGAAAATGCTGCCAGCTGTAGTATGGAAAAAAGATACAACCAAAACAGATATCCATGAAGTCTCTTCATTTATCCATTCTGCCAAAACATTAGTCAGAGGTGATGAGGCAAGCTACCTGCACTGCCAACATACAGGGGAGGTGCTGCATAGCTCTTATAAGCAATGACTAAGTATTTACATGGACTCCCTCTAAGAATCTGTCACCTCGAAAAATGGTACAGGATGGGTCTTTATATCTCCTTAAGGCTGACTGAGTGAAAGATATTTGTATTACGTACTTAAATTCTGGCAGCATGTCAATTCCATGGCAACCTGATGTCCTGACAAATGAAGAGTTTAAAAAAAATGTGTGCCCTGGTAATAGTCTGGGCTATATTATTCCAAATACCCACCCACTGTATACATCTTGGAGGAAGCCAGTTATCCTGCCATCCTATGTAGGCTTATAATCAGGCATGAAACTTTTTTTCTTTATATCATACATTATATTAAAAATAAAACATTATTCATATCTGTGAATGTTTTCTTTTTTTACCTCAGATGCGATGAGCTCCAGGCCCCTGCACTGTCGGTCCTTCTCCTTGGTGAGCAGGTCCCACATCTCTGGGTCGTCCTGGGCCAGGCTCTCCTGACCCGTCCATCTACGCTCTTCATCCACTGGACGGGAGGCGGCGTGGGACTGCTGGCCACGCACACTCAGACCAACCGCCGCTCGCTGGCACAGGGGCTGTGGGTGGAAGAGAAAGTAAAAAAGGAGACATTTAGAGTTCATTTGTTTTATTTATACAGATATAAAAGTTATCGTGTGAACCCATTTTCAAAACACTAGGTCATTGTATTACAATGGTCCTGGTGCGAACCGAAAAAAGCTGCTAAAGTTTGGGAGATTTTTTTTTTTATCCACACCCCTGCAGATTTTAACAATACAACCACAATTGTACCACTGCACTGCAAATTACCATCGCTTCAATAATAAAAACAGTACAATTACAGTAAAGTTCAACATTTGAAAATATATATTTATGTGGGAGTGTAGTAAGGACTTATATAATCTATTCTGATTGATCTAGTTGGAGCTCAAGTGACACGCTGCATAGCAAATTATTATACAGATATTTTTAATAATTTTACACATTTGAGGTAGCAGCCTGATTTGTCCTATTTAAATAGTAAGAAGACATTTCAAGTCCCTTCCACTGCTCCTCATACACTCCAATATGTAGCCTGGTATAATTAGAAACTGGCGTGTTTGCACGATATCAATAATCAGCATGGTTGTTCCAATTATGCCTCCCTCAGCACTTTTGCAAACTGAGGAACAGACTTTTACAGCCTCAGTGTATCGAAGGAGGCACACGAGAAGAGATTCAGCACTTCCTGCTTATCTAATCTGGACCGGGGCTGGCGACTTCTGCTGCTGCTGCTGCATTGGCTCATCATGTGAGTGTGCAGAGTCCATACAATGTAATCATGATTCTAACACTGGGTTTTCAATCCTCATCTACTATGAACTATGTCTGTGATAAATTATTGTAACATTATTTCCCGGCTTGGTTATCCATACACTAGATTCTTTGCATAGATATTATGAAACCTTGGGAAGAACCAAAAGATTATTATGTATTTTCCTTCTGTGCTTAAGTTCTCCAATCAACAACAAGGAGAGCACTGTGTAGAGGTAAAAAAAAAGGAGAGGTTGATTGCACTCAATACAAATTGGCTCTCTGGTCATTTAATCAACAATATGATGATGACTCCATGTTGAGATTAAATTCCACCACTGCCAACCTAGTTTTCATCTGTACAGGTGTGCTGGGGTGTGAGGGACAGCCTCCCTTTAATAGCACCATTAAAAAGCAATTAACACAATGCACAGGACTGGCTTGAGAACAGCCATATGAAAAAGAAAATAATGCATTTTAAGCTCATTCCAAGCAGAGCAAAGAAAATAATGGGCACTTAATCTTTTGTAGTGGCTTCACAGCACTGTAAAACCACCGGAGAAGTTGTTGTTAAGACACAACATTTAAAATGTTAAAGTTGGGCGGAAAAAAATGGACTGCACCAAATGAGAAATCTGGTTTGTAATGCCAAAGTGACCAACCAAAATGCCATAATGCAACATCCTTAGAAAAATAAATAAAAATGGATCCCGCAAACACTGTTTGACGTAAGAAAGCTACCTTAAGACTAACTGTTTCACGGTTGTTGTTTACAGCAGCAGGGCCCACAGTTTTACAAACATATTCTTATCTTACGTTTGGTTCCAGGGGCCTCAATTATTTAGTTTAGATTTATAATGGTATAATTATTAAATATTAAGAATTATATGCATTGTAGACTTCTTGCTACGTCTGCAAATTGAAACAAATCATCTCCATTGAAACTGCAACGTGCTCCGCCTCCTTTAATAACTTTTTAATCTTTGTACGTTACAGCTTGCAGTGGAGAGAGTTTGCCTACATCGCTGTTCGTCCCTTCCTCTCCACTCCTCTTTATCTGCACCCTGGGGTGGCTGAGTGGACAGTGGTGACACACCGGGGGAGGCATCTGGCACATTAATGGCCCTTTTCTGACCGTCCCCACCCTGGCCTTCTGTCACCAGCGGCAGTGGTGATTGTGGAGGAAGGGGACAGTGCCCCCCCGCCCGCCCCTCTGGGCTGTGGAAGAGATGAGGGCCTGGGGAGACAGGTCGGGCTGCCTCTGAGGACAAGTCTCTCGCAGAGAAATAACACGGGTCATTAAATCTTGACGGGAACTGTCCTTCGCTGTCTGTGTGTTTCTGCTGGGACACACACCGATGCCAGGGAAAAAGCAGTGGCAGCAGGAAATACCAACACGAGCCAAACACTGCCTTGTTACCGACGACTGCAAAACAGACAAGGGAAGGGTGCCTCTCACCTCCATCACCCTTTTTCCCAGCCCGTCCTGTTCTTGTAATGTTAGAGTTGCACAGTTAATCGTGTGAAAGTTAAAGTGTGATCTTGATTAATATGCAATCTCATTTCTAAATGATGATGATTATCTTGCTCATAATTCCCCAATGCATTAAAGTCATGCTGAATGTTCACTTTTTTACTTTGGAACAATTATTTTCCAATTCCAATTCCCTCAAATTCTTGAGGAAAATGATGGTTCACATGTAAGCGAGAATTGTGTAGAATGAGTCACCCTGAAGTAGCACTCGTAGCATTTTTTTTTTTTTTTAGAAGTTGTAAACTTGTCATCAATATTACTATTGCAACATCCAAATGGGGACAGTGGGATTAAAAACAAAATACACAAGTCAGTCCCTGTGGTCGACCTCTCCTCCTCTCCTGCCTTATTTGCCAGCCTTGATCATTTCGGAAGATTAATGAATAAACACACGATACACCGATCCAAGAAAAGTGAGAGCCAAGAAGACACAACCACCAAATACGTCACGGTGCGGGACTATTTTTGGATGACAAATGACGCTGTCGTTTGAAGGTGAACTTGTTGAAAACCCTGCTGTGTGAAAAAGCGGGCGGGATAGGCCACATCAACTTAGCACAAGATAATGACAGAGTCACAGATGGACTGCATCAGCGTGACAATGATAAAGGTAATTGTTGGCGGTTTACCTTTTTCCCCCCATCAAACACCTGGGCCTAAAGACCAAAGGGCCAAGAAGACGAAAAAAAATTAATCCTAACTCTTGAATATTTTTGCTTATTTCCCTCAAGCAGCTCCTGAGGTGAGTCAATTTTACAGGCGACTGCTGTCCATCAGCGACTGTGCCAAACAACAATCAGGCCTGGTAACGGGAAGACAAACACAAACAAAAAGGGACTGGAGAGAGGAGAAAAAGTAAAGAGAAAAAAAAGAAAGATATGTAAGGTTTTAAGAGAAAAAGTGTCAACAGGGCAGCGGCATCCGTCAAGTCTGACACACAGTTGCCTCTCTCACTGTCACTGACTAATGGCTGAGCTGTCCGTTACAAATTGCCCCATGATTCAGTCTGGATAACACTAGACTGAGAGATGTGGATGGGGTGAAGAGGCGTGAAGGGATGGAGGCAGAGTCCAGTGCGACTCTCGACTCTATTCGGGTCAAAGGGTTGCCAGGGTGACAATCACAGACTTAAGCGATGCCGGCAAAAAGACAATCTTCAGGGAGGTGTGGGTGGTGGAACATTACATCTATGCTGTAATCTTTCCATAACACTTCTGGCGGTGAAGTAAAAGGATGGTGAAAGAGCTCTACACACTGGGTTTCTAGGCGCCTCTGGATGCAAAAGTGTGGATCACAGTCGTACTGTTGACAGAGTCAGGGTCAAGGCTGGCTGATGGCCTCTTTTGCACCTGTTCCCAAAACAGAAATGAGTTGCTGAGTTTTCCTGCATTGCAAAACTTTCTTTGGGCTAGCTAAAAAAAAAAGCACATGTGCAGTAGTATGAGGTATGTCAAGGCCGAGGATGTGTGTTTAGGCTAGTCTTATATGAGGAAAACTTACAAGACAGTTAGTGGCAGTCATTTGATGGAATCAGACTAGCTCCAAGCAACTTATATAAGAATGTAAGAAAAAAAGAAAAAGAAAAAAAAAGATAAACAATGCCCGCTGGGACTGTGTTGTTAACTTGTGTCAAAAACTGGTGTGTGTAAAAGCACTGACTTGGAATTGGACTTGTTTCAGACTGGGAGGAGATGAAGCCAGACAGGCTGAGTTGCTTCTATGTCTGAGCAAATTGAGTGGGATAAAAAAAAATAAAAAAACGTATTGGTCTTACGGGGGCCCACACACTACTCAATTACCGCTTTCTCACATTCCATTTATTACCATACATCTTATATGTGTAAATAATTGTTACCGACATACTATGTCAGCATAGCACATCCAAACATCATAACATTGACTAATATTGCATACTATGTTGGTTTATTTTGGCAACATAGATGAAAAGAAAAAACTTTGTTGCTACATTTCCAATCTAGTCAACCTCTGTTGAATGTAACTTGAATACTCAGAGGTTAAAAAAGATTTACGATGGGAATGAGCTATGCACCACACTCCAAGGGTCGCAGGTATTCTTACACAAAAAAAACAATAAAGGCCTGAAAAAGAGAGCTCTAATCTTTCAGTAAACAGCAAGAAAATAACTTAGTATTCATTTTGTAATTTATTTTGATTCATGTATAGAATTTTAGTTATTTATGTTAATCTGAATTTTGACTTATAACATGCAACATGACCAAAAGATACTGTTACATCAGTGGCATGTTGACTCTCTACTTGTCTAGTTGTAGCTGGTCTAGACTTACCACACCAGTTAAATATTACCAGGCAGTTGCATAAGGCTAATAAACAGCTTCATCTTTCAATCTTGTTACATTTCTGCATGTTTACTTTGAAAACTAGACAAATCCAGTTCTAACAAACACCGTTGGTTTGAAAGTTTCTGATGGCCAAATGAGATACAGCAGTGCACAGAAATATCAATATGCAATACTCTCTCCAATGTACTCATACCGTGTTTTCTTTCCCCACAGATTTCTTACAGAGCAGAACTTTTATTGTCAATATTCAAAGCTGCAAGAAATAACTGCACATGGAGTGAAATCTGTCTGTCACAGACAGATGGTGTGAGGACACCACATGCTTCCACCAGGAAGGAATTAAAAGTCATGTGAGTGAGAAATTGAGTGAAGAGGCAGACTTTACCTATTAGTACCAATAGGAAAAGCATGTTTGCATGTGAATCAGTCGTCGTGTAGCACGCTTCAAATCACACTGACTTATAAAAGTAGGTCTGCATACATTCCTCCATAGGATTTTAGGCACACACTTGGCATAGCCTTGTTTCTGAGAAACGTCATGAAATTTCCCAAATTATTCCCAATTATAACGCATCATCAAAGGTGCTGCATGGAAAATTATCATTAAAGCATAAGGTAAATATCTGAGGTTGTTTGTTGTGTTGTTGCAATGGTGGTCGTATAAAGTCATTGTAAGTGTTAGGTCATCTTAAAACTTATTATAAAGTTCAGCTGATCGAGCTGACCACTAAGTTTATTAGTAGAGTGGACCTTTGAGCTTGGATTCAGCATTTATTTATTATATATGTATAGTTAATATTAGGCTTACATTATCTTTACATATTAGCCTTTGCTACCCTAAAGTAATAAAAACTTCCCTTAAGAAGATAATCTGCTGACACTGCTGAAACAAAATCCATGAAAACACAGCCCCATCTGTTTCACAATTATCTCAAAGTAGGAAGTTAATATTTGTTTGATGGTTCTGTACTTTGGACGTTATTGGGGGCTCGGCCACTCACGTCTTGTTCAAATATTATTATTGTATGCAACTTTCTCTCAATTACTTATTAAGTCAGTTCTCACTACTAAGACTTGACTTAGAAAATCATTTTAAGTTTAAAAACAGAAAGGGTAGCGTTGACGAACCATAAACTACTCTTAGAATATGTGGCTATAGTATTCGAAGTTTCCCTTTCTCAAGATGAATGTGATCAGTGTGTGTGCGTGTTTTCTTGCAGTGATCCCACATGATGAAACCGAGCAGTCGTTGTTGCATCATTGCGTGGACTCCCAGCTGTAGCTATGTAACGTGTGCTGACAACTAGCTAACATGCTAGCTTATGAGCTAACTAACAACCGTTACGACTTTAGGTATGGCATGCGAAACATTGAATCAGGGAAGATGAAAACAAGCGGGTATTTGTTGCACACATTTTTCAATTTGGTGACAAATGCACACCATGGTAAAGCGGCGGTTGGCAACATAAACCCCCCAACTGCTGTGCCACTGGCGTTAAGCTAGCAAACAGTTTAACAGGACAGAAACTAATACGCACCGTCAAGGAGAAAATGACACAAAAATAGCACTTTATGTTACACCTACCCGCGTGAGTTGCCTCAGAGTGAAGGAGAGCATGTTTCCTGTTGTGGTAGCGAAGGAAGAAGCAGCACAGCCAGGCGACACACGGCTGACGGGCTCCGAAAGGACTGTTTGGAGTTGCAACGGCTTGAAACGTTTCACCTGCCGCAAGGGTCGATGGGAATCGTAGTCTGTTGTTAGGTAATTTGCTTACCCAAGGGCAAACCAGCAGGGAGTCTATAGCTACCCATTATTGCTACTGTATATCTGTCATTCTTTTGAATCATTAATCTTCTTTATCAACTCCTTCCAGTTTTATGCTCAGAGAGGTGACTGAGCTTGCAGAATAGACAGTGAGTGAAAGACCTCTTTCTATTTTGAAAATGATGTGCAGGTCTACTGCAGCAGGTGTTCATAGGACATTTGGGAATGCAGACCATAGCCTAGCCTACAACTCAACTTTGAGAATGCCTAAAACATTTCAATAACAGTTTGTCTGGCTTGCTATAGGATTGTTTGTTGTGGGTGGCATACATAGGCTTATGTGTAGATAATAGTTAGGCCCTACTTCTTTTTTTTTTTAAGATATTTTTTTGGCATTTTTATGCTTTATTGATAGTGTAGTGACAGAGTTGAAATGGGGCAGAGAGGGGAGTGACATGCAGAGAACGACCGCGGGCTGGAATCGAACCCGGGTCCGCTGCTGGCCAAGGCCCATGGGGGGGACGCTCTACCAACTGAGCTAAGGGCGTCCCCTTATAGTTACCTATATTCTAATAGCCATGCAGGTAAATCTTGAGGAGAGAGCTGCAGTCTCCCATTCCTCCAGGACCCAGGCATGGAGTAAAGATTATGATCCTCCTCGTTCACATACGTTTCTTCCCATCTGGTGCCAGCATCACCAACAAGGCCCGGGGCCCCCAGCCCCTCCATATCACCTCCAGTAGACTTAGACACAGGACATTTAATGTAAAGTATCTACATCTGACTCAATGTGTTTGGGACTATTATCTCAGTACATTGCTCATTCCTGAATCCTAAACAGTGTGACTTTCATTTTAACAACACAAATTTGCACATAGCCCACATTTTTTTTACGTGCTTTATTGTATTTTTTTTTTATTTCTCTTCAAGTTTATTGACTTTGCAGTTCTTGATCTTATTATGCACCAATATACCCAGCAAGTTACTTTTATGTGAAAACCTACTTGGCAATTAATGTTAATGAATGCTGAAATACCATGTCCTCTTGCTATGGATGTCATATTGTATTTCTCATTGGTGTTGCATTATTATACTTTTTGTCATAATAGAGGTTGACAACAGAGGTTACATGTTTAGATTTTTATCAGCTTTTGTATCAATGATTTAGATCCTTATACATTATATAAGGAAGATGCCAAATAGCTACTGTCCCACTCAGTGTAAATGTAGGCCTACATGTTGGGGTTTTCACATAGCATTGTCAGCAATTAAATTATTTTACAGCTGCAGTTTTTCTCTAATGGACTGTGTAATCAGCTGTTTGTCTGAAACAATCTTGGACTTGCTTTAACTTATGAGGGCCCAGTATCTCCAAAGGCCTGTTATCACTGAACTCACTGTCTCGGTTGTAGTCCACAAACTGATGTGTACGTACAACATCATCACTTTGTCAAGTGGAGTTGTTTAGAAGTATTACAATCCTTCAAACAAACATTCTCTTGCTATAGTCTATAAAGTGTACTTTAGTGTAGATGTTATTTTTTTAATTCTTGGAAAACATACCTGTAAAAATACACACAGGCATGGATAAAGATGATGAAGACACACACACACACACACACACACAAACAAACATACAATCCCATGTACGGTCACACACAAAGGAGTTAATGAGGATCTGTTCACAAAATAATTATCTGGTGTCTCTTCAACAAACCATTGTAAATAATCTGTGAAACAAAGAGGGGAAACTCTGCTAAATCTGGGTCACCGGGACTCCATCCATCTCTGTGTCCCAACTGTCCACGGCAACCTGCGTAAGATACATGGACCTCCCTCCTGGACCTCCAGCCCAATGTAATTGATCAAGACCATAATAGGGTATCGAGCCGGAGTGAGATGAAGATTCAATTAGCATCGACTGTGTGTTTCCTAATGAAATTCTGAGCACCATTATCGTCAGATCAAAAGTGTGGAGAGCAGAAAAGCCAGGGACTTTTTGCCGAGGTGGAACAAAAGGGAGTTTGTGAACAAGGAGGAGGAGAGGCCGTCTTAGCTAAAGAATTGTTTGTGTAATTTAATCAAGGGAAAGGGTGTGAGGATTCCAAGTGTAAACTTTAATCTGGTTTGCATATTTTTAAGGAACAGTGAAGCTATCCTGTTTATTTTTTTTGTTAAAAACCCAAATCTTTAGCAGAAATTTTTTTTAATGAAAAAGTAAATATTTGGTAGCCGAGATTATAACAGTGGCAGCAGTAATACAGCAGTCAATAGAATGTTAGGAAACCACCTGGAGGTTTGGTTGCAACTGAAAAATGTTTGCTCAGGTGTGCAATACTTGTTTTGCTTGCACGATCAAACAACTGAAATCTGTCACTCATTTTACCTCCAGTACAATATTCTTTTTCAGTTTCAGGATAGGAGAAATTATATTAGACATCTCCTTTGAATTTTCTTCCTCTACTCCCTCAAAAAGGAGTCAAACACTACCATCATCTTAAGAATGTTTCACGGTTGGTTTTCATGTTATAATTGAATCCATAACCAACTTTCCTTCAATATATTTTTTTGAAAATTAAAACGACATATCTTCGCAGAGAGCTTGGGCACGAATTTCCCAATCAGAGTGAAATGTAACTCAATTCATTATTGTGTCCTTGCAGTGTTAGTTAGTGTGAATATGCTGCAAAGCTTGTGTGCCCTGCAATTGTGCTCCCAGCCCTGAACAAAAACAGTCATCCAGTAAAAGACAGACAGTTTAAGATATTTTAATGTGCTTTTTCATACAGTATATTGTATGCATATCCAGCATAGCATTTCTCGTACATATAACTCTCTCTTATATCCAGGGTCTTCAAACGTAGAGCTGAAAGGATGATTAACAGTCAGTCAACCATAACATTACGTCTGCCATACAGTGATGGCACAGCACAGCCGCCTCCAAGGCTCCCTTTGCACTCAGAGGGCATAATTACAGATTCCAGCTGCGTTCAACCAAATTCTCCAATTGCAAAAAGTAATAACACTGAGAAACAAATATCTAAAAACAGTTAGTGTGCTGAGGTGGAGTACATTATTTACAGAAAGGAACATCAAATAAAAACGGAAATTAACAAATACAAAGTTGTAAAATAACTCAGATAAATCAGCCCTACCTTAACCCTCCATAAACTCTGATTATACTTGATTTAGATCCACATTTCACAGCAGTTTAGAGGCAAAAAAACTGTCCCCTGAATCTTCTTTGTAATCAATATGACTATAATTTCCATCATTATCATTATAGTCATCGTCGTCGCTCGTTAACATTGTCTTATTTATTTTCCTCTTCTTCAGTTCAGTCTCACTTAAACTCATCCAAGGTAAGGGTGCTCACTTTGGAAGTTGTAGTCCGGGCACACTTTTTGCACCAGCTTGTAATCGATGCTAAAGAAAGAGATGAAGATGCAGATGACCTTGAAGGGTTTGGCACAGAGCCAGGCGGCGTGGGACTGGGTGTGCTCCGTGAAGCAGGTCTGAGACGGGTCGTACAGGCAGGGCTTGGGCTTCTTGGATCTGTTGGTGTTCTCGTACTCCACGTGACAGTTGAAGGTCTTTGCCTGCTTGGGGTCGACGGTGGACTGTTGCTTGGTCTGCTGGATCTGGACGTCCGGCTGGGCGTGGGGGTGCAAGTGCGGCTGCTGGAGAACCTCGAACTCCACCACTTTGGTCGGCGGCACGATACTGACCGACACGTTGCCCAGGCTGGAGGAGTTGTGGCGGAAGTAGACCGTGAACGTGCCGTTGATGTGGTCTACAATCTTCCCCGTCACCAACAAGCTGAACTTCAGGGTCTTGACGTTGAAGTAGAAGTCTCCCCAGCCAAACATCTTCTTGGTCTTCATGGAGGTCTTTATGGAGGGCTTGCGCTTGGAGCGGTAGCCTGTCTGGTCCAGGAGAAGGGACTGGTTTCGGGCCGTGTCGTAAGGGTTAAAGAAGCTGTAGGTGGGCGGCTTGGATTTCATGGGGGTCTGGTCGATGGATGTGGAGAAGATACGCGTTTGATACGGGGGCTTAAGCACTCCTCCCCCTGTCGATCCCCCTGCCGTGCCTCCACCCATGCCATATGGGAGTGTCTTCATTACTGACCCCGACGGACCCATTTTTGAGAACTCCACTTTCTTCTCCAGCCCTTGGACCTGGAGAAAAGAAAAAGAAAGAGAAAGGAAGAAGAATTTGTATTTTTCCACATATCAAGAAGACTATCCACCCCAAGATCAACAGCATCGATTGTTTCAGCAAAAACCTATGAACATCATATGTTTACGTTCAGCTGACAAAGCCTGTAGAAATAAATAAAAAATTCTTACCGACACTGAATATTGGTTTCTTTTAACTAGGTTTAAGATTATTATTTGAACCATAACGATGAGGTAGAGGTTACCTACACTTTCAAAAGGTATTTATTTGAACTGGGCCCATGATCTTTCCCTAAACCTAACCTAGGTGTTTTTTTTGCCTAAACCTAACCAAATCATAACCATGGTCAAGTCCAGTCTAATATTGCAACAGTCTGGACAAAACCTAATATAGAAAAAAAAAAATTTGACACACATTATCCAATTCTTAAACATGGTATAGGTTACTCTTCTGCAGAAATTTTTTAACTGACACACATTTTTATTTCCACAAGCATCCAAATTGTTGGATGTGGCTACGTTTCATCTCTTGAGTTCAAGAAAACAAAACCATCTATTTTTGTTAACGCACTTTAATTTTGTTGTCTCTTTGTTAGTTCAGACAGCTATCTGGCTTTAATCCACAGCATAGGTGCTTATTCAGAGGTCCGATTGTCTGGAAATCTTCCTCTGCTCTCCTACATGTCCCATCAATCACATCACTGCCATGATCCCATCCATATGCACGCACACACACACACACACACACACACACACACACACACACACACACACACACACACATACACACACACACACACACACACACACACACACACACACACACAGACGCTCAAAAATAGAGAGAGAGAGACACACATTTGCACACATGCAAACTTCAAACACAAAGCCATCATGAAGTGACAGCGAGAAACATTACAACTATTCAGAGAGGTTACACATTCTTCCCTCGAGGATGAATTTGAATGAAGTTTAAAACTCTCCTAGTGGAAAGCCCCCCCCCCCCCTCCAATAAACACACAATAAATAAATACATGAAAACAACATTTTAAAACAACAGTATCAGATCTTTGCATCTACTTGCTAAGACAGTTCTTTTCTAATTCCTTCATTCCTATCCAGGGCAGTGGGACCGACAGGTTTGTGCCAAAGCTCTCCTTATCTTTCATCAATCACCGCACCTAATAATAACTCCATATTGCTATTCGCAGAGGCAACAGTGCAGCGCTCAATACTGCTCCTAATGTATTCACTCATTCAATTAATGTATCACTGTCTGTTGGCCATTCATTAACATACCCACAGAGCTGATTTCTCAGTAGATTGATTGAGGGGGAAATAACTGAAAGTTTATTGACCACTGGAGGAATGAATTACCAAAAAAAGAAAGGTGTTGATAAATGACCGGTGACAGGGATAACGACCCACTGAAGATTTCAAACAGACCCAGTCTTGCAATTTTAAGCTGGCTGTGAGCTTTGGCGTTGACATGTCTAAGCCACTCTTGATGGCAGGAGAACATCAGAATATGGACAGCAACAAACAGGCTGTACAGTGCATATAAGATGGGGACTTCCTGTGAATGCGCTGTCAGCAGTGCTGTCAGCTAGCGCCGAGTGTTGCCATCTGTCAGGCTAACACTCTGCTGGTGCAGTCCTAATCATTTCTCTTGCTGATGGCTCAGAGCTCAGAACTAGCACCATCATCATAATCCTGAACCATCTTCAGCAGCAACATCACACCACGAACCTCAACCTAACCTTCAGGGTCAACCGTATGATGCTCAGCCATGATTTTATATGATGGGGTCTGAGGTCAGTGTGGGTCTTTCCAAAGGGTTAAAGGCAACTGTACACAGTCAGCAACTCCAACAAACATCGATTGAGTGGAAAAAGATGAGTATGGAGAGAGGGTGTCTTCTCCTGTTGCATGAAAGTAATAAAATGCCAAACAGAAACCAATAAATAGACGGACTTTCTATTAGCATAAATATGACATTTTTTGTGGTGGACAGTAAATCCATTTTGAGGGTGAGGATTTGTTAGAAGAAATATCAGATATTTTCTCTCGACACGAAATCCATAAGCTATAGACTTTTTGCGAAACAGTGGATGTTTGCTATAAGGTCATATCAGGCTGCTGCAAGCTGCGAAAGATTGACGGTTTGGAAAACAATTCTCAACGCTCAGCCTCTATTCAGTTTGGTTACAATGAGTGATATGTAGCTTCTGGAGCAAAAGCCAGATTTATGTTGCTGAGGTGATGAAGAGGAGATGGCAATTTGTACACACAGGTGCACACACAAACAACAACACAGTAGACATATTATGTTTACTGTAGGTTAAAGGGCACAGCATCATACTAAGATCATCACAAGCTCATAATGAAAATGTTAGCACGCTGATGACTAGCGAGTATGATGTTAATCATTTTTGCTGTGGGTGTTCTCATGCTAACATTTTCTAATGAGCAATAAACTACCAAACTAACTACTAGTTGAGTCGTCTTCATTTTTCAGGTATTTTGACATAAAACAAAGTACCTGATGAACAAAAGAAAGCCATTACGATTCATCATGTGAACCGTGAATTTGTCTGACAAATATCATAACAATTCAATTCAAATATCCAACATTTGAGATATTTTGGTATGGAGCAAAGTAGAGGACTGACTGACCGATGTTGCAATCCCTAAAGCCGCGGCGCTAGCACAGCTAATAATCGGAATATAAAAAAGTAAAATTTGCCTTGAGAATATACAAATCGCTGGTGACTATGAGCTCATGCATTAGGCCCATACTGTGTAGAGGAAACCTAGATTTTACATGGAGATTGTTTCATTTTGCTCCAGAAAAGCTACATAACACAGACTCTTTACCGTCTCGCTCCCTACCATCACATTCGATATGAAGCAACCAACCGTGCCAATGAAAACAGCAACTATAACGGACAAACCACATTTAAAGTCCAACCATCTCAGGTATATGTAACTTCCCTTCATACTTCAGAGGAAAGGCCAGGGGAAACTTGATTTGGGGGAATGCGATGGGTTCCCTCTTGTGGCTACTTGCAAAGTTCCTCATATCCTAGTGACGTTTTTACACACGTCAACACAGGCATTAGTGTTTCCTCCATTTAGGAATGAGATCCCTGTTTGGCAGGATGCTGGGGGAAGTCGTAGCAGAAGATGGAATAAGTATAGCGGAGGACTTATACATATGTATGATATACAGGCAACTCAATAACAGGACAATCATAGAAAGAACAATCATATTACAGAGCCTGGAAGATAGAGGGAGATAGTGAAGAAAATGTTATTAGTGGAGAAGTGAGATGAGGAGAGGTGGAGAGTAAGGAGATCTTGTACATTTTCTAGGAATGGGGGAGCATTAATCATCTTTAACTTCATTTGGGTGGGGGTTCATACGAGCAAAAAGCCTCTTTAGTTGCTGCCTAGAAGGAAGGCCTATAATCTACCCCGAAGTACATGCAAGAATGAAATGTCGGAATTGTTCAATGAGGTGATTATGAGTGGAGCCCAGACCGCCTAAGACCACGAGTGACATAAAAAGAGAAGATGGGACACACTTAGTAGAGGTATAAAGAAAGGCTCGGAGAGAGATAATGTAAAAGATAGACTGCACGGTTAAGGGGCTTCACACTAATTCAATAAATTAGAGAAGGTCAGATGAGCTCCAGAGTTGACCACTGACATCTGATATATCACATTCCACCACAATTAAGTTCTATTTTCATCATGAGGGTAGCTTTTGGATCCATGTTAGCAACTGTGTCTCAGCTTTTATCTCACACTCTCTCCATCTACCAGGTATCAGATCCTTTGTCGGCAGTTCGCTCACCCTAACATTCATCAATAACTTCCACACCTCCTTGAAGGCGAGAGCATTTCAGAGGAAATGGACCTCGCTCACAGGCTCTCCCTCTCCCTCTCCTGCACCCTCCCCTCCCCCTTGAGGACTGATGAGAAGATGAGAGCTGCTAGTCTCTAAGCTCTCTCCCGGGCTTGTTCCCTTTGTTTAATTGGAATTTTATTGGTGACAATCAATTTATTTCTATCTCTGCTCCCGGCTGCATTGATCCGCTGTCACAGAGGAGAGTCAAATGTACACAGTTCAGCAAGCCACCACACTGCAAACCACAGGCCCTGATGCCAGCTGAACTGATAGTTTCACTTTATGTTTCTGCTACTTAACTGCTTGTTGTGATATAGGGAGCCAAAATGGATTTTGTTTTTTTTTGCCACATTTTTTCAGCTTCACCTCATACCTTCTCTTAAAAAATATGAGAAAGATTGCAAACTATTTGTGAGCACTCAGAGGACACTAATTCGGGATAAGATAGGCATGAATGCACATCGGTTTTTCACTTTGAAGTCACTGCTAACCTTAAATGCTCCTTCACCATTTCATAGTTGAATACAACTCTATTCAAAGTGCAGGTGGAAAGCTGAACATCTAAAGTAAAAAAAATAATAATCTTACTCTAGATTTGAACTTCAAAGATGACATTTGCACATTTATAAACTACACCATTGCTATTGATACTAAGAGTTAGAAGTAGTTAGCACATCTCAGCTGTTCCACTTTCCATTTCAGGTATTTACATGGGATCCAGAAATATATTCCAGTGACTGAATAGGTGAATAGGGAATTATTTAGGGAACTCTCCACAGGATCTCTGCTTTTTTTCTCTATGATGTAGTTCTTTTGGCTTCAGTGGGCTGTGAATTCAGATGCATGAGGGGGCAACTGAGTGTGAAGCAGATGTGACGAGGGTCAGCAAATCCAAGCCAATGCACTCAGTTTGGGTCAAAAAAAAAAGCTGCCCCAAGTATGTTGGAGGCTCAGTGACAATTGAAGGTAAGCTACAGTGCAGCAGGAATGGTGCACCACCCGGTGATGCGATAGGCCTGAAGGTGAACCGCCAGCTGACTTGTGTTTCAGCCCCGACCTGGCCATATGCTCTATGACTTAATGCCTCCTGCAAGGACAGCTAGGTGATCTTGAGAGACGTTATATATGATAATGGAATCCAAGAAACATTCCATTTGTAATCAGATTGCTTAAACCCAGTTATAAAAGGAAATGCTTTCATTTTGAAGTTGCAAGAAAATAACCGGCCCATTGCCCTATCAATACCTTGAGTTTTGTACACTTTCTAATCTGTAAAACGCCCAATTTGGTCATTTTTTGAAGATTCCACTTCACAATAGTCACAAAGGCAAGAAGATAACGCCTAAAAGCCAAAAAAAAAAGAGCAAGTTGCACTTCAGATAAACTGATAACTGATAAGATGTGCCTGGCCAGGTCATCACTAGTGGTACAGGCACTAGTGGTCAAGTGAGAATAAGCAGAATGTGTCAAATTTCAATTTTCAAAACACACAAAGCTGATATCAGACATCCAGAAGGAGCTTGAGGCAAAGGCCCTACTAAACTGCTACCCGCATTGAGAGGGGCCAGTTGAGGTGCTTTGGGTATTTACAGCTGTAACATCCCAGACGCCTTGTGGTACCTCAGGGATGAGCTACAGGTCTTATCCCGGGGATTTAAATCCCATCTGCTTTATGAATGGATCACCCTGGAAATGTTATAGGCCTTGGCTGAAAAGAAAAATGGCTGTTACCTTGCTTAGCCTGCTGCCAGTCATGTTCTGGAGCTGAATAATTAATGCAAATGAATTTGGACAGAGCTGTCAGCAGACACATTATATATGATAGGAGTTGAACCTACTGTAGCAAATTTGTGAGGGAAATAAGATAGAAGCGGCTGAACTGAACATATTAAGGTTCTGGTACTGTAGCTCAAACATGTTCAATTTTACCACTCTGTTATGACAACGATCATAAAAAATGAAACTGTGAGAACTGAAAATGACATTTAATTACAAAAAGCAAAATAGAGCCAGGAGGAAAAAAGATAAACCAGTAGGAGAAAAATGGAGAGACAGAAAGAGACAGAGAGAGAAAGAAAAAAAAGGAGAAGAGAAAAAAAGGCAGTAAAAGCGATTTCGCAGTCCAGTGGTGTCGCTGGATTATCATGAAAATGAAAGCTACTGAGTCAGGGAGTATCAGGGAGCAAGGAAATGGAGCTGAGACTGATAACACAGTGAGGGAGAGGAAGAAAACGAATAAGAGAACTAGTGTAGAAGAAGCAGAGAGAAGTCTGTAAGACAATATGAAAAGAGAGTGCAAAGAAAGAGAGAAAAAGGTAAAAAGACAATATATATACGACACAGAGGGAGATTATGTGTGCAATAAGCCAAAAAATGAGAATCACTTCACCCCATGGAGAATAATCAGA
This sequence comes from Ammodytes marinus, assembly GCF_949987685.1. Taxonomy (NCBI): domain Eukaryota; kingdom Metazoa; phylum Chordata; class Actinopteri; order Uranoscopiformes; family Ammodytidae; genus Ammodytes; species Ammodytes marinus. The sequence goes on along the minus strand of NC_137233.1, from coordinate 8,367,032 downwards.
GGTTTCTTGAGAAGTAATATCTTTAATATTGTTTCAAGAGGACCAAGAGCTCAGCTCTGAAATAATTTCAAGTTAAAAAGAGATGCGGTCTTTTTTCCCCATGTTTCAGGCAAAGTGTAAACAGTCTTCTGGTTGATAATGAGCTAAAGCTTCATATAGAAGAATCTTTACTTTCTGCATATACAGCAAATAAGGCTATAGCAAAGGGGATCAGGATCAAATCAAGAAGAAAGAAAGAAAGAAAGAAAGAAAGAAAGAAAGAAAGAAAGAAAGAAAGAAAGAAAGAAAGAAAGAAAGAAAGAAAGAAAGAAAGAAAGAAAGAAAGAAAGAAAGAAAGAAAGAAAGAAAGAAAGAAAGAAAGAAAGAAAGAAAGAAAGAAAGAAAGAAAAGGCAAAAGGGACAGTGAGACTATATCTGTCATTTCATTTGATGTCTACATAAGAGGAGTTATGAAGGCATTGTAGTTTAAGTGTGATACAGGCTAATAACAATATTGCAACATATTCCAAATGCCACTAAGAGAGGGGAATGTCAAAATCCAGGGCCGGCGGTATCACAGCCCACCCAAATGTGGCCCCTGCCCACCCAATCAAAATCGAAGATTTTTTATTTTTTATTTTTTTTTGGTGGAAGTCCAGACCCACTATCGGACGGACCTGTTCGTTCGCTGTCCAAGAAAATGTCAAATACAATTCAGACAATTAATTAATACTAAAGAATATACCATTACCATGCATTGCTTCTAATTGTATTACTGGGTGGGCAGGACAGCCTGCCTCCAAGTTACCCACCCGAGGTATAAGCGAAATAAGCGGTTGCTTAGGGTCCCGACTGCCCCCAATTTAATTTTTTTTCTTAGTATTTTTTTTAGTTTGTGTGTTTGATATCAACATCACATTTTGTAAATGTAAATTATCATACAAAAAAGGAATACAATGTTTTGGTAGATAGTTCATATCTTAATAATTGAATCAATTAATCTGGGAGGTAATCCGGGGTTAACTGAACACGTCACGTTCACATTCTTGGCATGCACAGTGTATTGAGTTTATTTAAAAACATTTGAAAATGGGGCTGCCCTCAGTTGCCAATGCACTGTGTATAGTCTATAGCCTATTTCAGCCTCGTCTGTGGAAAAAAAGATAACTGGACAATAGAGTTCTTCTGCTTCGTTCCTCTCACTGCATTTAAATTAATTCATTATATTACAGAAAAATATGTCCCGTAAAAGAAAAAGAGCACCAAGCCCATCCCAGAGGACCCTGCATAATATTTTATTTAAAATTTATATTTTTATGGAAAATCCATGTGTCTTTCTTCAATAGCTTCTAATTCATTCGACCCAGTGTCTCCAAATTATTTGTTCACACAAAATTCCTCAGATTTAGCCTCTTAATTTTCCTCTCAAAGTGCACCAGATTCATGCATTTCACTTTAAAATGTAAAAAAAAATCTCCCGGGGGGGCATACCCGCGGACCCCCCTAGCAGGGTTGTGACCTCGGCTGGCTACTATTTTCACCCAGCTGGACATCAGAGGCAATAGTGGAAAGCTGCTGGTAGCAGTGCTATCATGGTAACCCCCCCACCGCAGCGATGTGCCTAAAAGCTTACATTACAGTAAATGTGCCAAAAAGCAGGCATGGAGATCTTGCAAGGGCAGAACAAAATTGGGTTTCTCTGCCCACCTACTATTTCTATGTGCCCACCCTAATCTTACTGCCTAGAACTGGCCCTGTCAAAATCCCCAGTTGTTTCAAGTACAGTAAAAAATACAGTAAAAATTCAAAATGTTTAGTAACAAAAAAAAACGTCATGGCAATTAAGCATACTGTTACATTGCTCTGGCACCTGGTTCTTTATGGTTTGCATTTAGCTGTGGTTATCATTTATTGGGACCTTAAATTAACCTTGCCCGTGAAGTAAGAGACAGATACACTTCTTTAAAACCTATCACCGTTAAGCCACACAAGACACCTAGATGACTATCTCAGTGATAGCCACTGTGTTTTGGCAGAAAGTTGGCAACAGAAATCCGGTGAGGCAGAGAGGTCAGTAAATTGGACAGGTTGGCAGACAATATACCACTAGGATTCATTGACCTTTTCTATAACAAAGCAAATCTAACACCATTATTTTCGGCAGGAGCCCCATGAATCCAAAACATGTAGTTATAGCAATAGGTCTACATTTTGAGAACCATTTTCTGCCAAGAGGAGGAAAACACATTCACATCTGTCCTGTCAACAGCCAGGGGTTCGTTAGCCTATACAGTTGCACAATTGCAGACAACTAGGGTTAACAGAAACAAATCAAAAACTTGCTATCACTTTATATTAACTGCCCAAACAGACCACACCGTTAACACCACCTTTTATTTAACACAGTAATATTATTGGAATTATGTTCATTATGCACCCAGGGTCTGCTCAATCCCCCAGTGAGCATCAACCACTGCCACAAAAAGCATAGAATTCTCACAACACCAGTGCCAGCATTGTGGCTGAGGGTGTTCAGTCATGTTTATTCAAACAATGCTGCCACAGCAACACCAGCAAAAGCACTTGCTCATTATACATCACACAATGAATCCCAAATGCAACTGTTTAAACCAAACCTTAGGACTGCCGCTGTCCACCAAGAAACAAAGTGATTAAAATGAAATGACAAACCTTAAGAAGAACAGTCATACTGTGGTGTACTAAAATACATTTAATATTAGTCAAAAGTTAGAGGTATGTATAGTAGCAAAACAGCAGCTGACACCTTGTGGCAGAATTCCAGTACCCAGGGCATACAGCAGTGCCTGTGGCAAGATAGTGTTGGCAATGTCAATCTCACAAAACATTAATCACAATGGTATTGGCCACGTTGCCCTTATTAGAGAATAGGTATTGTACTAACTGGTGTCACAATACATCTCCAATGGAGCCACCTGACTGTGGGGAAATCAGCCAACATTTCATACAAGCCCACAGCATACAATTTGAACAAACCACTAAAATTATTATTTGTATTCCAAAAACTTTCAATCGTCAATACAGCTGTGCAAAAAACTGAGCGGTAAACCTCGCGCTGAAGCCACCATTCTCCATGGCAAGTAGTTAGAAAAAATCCGAAAATTAAATCTATTTGAACTTTAATTCTTTGCAGAAATTTAAAACTGCCAAAAAAACAGTATGAATTAAGTAAATTAAACTTCCAATATTTCAATATGTTGAAATCTCAAAGCTGGGCACTAATACTTCATCTTTATTAATCAAAGTTCATTTGAAGACAAATCTACATCTAACTTCTTAACATTTGTACTCACTTTCTTGAGACATTAGGAACATGTGTTGAGAAAGCAAACAGGGGCAGGTGTGGAGTGTGCAATTAAGGGGTTGCCAGGGTTTCTGGGCATCAAATAGCCGAACATGTTGACTGTCTGTCTTGGCCTTTCAAATAAAGACTCATATCTTATAAAACTGGAAATGAGAACACATAACCGTATGAAAGTCAACAATGCTGAACTCCAATTCACATAATGGGTAAGAATAAGATGAAGCGTAACAACCGTGGTCACTTACTTTGTTTAAATACATCTTTAAACTTGTTAATTACAAAATTAAGAAACAAACAAATTGATCTGACTAAACAAAATGCATAACATTGGAAAAATCCAATACTGTGGTGTAGAAAATTACTAAATTCAACTTGACCCGTGCCCTAAACCTATAATCACTTTTAAAAATGGTTAGAAAACAAGACTGTGCAGACATAATGTCTCATGTCCTGCATTGAACTTCCCTCACATCTCTCTATGCCGTCTGCCAACAGGTAGACGAGGGGGTGAATACAAACAGCAGTATGCTTTATCTATAAAGTCATTAGGAGATTTTGCACTCGGGAGCCTGACTTCGGTGGCCATAGATCAACTGTTTGAAGTGGTCCTCCCTTGTTCCTTCTATCTTACTGATCACATCAGATCAACATGGCGGAGTGTTATTGCCTGGCTGGCTGGGTAGGCAGACTTCCCACATGTCTCCAGTGATGCCATGGCACCTGATCAATCACCCACGGCAACTCATCGGGGACCCATTGGAGGGTTGAAGGGAGGGGATGAAGGAGTGGGGAGGCATCGGTGGCGAGCGCGTGTTTGCTTTGCATGCGGGATGGCAGGCAATGCATCAAAAGATGACAGCTATCCCATTCTTCCCTTAAATAAGAGTGGTGAGACTGTTGCTGGCTGTGCCTTAACTTTAATCATTCATCTAAATAACTGTTCCAGAAGTCTGCTATACTGCAGGGGGGGCCCCGCAGCGGCACCAGGCAGGCTGCCATGGGCGCGGGGGGAATATGAAAACTGACGTTGCGCTCTTGGATTTCTCATTTGTAAACGTGTAAACATATATTTGACTCAAGATTGCAAAAGCACAAAAAGCGCTTGTCCTCATCACCCAACAGCCCCCTCCACCCCCCTCCCCGTTCACGCTTACTCTCTCGCCCATAGATTTATGTATTGAAAGAGTTTGAAATTCACAGAGGTTCAGACTAAGCAGGAAAAAGGTTCAGGAGGGAGGGAGGGGCCGGGTATAATCGGGGGCTCTGGCAGCAAGAGTTGACGTGTTGAGCAGCTAAGTGACAGTGATTGATGACCTCGGCGTTTGGCAACTTATCAAGCGCGTATACACACACTCACTCACTCGTCAGACAGATAAACAGACAAATAAAGAATAAAACGAACACGAGGGACTGGCAAAGAAAGAAGAAGTAGAAAAAAACATGTGCATAATGAATAGATGAGATGGAAGGAAGAGTGGGGAGCAGAAGCAGAAATTCCCAGCGGGTGAAAGTGAGCTTGGGAGACGTTTGGTTGGGGGAGGGACACATGGGCCTGTGACAACTCCGACAAGTCACCCAGGCGGCAAAGTAAAGCCCAGGCTTCCTCAGATTTGTTTCCAGTGCTCATCAGTGGGAGAGCACGGGATGATGGATGGACTGGCACTGGGCGCAACGCGAGCCTGTCAAAGTTACTCAGCATAATAAAGACCCTGCTCTTCTTCTTTTTTCCCCCTTTCCCTTGGCTGACATCTTTTTTTTTTTTTTTTGCAGCCACCTGTGGTCCAACTTTTTCTACAACCCATTTCGTTTCAATCTCTCTTTGTTTGTGTATTCCTTCATCCCCCTCGCTTCCTCCATCCTTTCATCTCCGATCCACATCCCAATCCCTCCATTTATCCCTTTCTTCTTGGATTTCCTCATCCTTCCATCATTTCGTCTTTCTTTTTAAATCGATCCAACCATCCATGACTGTAGCATGACTTAGAATATGAATACCACTGTATATTGAACTTCCTTAATTCTTCCCTCTTTTTCATCCATCTCTCCCCTCTTCCTATATTTCGTCGTGCATATTTTCTGCTCAATCTTTCCATCCACCTGTTTATGACCAAGCTGGAATTATGACATCCTGACACTTCCCAACTCTCCTCTGTCCTACAGACCAGCCTTATTTCCTGTCTCCATCCTTCAATGACAAAAATGAAGACATACAATCCAACTTAATTTGTCTCTTTTTTAATTTCTCATAATTCTGTTCCTTCCATTTCCTCATTCATATGACAACTCCATCCTTCCATCCATGACTAGAATTGGGACTTGTTTCTGACACCTTATTGCTTAATACTTTGATCCCTTAAATTTCTCATTTATGCATCCCTCCTTTCTCTGTCTCCTCCCATACTCTCATGTGATTCCGTAGTTCTCCATCCTTTCGTTCATCCGTGACTTAAATTAAAAACAGTTTCTCTCATACCTCACCCTTCTACCTCCCTTCCATTCTTCCTTAATATGTTCACCTCTCCCCGTCTTTCTTTGCTCTTTTTCATCTTTCTCTCTCTTCTATTTTATCACCGTTCAATGGCATGATTAGATACATACAACTACCCCCTGATTCCGTCCTCCATCCTTTCTCCTACATTTCTTTCATCGCTCATCCTTGTCTCTCTACATGCATCCCTCCATTCATGTCCACATTACCAGAACAATTAACTCCTGATACTACTACCTTCCTTCATTTCTTCAAACTGTCATCCCTAATTCAATCCCTTCACTCTTCCTTACTTCCCAGTTTTCTTTCATCCTGCCTCTGGCGCAGAGCCCAAGCCTCTGAGTCTCTCTCCCCAGGTTTGGGTTAGTAAGACTATTGGGATGTTAATATTATGATTAGACAAAGATGAAAAGCCTAACGCGCCCCACACACATCCTGCGTCTACCTCTGGAGCGCGTCGCCTTACCTTACTGCTGCCTCTCTCGGACTTTTCTCGGACACACATGCAACGTCTCAGCAGCTGCTGCTGCAGCGCTGCTTCTAAAAGCCCTATCTTTCTACATAGAGTTTTCATAGATAATTCCCATTAAAAATGAAGTTATTTCATGTCATCTATGATGCATATGATTTATATTGAGTCTGGACAGTAATCCGTGCGCCCCATTGCCATTTTTTTTCTTTTTTTTTTGCCATATTTTCGCTTGTTGGAAGTTTTATTTTGAAGGGGACACACCAGGAAATGGTGAAATTACAGCGAAAGCTGCCAGTATGAAGTCAATATGACTCTCAACAGAGTATTTCAAAAATCACTTTACTGATTTATACGGGAGAGAGAGAGGGGGGTGTGGTCGGGGAAGAAGAAGGCCGTAGACACAGATAGAGCAACGGAAAACTGTTGCGCTCATCATGATCTTTTTTATTTCTTCACTATATTGGATCTCTATATGTGTCATTTATCCAAAAATGAAATGCCAGAACTAATTGAAAATTAGGTTTTAAATCCCTCGGATTTTGATTGCACAATTAAATCGTGAAATAAAGGGATTATTCGCGTATACGACTGAGGGATGTTTTATTTTGAAATAAACACACCGGGTAAACGTGTAACTAGAGTGAATGCTGCTGGTATGACTGTCAACAGAGTATTTCTCTATCAGTTAAAGCACAGAGACGCGAGAGAGACGCGCTGCTCTCAGAAAAAAATAGGCGAGCCTCCTGAGGTGAAGGGGAGCGGCGCTGCAGACGTGCCTCCGACGCGCCTCAGCAGTGCGTCTGAGGTTGGATGTGTGCTCGCTCTACGTTGATTTCACAGTCTGTGACCAAAAGTCAGACGCAGACGCGAGGTAGACGCGCAGTAGAGGTAGGATGTGTGTGGGGCGCGTAAGCGTTTCCATGTCTGCTCCCTCCCCTGCTGTGCTGGTGGCCCTCCATGTGTTTTAGGCCAGAGACGAGGTGGGGCCGAGGTGGGGCAGAGTTCAGACCTGCCAGGGGAAACATTGCACTTCACCCGGGCATGATGGCAGAGTTAATTGGAGAGAAAACAGTGGGAGGTGCCAATGAATAAAACCCCTCCGGGAGAGGCTGGCTCCAGGGCAGAGTGACATTCCCCTGCTCACTTCAAGGTTAGGCACACACACACGCACACAAACGCACTCACGCACGCACACACAAACGTACGCACGCACACACAGACACGCACGTACACACACACACACACACACGCACATGCACGCACACACACACACACGCACGCACGCACGCACGCACGCACGCACGCACGCACACACACACACACACACACACACACACACACACACACACACCTGCTATAAGGCTGAAGCGACTAAGCCCCTGTATGATCTGATTTGCATAAAAGAGCACACGATTATCCTCAGTTTAGTTGCATTCTAATTACATTAAAAGGAATGACACAAACCATAATAAAGATAAAGATTAGACAACACGCACACATTCGAGCGCACAATGTATAGTAAGTTTCCTCCTCTCCTGCCTTTTGGATGCCTTTGCCAGTGTATAAATCACCGGGCTTCAAGGACGCAGCATTGGGACCCCTAACTGGGATCTTTCACATCCACCATCTGGACGCAGAAAAAGCCAGAGTGCTGACCAGCGCTCCTGCTCTCATTCTGTTTCCTCGGGACGAGCCGCAAGATGGGGGGGCGGGGGTATACTCTAGATAGAAAACCCAATCAGTCCAACGACTGCTTATTGTGTACTGGACTTCATAGAAAAATCCTCTCTGGAGATGAATAGGAGTCCAATAGAGCAGTAATTATATTTTGAGTGGGAACGAGTGAGGGAGAGAGAGAGAGAGAGAGAAGGAGAGAAGGAGAGAGAGAGAGAAGGGGCCGGGACAGACTAAAAAAGAAAGATGGAAAAGCTGTCAGCGCCTCTGCTCATCCAGAACTGTTGGTAGTATTCATTCACACACTCCCTCCCCGCTCTCTGCGCTCGCCCACCTCCCGAGACGGTGTCCTTCCATCATTGGACTTGGTTTCACACTCCGAGACCCAATATCAAAAGTAGATATGAACAGAAATGAGAAACAGTGGATTGTCTTACCACACACAATTGTGACCATGGTTATTTGTGTCAGGCCCATCCACTGGTGTAAGTAAGTATAGGCCTATATCTGTCCAGACCACTTGTCGGACAGCCTGCTGTCTTTTCATCAGGCCCAAAACATTACTATGGATGAGAGTATTTTCTCCTTCTCTCCCTCTCAATCAGTTTTAGCTCAAGTCATTGCCCATGCAATGTTCTGCCAGGAGGCTGATCACTTAGTCACGGTCAACACCCAGATGGGCCCACATGTATGGATATCATCTTTGACAGTTGATGCTCACATTCATATATTCAAAGAAAGATACCTGTGCACCCTATGGAGAGATGCTTATAGACTCATACACATGAGGCCCAGTTTATCAATTAATTAAATATCTGATAGTGATGCAAATATGGATGCAACTAATAGTTATTTTTATTACAGATTGAGATAAAGAATTTTTTTTTTATGAATTAACCGTCTATAAAATGTAGAAAAAGAAACTAATAATTTGTGGTCACAAAAGAAAAATAAAAGCTGCCACATTTGAGAAGCTGTGATGAAGAAAATTGGCCAAAACAATAAATCAATATATCAATTGATTGCCTGTTATGATCATCTCCTGTTGATTGATCACTTGACGAAACCTTTCATCACAAGGTTCAAATATCCTGGAATTCCAATTATACATTAAATCACTTTTTCTGTAATAGCCAAACACAACCACATACTGTACAAGATAAGCTTAGGTTATTATAAGTTTTGCTGGGTAACTTTGGTTATTGTTTCCGCATTTGATAACAACTGATCCCTCATTGCACAGAAAACTGTGTGCGTGCATAGTTAAAGCAAGAAAGGTAGGTTAAATTGAACCTGATCTATAACTGTGATAGAAGTTTAGGACAGACAATATAATGAATTATTTGACTAGCCTTCGTTTTCTAAACATGAGTTTATAATCTAATCATCTGGATGCTCGCTTCTCTTTAGCAAATTCCCTGTGTCCCCAGATCTTTGCAATTCAATTGGTGAGTCCAACAGATTAGCAAATCATTTCGAAAAAAATTAATAATAATCATTTTAATGGGTAGAAAACAATGATCAATAATCTCTGAAGGTTGACAAATTGTTATCATCTCATAAACCAAGTCCATAGTTTTGGTAACTACAGTTCTTTTTCCAAGATACAGAAAACATGTAGCAAAAGAGTATTATCAAGAAAAATAAATGTGGCAATGCTACACCCATACATTTGTATTACTGACTTACTCTGATTCTCACAGCTCGTGTTGATTTAACAGCTATAAAAGGCTGCGGACAGTCCAAGACTTGTGACTAATAGTCTGGCTGGATCAGTGGTTCAATTATTGTGTGGGGCAGCTCTCCTCTGTCCCTGGGCTAGATGCTCTTCACTCACACACACACACACACACACACACACACACACACACACACACACACACACACACACACACACACACACACACACACACACACACACACACACACACACACACACACACACACACACACACACACACAGCCAGCCGTAATAAATGTGATGTCACTGACCAAAGGATATCAAGGCTGATACATTTTTCTCCTTAAAGATATGTCCAGAAGAAACGTATTGGAAGATTGGATATTGGCACTATCTAAATGAATGTTTTTCAGGCCCTGGGGAGGAAAGGGGGCTCACTGCAGCGTCTGGATCTTTTAAAAATCAGGGGGGACGACAGCTGATGAAAAGCTTTGGCTGAGGCAGTTTATCCACAATGAGAGAGGAGAAAACACAGAAAATGAATAGTGACCCTTGAAGTCAATATACCAGCACTTTCACGGAACTCTTTTGACAGTCTCATCCAGTCTCATGGATTCATGGTTTCACTCTGCCCCGACAACTTGGGTCTTTTGTAAGTTTGAATCCAAGGACTTGTAATGGGAATTTTTAAGGTTTACGGAATGACCTCAAATACATTATGTTCTCTCTGTAGCACAACCTCAGTTTGGATAATATGCGCTTAAAAGGCAAAACACAGCTTATACCAACAAAACCAGCTCGGCCTTGGCATTCACATACTAGCAAAAAATAAATAAAAAGATGGATGGAATAAAGGCAAGAGTAGAATTTTCTTGAGCTCCCCAGACCAGGCCAGACCTCCATTGACAAAGCATGAGCCAAGCCCACGCGACACAGGCCGGGTCTAAGGAGCTGGCTGCTTTCCAGAGCAGATGGGTGGGTTGGGAAGGAGGAGTGGAGTGGGGTGAGCCTGGTGGGTGGGTGGGTGGGTGGGGGGGGGGGGAACAGGAGAACGTCAATCTGTCATTTCTAACAAGCCAGGAGACTTGGAGCCAGGGCAGGTCACAGACACAGGACACACACACACACACACACACACACACACGCTCCTCATCCCAATGCAGGCGTCACATTCCAACTGTGACATTCCCGCTAATTAGAAAACAAATTAATGATCCAAGCAAGTGAGACAGGCTGACTCTCCCCTCCCTCCAGTCAACATTTAGCCATCCTCCCAGTTGCATCATCTCATCTGCATCAGCTTCTCATTCTTGTCTCACTTTTCCTTTTGTTTTGTATTTTTGCCACACACACACACACACACACACACACACACACACACACACACACACACACACACACACACACACACACACACACACACACACACACACACACACACACGCACACACACACACAAACACCTTTGTCTCTACTTTCTCATCCTCCAAGACAGGTGAGAAAAACACTCTAGGAAAGGTGTGCAAACACAACGGGTTACTAATCTCTCAATGACGAAAACAAAGGCATCATTTGCATACTTCAGTTTTTGTTGCAGTCGGAAATCAGGACCACTAGTGCAATCACACCTCACTTGTAATTCTGCTGAGAAGAATTCTGTCTAGAAAATGCGTCCAGGAGATTCTGTATACCCTTTTATTTCTTTAAAATATAGTCACAACAAAATGCCATTAAAAAAAATAAAAACTTTTAAACATCATATAGTTTCTACAGAAGTCTTTCCTGGTTTGTGCAGTTATCAGCTACTCCACCACTTGGGGGAAAAAAAAGGGAAAGTAAAAAACCACAAGCTTCTCTTCCATGAAATCAACCGTACGTTACTAAATCTCCATTAAATTGTCGTGCATCCCGTTTGTCACGCCATCCAAGGGAGCGATGCCTCTGGGTTATTATAGCCTATCTGCAGTTTGGCTGTGTTTACACTCCAAAAAACTGAGTTTTCTTCAAACTTTGTGTGATCAAAATGATATCTTTCCACAGCACCTTCGCCCGATAGTGACAATGCCTGACTGACACCAGCTGCCATGCTCAGGTGAATTTGCGGGGCTCGGCCACAAACCACATACCATGCTACCCATAATCTAATAATAATCAATACATTTTCTTAATAATTGTAAACACTTATACAACATATAGAAAAGGATGGCTGTTACATTGTTTAAATGACCAACCAGGGACACCACATGACTGAGCAGTTTGCTTACATAAGGTTGTTGGCGAGGTGCCATCACATACAGTATATCTCTGATCTTTTTTAACTAGTTACACTTTGCAACACTTTACCATCCAGACTGGGAAGGTCAGACAGACCTTAATGTTATGGTAATGTTACATTATTCAGACTGGCGCTTTGGATCTGAATAACTGCAAAATTCACATTGTTTAATGGAGGCCACAACACAGGCCTATCTGCCACTTCAGTAACGGCTGAAGAGCTTGAGAGCTGAAAAAAAAAGAAGAAAAAAAAAAGTTGGATTTGTCTTTACATTTGGAGGAAATGTAATTGATGCTACCCTGTGAAAAGGATGCAACATATTTTGTTTCCATTAGCATATGTGTGTGAAATTATCCGAGTATAACTTGAAGGAAACTGGAAAATCGTGTAATCGTGTGTATCTCGCGGAACAAGTAGCAGGTAGTTCCCCTCAAGAGTGGAGGTGCCAAATAAATAGCTTGAGTGCATCTGTTATTCTTTCAGGAGGAACAGTGATAAATTCTGGGGCAAAGTCACACAGAGAGATCCACAACAACAACAACAACAAACTTAATCTGGCAGTGCTTCTCAGCAGTCTGGGACACCTTGCCCCACGATGCATCAGTGCAGGGCTGACCTTGAGCGCTAGGCATTAAGGTCAGGAAGCATCATTAGTCCTGCGTCCCCGCTGCAAGGCTAAGAATAGGAACACGCACACAATCACTCACCCATCATCTCCATATATCTTCCCCTTTCTTGCTCTTTTTTCTTTCCCCAATTCATTCTTTTCGCTAAACAAGTATCCTTCTGTAGTACATTTGGTCCGTTGAGGGATTAAAGATGGATTAAGCATAATTAAACAATGAACGTTATCTACACTGCCAACTCAATACGGAGCATGTGTCTCATGTCTCTCTTTTCTTTAATACTCCAATAAATCAAAAGAAAATAATCACTTTCCCTTGTTTGTTTGTCTGTCTCCCTCAGGCTGCCTCTTCTATAACATGTGCACAGGTGAAATTTTTCAAGCATCCGCGGGTCATGTTGCCACACGCACCTCTTTACAATTGCTCTGCATGCCCGGGTTTTATTACAGAAAAATGCCCCTGAGGTAGTTTGTCGGGGACTGAAGTGCGACTGCTTTGATTTATTCAAATAAATAAATGCATCCCGCTCGTTTGAGTAAAAGTACGCCAGGAAAATAACACCTTACGTGACATGGAAAAGAACATTTTTAAAAAACACACACACACACACACACACACACATAAATCACCTGCTGTTAACAGCCCGCACTACCCATCTCTGTTTCCTTCCTCTACAGTCCCAGTTGGGGCTCTGGCTCGCAATCAATACCTTTCACTGCTAAGCCAATCTGCAATAATAAAGGCATTACAGTCGGGGAAAAATAACACCAAATCTTATTAAATATGGGAGATGGTTTCTACTCCTCTATGTCTGTCTGTCTCTTGTTGCCTAGGTGAGCAGGAGAGCGCTCCATTGGACAGATTGAAGCGCTTTGGCCTGATCCGTAACAGTTCTGGGATGATCAGCAGGCTCGGGATCAGGGCCGTTATTGTGGGTTACAGGTAGAGGTGGGAGCTTAGCATTCTGCTCAACACTCCCCCACCAGCCATGTATATTTCACAGGACTGACTGTATTTTATATTCAGTCTGTGGCTCAGCAGAGCACTCATCTTTATTTCATTTTGTGGCATTTTTTAAATTTTAGCCGAGATTCTTTTTTTCCGGAACTCTTCTCCTCCACTCCCTCCATCCTTTCTGATGACCTACTCAGCTGACTGAATCGGTGATGACATTATGCATCTTGCAGTCTTCCAGCAAAGCAACAAACACTAACTCACAGCAATCTGATTCCTGCCCTTAACTGCACCAAGCCTGGAAAGTCACATTGTGAAAACACCTATGCTCAATTCGAAGCAAAAACCTTCAAATCGTCTTTGATTTTTAAGTCACAAATGCATTTCAGGAATTACACTTTATTGGCAAAATGAAGGAAGATGTGATTTTTAATTTAGGGTCAGTTCAGCCAAATCAAACATACACAACTAAATAAAAATAAAAGAACAGCTTATACTTACTTAATTATATTACTGTGAGTATAAACTGCAGCATTTGCATTCCCAAAATAGAGTTTGGAAGATTCTCTCAAAATAAAAATTGATTCTTTTCTACAGTGACCTGCTGCTGTTGCACCTCCTCAACCTTCTCCCTTGATGCTCAGAAGAAACTGACACATCTGAGAGTCATCAAAGTGTTGTGATTTCTAGCTGGCTTTTTTTCTCCATTTTTTTCTCTGTCCCGATTGGGTAAACCTCCTTCTAAGCTGTCAATACATAAGCACATGACAAATAACCCTCAATAAGAACTTGTACTGTATATGGCTGGAAGAGGAAAATGGTTATCAGTACAGGTTATGTTTTCCTCCACTTAAGTATAGCAACACTTACATTATATCAGTGAATTACAGCCTCTCGCAGCAGACTGCTTTCAGTTGCTTTGCCTTTTACATTGTAACAGCAACAGCAACAAACACAAACGGCGTAGGGAGAAAACCAGTTTCCAATTACTATGGTGTATTCAAGTGTGCATTTCAGAACTTATTCACAATATAGTGTAAACATCATATGGTATTTGTCTGAAGAACCTGCTATGACAAAACAAAACATCACCTTATTCCACAAAGACACCCTCATTCCGCTCATTAACATTAGCTAATCTAAAGCAGATGCATTTCAATTAATGAAACATAAATTTAAAACATACCTGATGAAACTGTCTCTGCATAATGTTAGTGTCACACACACACACACGGGTACACACACACAGGTACACACATGCACACACACACACACACACACACACACACACACACACACACACACACACACACACACACACACACACACACACACACACACACACACACACTAAATCCCATCCCTCAAGAACAAGTTGATTTCATAACAGCTTATAACACTAAATAATAGGTTGTGTACTTGAGACATTTTTAATGATGTTTACACATACTGACACTGTAATCCTTGTGCTTTATGCTAACGTCAAACATCACATCCACATCAGTAACTTGATGAAGAGCTTGTATTGCACGTTTTGCATAATGCACTGCATTGCATTACAATGCCATCAAGTTCTGTCATGCAATTATCCACCTGCCGAATAATTTCTCAGCTGTTTCTGATGCCAGCGGTGAAACAGAGAACAGTTTCCAGTAGCAACATTGTAGTCCACCAGCGCACCTACTTATAGTAAAACATCTGGGACTAAAAGGATTGACATATTTTTATCTAACATGACATACAATCTGATCTATAAAACAAGTGTGGAATGATTTGAACACAGACTGTAATCTCCGACGGAGACACTGGGGCTTCATATATAGCAATGAAGAGCAAGAATGAAATCATTAACCAAACCATTTGGCAACAGAATCCAATCTTTGCAACATCAGATGTGGTAAATGAAAATGGGAGGTTGTGCAGATATCTAAAAAAAGAACATTTGTTATCGCAGATGAAAATCAATTCTTACCAAAAATCGAAATCAATGTTAGGGGGCAAGTTGCATAAAGACAGACAAAGGTGTTTGGTGCAGCACGAGCAGGATTTAATACCATAGGCATTTTCATAAACATGGTATTTAAGAATGTAAGCCTTCTGTAATCTATGTCCTGTCAAGGATAATATCTGGAGTGGACCTGGATAGCGTATCTGATAAACAAAAAAAAGGTGGGGGAGGAATATGAATTACAGAGGTGATATTGGTGACAAAGGGGAGGGGGAGGGGCTTGTGGGAAGCACTGACCCCGTGGATTACACATCGCAGAAAATTACAACAAACATTTGTCTGCAAAATTCATTTGTAAATCTCATTTTAATCTCTATTTAGTTGATGCGGCAATCTCCAAATAATGCACATCCTGTTACGTGTAAGGACAAATTGCTTTGCCTGATGAGATTTTTGTAAGACGTGATAAACCTTGAGGCACACAATAATACGGGAGCTAAATTTGTGGATACATCAATTTTTGATATTACTTTAAGGTTAAGTCCTCAAGTTGATCTCAAGAATGATGTTCAGCTAGTAAAACTACGCCATAAATTCTGGGTGCGTAACGCTCTCGAAGCAAGGGCTTTACTCATTCAAGGTCTGCACAGGGATCTTTGATTCCATACACTGTGTATACACTAGTATGTTTTTTTTTTTAACCTTTGGCGGTTCTATTTTACAAGGCAACGGGGTAGTCAATCTCTCACGGATATCATTTTAATCTCTTACTTTCTGTCCTTGTGTGTGCATGTGTTTGATTTATGTTGCTTGGTGGGCCATCAGAACATGATGCTGGCAACATCAATACTCATGATGTCGGATGTAGCAAGATCATCCTGGCCTCTTTATTTCAACGACAGGAAAACACCCAACTACATAGAGTGAAAGATTGAAAAATTGAAAGGAAATGAATACCTATAAAACAAGAAGAGCTGGGACAATACAGAAGAGTAGAGTAGGTAGTAGTAGAAGTGTTGAGGGGCAGAGGGGAGAACAAGAGGCTAGCAGCTCTGAGCTCTGAGCAGCATGGCAGCATGCTACCAATAAAAATGCTAACTTGCCAGTAAAAAAACAACAACTATGAAGTAGTTTAGCGTGTTAGAATGCTACAATTTGCTGAAACATAAAGAGCACACCAATTCTATCTTGGTTATTATGGGAACACCAACATTTTCTATTGGAGGGCAAAAACAATGCCAACATCACTTTTAAATGTATCGTTTTCATTAGCAAAAGATAGACAGAGTTCCCATCAAGAATCGTTCAAGTTGTGGAAGTTAATGGTAACACAAAGACAGGGGTTTGGATAGCATTTAGAAACACTCCTCTGAGGGCCAGGGTCCTTGTTTGACTAAAGAGACAAGGTAAACAGACAAGTATTGGCTGTTACAGGCTAAGAAAAGACTCAAGGATGTTGACATTTGCAGTTACGCTTTTTAGTTTCTATATGTGCTAAAACTGAGTAGCTAATTAGCTTACCTACAATGTCCATTTTTCTCCTTTTGGAGTATGGAAGCTCATTCAGCAAGCTGAGGAGCAACAGAAGACATGTTTCCATGATCATGAGAGAACAAGGTAGCTAGAAATCTACAGTACTCTTATTGCTATTTATTTATGTTATTTGTTATGTAATGAAATGATTTGTTTGGTCATTTGCAAATAATTTCTTTTTAGCCTAAATTACATAGCAGATCAGCCTTTCCTGTAGCAAAACATCATTACAGTTAAATAGGCCTGGAAAATGTGCTACCCAAAAAGAGATTGAAAGAAAATAAGCTTTCTGTAGTCAATGTACAGGATGACTAAAAAAGATAACAGAGCTTGCCAATTAAATGAATTAATTCAAGCCATCACTGTCATTTCATCCTTTATAACTGCAGTTAGTTGAACTTTATGCAGTCTCTCTTGCAACCTATTCAACTACAGCAGACATGCACTGAGAGTTTTAGCTTATACTGAGGTTATACTGTTGCCAACTTTTTCTGCCCAAAGACACAAGGAGAGGAAGAAGTGTTTAATAAGCATTCTCCAGTTGGTCCTCGAGGGGCTGCACTGTTCTGCCTTTGCCCTGATTGTTTATATGCTGCATTAGATTGTTCAAACTCTCTCCTCAGCTGAACATACACAGGCACAGCTCTCTCACTGGTGGAACATATGTGTGTGTTTCTGCGACTGCCTCTCTGTCTGTCACTTCCTAACCCTCATTCTCTGTCTGTCTGCTTCTCTAGGTGCCACATTATGTCAGTGTCACTGACTGGCCATGTCGCTACATGCAGGTTTGGGGTCTGGTCCAAGTGTTTGCCAAGGGGAGGGGGACATCTGGTGAGTGCACTGAGGACTTGGGAAACTGTTTTCTTCTGCGTTATCTTAGATCAAGACAGAGATACTTTTTCCAGCTATCTTTATTAAGGGCGAAGTCTGAATTAGTCGTAATCGGAAGTTTTTAGCCATTGGATTGGATTTGAATATGCTGAGTTATTGTCTAATGTCAGCTATAGCTATGTAGATAGTCAAACAAGAAACTTCTTAAAAAGGGAGGGCATATTTTTTTTTAAAGCTATATTGTTTTTGGCAATCACCAGTCAGTCACATTCTAGCCTAAAACTCACAAACTATTTTTTAAATATAATTATATTAATTTTTAATGTAAAGTCCCCTGGTTCAGAATCAGAACCAGAAGTGGTAGCCTAATATGTGTGTCATGGTGCTGCACTAGCTGCATGAGGAGTGTAAGGAAACTTGCCAATGTGAGAGCAGCTGAGATGTGGGATGATTTTATGATGTTCTTGTTTTTCCGACACTGCCCCAAGTTCAGCCCAAGCTCTGCACTCCTCTCCTTCCTTATAGCCTTGACCTAGACTCCCTCCCCAGCAACCTCCTTTGGGCCAAATTGGACCAAGTTAAAGGAAGGATGGTCTACCCTCGCCGCCTCCACGGACACACACACACACACACACACACACACACACACACACACACACACACACCATTCCTTCCCTCTTGCCATCAATCTCGCCCATAAACCCCCCGCTTATTTCTTGGGCTAATTAACTAAAAGAAAAAAACAAGCAAGGATTTTATATAATTCAACAGCAAGATCTGCCATGTCTTGATCCAGAAACACCCAGAGAGAAACATGGTGGCTGGAGCCAGTAACCACAAGCTATCAGAGAGCACAAGGAGCTGGAAGCTGAGGCTGTAAACATTCTCCTCACATATTTGACTTCTTCCAGCGTTACATTTTAATCAGACACACTGGCAAAGTAGTTGCAGGGTCGGGCACGGCCAGTATCAAGGCGAGGGGAGAAGGGGAGGAGAGGAGGAAGAGGAAAAGAGCATGCAAAAGGAGAAATGGGCCACAGATAGAGGCACGATTGTGAAGGCTTTGACGGGCAGGTGGCAGGTGAGAGAGGTTTGAGATGAAAGACAGTGAGAGAGAGAGAGAGACAGACAGAGAGGAATAGACAGGGGATCTGTGACCAAATGCTTACGCGGAGTGCCGGGCTCTCCAGTGAAATCCCCAATCCACTCTATATTAAGCTTGAATCCATTGGTAAACAATATATAACAAAAATGTATGTCATGTGGACACAGGAAACAAGGAAAAAAATATATAAATAAATATAAAACAGCCTGTGCAAGCATACTGTCCTACTGTCTTTCATCTCAATAATACATCCCATGTAGCTGCTGAAATCCTGTAAGAACCCAGACAAGACTCCATTATTGCATGTCTTCTTTATGAAAAATGAAAACAATAAAATCCCTGAGATGCTTGTACATGGAGCGGATTTCGGCGGGATCTTTTATTTATTAAGACAGCGTGATTGCCGAGGTTCAGCGCATACCGAGGCTTACCAAAGGGGTCAGCATTCTCTGCTGGGGCTATACTACCGATGTCTGTTTTTCTTTCCTCCTCTCACCCTGCCTCAGTTCTCAAATAAATTCAATGCATGTCTGAATTAATGCATTACAAGTCCTGCTGGAGATATTAAAAAATGATAAAAACCCAATCCCCTCCTCCACAGTCCCATCTGTGGCAGCAGGGTCCTCACACCGAGCTGACCCTGAGCATTCCCCCGCTGTCTGCACTGTGAGTAATGATATTTGGTGTCGCTAGGATTACACTTTAAAATCTCATTACATGCATAAAATCCCATTCAATACATCTCCCCAAGGTGTGTCACTATTGATCATGAGATGTTGTGAAAACCAAAGACTGTCTAATACCTTCCAAACTATACGTGTTAATGTTGTAAGCATGTGTAGGAAAGATAATAATAATAATCAAAATCAAAAAATGCATCTAGAGTATATAGAGAGTTAATTACAAATGCATGTAAACATCAGCACAGCAACACACATGCACAACTGTATGTTCTTTAAAGTTTCCGAAACAATTCCGCTCTCTGTGTGAGCCCATTGCTCAGTCGGCACTCGTGTCCCTCGCATCGGTAAACGCAGGTGAAAGCAACAGAGTACACACTGCTATGTCAAATAGCAAAAGTATGGAGCACAGCATGAGTTTTCTCTCAGGGGGAGCTGAGACTAGGCAACACATTGAACAGCTGTATTATGCCATAACTGGTGGACAGACACCCACTCATCACACATGTATGAAACAAACACACAGGCCATCATCAGCAGCCAAGCCTCCATTCTGATGGGATTTATTTCCAGAGCTTGACTCAGAGCCAGGAAAGAGAGAGAGAGAGATAGAGAGATAGACAGAGAGAGAAGGAAAGAGAGCGAAATAGGGAGGGGGTTAGCACACTTCTCACATCATGAAGATGACTGGGGACCCTCAAAGTGGAGCAACACCAGTAGAGCAATGCAAAGTAGGGCTGACCACTTCCCACCCACAATCCCCCTCTGCGGACTTATTTATAAGGTCCTGCCGAAGAGGAAAACAACAAAAACAAAACACAAGTGGAGATTCAGGCAAAAATAATATTTGAATATTTGAGCATTGAAAACACAAAACACAGACTTTCAAAAAAAGAAAAAGCAGCACTGTTTTGATCGACGATAACATGCAACTTTGAAGTTTTTCCAATTCTAGTGCCAATATGAAACCCGAGTTTCAGAACAATACCAAAACATACTTATTGTCAACACTGCACTTTGAGAGACCATGCTTTTCTGCAAAACCCTGTTTTTCACATCACGTAAGAGTCCAACGTTCTCAGTCATTAAAGAGTATATTGTTCGCTCTGTAAATAAATATATGTAGCCTACATCATGACAATTTATCCAACAGTTGTGCAAGTATTTCACTCAAACACTAAATATTTTAAGCTCATGGAGAGAAAAGATAGCCTGGCTCCGCTCGCCTACCTACTTCCGGACAAATTTCATTTTCCCTTTGGTAGTCAGTCTGGGGATGTGGTGAATTTCTCAGTTTTCACAGGAAAATCTACAGCCGTCCAATCAGCGAACAGAGCGAGTGGCTGAGAACGATGACGTCGAAGTCGCGCTCCAGTTTCAGTTGAAAGCTGCGTTCCTTTATACTCGGAAGAAGGAGATTTCCGACTTGGTAGTTCCGAGTTCCGACCTGTCTGTGTTCCAGTGCATCTGCTCGCGAAAGTATGGACGACGACAACCTTTCTCGTCCAAATAACTAAACATTAGGCTCTAGCAAGTTACAGTTGCCAGGTACCGGTAGATCCATAGACCACAATATGTAGTGAAGTCGGAAATTTCCGAGTTCCCTGTCCAACTGGAACGCACCGTCAGAAATGACACACGTGACGGCCAAACGTTATGCGATTGGTTGGCTAATCCAGAGTGGCACTGGGCAGATCCAATAGTTTTAAACTTCAATAGACACCCGCCTCCAAGTGAGTGAACGTTTGCCAATTATAGCACTTCCAGACCTTCTGTACAAATGAAATAAAGTACGATGGTCTGGTTGAACCAGGCTAGAGAAAAGACAGGGAACCAGCCAAATAAGTAAGAACTGTCATCTGGGAATAGTAAATGCCTCTATGAATATTTAGGTCATCCAATCCAATTGAATTGATTACATTCTCAAATATTTAAAACAATGCACTCAAACATGCCGTTCTCGCTCTCATTATTTAAAAAGTTGAGACAATAGATTACGTTGTGGAGTTCCCCACCTGCACTCTTAAGGATATGGTGCAGTGATGGATGACGACCCTCTTAGCAGACAGCGGTATACACACCCGACTAATGTCCCTTTATCGGCTTCGGCTAAGTGTTCATTTTCTCCCCTTTGCCATCGGGGCTGCTGTAACTGAATGGTAATTGCTGGGTAACAGACAAGCTCTTTCATCTACCACACCTTTGCCTTGACAACCAACGTGCACAATCTGGTCCTGGTGTATACTCTGCATTCCCTAATTTGACCATCTTTGGTTGCTGATGCAGGCTTACGGGATAATTCATCTTAGATCGTACTGTAGATCCATTCTTTGCATGCATGTCTGTGACACATATCTTTTCGGGAAACAGATTATGAGTAATGTTTTTGTCGTTTTTCAGGTGTTATCCTCCCTCCTCTCCCCCCAACAAGTCCTTTCAGGGACCATTTTAAATAGACGCTCCATAAGGCTGGGTGAGTCATACCCAGTGCTATTGTAATAATGGTAGCCCATCCATTGAGGCAGACGAGGATGCATTAAAATGCTGGGTGAGTGAGTGTGTGTGTGTTCTGCACTGTGAGTATAGAGCTCAGTTGAAAACAGATAAGATGTGGTGGGTTACCTTGACCTGGACCTCCATATGTGCTTTGGCTGCTCTGCCCTCACCCTACTTCCCTACACTCGGGAAGTACCGAGAGAGAGAAAAGTAGTGGACTATGGAGTTTGACGGCCAGGGAGGAAAAAAGGAAAATGATTCCAAAACTAGAACAACAAGAAAGCTGGACTGCCTTCTAAATCGCATATTCTTTCTTTTTTTCTATTCTACATACTACAGCTGATCATAACAAGTATCTAGTTGGCATGCAGTACAGGCAAACAATTGGGACATACTTTTACTTATTTATTTCATCATAACATTGCGCCTTGAACTTGCCCCTTGCTTATATATCCGTCGCTTTGCTGGTTGTTGAGGATGTGTTGATGTGACATCACTTCTGGTGTGCAGTGGATTGTGGGCAAGAACGTAATGGGGATTGGAACGAAGGGATGGTGTTTCACAGAGTTAGAGTTCATGTTTACTCTCCATCAAAAAACCTTACCATCACGATCACCACCTCTTCCTCCTTTAGGATGGTGGTAACATACAGAGCTATGTCTGAGGCTGCATGGTGGATCAGGCTATGAGGTGTGTGAGACCCTCTTGAGGTTGAGGCAACAGCTGTGCACAGGCCTTCTTCCCCAGATTAGCCTGGCAGTAAAAGCCAGTCCGCTCAGTCTGATGCAGGGCCCAGTGTTCAGATTTCTACTCTGTCCGTGGCCGTGTTTCACGTGTTGACACTGATTCGCTTACTGCGTTTCTTTCCGCTGGGCTCAAATGATTTATATTGTTTGTTTTAGAGCTCTCTGTTGTTCCATTAAGATGTTTTAAAGTGGACAACACTATCATTGATTGTTTTTCTGTTTTAGCATTGGTGGAAAGTACATTTGATCAGGTGCTGTACTTTTGGCTATGATGTTTCCGTAACATAACGTTTTCTTTCATACTAGTATAAATAAAAGGTCAAAAGTACATTTCGGTTGTGGCACAAGTTTGATTAACGTGCGCTTCACATTACTGCTTAGGCCTCTTTCTACTTGAAGTAAAGGGAAGGGTTTAAGGAAAAACATAATAATAAAATGGAATGACCCCCGGTAGGGTCATATGTGAACATGCGCTTTAGCCTCTGTCCCCAATTGAATACATTTGACACAGTCCCCACACAGTGCTACACATTGGTTTTATATTCATCAGCCTTTAACATTGTGCAACACACTTTATAGCTTGAATGCAAGTTTATTTGGACAACTCATCCCTGAAAATATATTAGCATTTGGATAAATGGTATGAATGAGGAATAAATTATTTGACATTTGTCTGAATTTGGCTGTAATGGCAAACAACCTTCAACTTTACACGTAAATGCTGCAGTTTTGAGCACGATTTCAGTCTTTGCTCATGACATTTTCCTCTTGTATAGAGTTACGTGACAAATGTATATACAGATTGATGCAGGAAACAAGCATTTTGTTTCATTGCCAGCACTCTTGTTTCAACTGGTTTCAAAATGACATACATAACAAATTCACAGACTTTTAAAATCAGCCAATAAAAGGTAGTAAATCACCAAACAGGAAACCAATGGGCACACACTGTTGTATCTGAACATTGCTATCTCATCCTAAATAAACTGTTAATATGTGAATGACATTCTGTTCACAGTTTTATATTAACCCAAGCTTCCTGGAACACCACAATAGCCCAGACGAGACAGGAGGGGACGTTTTTATTCAAGTTGTTTGCTTGTGCGTCTGTGATTTCCATATTTTCTCTTTCCAACACGAAAGCTTCTACCAATTGCCAGCGTTATTTGCAGTTATGTGAAAGCCCACCATCTGGCATTCACAACCTAGTCAATCCAAACCAAAGCAAGACTCTTCTGACAGCCGGAGGCTAGTTTGCAAAATTAAACAGAAAAATTAAGTGGATCTTTCACAAAAACCCTGTCTTTTATCACTGCCAGTATCCTTGTCTTATATAGAAAAGCATTTATTTAAAAAAATAACCATTGCACAACAGCTAAAAGATGGGATAGATGGAGAAAGAAATTCCTCAAACACTGTGTGAAACAAAAAAAAGGAAAAAAGTTTGGGTACAGTAAAAATAGTGTAGCAGACTGCTACCAAACTAGCAATAGCACCATTATTTCACTGTTCATAAACGGAGATGTACTACCAGGGTTGATGGAGGGTGCCATCATATCATTTAAACTGTGGCAAGTTTAACAGAAAAGAGGAACTCAATTATACACCTGTGCCACCTCCTGCTAAATGATTTGCACGGTGCCAACATCAATATTAATTGTTCTTATGATGCAGATATTAATCAGGTGACCCAGCAGCCTATTCTATTTGCTGGTATTTTTAGCCAAGCAGCCAGCGTGGCACTCATGACAGTAACATCAGTTGCTTGGCCGTTGGTCTATAGGACGTATTGCGCCGTGATGTCACCTAGTCGTTGAATCATTATTACTGTGGTGATTCCATAACTCTACCATGTGTGAACCTGTACATGTTTGGTTTATCAACTGGTCAAAATTTGAGTCTATAACACAAAAAAGTGTTTGACTGTCAATGCTAATATCACATAATAGTAATCAAATGTGAAGTCATTCAGAGTACACCTGGTGGATGGCATTTCACCAAAATCTATAGGCTAATTGAATTGTACGTTTCATTTATTTGTATATTCATACCACTCTTTATTTTGATTAATATTTTAGTCTTTTAACACACACCACACAAAAAAGCCTTAGATGTTAATCAACTTGATTTAGGAGATTGGTCCAATATAATCCAGAATGATTCAAAATTCACTAAATGGTAGGAATGATTTTCCTAATGGTAGCATGACAAAAAATGTATCATATTAAAATAATAATAATAATAACAAAGACTTAATGGAGGATTAAAATGTCTAACATTAAATGTATCAAATACACAAACGTATTACAGTTTTTCTCAGTTGCTTTGGTGCTTTTCTCAGATCAGAATGAATTGAACAATTGCTCTCAGGTGGACTTCAGCTTTCACTCACGAGGAGGTGTGTGAAGTATTAGTTGTAACCAATGACTTTCCTCGCTGCATTGCAAGGGATAATATCCGTTGTGATGTAGATGAAAATATGTGGCCAGACAGACAGGAACGTCTGGATGTGCCAGAATGATTTACCTATATATGTTCAGTTACAATATGTCCTGTTATATTGTTCACAATTGTGCACAGCTCTACCAAAAGGGTGTTTTTTATGTTTGTTCTAAATAAGTGACTGAAGTGTATTTTTCTTTTGCACAATGCTGTAGAATTGCAAAGAGCATATACAGTAAAAATGTGAAACATACGTATTCAGTGTCTTGTACTCACTTACTCCCCTAACTACAGCAATGTGTAACTTTACTGTAGTTTTCAAATGGTACAAGTGCTGTCTTGAGCATTTTCAGGTAGTGTCACCGAGTTCTGACCTTTTTTTTGCATTGGAAAACACTGAGAGAATAAACTGTCATAATGAAAACATGACAAAGCTATTTGACTATCTTGTTCATAAACAATGGTGTCAAGACTTCTCATTTTGATGACACTGGCAGTTTCAGTGACATGAATACTTGCTTTTGAGGAATAGACTATCCATTTTGAGCAAGTGACGTACTTTTGCAGGTTATCCACTAGGTTTTGCAGTTTGCACTAATTGTTTTGAGAAATGCACTATCTGCTGTGCAAATGTTAATAGTGATGTGAGAAAAGCACCAAAGCGACTGAGAAAAACTGTAATCACACATTTATCATTCACTTTGTGATTAAATTGGAACACAGGAACCAAGTCGCCTCGTTGCCCTGCTTGTTGTTGCGAGCAGCTGTCATTTCTGTGATTTTAATAGATTTAGATACCAAATGGCAAAAATGATCTCAGATAAATAAGAAAAGCTCCCATAAGCATTACTCGACTTGATGCGATTTCAATATCTGAGCTCATCTAATTGGCATTGATTCAACTTGTGAAAAAATGTGTGGTTAAGTTACAGATAAAGACGATGTAACTGTTTCAATAAAAACTGTGTCATGGCAGTGACTGTGGAAATGCTATTTTGATCTGTTTCATTGTCCATTGATGTAAAACGTCTAGCACAGACAGACTTATTGTTGATATAGGCTCAGCTCAGTACCAGCTACTTATTTGGGACTTCATTTTTAAAAAAGGCTGTGGACTCAACCCTTATATTTGTTCCAAAGCCAGTTGCAAGCATTAAAGTAATATTAATAACAAACAGCAACACCTCAGCCCTTCTTTCCATCTGTTACCTGACTGCTTGTATGTGTGATGTACCTCAGCAGTTAAATATTGAGACACATCTGTTCTGCTCAAGTCTGGCAAGAGAGGAGCTGGTTGTGAAAAGCTGAAATGTACTAGACTTTTCAAATAGATCGACATGAAACACTGCTCTCATGTATCTACCTTACATAGGTGTGTTGTGCTTTTTGAACAATAGCACTTATAGATATACTTGAATGAAATTTACTTTAGACACAAAAATGAGCTTGGAGTATCTCCCCTGTTGTCTTTTTCCCAGCAACAACCTGTTGGGTCAATTATCAATGAGGCTCCACATAGGGCCAGAATGAGAAGAGAGGGGTTTGGCTTTTGGTTGTTAAGAGGCCAGCATACATTTGATTTACTGTACATGTTGTCTCCTCTAGCAACCAAATAGAGTAGACAACAAAATCCTTGAAATGAAATCAGCCTGAGCATTTTACACCGTTTGAATGCAAATAAGGTACGAGGACATCTACGACACAAAAAAATAGGAGTTATGCAGCAAAAGGTGAAAGTACTCGGCACAGTTTTTCTCTACACTGTAGCTCATTTTCTGTGGCAGAAAACTCAGAGTGGGTATTAGTGGTGGAATAAGTAAATACGACAAATTTGATGCTGCTTTACTTCTACTCCACTATATTTCAGAGTAGCTTTTAATCCACAACATTACAGTTTTAGATATGCACATGCAAAATGTATGATAAGATTAGAAAACATGATGCATAATTTTTGATCTACCTACTCAACTGTGTATAAAAAAATGGTAAAATAATTTTTGCTTCTTCCTCCTACTAACAGTAAAATACTACTTGAGGCATCAGAAAAAAACTATCCAATGAAATAATGTTTAAGGAAAGAAATAACGCTCTCAAGGGTAATCATTCCGAATTTTAAGTAGGCCTACTGTTTATACTTTTATATGCATTTTACTAATAAGACTTACTAGCTTAACAGTTTAAATACAGGAATTTAGCTCACAGTTTGGCAAAGGATCTAAATCTCCATTGGACAGTATTCAGATTGAAATCACAATTGAGATTAATAAAAAAGAAAAAAATAGATGAAAAAACTTGTGGAAAATGGAAAAAGTAACAACATGTATTTCCTATGCTCGGGTCGTAGCTGAATGTCTGACCCAGGAACACCTTTAACATCTGCATATCAAAGATGAACAGGTGGCCCCAACAGGAAGAGAGAAGCACAAAACAAATGCACACCACAGGCCTGTTCAGTGGTGAGAGCAGCAGCAGCCCCTGTCCATGCTCCTGAATATGTTCTGGCTTTCTCTGCCTTTGTGCCGTAAAATAACACAATTCTACCATGGCCTTATCAATAATTTCAGACCTAATGCTCCCTTTCGTGGAACTTCAGGTGTAGTCAAGCTGTCAGTCAAACAGAGAGGGGCACATGTTGTTTGCAGTCTAGTTTTTTGGTACAGATTCATTTTTGTGCATGCTCTCTCCACCTCCATTACTCTTAACTGCATCATCTAAAAACAAAATGTCAGCACAGCAGTTGGATAACGATGTGGTAATTTTACAAACTCAATTCTATCTTTATTCTTAGAAAAATAAATGTTTAAATTAAAGCACCAGATGAATTCAAGTAAGATCCATAACCTGAAACAATTTACCTGGGCAAAGCAGGGCGGCCTAAACGTCTATAATTATGTTTTGTTTCACATTAGTCCAAACTATTTGACATCTTTACACATTTAAATGCAATTCCCCTCTCCCCAAAGGCTAATACAAAGCCCGGAGGTGGAGCTATTCACTGCACCAAGCAAGTGATAACTCATTCCAAAAGTAATGGCTTGTCAAAAATGGGGCACAGGGCGGTAGAAAGAGGGAAAGAAACAAATTAAATAAAAATGGATCGTTGCTTAACCTTAAAACCCATGTTAGAATCCATTAAAATACTGCATGAATCCGTGGCTTTTTTTTTTCCTTTTTTTTTTAGGTTAAAGAATTCTTTGATCTCTGGGAACAATTTCAGAGGCAATAGATATAGCCCGTAATGTGATTGCTTCTCTCATCATGATTCAACAGATTACATATCTAATCGGTTTGGGAATAGAGAATATAATTTAGCACAGATTATACAGAGCAGTGGTGGTGCCTTGTTTGAAACTGGGCCGTTTGACAGTTCAAATTATCCACAGTCGGACAGATGGGTGGACAATAAAAGACAAAGGAAAAAAAGGTAGAAAACCACAAAAAAACATGTTGTTTGGATGGCTCACGCTTTCCTTTTCTTTCTGTACAATGGTGTGAAGACATTTGTAACATGTTGGCACGAACACCAGGCGATTAAACACACTCGGTTGTATTTCTCATGTACGTTTTCCCGACAGACAGAGAGACAGCACTGAAATGCAAAGCTATGCAGAATATATGAGAGTATACAGTATATAATGAAATTAAAGTGACTCAGTTGCTGCAATATCCCTGGGGCATATAGCTAGTTGTTTTATGGTGGGAGATAAGAGGATTTTGTCAGGTTGAGATGCCGGCTAATGCTATTGTTCCTACTGGGAGCATAAAAGAGCAAAGCGGCTTTTCACACGTCTTTTCTTCTTTCTGTAGTGCTGTTACTGTAGATATGGTTTTCAAAAGCACAAGGTGAAAATAAATCGTAATATTGTGGCGTTGTTGAAGATCATATGCAGGAGGATACACACTGTTGTTTTTGTCTTTAAATACACATGGGAGAACACACCCACAAAATGTCCCTAACAAATACATTTTTCACAACACATTTTTCTTAAAAAATAAAAATAAAAAAAGACTTTTACAATTGAAATGCAGTCAGAATATATAAATCAGAGATTGACGATTATAATGCAAGGATTCTCATCTTTAGCCTCCCTGTCTCCTCATCTCCTCTCACTCATGCACTTACAGTTAAAGAGGCCTCTAAGTTACTGTAAATGGCCCCTAAGGGTGGGTTTCGACCATGGAATTCAGTTAGAGGGATGGTTAATACCTTTCCTTCCTACCCCCCCACCACTCCATCTCTTCTCTCTCTCTCTCTGATTGTCTTTTACCTGCATTCACTTCTTCACTGCCTTCACCTTTACCATTTGCCCTTATGAGTCCCTCCAGCTAATAAGTGATCCCAAGGATGTAACTTGTCATACTGTGTCGGTCAAATCCCTGTGCCATCTACAATGCAAGAGATGCAAAAAAACAAACAAGACTCCTTACTCCTAAGAAAAAGGAAAAGAAAAATGGTTCAAACACAATTTCAAATGGCACATTACTGAAAAGCTCGGCTGTTATAATCAAATACCAATGCGATCCTAATGCTTGAACCCGAGCTGCACTCAGGGAGAGGCAGAGCAGGGCCACTTTGGAGAAGAAATGATTTGCATTCAATCTTCAAAAGAAGCGAAGGTGTTATTACCTGTCACAATACAACCTAACCCCAATCTGCCAGCAACTAACAGGGTATCTTTTTTTTTGTTTTTTACAAAGAAATCACACGCTAAACTTCCCCCACCGTTTCTTTGTGTGTGGAGAGAATGCCGGTGACTGTGGCCCACCAAGCAAT
Source organism: Ammodytes marinus (assembly GCF_949987685.1). Taxonomy (NCBI): domain Eukaryota; kingdom Metazoa; phylum Chordata; class Actinopteri; order Uranoscopiformes; family Ammodytidae; genus Ammodytes; species Ammodytes marinus. The sequence continues at coordinate 8,336,985 of NC_137233.1, read as the reverse complement.
AGCACCCCCACCACCCACCCCACACACACAAACACACACTAGAATATATCACTTAAATCAAGTGATATTCCATCTGCTAATAAGACTTGTTTTACACTTGCAGGGCCACCTGTTAAATGTAAAAATAGCTAATTGCTTTTCTAACCTCAACAAGATTTCACAGTGTCAGTTTCTTTTTTTTTAACTGTAGTCTATTTCAATATACAGAAAGCATTTTTTTTTAATGAAAATCATGGCACTAAAATGATCCACAATGAATAGGAGATGAACAGGAAAGAGGAGGGGAAATTAAGGAGTCAGAGGTGAGGAAAAGGATGGTCATGGTGAATAATTGTGTTTTTATTCTCTTCCATTTCTTGCTGAGGCCAAATACACACTGTGGGACGACTGGAGTGCATTGGCCGTGACAGACAGCTTTCTATTGTATTCTGTAATGCGTGGATGTTTGCATGGAATAACCACATTAGTAGCCTACAGTCAGTGACTGCAGACACATATATAATGATCAAACAGCGTATATGAGTGTGCACTAACGCACGCACGTACAAGCACGCACGCATTTAGCCACGCATAATCAGCCGCAGCAGCAGCATCAGAGCCAAACTAGGCGCACAACACAAACTCTTTGCCATCGCGATGCCGAGATATGAAAAGAAGCCACGGGCGTGTTTAAACTTCTGAAGAAAATTTAGAGGAAGTTGCTGCGAGCGCAAATAGATAAACAGATAAGTGGGGCTGCATGCTTAGCTGGGAGTAAAAGAGGAAACGCTCAGACAGCAGAAAAGCTGCCCGTTTGGAGATCGGGAAAGAGTCGCATACACACACGTTTGTTCAATCTGGCAAAACAAAGTTAAGCCAAAACATACGCATATTACTTTATTTTTAGTCTTAACAGCTGGTGTTTAGGTATAATAACTTTGAATCAAGTTCCGGTGAACAATGACTGTATGTAGACTCTGCAGATATACAGGCAGCAATAATCAAATAAAGTCATTCTTCCTCTGATTTTGATCAGTACAAAAATCACCCGGTAAAAACGTTACTGCACGAATCACTTGTCCCCAACTGTGTGATTTCTAGGAAACTGAACCTCTAAAAGGTGAAGGCAGGTGTTTGTGTTCTACAAAGGAAGCACAGCCACAACTCTGTTGGTGAAAATGAAGGAGTCTCTTCTCTATGTTTACTCTCAGCAGGTTAATACACTTATAATAGACTCACCTTCTGTAGGATCCACTGGCAGAGGAGAACCATGGTCCAACCGAGAACCTGCATGTCACCTTCCTTGTAGCGGACCACCCCCGAAAAAACTACACGTCTCCCCGGCTGAACATATAAAGAAGAGACGCGCCCAACACGGAATCCAAGCAATCCCAACAGGCGAACAGTCGAAGAGTAAAAAGTATCAGGAAAGCAGAAAACAAAACACGCTTAAAGTTGTGTGTTTGTTCAGTCAGTGTCACGGCGGCTTCTACGTGTAAGATCAAAACTTTGAGCGGTGGCGTCAGTTTCTCTGGTCCGCGTCATGTGGCACATCCATGCTTGTCTGGCTGTCCGCTCATGCTGGACGTTTGCTGGAAGTTTGCGCGCAGACCCCTTGGTTTGGAGGGTGGAGGCAAATGGGGGATTTCAGTGAAGATCATCAGCGCTTCTTGTGTGTTTTGGGATAGTGACTGGTTGATTTAGAGAGATGAGACACACACTCTCTCTCTCTCCCTCTCCCTCTCTCTCTCTCTCTCTCTCTATTCTTCCCTCCCTCCCTCTGTCCATGCGCGCGTCACGGCGCACAGCATCACTCGCTTAAGTGGCAACCACACACTGACCACAACAACTGCATGTGTAATACTTTGTCATGTTGCAATGTGTTACCATGACGTGACTAAGCACTTAATTAGACAAGGAAGCCAAATACAGGTCCTTCTCATATAATTAGCATATTGTGATAAAGTTGATTATTTTCCATAATGTAATGATAATAATTGAACTTTCATATATTTTAGATTCATTGCACACCAACTGAAATATTTCAGGTCTTTTGTTGTTTTAATACTGATGATTTTGGCATACAGCTCATGAAAACCCCAATTTCCTATCCCAAAAAATTAGCATATCATGAAAAGGTACTCTAAACGAGCTCTTAACCTAATCATCTGAATCAACTAATTAACTCTAAACACCTGCAAAAGATTCCTGAGGCTTTTAAAAACTCCCAGCCTGGTTCATTACTTAAGACTGCCGACCTGACTGCTGTCCAGAAGGCCATCATTGACACCCTCAAGCAAGAGGGTAAGACACAGAAAGACATTTCTGAGCGAATAGGCTGTTCCCAGAGTGCTGTATCAAGGCACCTCAGTGGGAAGTCTGTGGGAAGGAAAAAGTGTGGCAGAAAACGCTGCACAACCAGAAGAGGTGACCGGACCCTGAGGAGGATTGTGGAGAAGGGCCGATTCCAGACCTTGGGGGACCTGCGGAAGCAGTGGACTGAGTCTGGAGTAGAAACATCCAGAGCCACCGTGCACAGGCGTGTGCAGGAAATGGGCTACAGGTGCCGCATTCCCCAGGTCAAGCCACTTTTGAACCAGAAACAGCGGCAGAAGCGCCTGACCTGGGCTACAGAGAAGCAGCACTGGACTGTTGCTCAGTGGTCCAAAGTACTTTTTTCGGCTGAAAGCAAATTTTGCATGTCATTCGGAAATCAAGGTGCCAGAGTCTGGAGGAAGACTGGGGAGAAGGAAATGCCAAAATGCCTGAAGTCCAGTGTCAAGTACCCACAGTCAGTGATGGTCTGGGGTGCCATGTCAGCTGCTGGTGTTGGTCCACTGTGTTTTATCAAAGGCAGGGTCAATGCAGCTAGCTATCAGGATATTTTGGAGCACTTCATGCTTCCATCTGCTGAAAAGCTTTATGGAGATGAAGATTTAATTTTTCAACAAGACCTGGCACCTGCTCACAGTGCCAAAACCACTGGTAAATGGTTTACTGACCATGGTATTACTGTGCTCAATTGGCCTGCCAACTCTCCTGACCTGAACCCCATAGAGAATCTGTGGAATATTGTGAAGAGGAAGTTGAGAGACACCAGACCCAACACTGTGGATGAGCTTAAGGCCGCTATCGAAGCATCCTGGGCCTCCATAACACCTCAGCAGTGCCACAGGCTGATTGCCTCCATGCAACGCCGCATTGAAGCAGTCATTTCTGCGAAAGGATTCCCGACCAAGTATTGAGTGCATAACTGAACATAATTATTTGAAGGTTGACTTTTTTGTATTAAAAACACTTTTCTTTTATTGGTCGGATGAAATATGCTAATTTTTTGAGATGGGAATTTGGGATTTTCATGAGCTGTATGCCAAAATCATCAGTATTAAAACAACAAAAGACCTGAAATATTTCAGTTGGTGTGCAATGAATCTAAAATATATGAAAGTTCAATTATTATCATTACATTATGGAAAATAATCAACTTTATCACAACATGCTAATTATATGAGAAGGACCTGTACTTCACATAGCCTATAGTCATTGAAGTTAGCGTAGTGTAACCGAAGACAGGATGGAGTTGGCTTTAAATATGACTTTTTAGATGCCATATAATAATTTATTAATTTCGTTGTTTCATCGTACTGTTAACTGGTGCATCGAAAGTTGAGTTTGTTTTAACAATTCATTTTATAACTGAAAATGTATTGACTTATGAGGATTTGAGGCTTTTTGAATAAAATATACAGTATTTGTGTTTTCACTGATGGTTGGACAAAAATGAGCAAATTGAATCGTCCTAATGCAATAAATGTTTTTTTTAACACTTCTCAATTGACATTATAATGAATTATCCTTCAATCTGTGTCATCTGATTTATATGTGATTTATTATTTCAAATAAATAATGGAAAATCAATCAAGTTAACCAGACCTGTGGCATTGGTAACTTACAAACATTGTTCATTTCACTATAACATGCATGTACGTACATGTGGGAAACTAACACAGCAGTATGCAGATAGAATAAACTGGAATGAAGACCCCCCACAGAGAGCAGCTTTGAGATTGAACAGCATGTTTGGTTGTTACAGTGAGCACAGTGTGACTCTGCCTCACTTCCTTTGCGGCATCCTAAACTCTTAAAGGCATCAGCAGCAGTTGAAAAAAATCATTATCTTCTACAAAAACATGAACTTGGAGTTGAAGTGACTTTGTGTCATCATGGAAGCCAGCAGCACAATCTGGCCAGACTATAAATTCTCAGAAAAACAATTTTGAAATATTAATGTTGCATGGGATATATTGGGGCAGCGTGGCCCCCACATCTCTCCCTGATGGCCTGTCCCAGCTGCTGCTTGCCTGATTGTGGACCTTTAAAAAGAAAAGAAGCGGATCTGGGATGCACAGGGTTTTCCTCGCGAGCTCCTCTGCGTTTGAAACCAGTGTGTTTGTCTGCTGAATTGTTTGTGTGCAATGCTGTCAATAAGTTATACAAATCTGACTGAGTGACGGCTTTTTCAGTACAAGCATCAATATCTGTCTCCCCTTCCTGCCTGTATGTGAGGAAGTGTATGTGTCCCTTTCGGATAACAGTCTGTCAGAATGACTGACTGACCCGCTAACTGTCTGTCTGTTTCTTTTACCAATGGCACTTTGTCCACCTGACTGTCTGTTTCTATGTCAACGGCTTTACTAAATATTTACAGCAGCGTGCATACAGTATTCAGTCTGGAAAATATAATTACTTTGCATTGTCTCTCTCCTAAGACAACATCTGCTAGATAGACAGATAGATAGATAGATAGATAGATAGATAGATAGATAGATAGATAGATAGATAGATAGATAGATAGATAGATAGATAGATAGATAGATAGATAGATAGATAGATAGATAGATAGATAGATAGATAGATAGATAGATAGATAGATAGATAGATAGATAGATAGATAGATAGACATGGATAGATACATATATACTATTAAATATATTTATTTAACAACACTATTTGGCCCCAAACCCAAAGATAAAACTCAGCAGATCAAACACATGCACTGCAGCACTTTTCTCTTCAAATGTGGTACATTGTAGGTCACCTGTTGCATGTGCTCATACTCCTATAGTTCCACTTTTTCAATGCCTCTTCTTTTGCAGGGCTGCTGCCCAAAGCGCTCAACATGTCGATGGGCTTAGATGTGTTGTGCGTCGTTCTGGCCTCTTCTTTGAGACCCTGTTCACAGATGGAGGGGAGTGTCTGTGTAAAACGAGCTGCTTTGTGGTGATGTGCGACTCTACATAATGTATATTAGCAATCTGTTCTCACTATCAAATGCAAAGCTGTCTGCAGTCTTGTCTCTGGCTCTTGATCAGTGTGACACAGCAGTGCCCCCCTGCGAAGCAGAGAGTCACTGCACGCAGAGACAACTTTAGTTTAAAAGAGGATTTGAACTCTGGGTTTTCTTTTCAAACAGAATGGAGGGGCAGGAGAAATAAATAAAGAGCTTAGGGACTGCTACTGGTAATTACAGTATGAGACAAATCAACTGTATACAACAAGGCACTTAAAAATAAAAATGTTCTTCATTTACAATAGGAGAGTAAGTTTTCAGAGTAGAGATTAAACCAATCATACCCTAGAAGTAACATTCATACTGTATGTACAACTTATTTACAAGAAAAATGTTTTTGTGAGAAACATTACATTCAAATATATTTATTATCTGATTCTGATGCTATGCTTATCGAAAGTCAATTATAATTTATGTATTCAACCATGTGGATGCCAACCAAAAATGTAATTGCAAGAACCTTGTAAAAACACCATGCTCATTGGATATGCTGAACTGCTTGAAACATACAACATTTAATTTCACCTACAATATGTAATGAGACACATAATAGTTTACATTTTAAGGCACATAACTGCAATCTTCCTCAGCTGAAAAAAAAAAGATTACCCAGTGTGCACGGTAGCGGCACTATCTCATACTCTTTTGGCGCTCCAAGCACCGTAGTCTAGAGTAACCTAGAATGGACCGGTTGAACAGTCAGTCAACTAGTAAGACCAACACGCGCACACATATGCACGCACACACACACAGGCACGCACACACACACACACACACACACACACACACACACACACACACACACATAGCCAGCAGTAATAAATGTGATGTCACTGACCAAAGGATATCAAGGCTGATACACACACACACACACACACACACACACACACACACACAGGTCTTCCATAGTAATATAAAATATTTTGTTTTTGCCATCAAAGACACAGTAGGCTAAGTTACAATTTTAGTTTCTGCCAGTCTCAATGTTGTGAATCAATGTGTTACACATTGCCTCGTCTTCCGTGGACCATGATACCTTGTCTATCAAACACAGCAGGTCTCAAACAATACAACCGTTTCCCCATTTCCATCACTGCCCTCCATTCAATCTACACTGTGTGTGTGTGTGTGTGTGTGTGTGTGTGTGTGTGTGTGTGTGTGTGTGTGTGTGTGTGTGTGTGTGTGTGTGTGTGTGTGATTTGTATGGCCACAGCACACTCTGTCCTTTTGTTTCACCTAAAAGAAAAAAAAATGTCTCTCTGTCGGAGAAGGGATGCTGGTGTGAGTGCAATTTCTGATCCACATTGGAAGTGGCAGGTGAATTTCGCCCAGCTGCTCCCCTTCTCTGTTCCACTTAGCGCCGACGCTCCTGCTCCGAGTCGCTCGGCCGCTGCGTGGTTATAGTAAATGAATGAACATGCTCGGAGCAAAAAGCCCAGTGCATCTACTTTCACAAGCATCATCTTTACTTCGTTATTCCTCTTTTTCCTCTCCAAATGTCTGGAGAAAGTTTTGGCGTCTCCATAACTGCACAGTTACAAATGCTGTCCTTGTTTGTCATCTTCGTGTTTGCAAACAAATTAGAAGTAGTAAGTATCATTAAGGACAATGCATTACTGTCACAAGTAAGTGCGTTTGATAGTATGCACATATTTAACCATGTTCTTAAGCCTTAAAGCCTTTTCAACATCAATGCCTTCTGATGGATTAAGGGAAAAGCATGCGTAGGTGTAGGCGGAGGTGGCAAAGACGGATAAGTGAGGAGGACAACAATGTGAGCGTGATGAAAGAGGAAACAGCAGAACTAGCAAACGAGGAAAAGTAGAAACCTGATTGGCCGGACGGACGGACAGTGGAAAAGAAGTTGGTAAAGTCGAAACGACAAGGAAGAGAAGCAGGGGAGTTCGGAAGAGGAACTTGTCCTGGGTAAGGAAAGTAAAGCTGTAGATACTGTATCTAAAACCAACGCCTTGATTTATAACTCAGCGCCATATTCAACAAAGTATCATTGCAGCACTTCATTTCGAGAGTCCTGTATCTGGATATAATCCAGATGCTCTTTAAATACACTTTCGCTTACAAATCAAAGTCTGCCACATACTCCGGCCAGAGAGGTAATGTAGGTAATACTCCTGAAATACTTTTTTAGTGGCAGTCAAAATTGAAAGAAGAATAAAAACACTTACTTACATTGATGGTAACAACAAATGACAGTTCAGCTAGCTAGCTAATAGCTAAATATATATTCAATAAACATAGTTGTGTCGTCTGCAAACGGGCTCACTCACACTGTTCCCAAATCAATGCACATCAATGACCCTGAGTGATTGCACTGATCAAACAAATGCATTAACTTTCTGTATGATTGTATGTGCAGATTTTTCCTGTTGATGCAAAGGGCTAATATCAGTTAAATTTTTTTCTCTTTTTGAGTGACAACAAGTCACCTCAACAGGTGTGAAAGTCCCCTTAAATATAGTGGAACAGTAGGAGGAAGTGGAGGAGTGAAAGAGGAAGGGACAGGAAAAAGTAGTAAATAAATGTGAGGAGGGGTGGAGGAACAGAAGGCAGAAAAGGAAGAATATGACACAAAATCACACTGACAAGGTCGACCTGAAACACTGCTTATTAGAGTACATCAACCGAATGTTCTCGCCCACTAATATATGCACACACATGCCAAAAGACATGAGGAAAGTACGTACTCGTTAATATGTAAATGCACACACAAACACACACTCAGGAAGCAGATACACTGCGATAATTAAGCAAAATTAGATGCAATTACAGAGCTGGAAAACTCTCAAATTCACCATCCTGAATCAACAGTATAAAGTCCCCTAATCCGCACACTAAGGTAAAACAAATATTGTAGTGAGCAACTGCATGCATGCCTTTATCGACAAACGTAAAATATAATTATCGATATCCTTGATAGGTATTTTTAATGCTAAAAAGAGAAGGCTGTGCAGTCATTGCAAACATTACTGTGGACAGAGTGTGAGAGAGAAAAAACTGTCAGTATGAATGACAGATTCATACCATTTCATGAGGATCTCCGTCACATACACAACTGCATCCCTCCGTCGCACACACGCACACACACACACACACACACACACACACACACACACACACACACACGCACACGCACACACACACGCACACACACTCACACACACATACACACTTACAAACACACAAGCCCACACCTGCTAACACATACATCGAAGCGCCCGATCCCGGGGTATCTAACTCGGAGGTTAAAGAACACAATGACAAGAGGTCACCTGGCAGTAATGGAGCCTTTTGTGTGTGGAAATAGTCATTTCCCTGTGTAGTCTCGGGCTATCACAGCAGTGATATGAAACCCTGTCATTCTGTTTTCCTTTCTATCGATTTGAGAAAGCGAGAAGGAGAGAGGGTGAGAGAGGCACAGGAGGAACGTGCTGTTGCCTATTGCGAGTGTTAGGACTCTGCTGCCATTGTCATTCAAATGTTTTGTTGCAGGAAGGGAATGTGAGAGGAGAATGGGAGATGAGCGCTAATGGGGAGCAAAGGGAGAAGTGGTATAATTGGATTTGATTACGTCTGTCTGTCAGAACAGTACAGGACATAATATGCTGCTGGAATTATTTTGACAGTGTCACAGTGTGGTTGACTCTGTGTGAAGTTTATATGACGTGAAGTAGAATTGTCTCTAGTGAGATTAGTCTCACTAGCAGTGTGGCTGGCAATGTCTGTGTGATTGTCAATCAGAGTAAGCTTAAGAAAAAAAACAGTTTGTTGGATTGCCATGCAAATGTGTAGAGAGATTTAATGGTGATGTTGCTTATGATCCACCGATTTCCACTAGTGCCACCATTAAAGGGAAAATTCGCCGATTTTCAACCTTAACTCATCTACCATAATATCCTTTGGGTTGCATTATATCCCCGTGTATTTTTTCAACATCGTCCGTTTCGCGGGGGCCGAGCTTCAAAAATCCATTCACCGGTGACGTTTCTGTGACGTTTCCGTGTCAAGGAAGAGCTCGTGCAGACTACAGACTCTTGGAGCCGAGCTCACCAACCCCCCTCTCTGTGAATCCAGGGGGCGGGCTCTAAAAGCACGTGCGAACCAAAACAAACCGTCTGTCCATGCCCATGGTCCGTGACAGTTTACTTGTATCATTTCCTGCATTGAAAATTGCATCTTTTCACACGGGCACAGACGATATGGATGAGGATACTTTAAAAAGTGTGTTGGCTGACTGGAATGAACCAGCAGGGTATTTAGTTGGGCCAGAGAAGCCTACACTGCTGAAGAAATTCAGCGAGGAAATACAGTATGCAGAGAGGCCGAGGCTGCAGCTGTTTCAGCCTTGGTTAGGGTTAGCCTTGTAAGACAATACAACTGGACCACCATTAGAAACCGAGAGACATTTTCAATATCCCAAAAATAATTTGGAAAAGACAACAAATACCAGCAAGACCGGGAGGGCAGATGATCATTGAGTGAGTAACATTATTTTTTTCTAGCATGTTGTAACGTTATCTTTGTCACATTGTGTTGTCTGAGCCATTGCACTGATGTTGCACTTAGCATGTCTATAGCACTTTTCAGAAGAACCCTTTACAACAGGTCAAATAAAATGACCAGTCTTTTGTTCTTACATTGGCTGCTATTGTTACATTATAGCTTTGTGGAGAGTAACCACTTGTTTTGTGTTTTAATTTCTTTAGACATAATCGACTTGTCACACGTCGGTTCTTGATTGAGTGGGTGCTCCAAAGGGGAGATACTTGGCAAGGGGACCGCATCGTCTTACCTGATTGTGTCATACAGCGCATCAGAGCCAAATATCCATCTCCAAATGGTCACTACAGGCGACAGGCTGAAGAAGACGCTACGTAGAAGCTACGGATGAGCTATGATCAAATATTTTGACCTGTAAATACTGCTGCTAACTATGGACACTGATTGAGATTTAATCATGTGAAAATGTGTCAATTCTCCTTGACTGTATTTACAAATAAAAATAATTTTGTATAAACATGATTGTTTTTTGTCATTGCATAGGTAACCATTTTAATACATAGGTTTGACTTATCAACTAAAAGTGAAATAGTTTCAGAGAATCAAACACTTTATAAGGCATAGATAGAGTTTAATATAACAAGCAAGTAAAACGATGTGCATTATTCTACACACAACTGTAAAGTATGTACATATACAAATGTAAAAAAGAAAAATAACATTTTCAAAAGCTTTGAGTTTCCAGTGTGTTGGGAAAAACAATTGTAGCATAATGCTTCCTTCGTCAAGTTACTGTTGAAATATTGAGTGATGTTTAGCAGCAGCTTCTTCTGTAGTTGGTTTTGGACATGTTGTGAGGGAGGGCAGGCTGAGGGAGCTGTAGTGATGATGTCAGCACTTTGCAGGCAGCAGTCCCTTCTTCATGTGATGACGAGTTCTACGAGGGATGCTCTGAAGTGGTGCGTGTGTGCGGGATGTAAACAGTCTTCACAACAGAGTGCGTGGTCCTCGGACAATACACCATCTTCCTTTGGACCTCACCTGAAATGACAAATTATGATTGTATCACAAGGCCAGCACTGAAGAGATGACAAAAGAAAAATCAATGTGTTATACTGTAAAGATAATGTTGCTGTTGCAATAAATATATAAAACAGACAAACCACTATGTAACCATAGATAGGTCAGTCAGTTAGTGCACTAACACAATAGTAGTCTTTTGTCTAAGAAGACATCATGTTTATATTAGCAGCCAAGCATACTGTATGCCAGGGTGTGGCTATGCATTTGCATTAGGAAGAGCCAAGACGACACAAGACTAGGGACATCAGTGCTAATCACCCAGCCATCACCATCAGCATAGCAATTGTTTATGGTTTTGGAAAGCTGATCATTTTAACGACATCGCTAATAACCATGCACATGGAAAACAAACACACAGTCACACACAAACAGTCTTGCAAATGCAACTAAATCTTCCTCAAGGATACACAGAGGGGCCTACTGCCCCCCTCACGAGTTCACTTCTAACTTTAGCTTAGCGGCTAAGGTAACTTGGCTACAGCTACAACCGGTAGACTAATTCCTCCTTGCCCCATCTATCAGCCTTACACCGGGACACAATATTCAACAGCGGTGTGGGCAGCACAGTTATTAATGTAGGGGAAACACTGATACTAACTACAGTAGGCTACTATGCAATTTAGCTCACGTTAGCTTACCTTTATTCGGATTCTTTTTCCCGGGGCTGGGGCTATGCATCACGCCGGTGAATAGGCAACAGGTAGGGCCTAGTATCTTCAGCTTACGCTTACTCCTGCTTCTTTTCTGTTTCCTAAAGTTGGCGCATCTAGGCACATTATAGGACGGCATGTTTTCTTTGTGGTAGTAGTCCAACAGTGAAATAATACGAAGCGCGCTATTACTGTACTGCTTACACGGGTCAGGTCCGTGCTGTGTTTATGTCACCATGGTAACGCGAGCAGCTCGGAATCTGGGCAGGCTGCAGAGCGTACCCCCCCCGCGCAATGCATCCTGGGGCCTGTAGGAACTGTAAAAACGGCTACGTCAGCCCCGCGTCATCAGTTTAAATCCGAAATCATTGTGCTCTCTGCCAATTCGGATCAATTTTTGGGGGGCTTTTTTCAATAGACTACTAATATACTCGGCCCTGATATACCATTCACATGAAAATGGGCGAATTTTCCCTTTAAGCTAGAAGCCCCTATGGGCCTAAAGTATGTAGCCTACACAAGAACTGGTCGATTCAAACCTGGAGGCATGGTTAACGTTGAAAGACCCTTAACACTGTGTGACCTCAGGTTACATCACTGATGTGCTCAGCTGCACCAGATGATGTACAACAGACAACGTGCACTTTATCCATCCAGTCACATCCAGGTTGTAGACAAAACATCTGAAATAAATACATCTAAAAATCACCTTGATCAAACATAATCAGATTCCACTGTCTGACTCTGCCATGCACTCCAGATTCTACAGAGCCTGTATCTGATCCGAAGTGTTTTAGGTGCACGCTGTAATTTTGCCAAATATAAAGAGTTGACACAGTAACTGTCTGGTGCTCAAGGACCCTTATAGTGGAATCTATTTTTATTCCTACGCACTTCTGCAATTCTGGCACAAACCTCTCACGTGGGCGGGTTTTTTTTTCTCCAGGAACCCGTCCCCATTGGCTTATGAGATTTAGAGTGACAGCTCATGCAATCAGAAGAATAAAAGGGGAAAAGTAGCAAGTTATAATAGCCACACATGTACATGAATATGAATGTATGACTGTAAATGTGACATGAATGGTCAAATAGCCAAGCTAACCTATTGATTGGGACTCATGAATCAAGCCAAACAAGGGCGAGTTCAGTTCTCTGCCCGAAATAACAGTATGCTCCATACAATAAATAAACATGATCACAAACAAACGTGTTAAATTGTTCTTTGCTGTCTACGTTCTTTGTTCACATACAGTGTTGTACATTCTCAGTTAGTTGCTTGTTTATTGGCGCACCTTCTCACAAAGACTAATATCTATGTGTGAGAGCACCTCAACCCCCAGCGCTTTACCACATACAAATACAATCCCACGACTGCAACAATTCACCAAACCCAGAAAGCATAAACACACAAATAACTGGAGACGGAGTATACTGGAGCTGGTTGTATTGCTGTTGCTGGAGTAGAGTTATATCAGTAACCGGTGAAGATAAAAGCCCTTTTAAGCAACAATGGTTATAAATTACCAAAAATAATGTGGCAGCCAGGAAGCATACAGGGCCTGTCAGCACTCCGCAACTCCCCATCTGTCACACACACACACACACACACACACACACACAGCACACGCACAGCACACTCACAAAGGCACACATACTGTAACAGCAGCATGCATCTGCTCCCACATCCTCTAGTCCCCCTTTATCCTCACCTTATTAAGATTCATATCCCAGAAAGGTGACTTCTTAGTCGGGCACAGTGACAAACCCCCCACCCCTCACCACCCTGCTCCACAAGCTGCCTGGAGGTGTAGGCGCAGTGACAGGTTGCACTTCACTCCCCTGGGCCCTGGGCAGGAGTAGAGGAGGTGTGTGGTGTGTGGTGTGTGTGTGTGTGTGTGTGTGTGTGTGTGTGTGTGTGTGTGTGTGTGTGTGTGTGTGTGTGTGTGTGTGTGTGTGTTTGGTTGAGGGGGGGGAAGGTTGGGGTTCAGGGTGGTAAAGTGATGAGGAGGAGCAGGATTATCAAGTCGAAGATGCCCCCTGTAGATAAGAAGTCTCTTATAGGGAAAAGTACCTGTTTGGAAGCGCCGGGAAACGTAGCATCTCTTTCTCTTCGTCTTACTACCAATGTTGTGCTGCCTTTCTTTCTTTCTTTCTCTCTCTCTCTCCTCTCTCTACAGGCTTATCCACCACTCAACTCCTAAGGCTTGCCATTCTCTTTATCCTCCGACACTCATCCCCCACCTCCACCTCCTCTCTGTGTGGCACTCCCTAACTCTGAGCAATCCCTCTGCAGTCCAAAAAATTACTCTAGCCACTTGACTCCTGATCCGCCATGCTGTTAAAGCAAATACTCAGCTCCCCACAGCCATATGAGGGGGGGGCAAAGATTGCACTTCTTCCACTTAGATTGTATCATTTTGTAAGGGGTTTAAATATCTCTCTTTGTTCGTCTTCAACAGGAACTTGGCTGCCATTTTGTTTACTCTATTCTATCCCAGGATATTCACTGCTTGAAGCTTTTCATCATACAGAGTTAAACTTGTTGATGTGCCCACCTGTGCAGCTGTCCAGACCTGCCACAGAAGAGGCAGTGAAGGGAAAATACTAATACTAAGGCATGGACTTTGCATGCAGTGTGGCCGTGTGTCCTCAGCCTGCTAACAGCAACAACACACAGGGAGTATAAGGATAGGGTTGTCTGTCTGTAGCCCACCAAAGTTGTAATATTATTGACATTAATTTCTATTGTTAATGATAACTTTGTACTTTGATAGGGTTAGGGTTAGGATCAGACAACTTGTAGACAAACCAAAAGTTTAGATCTAAGCCAACAGTTTAGAACTAAAACCCTTTATTTGAATTATCCAAATCTCAAAAGTGAGCACAGTGTAGCAAAATATACATTCCATAAAAAAAGTGAACAAACAAAAAAGTCAAACTAACGGGTCATCTGTTTGAACTAATTCATCCACTACCCATATTAATCCATGGGCTAAGTCCCAAAATGTCACTTATCTGTACTATCTAAGATATTGCCAAATTTGAATATACATTCAAACATTTCTGAAAAAATTGTTATGTAAAACCTCTTCCGGGGATGTATAGGATATACAAAATCACAACTAGAATGTATCCATCCACATGGTACCGATATCTGATCTGGCCCATGGAATATATAGTGTAGTGAAACTAATTCAAACATGAACACAAGTGACAGAAGCACCTCTGCCATCAAAGAAGTAGGGGTGGGAAAAATAATCGATTTTCCGATTAATCGCGATTCTCTCTCGAACGATTCCGAATCGATTCATAAAAGTTAATAATCGATTTATAAAAAAAAATTAAAAAAAATGTTTACTAGTATTTAATATCAGTATTTCCTGCGCCACTGCGCATGCACGCCACACAAGTGCGAGTTGTTAAAAGTGGCATACTTTTTGCACAATGTGTTGAAATTACATAGAAAATAATAGAATAGAAATCCTATAGAAACATGATTCACAAGAGAAGAAAGAAAATTAAACTGGATCGGTTTAGTTTTTACACACTTCCATATTGTGTTAAAAGCTGCATTGATTATTGCACTGGTCATAGAAAGTCATATTTGTGACAAGAAAACCTTTTTCTCTAATACAATATTAGAGAAGGCAATTCATCTGTTGATTGTATTTAATGATCATCACAAAAGTAGGAAGTGATTAGCAAACTCTGAGTAGCAAACTCAGATGTGTATATAAATATTTTTGGAAATCACACATAGGTATGTACGTAAAAAAAAATTGCATCAATCGATTTTGAATCGAATCGTAGACCTCTGAATGGAATCGTGAGGTGCCAAGAGATTCCCACCCCTACAAAGAAGCATGGTTCATCTAATCTCTAGTTGTACATATTTGCTAAGCACTATGAACGACAAAAACCCATTATACTTCAGTGATGCATAATTGTAAACTTTCATTAAGTAGCTTGCATTCAAACCGGACACCTTTCCATTTACAAAAGACAGTGAAAAAGTGAGCTCTACAGGACTGTAGACTAATGGCACTTTGGACGAATGTATCTGTCCATTGTAGCCACCGATTCCCTGGGACTAGAGAGCTTGTGAATGGTGCCCAGGGATCCGATGTCATGGACATTCAGAGGGACAGAAGGCCAAGCTCAGGGACTTAAACTAAGGTGCTGGTTGGTGGCACCCATCATGTAAGGTGTTTAATGAGGCAGTCCAACCAGCCAGGCAGGGCTAATACCTTTACACCAGGCTGATTAGTGTGAACCTCCCCAAGGCTGCCAGCCAGAGGCAGGCCAAGGTGCCAACCGGGCTCTCATTATTACCAAGCCCCAACCTCAGCGATTTTTACCAGCATCCAATAAGGAAGTGACACACATTGTAGTACTTTCCGGTGGCCACTGTGGGTGGTACTAAGACAGCAATTTTTCTTTGACTCACTTGTTAAACAGGCCGTTTTCACAGTCTTATTAACACAGCCTGGTCCAAAAAAACATTCTAGTCTGTATATTTAGGTCATATCTCCATGACAACACTGAGGGGTGGTGAATTTTTTCTAGCAGGCTAGTGTGGTAAGAAAAGTCAAGCAAACGGTGATATAGTGTATAGCATCAGGTTTATTTTCAATCAAGAATAGCAAGAATTCTCCGCGGAGAGGTCACTAGTTCCAACACATGTAACGTGCAGCAAAGAGTGACAAAGTTCACTCAAAATCATGGACTATTTAAGGACAGGTAATCGAGAGACAGACAGGTAGGCTGGGTGAGGGGAAGGAGGGGAAGACAGGTTGGGAGACAGACAGGGCTTGAGATATACATTCATATTATAATCGTGGGTGGGGCAGGCTGCCCCAGAACAGCAGGAGGCTGTCTGCAGGATCATTGTCACCTTTCAAATGTATAGTCAGGCTGGCTCCACTCGGGAGATTGAGGGGGATGGTTGAAACTACATTTCAGTTAGTCAGTTTACACTAAAACACAGTCAATGTATGTTTTATACAGGCCTGTAGCAAATGTTTCCTATTTCATTAATAAGCATTCTAACATTTGAGTCCAGACATACATCATATGCAAAATCCGCCACCACACTAGTTTCTATTCTTTTTGGAGGTTAAAATGTATTGGCGCGATCTCTTGAGTGACAGCTCACCGCCCGTTGTCCCTCACTTTGCCTCGGAGGTATACGTCAGCTCGATAGGCGTATCTCCCTCCCCCCGACGTGAAGTCGATTCCCTTTTTCGTCAAGAGGAGTGAGGCGGAGTAAAAATCTCGCAAGATGGCGACGCGCATAAGCCAGGATTATTGGATGCCGTGTGAATAACTGAGGTCAGCCCGGATGCTACATCCATTTTAATATACTATCTATGATTATTACTTCAAGCAGGGCGGGGAGAGAATGTATTTTTTTTTTACCTTTCTTTCCACCATAGACCAAATGTATTTATTCACTGCTGGGCTTGGTTGTTTTAGTGTATTTTGTTGGGGTGGAACATTTGCAAACACAATTTCTGATGTTTCTCTACTGCAACTTCTTCCTACTGATCAGGTGACATACAGTATACAACATCAGTGAAACTGTATATCTGTATTAAACAGATATCAGCCTATATATCTGCCAAATGATCCGTCCAGCTCTACTGTAAGCTAACTTTATTTTTTTGATTTCTCAATTTCCCCCCCAAAATTTATATTTTTCTAATTTTTCTGTGGCATTTTTGGTTTATTTAAAAAAAACAAAAAAACAATGCCTTTACAAATGTCTTTGTAGGGTTAGAAATTCTGTCTTTGAAGTCATTATACTTGTTTTGCACCAAAGGTTTATCAAGACGTCTTAAGAGCTCACATTCCCTGAAGTTCTGAGCATGCAAGCAACAAAAGAGTAATCTTTTAGTTTTGTTTTACTTTCACACATAGGAAAGTCAAATTATAATGCTCTAATTTAAGCTATAGCCCATGCATACAAATAAAGGCTATGAGTTCATTTAATTTATAATTACAAGACAAAAGAAATGTGAAACCGACTAAAGTTAAGAGTTCAAGTAACACTAGTTGGCCACACCATCTTCTTGCAGCGCTAATCAACAGGTTCAGAACAGCAGCTTTGACCTCCGCATTAAGCTCGCTGGCTGACTTTGCCACGTGATAGCAACTTGTATTTAAAGGGCCCTTGGCTGCCTGATACATGATGGTTGAAGGGGAATAAACACTCACTGCACATTAACAACAGAAAATGCAGCTAACGATTGTTCATGTTTTTCTCTCCACACAATTGAAAACTTTGAGCCCTTAACATAACATGGCGACAAGCAATTAAATGTGTTTGCAAGCCACTTGTGGAGGGAAGCCTATGACTGGAAATATATTGTTTTATACTATGACAAACAGAGAGAGCAAAGGGAGAAGAAAAGGAAACAAAACTAAGTGAAGAAATAAGAAAAAAAAATACAATACAATCTTATTTTTATTTCTCTTCAGAAGCTGTTGGTCTCTAGACAATTCAGAATCCATACAGTAACCAGCAGAACGTCACATTGCCATCAACTTGACATGAAATAAAATGTCAGAGCGTTTGATGCTGAGAACCAACAGCACAGCCTTTCCAGAGCATGTACACAGTTCATTAGCATGCATAGTCCAAAGTGGGGATACAATGCTTCAGGTGCTGTCCCTCATTTTGAGTTGTGGATGGGAGAAGGGTCGGGCAGGAGATATGGCAGGTGAGCGGAGATGGACAGTGGCTCCTAATGAGCTCCTTGGTGCCTTTACCATCAGCACAGGGCTGGGTTCTCTTCTGCACGGCATCCTGGGAGCTTGTTAAGAGGCATTCCCTTTAAAACAATCATCTGCCAGCAATCATGCCTTCCCTGTTTCTGTATACAGTATATATGTTCCCAAAGTTATTATATGTCATGCCTGCCCCAGCCTTACTGGTTTCTTTCACTTGAGCCACTTTCCTCCACTCCTCTGGCGATCTCCACCCTACATCCATATCACCTGTTATCCAGCCATTTTGCTCAGTATTCAGATAGGTAACACTGGCTTCCCTGGGGAGCAGAGCCACAGTCTGACATGGATAAGAGGGATCAGAGTGACTGGGAGTGGAAGAGAGAGGGCAGGCGCGAATGCAGTACAAAGGTATACACACATACAGTATGAAAAATATACAGCTGCTAGGAGGTGGTAAGGGGTGGTGTGAATGTACTGTAATGTGTTTGCACATAAGACTACAGCAGATAATTAGGGAAAGGAAGGTCTTTATCCAGAAACCTTATCGCCCAAAAAATATTAAAATAACATTAATATAACACCATTGTGCAATACAGGAGCAAACGTCTGTGTAAATGTGTGATTCTTTTATTTTATGAGAGGGTACCAACAGTAATGGACAGCCGTATAAGAAAGTGTGCTCATCATTACTGGTCTGGGTTGACATCCTGTCCAGTTTACAGAATTGCATTACTGAGTAACTGTGGAATAGTGTTATAATTGTCATTGGAAAAAATTGAAATCCATTGAAAATAGAGTTCTGTGCATTTTAATATACACCTGTTGCCTCTGGGTTGAATTGAATTTGAGTTGTTGGTAGGCAACTGCTGATAAAACAGTAATGCAACAAGCTATAGATCAAGGTTGATTCTTTGGGAAGCAAAACTGTGGTGGTTTGAAAAGTGAGTACTCTGCTTCTTTCTTATTAGCCACAAAAATAAGTGTCTTTTCTCCGCAGAAACAGGTGTTAGGATGAAAGGTTTTAATGGAGCCCGGCTTTTCAGTTTGACATCGAAGGGCATCAAACACCATTAATGTGAAACTTTAGAGACTAAACCACATCTTCATAAAAGTGTCTGACTGTGAAATATGTTATCTGCAGCGTGGTCACACACAGTTATAACATCCTACAGTGCAACCGTGCAGCAAAGGCAACTCCAGAAACCACTCATTCCAGATACAAAATCTAAACTTCTCTTTTTTTTCAAAACAGTCCCATGTCTCCAACTTTGATCTTGCTGTTAACATTTGTGTAACATGTGTTCAGTGAAACGCATCATATCAACTGATGGTAAAGGGACACCTTCTGTTCTTAATGTGTCCACAGTTTAGAGATTTGTATTCAAGTATTGAAGAAGATACAAAGATTAGGTGTAAACACAAGCATAAGAAAATAGATCAGATAACCAACAGTGATTAAATAAGATACATTCAGACCAGTGAGGCACCTTAAACAAGCCATATGGACACAAACGTAACACGGTTATCTGTAATTTTGTCCTTTAAAATGTATTGATTCGCTTAAATGTCACATGGAATCTGAATTTATCATTAAGGCCTTTTTGGACACATATTTTATTGGATTTTCCACATAATATAATAATAATCGATTCACGATAATCCATTTTGAATTATAAATTCCTTGTGTGTTGAATATCCTCTTACTGTTTAAAATAAACACCCACAGCTTCTACTGCACTCCCACTCATCGGAGGAAAGGGGATTTCTTTTTGCCTTACCAATGATTTGTGATATTGGCCATAGAAATGAACATCATCGTGTTTAACCACCAAGCCATTTGGAAGCACTGCACTTCTGAGCATTGTTTAATGTTTTATTCAATTGAGAGTTTCTCACTTACAGTCGGCTACAAGAAACATGGAGATTTTTAGAGCTTTGTTTAGTTTTAACTTGTGTGTACAGTAACATGTGGCAACAAACACTTAATTAAATAAAAGGCTATTTTACTATTTAGCAGACATTTTTGTTTTTCATATTTGGTTGAATATTCCTTAGATAAAATAAGGATTGGGTCGATTGATGCAGACTTTGGTTGCGTTCCGAATCGCATACTCTTTCTTTTTTCTATTCTACATACTACATCCGACAATAAGAAGAATCTAGTTAGGATGCAGTAGGCATACTATTGGGACATACTTTTACTCTTTTATTTCATCATAACATTGCGCTTTGATCTTGCCTCTTGCTTTTATATCCGTCGCATCCCTGTTTGTTTTCATATGGAGGCTTCGTCGATGTGACGTCACTTCACGTGCGCAATGGATTATGGGTCAGAATCGCCCAAATAGGATGCTGTTTTCAACACTAACAATCTTGGCCGGAGGAAGTAGGACATCCGGGTACTTCTAACCATCCTAAATCTGGCCACAAGAATCGGGACAGCCTAAATCTTTTTTCGACATACTATATAGTAGAAAGTATGCGATTCGGAACGCAAACTATATCTCTATTCGTGGAAGAGAGGAAGGGAGTGAGTCTGAAAAGAAATGAGAGAGAAAGAAATGTGACAACAGTGGGGGCAAAGGGGTCTCCTCCATGCACAGAGCTGATCAGTGTGTATACATTGTGACATTTCCAAGTGGTCTCTGATGTAGGGACGGCACACCTGTTTAATGAGCCATTAATGGTGGCACTAATTGAGGTGGGCTAATTTCATGTCATCATGAACTCGTCATATCCAGCACCGAAAGGAATTGGATCCATGGCAAGGGAAATATTCTGTCATAGCTGCCGGCTAAATCCGTGGCCAGCCTGATCACCTATCGCCTCCCTTTGTGACAGACGCCTTTTGGAGCCCTTGGATTTAAAAATGCAGAGTCATTTCGATTACCATCAAATCATGTTAATTTATATTCGACATGAGAAGACACTGCTTGAGACGATCACAGCAATACTCAACTGAGCAGCCACTGACAGATGTAATCAATGGGCTTTTTATTATCTTTTTTTATATATATTTTTCAGCAACAGAGCTGTAAAGAGAGGCGTTTCAAAGCTAGGCTGAAGGTTTCAGTGAACTGATGGATTGTAAGGCAGCGGACAGTGGAGAGTTGTAGCTAGGGACAAGACACAATCCTCTCATCCCCCAGGGCTTTTCCATTATCCTACTCTTTCTGGATCATATAACACAGGGCAGTGTGTGTGTGTGTGTGTGTGTGTGTGTGTGTGTGTGTGTGTGTGTGTGTGTATGTGTAGTCAACTTGTGTTTGGCTGTAATTGCGTGCACATGTGCACTGTATATGGATGTGCGCACATTCACATTAATTCCCCATGTTTTTTTTCTTCTCTTCCCTCCTCTTTTCTCTTGTCCTGCTCTGTTATAAAGTTTTCTTTTTACTACCGTTATTATGTTGTTTGTTCTACCAACTGGAGTCAGTGACAGCCATGTGGTGTGTGATATTTTATCAGACTCTGTTGTAGGAGAGAAGAGGAGAACATTGTCACACCACGGTCGGGATAGGTCGATAAAGGGAAGAAGACTGTCCGCAAAAATAATGAAAGCATCAGTAAAAATGGCATGCGCTTGGGTTAATGGGAAATAGCCCTTTGGGGGTTTAAGAAGTTATGACTTGTCCATCAGGAGCAAAGGAGTATATAGTGGTTCATTATTATACAGCGACACATTTCATGGGGGGGACGAGGTCAAGATTGATGGGAGATTCAACAAAACAGGAGACTGAGGGTCCTTTCAACTTTGTAATTTTTTTTTAAAGTTGTAATTTTACCCCAAACAATGATCTTGACAAGAACCTACTCAAGGTGTTGTTGTTCTCTTCACAGTGGCTCAGATTTTAATTTCATTTGGAAGACTCATGTTGTCTTCTAAAATGACTGAATGCGTCACTGCCCATTCATCTGAACAGGTAGTGTTCACATTTTACAGACAGTGAATCATGAGGAGAAATTCACTGATTTTGAGACAGATTGATTTTGACAAGAAGCTTTCTCCAGAATCACTGACTCCATCTTTTACCGTAGAAAAATGTGAACCTATCCTTTAATGTTTTCTCCTAATATTATTAAGAAAAAGATCTGCATTTCCTTTCACCAATGCCGCACCCCCACGACGTGACATCATTTACACATCGCGCAACATGCATGGACACCAACAGGGCCCTGAACAGTTGGCTGACTGTCTGTGACACCACTCTACTCTACACTCTCTGAACCTCCCTCAGTGTGGTCAAACCCTGTGTGCTCTACCTGTGTGTTGATAGACACTCCATGTCAGAGCCTGTGCCCTGGGTCAGCGTACGCCTTCCCTCTCTTACCCACCGTACAGCCGCGCCACTGTCTGCAGCCTCACAAAGCAATGGAGTAATGAGTCCCATGACAGTCCAGTGAAATAAGCTCTGAATAGGTAATGATGGAGTCCGAAGGTGTTGGAAACAGCGGCTGTGTCTGATCGGGGTTATAATGTAGTCTTGGAGCATTCTTCCCTCCGCTTGTCAGGGAGAGTTGTGCCAGCACAATACCTGCTATCTAAAATTTATTGTATAGCGCTGCATGCCTGTGTTGGAATCGTGTTCCCAATGCACAGGCCCATCCAATCATATTCTATTCCCTGTCCCTGATTAATGGTCTATACGTACAGCCCTCCCCCCTATATGTATGCTATGCATGCTGCTGGGTTCATAATAGGGACTTGTACAGCAAGACAGACAGTCACTGCGATGCTTTATATTCAGAGGAGTTGGCGCCCAGACAACAACCAACTGACATGCTGGACTGAGGAACCAGGGACCTCCGCTTACAGTCCCTGTGTTACATTCAAATGTCTTGTGTTAATGTGCTTTTCTTTGCAGCTCCAGCGATGCATCTTTTTGTGTTTATGTGCACGTTTGTGGCACATGACTTTGTGTGCCTTGCTGTCCACCTGCATGTATGTTTTCCTGTCCACACTCACGTATTCATGCTTGGGAATAAAGCTACCTCGCTTGCAATGCCCGAGGCATAATTAAAGCCCGGGAGTGGAAGCAGAGGAAAAGTTCTGGGAGGTGAATCAGAAAGAGCAGCGCCTGGCACACACTGATAGGAGAACGATCATTGTTATAATCATTGTTGCTGTTGTCGTTTTGCCATTCAGTCTCCTGTTGTTTGTTTGCTATCGATGTAAACACTGTACATAGTTCTCTATGTGTGCTGGCTGCTTTTCTGTTTTTCTCTGAGTGTATCTGCATTGATGGAGTTGAATGTCATGTTTTGACTTCTGAGTTAGTAACACTGTTAAAAACTCTCAAAGCCTTGGCAATATTGTCGTCTTTTAACAGTCGTGCCAATAAAGCTGAGTTGAATTGACAGGAGTGGACAGTCATCTCTGTACGTTCCAGCTTGAGGGGTGGCGAGGGCATGGCTAGACCCATAATGCTCTATTCCCCCATCTAATCTGTGACACTAGACAGAAAGATAGTGCTCACATTCCAGTTTATGGCTTATCTCATCATCATCATTCCTCTGTCTCGTTTTACTGCCCTTGAGATTTCACCCCCTGTCATCCAACTAGTAATCAGAGTTTGGAGAGTTACATTTAATACAGTCACAATCACATGTCTGTGATTAGCTGCTATACTGTAGGTGTAATCGTCGTGAACTCCTGGCTTGTTCCTTCTCTCGCTCTTAAGCTTTGATTATTTTGCCTTCAACATCTACGAGCAATTTCCCGCCCCTATCGATTATGTGAAAGTAACAACGCACTTCATTATTACATGACATCCTAGACAAAATGTCAGCTGGGTGAGACATTCCGAGAGGCAGACTGACTGGAAATATGATTTGATACGCAATTGTGCTCAACTCATTAAAATCTCACTGTCAACATGCACTTTCTTTCTGAATCGATGCTACACTCCAGAAAAAACACAGTTTTAACACAGTCTTGCCGGATGATGTTGCAAAATATAGCACATTTTTAAAGCACACCAGCAAAAACGGCTGTTAAGCTATGAATTATCTGACATTTATGTATCTTTGTATTATGTATAGAATCGTAGCTACAGGCTTTCTTTTATATTATTATTGAATCGTTTACAGTAATGCTCTTACCTGTAAAGCTCATCAAGCATATGAACACTTGCCTGCAGCAGAGGTGCTGTGCAGATTAATACAACGGTTGTTCGTCATCAGCAAATATTTCCAAACCCATTCCTCCTTCTTAAAACCACTGCATCTCATTTTTATTTCCTCAAGTATTGAATACATTATTAAAACATTTCCCACATCGCACCTTGCCTCCTTCCTACATTTCTATCTGAGGATGCATGGTCACGAGTTTCTCACGAGTGGATTTTTAATCAGGACACCGACACGGACCAGCGTGAAACCTGAGCACAACAATGAGGTTTTTCAGCTCATGTCAGCATGATCAACAAAAAGGTATGGCGGGTGAAGGAAGGCAGAAGGGAAGAAAGATCGCGAAGGAATGCATAAAAAAAAACTATTTATAGCCTTTCGACTATCAATCTTATGACTCCTTACCAAACCAGGTGGTTACAGGGGGGGCTTTGCTCTGTCCTCCCCATCTGTTAGAAGCCTGTCTGTCTGGTAAGGTGGTGGGATAGGTGTGGTTTGTGGCCATGTGGCGCTGTTGGAGCATGAATGTGCGGTTGCAAGTCAATACACACACGCATGAGAAGTGTTTCTATCCATCTTAGACGGGGTGGCGAGGGCCAGCTGGTACGGGGCTGAAGATTGGCCCCCAAACACAGTGTGCAGGGACCAATCCAGTCACCTTGTGCTATTGATCAAGGATAACAGGGGCAGGGAGCTCAGCAACTGGACAAATTCACTGTGTAAGCAGCAGTACACAGTTACACTTGCTTATAGGCAAACGCATTCACTTTAATGCTCTTCATCCCTTTCCGTATAATCTCTCTCTAACTGTTGGCAGCTCTCTCTTTCTCATACATATACACATAAACACACACACACACACACACACTTTCACGCTCAGTCCCTTAGTCTGAGCTTGAGAATACGGACATTTTTCACTGTCAAGAACCTGCTTGAGGAAAAACACCAGCGGTAGGGTCTGCTGATTTCAGCAGGATAGAGATTTAAACATCATACCTGCATTGCATTGTTACCATGCGAGCATCATCTTTACTCTGCTCGATAAAGTCATCCATAAAAATGCAATTATTCTTTTTCAGGGGTTGTGGCAGCTGATGTAAGGCTCCAGTGGTGAAGACATGAGAGGGGCAGTGGAGCCCAAATCCCCACAGTGCCTTAACAGACTGGGGATAAAACACGTTAACCCTGTTACACTCCAAGGTAAGACTTAAGGGTCAAGTACAGGGAGCAATTCACCACGGCTGAATAGAGAAGTCAATTTGAACATGCTTTACCTATTCTGTAGGCACTTATTACCAGCTAAGAAAAACAAACAAACAGTTTTTAAAAGGTAAACCCTTGTAGGAAAGTTGCTTCACTGTTTCATTCAGCCCAGTCTTCTAAATCAATTAACAAAAAAATTAATTAAAAACCAAGTACGTTTTTAAATTTTTGGTAAGATAGTCGACTTGTTTTTTATAATAATGATAAACAAATTGCATTCAACATCAGTTCATTTGTTTACGTTAGATTTTTTTACGTGCATTTGCCGTGATATCGGAAACATGTGCACGTGAATAAGAATATAACAGACCTAATAATTAGACCTAAAAATTATATTAACACAATGCCTTGTGAAGTGTTCTTCTCAACAAACAAAAGTTAGGTTTATGTTCAGCATTTTCTCACCGAGTGTATTGTTAAAGTCTCACAATCGCTATTTGATCTGATCCCAAACTAGCAGTGACGTTACAAAGTCCTAGCCAAGCATCAATATCCAGTAGCATTTTAGAAGCAAACTCAATGACTTATTACTTTGCCATTCGCTTCACCTCCTCTGCTCCCTCAGCGATCACTCAACACAACTCTTGTTAGTTGAACCTATGTGCATGAGTGCTGACCTTCCTATGAAGGAAAAAGAATGGCCAGAGAAACGACCCAAGTGTCTCCTCTGGACTCTCACTGTTGCATTGTTTCTTAATCAACCCATGTACCTCAAGGTAGAAGTACTCGAGTGAGTTAAGCTTTCCTGGAAAAGTTTGAATACTTAATTTTAACCTCTTCTTTCTGTAGAAAAAAAAGACAATCTTGCACAATTACTTACATGTGCCCTTAGCTGGGCCCAGTGTCTGTTCCTTAACCTTTTTCCAGTGATGTACGAGCAGAGAGGAGTGGCTGCAGGCCTGTTCATCCATAATGTCAGTGCATGGTCCAGTATGGCACAGGGGGAGTGAAGAAGCCATAAACAGGACTGTTATCTTTGTAATTGGCTTTAAATAATTAAAAACGTGCGAAAATGTGCAGTGTCGCACTCACTCTAACTTGGATTTCAGGCGGTTGGTTGTACAAAATGTTACCTTGCATGAGTCCCATTGTATCCCATCCCATATATATGTCATCAAAATGTTCTGATTTTTTATAGGCTGACGTTGTCAACCGAAAATAAAGTATTGATTAAAAGATAACGAACATAAATGTTAGCTGCACTTCTTCAAAAAAACTAAAAAAAAATTAGTACATGTCTCTTTCTCATACTCAAATCTGCAAGTTACCAACCTTGGGATGAAGCACGATTATCCTTGAATATTTATCTATGCTGAATACACACTATTTATAATTGGCCAGTTTATTAGGTAGGCGTAGATACACTATAACTAATGCAATTTCCTGCAATAAATGCTCCATTCATGAAGATTTAAATGTTCAGGTTTTGTTCATCATTTGTAAGGCTTCACTTTGTCGTGCTGCTGAATTGTTTAGTGTTTTAGCAAAAACACATTCCAATCGTCATGAAAGTAGGATGTATTGCAATGTTTTGTATTAAACTGCATTCGTTTTAGCTGGATGTAGTTTTCATGGTATGGATGAAGCACACTCTTATTTTTATCCTCATACATTACAAGTCCTTCGGCAATAAGATACCAAGTACAGTTCTCACACTAACTAAATGATGTCTGTATTTACCCTATTTTTAGACTTGCAAGGCTTCTGTTTTTATCTTATCTTTTTTTGTCATAATCATAAAGATGCATGCCCGGATACTATCTCCAAAATTTGTGGGGCCTTTTTTTTCTTCTTCTTTTTTTTCTCCTGATATGTACCACCACTACTCACCTAACAGGCAAGTACACAGCCACGGCTATAATAGAGGCTTATCATTTGGAGGCAATTTCACACCATTCCGCCCCTAATTGAACAGTCTGTTTGTTACACTTCCATTTTCCCCTCTCCGCCCTGTCGGCGAGCCTGTGGGACAGGCCTGAGAAATGACACTCTCTGCGTCTCATTGAGCATCCTCAAGCTCAAACAAAGCTCACACAGCCGCACACACGGGCAACGCATGGCTGACTTGACTCATTGCTTCTACTTTGTCTGCCTGTGAAGGAACGGGGCAGACAAAAGGCAGGGTTTGGCTCAGGAGAATCTTTTTTACATTTGTTGTCAAGGCCGTTTTGTTACATGTACTTTTGTTCAAATGTGGAGATACATTTTTCCTTTCTTTTGACTAATGACTAAATTATTCCAACCAAAGGTCAATTTATCCAAAATGTTACTAAATGTACAAATGCAAAGAGTGAGTGTGATGATGAGTGTGCGGCGGGGGACCCCTTGTTGGTTAATCCTAATTAAAAATCGCTCTAATTGGGACATGACTGAATCAACTGAATCAATTTGAGCAGAGAGAGAGTCAGGAAGTCACACAAATACTTCATTGGGCTACTGATTGGACGGTGCTAATTGAAGGAGAACGCGGAGAGAGCGAGCGAAGGAGTGGGAAAAGAGCAGAGAGTCTCCCTGCTTGTTAATTACTGGTGGAAGTGAACATACTGCTTCAATAAAAGTGTTTGCTATTTTCTTTATGAATATATATATATATATATATATAGCAAATGTACTGGGGATATGGTTTTGGTGGCTGCGGAAAGGTGAAGAAGGGTGATAAAAATGTACATATGTTTGTTAAAACATTTCTTAGGTTCCAGTGCGAAACAGCCTAGCATGTAATTATATTCAAACACAGCTGGACATAAAACACTGCAACTAAATCAATGAAATGTATTTAAGTTTCATATTGTGAACAAGAATCAGTTTGCAATCGCAGACAACAAATTGACCACAAGATTTTATGCAACAGGCAAAGTTCACGTCCATGTCCACGTGATGTTCACCCGACAACTTAAGCAGCGAGACAAGTTGTCAACACAACATTGACATGATATCAACCGTTACATTTGGGGGTCAGAAAACAATGAGCTGAGAGTTACAATGCCTTAAAATAATGCTTCTCCAGCTTGTTGATTTGTTTCTCTTTTTTTACAGGACGGTGACACTTCTTAAAGGTTAAACGTTTATATTAGATCCCGTTTAACCTGCACAACGTTATGCATTCAATGCTCTGTCCGACGTGAATATGATGAATACAGTTGGTGCAAATGACCAGTGAAGCTCCTAGAAAGAAAAAACGATACAGCCATGGGTCTATTTTTAAACCTGTTAGGAGTACATCATCATTAGTCTTTACCACCATTGTTTGACAGTGCAAAGTGTACCAATTATAAAAGAGTCACAATGGCTTATCTCACCATAAGCTGATGATGTTAAAACTTATAGGCTTTAAGATTCTACTATTTATTAAAAAAAAACACAGGATGGAAGCATACTTAAGCATTGGTACTTGTGTCGGCTTTATCCCTACCACTTGTTTTTAAT
This sequence comes from Ammodytes marinus, assembly GCF_949987685.1. NCBI lineage: Eukaryota > Metazoa > Chordata > Actinopteri > Uranoscopiformes > Ammodytidae > Ammodytes > Ammodytes marinus. The sequence continues at coordinate 8,307,855 of NC_137233.1, read as the reverse complement.
GATATTGCCTTTTTCCCTTCAATGTGTATATATATGGTCACTGTTCTGGGGGAAACAATGTGCTCACTGCTTGAATGGCCCTTTTCCAACTGCTCTGGATCTCTTGTGAAAAGCTTATCTTCAATCCCATGACGGCTAAACAGGACCTTTCCAGCAACCTACCATTTCTTGTAATAATCCTGTCAACCTCTTTACCCCCCTCTCTGTCCCGTTCCTCCCCTGTTACTTCAACCAACCCACACACATCTTGACCCCACCCCCTTATGGTTTCCCTCCAACTCTTAAGTCTCTCCATTTCCCTTCAACACCTCCCTCTCTCTCTCCACTTATTTCCTCTCAATCCTTCGCCTTCCCCCCGTTTGTTCCAGAGGCTGTCTGGTGTATGATTAAGTGCACATATTGAGAGACTCTGGTTCCCATCTTCACTTCCCTTTATCTCCCCCGTTTGGAGTGTCAGTGTTATTAATGCAGGCCCGGGGTCCACAAAAGGGAGAGAGACACACACAGACAGCGAGAGAGACAGAGAGTCGGTACATGGACTTCCAGCAGCAGTAAATAAGTAAGAGTAAGATAGAAGGAAGGGGTGTGTCACCGTGTGATTTATTACACGGGTTTCATTAGGCAGCAAACAAAAGGTCAAGGAACCCTGAGGTGGGCTTTGGCGAAATGATGGAAAATGCAAACAGTCGTAAGTATTCTTAGATGCAATTAACCTTTTTTTTCCTCTTCTCGGTGCTCCTCTCTCCCTCTCTCTCACTCTGCAGCTCTGGCTGATGCAGGTTTCACAGACTGGGGCCGACAGCAGCTGCCATTCCCTGACACTTATTAAGCTATAATCTTACACTTTTTCGCAGCCTCTCTCTCCCTCTTTTACGTCCCTTCCATCCTATCTCTTTCAACGACAGATCTTGGCACTGTGAAAATGGCCTGTGCTGTCATGGATTTTTTTATTTTTTGTTAATGCTAATTTTCAGACAAATCAGAGGCTGTCCAGTCGTTCAACACAACAAGACCAATTAGGGAACTCCTGTAATGTCTCTTGTGAAGTGTAACATGTAAATCTTCACCACTTTCGAACGGGTTCCATTTTGTAAAATGCTCCGATTGGTTTTTAAAAATGTGGTAAATGCAGCCCAGTTGCATTCTACCGGGCTTTTTGTTATTTGGTAACTAAACATGACAGCACTCTTCGGAAAACAATGGGAAACAATTATAAAGCATGACCCTCCTTTACAGTTAAAAGTCAAAAACCTCGCCAACACTAAATTATCGGTGAGTCATTAAAACGAAAAAAGAAATCCAGGAATTAGTCATGATTATACAATCTAAAAAAGTCAGTGGAACTTTGGTACAGGTACATGCACTTTTTATGAGACCCTCCTCTCTTGGGAATTCATTTGATTGTTTATGACTGAGGTCTGTACTCGAAAAGTGTAAAAGCCCACTGAGAGCGAATTATTGTTTAACTTCCAAAGTATTCTATCCGAGTGCCCGGGCAATCTACCAAGACCTTGAAGTTTGGAACGTAAGATGGAGTCTTCCTCGGTATCCCATTCTCCCCAGAGGCCGCAGCTAACAAGTTAGAGGCCTCATAATATATCAACCGGAGAAGTCACATGCCTGCACAAACAGTTTCAAGATGGAAAACCCACAGGGCGGTAAACAGGCTGGGGGTCAGGTTCTGCTGCTATTCAGAGCTAATAATTCAGCAAATCCTAACCTTTTTATATGAAATTCCTGGTGTTAAATACATGGTACTTTATTAAAGGAAACCAAGTGTTTATGATGTACACGGAGGGCAAACAGTCACGATGTTAAGGTTATCACAATTAACTTCAGGATGGTTTAGTGCACTTGCCGTTTTATACACACAACACAGTTGGTGAGGACATGGTTTTTATGGAGGGTTATGATGGAGAGATAAACAGTTGAGTGGTATTGGCAAAGCAGTGGAAGTGGCTGTGAAGGCACTAGTTCATCCAACAGGCAGGAGAGGGAATTTAAAATTGGCCAAATGTTGGATTTAATATTTAAAATCATAAATGACTGGGACTGTTTGAGAGATGCTATTGTCATTCCCCTGGATGAGGATGGATGGATCCTATGAACAGCTAAAAAGCAGATACATGTCACTTTGCCCTACATACATGTCTGTCACATTTAATAAGCAATCACAACATTGAAATTCTCATTATTCATTAAGATATTACTGATAATGTACTGGTTTCTCATCTTATAGGACCAACTACTACTAAAATTCCATCTGCTGGAGTCCATACTGCAGAAAGCCTGCGGGTTCACTGGGTTGTTGATGGTCTTAAATGTCCTGCTGAGAGGCTCTTCTCTGGAAGCAGCTGGTGTGGTAACCACTAACTGGCCGCTTAGATGAACATTTGTGCTAGGCAGCCTCTAAAGCACTGCACTGATATCATAACACCACCTGTTCTCTCTTGATCCCGAAGAAGCAAAGTGACTCTGCCTAACCCTCTCTCCCCTCTCACACTCACTCACACTCCTTCACAACTCTTTCTCCAACCTTTGCGAACCCCTCCTTCTCAACTTTCTTCTCTGTACTATATAGTTATAATATGTATTTGTGGTAAGAAAAGTCAAGCAAACGGTGATATTGTGTATAGCATCAGGTTTATTTTCAATCAAGATAGCAAGAATTCTCCGCGGAGAGGCCACTGGTTCAAACACACGTGAGGTGTAACAAGAAGTGGCAACATGTCCTTCAAGTCATGAACTATTTAAGGACATGTAATTGGGAGACAGACAGGTAGGGCTGGGTGGGGGGAAGGAGGGGAAGACAGGTTGGGAGACAGACAGGTCTTGAGATATACATTCATATTATAATCGTGGGTGGGGCAGGCTGCCCCAGAACAGCAGGAGGCTGTCTGCAGGAACAATGTCTTCTTTCAAATGTATAGTCAGGTTGGCTCCACACGGGAGATTGAGGGGGGGATGGTTGAACCTACATTTCAGTTAATCAGTTTACACTAAAACACAGTCAATGTATGCCTATACAGGCCTGTAGCAAATGTTTCCTATTTCATTAATAAGCATTCTAACATTTGAGTCCAGACATACATCATATGCAAAATCCGCCACCACATATTATTCAATGTCTCTGTCTTCATTTGTATGACACTCTTTTACACCAAACTTAGCAACAAGCATTATGTTGTTGCTAAGTTTGTGGAATCAAAAGTCTCTCCACTGAAATGTTGTCTACGGTGGGTAACTGATAGATCGATGGCAGCCTCTTCCATCACACTCAGAAAATGCGGAAAGAGGGAGGACAGCATCCTGATTTCAAAATCTTTTTTACACTTATCATGCATCTTTGGCAAAAATGATACATACAGTTTAAAAAGCTAAGCATAAATGCATCCAAGAAGACTTTGAGACGGATTGAAATCCAATTGAGAGTGAGAGTTTGCCAAGAAAAAACAATGTCTCGCACATACAGGATATTTTCATGTGTTGTAAGCATATTTTCATGATTTTGGGGTGATTTTGTGAATTGCAATCAATATTTTCATATGGTCCCATCCAGGCCTATTTGTGATCTCACTAATGGAGAACACATATGTGGCTAAGAGTGAGTGTAGGTGTATTTCATTGTATCTGGATACAAGACACTTGAAATGAAAAGTGTTAACGGAGACATACTGAGTGGCATTTTGCAGCTGCTAGTCGAGAATGGATACAGCGTACATTACACGCTTACAGACACAGTTAAAAAGGACCAACAAAAGCTAGCCCTTGTAAAATTGCACATATGGTCACAACACCTAGGCTTTTACAAATATGCCCATAATGTAACAGGAACAAACTGTTTCATTTATACCTCTTGGAATATACTCTCAGACTTCAAAGCCTAGAACTTTGTGACTGGTGTGGGACCGTGGGTCAGCATATTATAGGTAAGTGTGTTTACCGTTAACATCTGCTTGAATTTGCTGTGATATTGAAGTGTTAATCATCAACAACAAAAAATTGGCCATGAGTTGCACAATCCACAAAGTTACTGCAGAAGTGGTGCTGAAGTTATACGTTGTTGTAGCCATTCCAGTCAGGAATGAGCACATACATTTTGTATTGGAGGTGGCCACAAATCAAAGGTTTTAAGATATCACATTCCTAAACACTCAAACAGTTATAATGCTACCTTGTGACGTTGTTTTATTTTCTTCTTTTCTTGCTGGCCAGCTCTGTCACTATCATGTACAAAATAAAATAGGACAGTTGTCTGGTTCAAATTATTTGTTAGTACTTAAGTATACTGTATATATACAGTATATTATAATGTATATATATATTGAGCTTTTTTTTAATGTAATGCTTAAGCGCAGTGTAGCTTTTAGCTAGCTTTTTTACAAGCCTATGTATTTGCCTGAGTTTCATTGATTGAGAAAGTGTTAACTTGGAATGAGGATGCGGTAAACTTCATTTAGAATATTACTGTAGCTTAGCTTCTCTGGGGAACCTTTATTTAATGTAGTAACTTGCATCTTAGCTTACAGCACTTTCCAAGTATCTTGCCCAACAATGCAAATAACGTAGCTCATAAAATAGTGGTATTATAGGTGTAGAGGCCAAGCCCAAGCTTTAGGCCCCGAGCTGCTTTGCCGCGGATATACAGTATTTCTTGACACACCTTTGTCCTTGTTGATGAATGAAAGTCCGAGTCTTTCTTGCAGTTTAAACATTTGTTTCGTTTATTTTCACTTTATTTAGCTACAAACTCTAAAACCAACATAGACCCTGACGTAACGTGGCTTGTGTGTGGTCAAAAACTGTTTCTATGTCCGGGTAGCAACTGTGGAACCAGAGATTTGTTCCTATTTTATACAAGAGTGCTGATTGGCTCTAACAATAGGAAAGTACAAGGTATTACATGCAGGTAAACTATATGTGGACACAACAGATCTAGAGAAAGAGTGGTCCCATGGGACACAAAATATCAAATATAATTTTTTTTTAAGTGACTGGCAGAACATTATCTCCCTCTCACACATACAGTCGTTGTATACATATCTGTGCTTATTTCAGTCTGTGTGGCAGCTGGGGTGACATGTCGGTGATAGGGCGACAGATGGGAGTGTGTCTATTGGGCGTCTTTTTGTAAATGCACAAATGGAGTGTGTGTGTATTTTTTTGTTTGAAGCAGTGCAGTGAAGTGCTAGGTGACCTTTTAGGTGGTGTGGAGGTGACATCCCTGTGACAGTGTGACAGAGCGGGCCTCAGCCTTCCTGTAATGGATGAGCACTCTCAAGGTGAACAGCTCTCTTCCTCTCTTTTCTCTTCCCCTTCATCCCACGTGTCCTCTTTTCCCGCTGAGACTTGCCGTGTGTGTCCCATCTACTTGGGTTGCTTTTGACCCAGTGTGTTTGGGTGAGCGATGATTTTCTGTTTCTTTCTTGCTCTTTTGTTTTTATAATTTTACACTGTTTTTGTGGGGCTGCTGGGTGCACCATAAAGAAACAAGAGCAGGTCATATTCCACAAATATATAACAATATTATCAGGTAACTTTTAAATTGAAGGGATGAATTCATTAGATATTGGAAAAAAAGAAAACTCAATCTTAAACCTATCATGTGATTGCTTCATTATCAGCTACACTAAACTAATATGTATCCTGTTATATCCCATAGAGATTATCCTGTCAATTGAATTTCTGTAGTGCTCCAACAGTGTAGCTGACACTGCCCTTTCAAACAGGGGATATATGATAATGATGTTGAAAAGGCACAGACTAATCCCTCAGAGAGCGTAGGTGGGGATGGTGGTGTGAGGGGGTGTACAATCTGTTCCTGTTATTGATCTAAGCTGTGGGGACACGCATGACGGGTCACAGAAACATACTTGCATGATATTGATGTGCAAGCGAGCAAGCAGCCGGCCACCTACATCTCTGAGAAATTGACCCCGCTATGTTCGTCCTTTAAACCAAGCGGAATGTGATAGACTGGATTCTTCCAGCAGACAGGCAGTGGCCCATTTCGATAATGTTTTTTCTCTTGATGCACCTTAGACACATCATCAGTGATGTGACTTGGGGTCATTGGGTGTTTTCAGATCTTTCAACATCAGACACCCTCTCCAAGGCGACCCAGCCCGACTTGGTTCTACGTGGCTTGTTTAGACCAGGGATCACCTCGCTTGATCCACAGCCACCCTGATGCCTTCTCTGCTGTGTCAGTGATGTTCCTGATGGCTCTCCTGTTGTGCAGTCCCTTCACTCCGAGCATCTTTAGGGCCCTGAAGAGGGACATGGCCTGCAAAGCTTCTACACAAGATCTTGATAGGATTGCATCAGGTACTCGATCCCCTTCTGCGGTATTCTCCTACAAGCTCATCAAACTTGGCCCTCTTCCTCTCAAAAGCATCCTCAATTCTGTCTTCCCAGAGAACAGTAACTCCAGCAAGACCACTTGCCTTGTTGTTTTCGCCCCTCTGAATCCCTCCTGCCCTGCTAAGGCATCTCCCCAGCCTTGACAAAGTCGATGGAAGGCCTTGCTGGTTGTTGTTGCCTACTGCAGGAGATACCTCTGCTGATCGAGTATTTCTTTCCCCTGGACCTTGTTGTAGTAAGGTCTCGTGTAGACGCCTTGCCCATCCTGACGCCACTGCTCCCTTCAGCAAGTTATGCCGAGGCCGCCCGTAAGCCTGTATGACTGCCTCATGAGCACTACACTTCCTGCCAGTCCTTACTTCTATGCCAGCCGAGGAGCCTTGGGTGTCAGTGGAGTCTCTGTACAGCAGCACCTCTCTTGCCCTGGTAACCATTAACTCCTCGGTCAGACTGCTGAAGGGGAGCTTGTTCTTCATCCCTTACAAGGAGATTTCACTGAGGCTCAGTGGTAGGCCCAACCACCTGCACAGGAAGTGGCTAGCAGTAGCCAAAGGAGTCGTGGCAAGATGCCATGTTGGTTGATCCAGGCTTTGAACTTGCCTTGTAGCCCTGATTTGTCTGAAATTGCCCCTTGGAATTTTAATTGACAGGGCCAATAGATTATTATTTTGGGGGGAACCAAAAAACCACTCCTGCCCTTTGCTCCTACGCATGCCAACTTAATTGTCAGAGAGGCAGCTAATCGGCCATGGATCTACCTCTGCTGACTTCACCAGAGTGTTCATGGCCAAAGCAAACAACATCACAGCGATAGTGCCTCCTGTGATGATGCCCTTCTCCTGCCGATGAAAGGTGTGATGACCAAAGGTATTCCTTCACGTCACCTTACATATTGAAAATATTGCTGAGGTGAGGTAAAAATAATATAATAATCATTTATTTTCTATTTTTGTTTCCACTCAGCCATCAAGGGATTTCTGACTGAACTGCCCTGGTTACTGACTAAGCACAGTGAGCATACTCAGCAGAGCCGCGTGTTTCAGCACAAAATCACCATCATATAAGCTTAATGCCACTTCAGCTCCAGGGCAACAACACATCACTCAAAAGTAATTGAATGTGCCGTGACTTTGCCTTAATTGTCCAATATGTTACTGTAAACAAATCTAACGAGATTAACATTTATTTACACACGCTGATATGAGAAATTTGTTATACATATGTGCTCCGTAGTCATTGAGTTAATTGTCAGATCATTAAACGTTAATGACATGATTAGGGCAACACTCCGGCTGGTTCAGCACGGCAAACAAAGCCTCGCCCTGAACTGGGAAACAGCAGAGCGATTCAAAGAAGATTGCATTTGTGACAAACACCATTCTCAACTCATCCATCATGCTTGCCAAACTTAGACATTCATTACAAAGTTTGCCGATGGATGCAGCCTGATCTGCTCGGCCATTCATTTTTTAGAACCCCCTCTCTCTCTCTCTTGCTATTTCTCTCTTTTCATCCCCTCTTTCCGGCTCCATCTTTTTATCTCTCTCTCCATTTTGCGTTCTCTCTGTGTGTGTACAACATGGCGTGAATGGGTTTCTTCTTGTTCCTTCTCACCTACTGTGGACTGAAAGATGCTGAGCAGCAGTGTAACAAAGGAGGCAGTGCATTAATTAAATACAGCAATTTGCTTTCCTCTCCTTTTTGTTGTGGGAACAGCGTCGCTAAGATTGATGAGGCACTGTCTGATACACAAGAAGCCCACTACATCTATATCTGAGGCTGATTGTGATGGAACACCCATTGAATGGCCAGCAAGTATTAAGATGTCAACTTTTATATTATAAACTGTGTCGGTCTGTTTATTCATATTTAATTTAATTTATGATTCTTTTTTTCGCTTGCATGTAAGCATATTTGTTGCCAACTCATGCTTGAAGTTGTTATTGCAAACAGGGCATGGGCACAAATGTTTCTCTACAAAGTTAAAAAAAGGGAGGAGGTCAAAGAAGAGAGGGACTGTCCATCTTCAAAATCTAAACTTTCTCTTCTGTCTGTCGACTTTGTTCCTGAACCTTGTGGTACGGTGTAAATGGGACACTGCTGCCCCGTACAAACAGTGCATTGGCAAAACCTTTGATGTCAATGCATCTTTGCAAACTCACAAAATGATGAAATATAATATTAATCCATTCAGAGGACTTAAAGGCCTACTTCACCGGTTTGAATATGAAGGTGTATTGAATTCTGAGATCCTATGTAGTATAAATGTGCAAAAAAAATTAAAATCGGTTTATCCTAGCCTGAGAAAAGGCAGAAAGAGTGTTTTTTTTAACCCTATATTTCTCTTTCTTGTGACATCACAGAAAGAGAAATATAGGGTTAAAAAAAACTTACTTTGTAAATATTACTGTGATGTCACAGTAAAAGACATCACAGTAATATTTACAAAGTAAGTTTTTTTTTTTAACCCTATATTTCTCTTATAATATAGGGTTAAAAAAAACACTCTTTCTGCTTTTTCTCAGGCTAGGATGAACCGATTTCTATTTTTTTCGCACATTTATACTACATAGGATCTCAGAATTCAATACACCTTCATATTCAAACCGGTGAAGTAGGCCTTTAAGGACTGTAAAAGGAGGGGAACCAATGTTCAAGTGCTAGATACTGTCATGGGCGGGCAAAAGACACCTTGAAAGTCTTCTCATTATCATACAGCCCTGTATGGATTTCACATTGCAGGGCCGTAATGACCATTTAATGAAGGTTTCATCAGCCAAATTCACATCAATTACAGCATATTATCTAAAGTTTCTGGTTTGGTTTATGAATCCTAAAGGGTTTTGTCTAAAGTCGCAGAGGCAATGTTAAGGAGGTCCACTTTGGTGTACATCATAAGCCCATTTAAACTATGTTATCATCTTAGAGTTTCACCGAACACCCACCTCTCTTTCTCAGCAGTTGCCCACTCCTTTCTGTGTTGTATTTCACTTCTGTCTCTCCTCTTACCTCTCGCCCTCCCCTTGGTGCTGAACCCTCTTGCCTCTTCACTCTAATTGATAGGAGCAGACTTAGTTAAGATGTCACCTGAACACATCCACAACCCACCGACATGGCGACAGCCCACCATCGACAGTCAAGCCCTGTGCCACACATGGACAAACCGGCACTTAAATTGGTGGTGTAGGAGGGTCAGGAGTGCCTGCAGCCCTCAGGGAACATTTGACCCTTCTTGTCACACACTCGCACTTGCAAAGCCCAAGCCCCACAATCAATCTACTTCCACAGCAGCTCAATTAGAACATACAACCAGTAATGCAGGTATAGGATTTCAAGTATGCACATAATTACACACATGCACATGACTCCCATAGCAGAATGTATTGTGATTGGTAATTGCTTCCCCAGTTCTGAACGAGCTGTCATGATCAATGGGCGTGACCAAGTGATTAGACAAGACAAGCACCAAAAGCCATTGATTAGACACATCCATTCCATAGGATATAGATTTATGAGCCTCTCCACTGCACAATGAGTCAACCCGATGGGATTTCTTGTGTAAAGGTTATAAAAGGGTAGAGAATCGTCTCCTAAAGGATTTTCATTTGGAACTGGATGGGAGTGACCTTTTCATGAAACTTTGTCTGAATAGTGAGGGATGCTGTAATTGCAGAGCATGCATCTTTAAAATTCAGAGTATGGACTCCATTGTTTTGGCCGAAGGGTTAGGGGGTCAATTTAGACATACACCCAACAAAAATATAAACGCAACACTTTTGTTTTTGCTCCCATTTTTCATGAGATGGACTTAAAGATCTAAAATTCATTCCAGATACACAATATTACCATTTCTCTAAAACATTGTTCACAAATCTGTCTAAATGTGTGATAGTGAGCACTTCTGCTTTGCTGAGATAATCCATCCCACCTCACAGGTGTGCCACATCAAGATGCTGATCTGACATCATGATTAGTGCACAGGTGTGCCTTAGACTGTCCACAATAAAAGGACACCCTGAAATGTGCAGTTTTGTCTCACAGCAAAATGCCACAGATGCCACAAGCATTGAGGGAGCGTGCAATTGGCATGCTGACAGCAGGAATGTCAACCAGATCTGTTGCTCGTGCATTGAATGTTAATTTCTTCACCATAAGCCGTCTCCAAAGGCGTTTCAGAGAATATGGCAGTACATCCAACCGGCCTCACAACCGCAGACCATGTGTAACCAGTCCACACCAGCCCAGGACCTCCACATCCAGCAGGTTCACCTCCAAGATCGTCTGAGACCAGCCACTGAGACAGCTGCTGAAACAATTGGTTTGCATAACCAAACAATTTCTGCACAAACTGTCAGAAACCGTCTCAGGGAAGCTCAACTGCATGCTCGTCGTCCTCATCGGGGTCTTGACCTGACTCCAGCTCGTCGCCGTAACAGACTTGAGTGGGCAAATGCTCACATTCGATGGCGTCTGGCACGTTGGAGAGGTGTTCTCTTCACGGATGAATCTCGGTTTACATTGTTCAGGGCAGATGGCAGACAGCGTGTGTGGCGTCATGTGGGTGAGCGCTTTGCTGATGTCAATGTTGTGGATCGAGTGGCCCATGGTGGTGGTGAGGTTATGGTATGGGCAGGCATCTGTTATGGACGAAGAACACAGGTGCATTTTATTGATGGCATTTTGAATGCACAGAGATACCGTGATGAGATCCTGAGGCCCATCGTTGTGCCATACATCCATGAACATCACCTCACGTTTCAGCAAGATAATGCACGGCCCCATGTTGCAAGGATCTGTACACAATTCTTGGAAGCTGAAAATGTCCCAGTTCTTGCATGGCCAGCATACTCACCGGACATGTCACCCATTGAGCATGTTTGGGATGTGCTTGACCGGCGTATACGACAGTGTGCACAACTTCCCACTAATATCCAGCAACTTCGCACAGCCATTGAAGAGGAGTGTACCAACATTCCACAGGCCACAATTGACAATCTGATAAACTCTATGCGAAGAAGATGTGTTGCACTGCATGAGGCAAATGGTGGTCACACCAGATACTGACTGGTTCTGAGTCCCCAGACCCCCAATAAAGCAAAGAAATGCACATTTCAGAGTGGCCTTTTATTGTGGACAGTCTAAGGCACACCTGTGCACTAATCATGATGTCAGATCAGCATCTTGATGTGGCACACCTGCGAGGTGGGATGGATTATCTCAGCAAAGCAGAAGTGCTCACTATCACACATTTAGACAGATTTGTGAACAATGTTTTAGAGAAATGGTAATATTGTGTATCTGGAATGAATTTTAGATCTTTAAGTCCATCTCATGAAAAATGGGAGCAAAAACAAAAGTGTTGCGTTTACATTTTTGTTGAGTGTACATACAAACAAAAAAATAATGGTCTTAATTTTAATTGTAGAGGTCCCTTTACAGTTTATCAACATTATTCAGAGAAACAAATTAGAACTCACTGTTCTGAAAAATAATCCAACTACTGTGTCAATGTCCATGTTTTAAACATGAGGAGAGTAGAGCAATAACAAATTTAAAACATTATTCCTAGAGTTGAAAGTCATTGTAAGATTATAAAAAAAACTGTTACTCTGTCAATGCTATTCGGAAAATATACGTTTTAGGTATTTCGATGTAATGTATAGCTGAATTATCTAGGATCAATACTAAGATGCCATATGCTGCATAGAGCAAATCAATGGAGTGTAATGTAATGGTTTTTGTTGTGTTTTTAGAGGACATTTTAGCTGGAGAAGTGTGAGTGTGTGTCTGTGTGTGCACACAGTATGTACGGTAGGTGGAACCGGCTCAATAGGACCGAACAAATGCAATCTCTCAATTTGCTTTGCAATAGCCAGAGGACAAATTCATAAAAAATAATTGCAAGGTGGTGTTTTTTTTATTAAAGAAAACCCCATAGCTGCCAATTTGATGATATTCAGAAATTATTTAAAATATAAAACACGCAAGTATACTTATACAACCCTTATTTCAGTATTTGACTCAATATAGTATGTTACATTATTCACATAAACATTGTGCAAGGATTTCAGCTCCATCATAGTTTGACTATAAGATACATATTGAATGTTTCTTAACAATAAAGCCTATAAGCTGATACAGTATTTCAGTTTCATTCACTGCTTAATATTCTCCCTGAGTTAAAGGTAAGCCGAACACCTTTAATTTGCACCTTGTTTCACTTGTGCAACCCCCGGAGGATCTCACTTAGATGGGACAAGGATCATTAACCTTAGGATAGGAAAAAAATTTGGAAAATGGAGAGCAAAATTAAAAGATATTATAATCCATTTTATAGTTCTGGGGAAAGGGGAGGATGGGGTCTAATTTATCTTAACGGATGATACATATTCAAATAATATTTCTAAACTGGCCACGAGCCTGGTCTGTTGTAGCCAGTGTAAACGAGAATAAAAAAAATAAGTCTCAGCATCCTCCCCCCTGCTGTTCACATAGTGATCAGCAAAAGTGTATCTCTGGAAACTTGCTGTCAGGCAGAATGGATTGTGGTTAATTTCCAATAAGGTGCTTAAGAGCGATCCCTAATCATGCCTTTAATTAGAATCCCTTGGTCATTAAGGGGAGATAATTCAGTGAAAAATAACTCTGCTCTCTGTGGGAGCAGCAAGGCGGCAGACGGACGAACGGTCTGCTCTGTACACAGGCCAATTCCTCTCCTCGGAGCAGAAAATGTCACAGTAAAAGTGAACAACTACACAGGTTAAAAATCCTGTTTTAGTGCCTTTTGCAAGAGATTTGGAAGAATAGAATTCCATTGTCCGGAATTATTTTTGAGCAAGGAGGCTCTTACCGAGTTTACCTGACCTTTCTCCTTTTTTTTTTTTTTTAAGATATTTTTTTGGCATTTTTATGCTTTTTATTGATAGTGTAGAGACAGAGTTGAAATGGGGCAGAGAGGGGATTGACATGCAGAGAACGACCGCGGGCTGGAATCGAACCCGGGTCCGCTGCTGGCCGAGGCCCATGGGGGGGACGCCCTACCAACTGAGCTAAGGGCGCCCCCCACCTTTCTCCTATTTTAGTAGCCAGCAAAGACTGTAAACGCCTCACCCAACGAGAAAAAAAAACATGATAAACATATGCCGTGACCCTGTGTAGAAGGAGAGGTTTTAAGGCACGTTTAAAGGCCCCACTACCTTATTTTCTCAATCAGGTTCTCCAATTGAGCAATCAAATCTTATACTAACATACATTTACCTAAGTTGGAAGAGTTGGGGTTAATTCATATAAAAGATTTCTGTATTGTTTTGTTAGTTATCTTTGCACTGATGTAGTGAGCAGCATTCAGTATGAAACATTATGATTACAAGTATTGATGTGCACTAGGTAGTACAACACCCATATATTCCTAATGAAACAGATAAGCGGGGGTTGTGACTATTAAACTTGTATAGGCTGTTTTCTTACTTTAATCGTCTATTTGGTCATGAATATTTAATGTTATAGAGAAGTACTTAGAAAGATTTGAAACCAAGTTATCAGGGGCTTTAGAGAGCGTTTTGCTGACCAACAGTCGGTTAACGTCTCCTCTTGTGATGTACAGTTTATCCCAGGATATCATTGTTGTGTTTGATGCTTTGTGTGGTCAGAGGTGCAACACTTTGAACCGGTTAGTGCGGTCACACAATGGTTTTCGGCTTGGTATTTAAATTAAGCTTTATTTTAGAAAATGACCCAGTAAGTGAAATTATCTAAACATTTATTTGTGGAAAGACTGGTCCAGAATATGCTTGTTATAACAAATACTTCTTAACTTGCTATTTGGGAGTTGTTTGGTTCACTTTGTCTTTAAAAAAAAAGTGTCTATACCAAATGTATTTCTTCTGTCCAAACGCGGTGGACAGGTTTACTTCGTTTTCAGGTCCACACTAACCCAATTACAGTGCATGCTGTGTAAACCATGACTTGGGAACATAAGTCACATGAACCCTACAACACTTAATTGACTGATTTACGACAAACAAGTCCCAACTGCAGTAGAAAGGTGTGTAGATTTGCGGAACTTTAAACTTTTTCCTACATGCTATAAAAAAATATTTCTTAGCTTACTGCATGTATTACTTCCAGTCTATGGCCCTGGGAGAATATTTGTAACACCAGTATGCACTCAATTTAAAGCACAATTTTTATGTCATCTATTTACTCAATCACTTGTAGGCCTACATCTATTTTTTGCTCTATTACACTGTACATGTTTTTCTTGTTTGTATTTCTCTGAGATTCAATCTGTGTGTGTGTGTGTGTGTGTGTGTGTGTCTTGCTGATATATAGCGGCTTTTGATTAATTAACTCCTTTCATTACAGTAATCAGGTTCGGGATCGGCAACGGTGGCAGGATGACTTAGAAGTTGTGGTCTCGCCCCATTAACTCTCTGTGACCAGCGAGCGACACCCTCGCGACAAATTGGAATTGCTTTTAGCGCCCAGACTTAGACTCTTCAGGTTCTTCTGTGGTGAGTCCAGTGAACGTAAAGATTGCCTCCCTTTCTGCTCTAATCTTCTGTCTCACCATCATACCTGGGATCTTGTCCCATCAATAACCTGGCACCTGACTCCTATTGTTTTTATAGGCATCAAAAATATCCCGGGACAGGTAAATACAGTATGGTGATTGGTGGTCCTTTTTCTATTTCCATATCTTATAGTAATAAGTACGTGTTTGGTAGCATTGTGAACTGACCTGGTTTCTTTCATCACTTATCCTGTTCCACACTGTTAAAACAAAGAATCAATGTTTCACTATTGTTTTCAATTAATCTTTTCTTATGTTTGGTTCTAAATATATCCTTCTATTATCTGTGAATGGTGTCCTTCCTCGGCCTCCAATGACCCAGTGACAGAAAGTCAGAAAAGATGAAAACTTTCAATCAAAAACATCCCTGGTATTTATACTGTGCATCCCCAGAGAGGGTTTAAAACACTTTGGAAATCCTGCAGAGTGCTTTTTAAAGGCTCATTAGGCATCAATATACTTGTACATTTTAAATAAGACACTTTTATGAAGTTTGCTGCAAATTCAAAGAGCTGTGGAAGGGAAAGATGTAGTGATGAGTCAATGTTAACATATCTTCGTTTTCCTGTGTATGAACTATTTGTGGGCATGTGCTATACTGCACTGAAAAAAAGGAACATAGCAGGTCTTTCAATTTACAAAAATGAAGCACGTAAATGCAACATGATAAATTCATATTCTTCTTATGGACATGCTTTAATCATGTTAACTTTGAGTGTTTTTGGAGAATGTTGAATGTACTAATATCTCTCACATTGATTCAACTTGATTTAATTAAAACACTCATCTTGATGTAATCGAGTTTGGTGACTTTCTGGCGCCAAAACATAATTTGCATTGCGAGCAGAAGGTGGCAGTAGTGCGCCCATAGGTAGGATTCAAATTGCGCTGAAGAAAAAGGAAGAAGAAGAACTGCCTTTGACCGCGAAGCTTCTGGAAGCAGCAGTTACATTTCCCCCGGCCCCTTCAGCTTTAGTCACAACGGACGGACGGACGGACACCAGCTCAACTACTGATAAAGTAAGTTTGTCAAGTTGGAAATATTTGAACTAGACTGCTGTGGTTCACTCTGTAACTATTAAAATAGTTAGCCCATTCGTTTGTGTGTGTGTGTAGGCTATGTATTGGCTATATTTTGTTTCTAGCTTGCTAACTAGCCTGTGTCTGCATTGTGAGAGCCTTACGGCTAACGCTAGTAACTCAGGCTATATATGTTGGAGTTTGTGCATTTATAAACATACGTGTGTGCACGAAATGTGACCGTGTCGGACTCGGGAGGGCCGTTACTTGCGGGGAATGGGTTGCTTATGCATTCACACGTGGATGTGTTTGAGCAATCAAGCCTGCCGTGTGTATGTCATAATGGTGGCACTTGTGTACATTATAGGCCCCGACCATATCATCCACTCTCCTCAAATTTAAATAAGGAAAAAAAAAGTATTCACATGAATGAAGCAGCGAGGTCAAGCTAAACCTCTTATGATAGGTCCATGGGCTAAACTTGATTTAAAATGATTTGCCGTTGTTGGCATTTTTTTCTCACTGGCTGTTATTGCCAGTCATGACCTGTCATGCAAAGTATGGTCCATTGTACTGCGTTGTATCTTGCCTGTTATGTCTTTATATAAACATTGAAAAAACAATTATAATACATCAGTAGCATATTTTTTTGCTTTTGGTCTTTTAATCAATTGATATGATTGACTGAGTTCATGTCCCTAATTTTAAATATTTTCTTTTAAAAGGTCTATCATCATATTTGCCAAACATACACAAAGGCTTGATACTGGTAAGTGCTGTCATATTTAATCTAAAAGTAAAATTCACTCCACAGGGGTCACTAGTGATTTAACATTTCGACTTTTGCCCTCAGAACACAAGGTTGTCCATGTGGCATGGTGGAGGAATTCATGGCAAGGTGGCCTGCTTTATTCGCTGTCAATGAGGTAAGGCTTCTCTCCATGTTTGGATATTCATCTTGTATTGGTTGTTGTTCTAAGGAAAGTTATGGTACCCTGGCAAACTGCTGATCAACCTAATCGTTTATTCTTGCTTCATGCTTCATCTCTCCTAGAATGTCCTGGTCTGCTGTATGTGCTATGTACATTTTCTTTGATAATAAGTTTGAAACCTGAATCCTTTGTGCTTTTTTTTGTGTTTACTACTATTTAGATCAACGCTGAGTTCAAGAGAATCACCACCATCCCACTTCAATCCAGGTTCCTGTCTCAGCTGGACGTTCACTCTGATAACCTGACAAAGCTGTTCCAAAAGAGAGGAGGACGCCTAGGGCAAAGGCTCAAAACAACCATTGCACAAATGGCAGATGTAAGTTTTACAGGAGTCAAACTTTCATAGAAAAATAATAGACAATGTTATGCAACACTATAGAATGTGTTAGTTGCCATAATTGATTGGCAAGGAGGGTAGATTAATTTTACACGATGCCAGGGAGACAATAAGTGCATTTATTTTTCATCTCCTCCTTCCAATTTTTGTACATCCTTTTTGTCTCACAACATGGCTCTTAATCATATAAGAGGCCAGGTTCTATATATTCTTACATTTTTACATTATCTCATTCTTATTTCAAAAGACAGTCTACACGGTGATATAATTGCAACGTATTTCTTAATTGCATTGTCCTGCACTTAGGCCTCATTGTCATATTAAAATAATTTATTAACAATATAAATATTAATTAATTAAATGGAGGAAATCATGCCGTCTAGTGACTTTTTTGTAACTCTTCACTGGCTTTCTTTGGAAAGTCACTGCCATTTACACCGGTAGTTGACTTTACTTAAGCAAACAGGCTGAATTCTGACACTAATACAGAATCTCCTTTCAGTGTGATGATGTCGATGTTGGACGAAACCTCATATCAAGGGAGTCTGCATCAAATGGGTGAAAATCCAGAAAACTTTGTGCACGAATACGGTATGTACATTGATCAGGGCTTAGTTTCTAGTTCTGTTACATATATTTTAAAACCATTATGTTTCTGAGTTGCTGGTTAACTAAATGTAACACATTTTCTTTTTCATCTTAAAACTATTTCATTCTAGTGAATACTTGTATCATACTTCTTGTCCACACTTACTATTTTTATACTATAGGACTTTGCAACAGTGTCTTCATGTCTTAGATTATCTTGTGTATTCTTAATACTTACAGTTTGTGTTGCTCAAGGAAGCCAGAGATTTTAAAATTGTATTGCCAACTGCTACTTCTGTATTTGCTGACAAATTTGAGGTCTTATTTACCAACCTCTGTATGTTTTGTACAGGGCATGGATGGAGACGCCTTCAATGCTGCTATTGGAAAAAATACTGGATTTATTTTCTAGAAGAGCATGAGGCAAGCGAAGAATCTGAGGACATTGGAGTTGTCCTCGAAGGTATCAGGGTGTTAAGAGATTTAGACAATATAGCATTAGCTGTTGCTATGCTTTTTGGACTGATGTATGCACTGAACATCAGCTATCCCCCTGACCTCCGGTACACAGTTGAGGTGGTACAGAAGATAATAATGGACATGGATGTCGGTAAACTTTCAAACAAGAACAATACTCACGCTGAAAAACCTTCTCTTTGAATGAACGGGTCAAACAATGCGCTGCCTCTCAGATGACCACTAGCTTTAGTGTTATTCATGTATGTGCCTTATTTGGTGTATAAACAGGTGTTGCTCGAGGTTTCTATTGATACAGTGATAAAAGTGTATTTTGTGTTTGTGTGTCCAGCAACTGCTGTTGATAGTTATCCAGTGTAGTGAAAGAGGCAATGAACTTGTTAGTATGTATGTGTAGTATGTGAATTTATCTGCACTCGCCATATGTTGTACAGAAGCAAGTGTAAGTTTGTGCATTACCATCATTTATAATGTACAGTTGGACAAGACAAAAAACTCTAGCATTGATTTGTATTTATCTATTTATTTATTTTCTTAAGGGGCACCAGCTTTCCTTTTCCTTTTTTACTACTATGCATTGTTTGGATTACTTCAGTTTACTTTTTAGTTTTTACACTTTTGTCTGTATAAAGTTATACTCCGAAAGATTTTTTATCTAGTTAAATGTCGGATAAGTTCCTATCTATCAAATAGTGAGTTGAAACTATTTTGATTGAGCATATGACCCACTTATGAAAGTGACAGTGCCTGTATTTGCTACTTTACCCAGTAATACAATCTGAAGCTGTCATGTCTGAAGTTGCCAATTTTTCCACATGCAATCAAACGCATCATTTAAGAGTTGTAAAGAGTTTACAATAATAATTTGAGCATTTGAATGCTACTGTGAGTTTGCAAACTTGACTGTTCTAGACAAGTACATTTTTATATTGATTACAGTGCAAACAGTAAATGTGGTATTTGACAGTGCTGTTGATGCAGGTATCAAGTTTGTATTTTGAATGTAACATGTTACAACTGCATGGATTTGTCTGTTTTGAAGCTCAATACAGAACATCTGAGTATAGTTGACTGACTGCCATTTTTTTCCTGTATTTTGTATTTTGCACACTCAATCATGGAACTGATCTGTACAATACATTTGGATAGTTTATTTGAACAAATCAAGTTAGATTTATATACCTTACATGGATTCCAGAGACATAATCAAATTGCCTTAAAAAGTCACATAAATATTGGATAATATAAACATGAAGAAATCAAGTTGGATTTATACTTGAAAATCAGGTACCCCTGATGTGATAAAATCATGTTAGCATTACACAATATTTTAGTGTTAAGGTTACTTAAACATAATGTGTCCAATCAACATGATTTTTTCAAACAGTTTTAAGTGAAAACAACATGTTGGATTAACAAGCAATATCACATTGGTTGGCTACAATCTGATCACGTGGGACCGATGTCTGTAATAAAATCAAGTAAATCCAATGAATTTTTTTTTTCAGTGTGTGTATTAATTATGTTTGTATGTTGCATTGCATGTTAGTGACCATGTGGTCTTACATTCACACATGATTTAACACTGGCCCATAGTAAAGTCTTTGTCCTCTGGATACTCCTCTAAACCAGCTTACTGCATGAAGGTATTCATTAATTAGCTGGCCACCATTGTTATTATAAAGAACATTTAAAAACATCCCTTCCAAACTGTGTTCACACTAGAATGTTCATTTTATGTTGCTCTGGTGAAACTTAGTTTATTTCAATGAATGTTCATATTGTAGGAGGGGAAAATTACATATATGTAGTTCACTCAGTGGCATGTGTGATGAGAACAAAGAAAAGAGAGCCGGATGTCATGTAAACTGGCCTCTGGAGCTGTCAATGCCACAATAGCAATTGACTGCGAGACAGAAAGAAAGATTTAAATTTCATAGTCAAGTCATTAAAAGCTTCATTCCTGGAAGCACCCAGTGTTGAAAAAGCAGGGGGCCTCTTTACCAAGACAGTTCAATGTGAAGATCCCTGCTCTGCGTCCCTGTGCTGGAGCTAAATGACCCCCATATTTCCCTGTGTGGCTGACACTAATGGGAACCACGCTGTGTCGCACAACTCACCGCCCCGCCTGTGTGCACTCAGCAAGGCTCAACCTACTGATTGGGTTGGTGAGTGAGGTCATCTTTCTCTGCGCTGACCACAAGTTGTGAAGCAAAAACTTCAATAACCCGCTGGGCTAATGCAATTAGTGGCCAACAACCATATAACTTACTCAAGCAATGAGCGCTGCCCAGAAGGGATGAATGCTGTCTGGGTCCGCTCGTGATAAACAATGAGATCTTTGCTAAAAGGGAATAAGGGAAGGAGGAGGAAGGGGGGCGGGGGGGGGAGTAATGTTATGATGCAGCCTCTGTGTTATCAAGTCATCCGAGTGAGGTAAGGGTGAGAGAGAAAAAGAGAGATGAACAGTGTGCTATCAACGCAGGATAGGATGATATTTCACAGGAATTTCGTCAGTTTTGCCGCCTTACTATCTCCGCTCTACTGTATATCTGATGAACACTCCACAGTTATGATGTGTTCACATTGCCAGAGATAGGGCACCAGTAAAAGTGTATTTCTCTGCCACGCAAGCATAACAGGTAGATAAAGAGCCTATAGAATTCATACAATGTTACTTTTTCCAACAAGAAGAATTATGTCGATTATGTTGTTGCATATATCATTTATACATTTTTTTTCATATTTAAGGCAATAATTGGTGAAAATGGGGTTTTAACTAGGAAGTATTTTCCTAATACCTTTTTAGTATAAGAGAAAAAGGTAATATTACTATAATAAACCAAAAAGCTTTCGGTACAATTTGAATAAAACAATGTAATCCAAATAGTTATACAAGCTGGGAAAGTTTACTTTGTTGCCTTTTTGTATTAGGACAACTAAATGTAATTGCTCACTTCAAGCCATGGAAGGAAAAGGCCATTATATAAATCCACACGTACCTTCATTATCAGATCAGAAGTTAAACCCTTCTGAACAAAAACAAATCCCAACTGCAGTCTTTTAGCGAAGAATTTTGGACTTATTCATGCACCTATAGTGCTGTAATAATGCAACAGATATTTTACATTTCACATGATAACCATGGAAGTTTTAAAAAAAACTAGAAGTTAGGTAATTTTTGCTACAATGGGTAATACTGTCTATGTTATTGAAAAACCTTTGCTTCCATTGGCTGATACATGAATCAATCAATCAAAATCAAAGTGAAAGGAGGAGTTTGAGAGATAAAGAAAGTGACCATGAAGACAAACACAGGTAGTAAAAAGACAGAAGGAAACAGAGAGCGAGAGCGAGAGAGAGAAAGAGAGAGATCGAGGTGAGGTAGTGACGGCTTGCAGCCTAGGAAGGTGACCCTGGGATACAGGCAGGTCTGTTCATTTAGGCAGGCAGGGAGCAGAGCAGTGACAGCCTGAACCAGACTAGTGGTGGACCCCTGGAGAGAGCCACTGTAGCAGATGGAATCAGAGAATTTAGATTAAACAATCCCACACTGCACAATGTCACCATGTCGAAGCTGTTCTCTTGTTAGAGGTGATATTGGACCCTAGTACCTGAAAGAGTTGGAATGAAAGAATTCAATTCCTTTGACAAAAGGCCATTGTAAAATAATGTTTAATTTAACTGTGAGGTTGGGTATGCAACTAAAGTGTTTCAATTATTGTTAATCTCTATCGTATGTTATTGATTCATAGAATCGTTATTTGATAATCTTTTTTTTTTATATGTATATAACCTTTTGCTGTGCATTCTATTTAAGACCTTCCTAACATTCCTGTGGTTATAGGACACACGTATCCATCCACCAATGGGAAGTACACAATGAGCAGCTAAAATGTCAAAAAAGTAACAGAAGAATTGCATAGTGTTGAAGGAATTAAGTAAATTGCATACCATTTGCCCACCCTCCACAAAATGCTGGTAATAAATAGTATGGAAACTGTAATTCTGGGGCCGTATTCACAAAACATTTTATCTTAGCCCTAAGAGTACTCCTAAGGAGCACTAAAAGTTCTTAGTAAGGAGTAATTTCTTAAAACCTATTCACAAAGCTGATAAGACCAACTTTTACTAAGGAATGGGAGGGACTCATAAGCTAAGACTAGAGGGCGGTGTTGACCCTGTTGCTATGGATGATGTCATGTTCATACCTTCTATGCCCACAGTGATTGGCTGAGAGGGAATGAGAGCTAAGAGTGAATTTATGATAGAAACACTGTGGGAGATATCCATATTGTGTCGCTGTATTAAAGTAAATAGTTTTTATATACAATTAATGACAAGTGACACTGATTTAACATGAAACCCAGATACTGCAGGGTTTCCCACACATACATTCACTATTAACCTACAAAAGCGCCACATAGGTCTATTCATTTTAAATTTTACAATGATTTGTATCGGAAAAAAATATCCTCATTGAACAGCTGCACGCCACGCACTCTCACTGTATTTCTCTCAACGGCGTACTATGCAGCAATAGTCAGACAAACCAGGAAATTCACAATTTAGAAACAACAGCCGGCGAAATCGTAAAGTGCATGCGGAAGGAAAAAGGCGAGACGCACAACTATACAGTAGCAGACCTGTGGAACGGAGGAGATGCTGCATGCGCCACATGCCTCTACGTAGTAGGAAATTAAACCCAAACGTGACACCAACAGTAACTTTAAGTGCATCGTAAGCCCAAAGCAACTGCAGGAAAAGGAACTTAATAAATATTTTTTTATATTAATATAATAAATATAAATGTGTCTATACTTTCTAAATTTAACTTTACTAAGATCATTAAACCCTCACGGTTATTAAAGGTACCTTTTGTAAAGCTCACTAGCATTAAATCTCTCCAAAATGCCATCAAATGGTTGTCTGTGAATTACTCTTAGTGACTTAGGAGTCCTCTCGAGGACTCCTAGCTTTTCATAGATTTAGGAGCTAGTTTTAGCGCTAAAATGCTTTGTGAATTAAACTTATCTTGTAAAGTTAGGAGTCCTAAAATTAGGAGTGAAACGCCCCTTATTTTTGAGAGTTACTCCTAAATCGGCACGTTAGGACCTACTCTTAGCCTTAAAATGTTTTGTGAATACGGCCCCTGATATGATATAAACATTAAGCATTGTTACCTTCAGGTTCAATATGCATATTAACTATGTCAGATACTTTACTGAGAATAAAAAATGACCCCATGTCAAATCCAATCTGACTATTTAGAAGAAGTTGATCAAATTCATCACTATTGGCTTATGGGTACTGGGGCCGTATTCACAAAACATTTTAAGGCTAAGAGTAGGTCCTAACGTGCTGATTTAGGAGTAACTCTCAAAAATAAGGGGCGTTTCACTCCTAATTTTAGGACTCCTAACTTTTTAAGATAAGTGTAATTCACAAAGCATTTTAGCGCTAAAACTAGCTCCTAAATCTATGAAAAGCTAGGAGTCCTCGAGAGGACTCCTAAGTCACTAAGAGTAAATCACAGACAACCATTTGATGGTGTTTTGGAGAGATTTAATGCTAGTGAGCTTTATAAAAGGTACCTTTAATAGCTGTAAGGGTTTAATGATCTTAGTAAAGCTATATTTAGAAAGTATAGACACATTTATATTTATTATATTGTTATAAAAAATATTTATTAAGTTAATTTTCCTCCAGTTGCTTTGGGTTTATGATGCACTGAAAGTTACTGTTGGTGTCACGTTTGGGTTTAATTTCCTACTAGAGTAGGCCTATATGTGGCGCTTCGCAGCATCTCCTCCGTTCCACAGATCCGCTACTGTATAGTTGCGCGTCTCGCCTTTTTCCTTCCGCATGTTCTGTACGATTTCGCCGGCTGTTGTTTCTAAATTGTGAATTTCCTGGTTTGTTGCTGTCTGACTATTGCTGCATAGTCCGCCATTGAGAGAAATACAGTGAGAGTGCATGGCGTGCAGCTGTTCAATGAGGATATTTTTCCGATTCAAATCATTGTAAAATTTAAAATGAATAGACCTATGTGGCGCTATTGTAGGTTAATTGTGAACAAATGTGTGGGAAACCCTGCAGTATCTTGGTTTCATGTTAAATCAGTGTCACTTGTCATTAATTGTATATAAAAACTCTTTACTTTAATACAGCGACACGATATGGATATCTCCCACAGTGTTTCCATCATAAATTCACTCTTAGCTCTCATTCCCTCTCAGCCAATCACTGTGGGCATAGAAGGTATGAACATGACATCATCCATAGCAACAGGGTCAACACCGCCCTCTAGTCTTAGCTAAGGAGTCCCTCCCATTCCTTAGTAAAAGTTGGTCTTATCAGCTTTGTGAATAGGTTTTAAGAAATTACTCCTTACTAAGAACTTTTAGTGCTCCTTAGGAGTACTCTTAGCGCTAAGATAAAATGTTTTGTGAATACGGCCCCTGGACTTCTACTGTCTCATTTTGCTATTTCTAAGGACACGTTGTCTGTGGAGAGTGCGATTGCACTGTGTGGCTGTACCAGTGATGCTCCAGCCAGCTGCCTGATGTATTATATGGTCTGATTACCACCCACCACACACACTGATAAGATCCCAGCTGGAACAGGGCCGGGGCCACCGTGCCAACACTCTGCCTGTATGTGTGTGTTTTGTGAGCCAGTATGAGCTTGCCTGTGCGTATGAGGATGTGTGTCTGGCTACTCACACCATCAGTACACCTGACGTCAGCAGCACTTCACATTTGGAAGAGAAAAAATGTGTTGACAAAAGAAAATTGGAAATACAAAGACACTATAAAATACACTGCTTTTAACGCTCCTTGTTGACACTGTCAGGCTAATGGTATTGAGCTTGACCAATTAACAACATTACAGAAATACAAAACTAGATCAACTACCGTCATGTAAAAACAATGTGAGAGCAGGTTGATTTATCGTCGAGCAATAATTTATATAATTGTGGTCGTGCAAAACGCTTAGAAGGGAAGAAGGTTCGACTCAAATTGCTTTATCTAAATTAATTTGTTGTTTGGAGTCAGTGTGCTTTTTTTTTGTAGTAGCTTACACTTCACTAAATAAATGACGAAAATGTGGTGTGTAAGTGCATTTAACTTTTAGATATAAATAATTTAAAACATGTTGTCTCAAATATATCTGCCTAGTGTCACTGTTTTACAGGATGCCCCTTTTAATGTTTTAATTTGATAACATAATAAAAAAATATATATATTGCCGCAAGCAGGGAATTGTGGATTAAAGTCTTGCAATTAGTTTGGAGATATACGTTAAACTGCAAGAGTAACCCCGGAATTCCACTGGGTGCGCGTGCGTTGTCCAACGGTTTTGCTCCGTGCGCCCACGTCCATCAACACCCACCGGTGTTGATGGACGTGGGCTTCCCGCGGTAATAAAAGTGACGGGCGATTGCTCTTGATAATATGATTCTCCTATAGGCCTATGGTATTTACACAACAACGAACGAACGGAAGGTTATTGTTCCCATCAAGCCCCAACCTCAGCGATTTTTACCAGCATCCAATAAGGAAGTGACCACAACTGTAGTAACCAGGAAGTGCCACTGGGGGCTGGGAGCAGAACAGTGTTAATTTCGTAGACTAAGACTACGACGAAAAATATTCGTCTACGAACCTTTTTCACGGACGTAAACTAAATAAAAACTAAATAAAAAGGCAGATGTGATGACGAAGACTGAGACTAATTTAACTGACACTATAGTCTACGAATAGGATCTAGACGAAACTGTTAGGGCGGGACGAATGGAGAAGAGATCCAATCAGAACTACTCTTTTTGTGGGACAAGTTGGGAAGAAATCCAATCAGTGCAAAGCAGCGAATGCAACCCTCCCTGTGTCGGTGAAAATCGACGGGAGACCGCGCAGGTGTGAGCGGGTGGAGTGAGCCGCTGTGCAGAAAAACTCTGCGGTTTGATGGACAAAATGATAGTCAGGGATATCCTGCCCGTTAACGATGTCTAGGGGAACGGCTAAGTTCCGCGATCTGTTTGTAGTAGGCTCTGTCTCGAGTTTGAATACACAGAGCCATGTGAAACTGCCGCCTCCGTCCGTTAGTTTCTGTTTTTAAGTTACAATCAACTCCGACGCATGGACAGCGTTCAAATAAAACCTCTAATTGTATTATCTAAAAGGCTTTGATGCAAAAGAAGTCCGAAAACACACAGCGGCAGCAGTGTTGCTTAAAGGAAGGCGCAGTTGCTCAAATGTATCAGCACCTCAACTGCGTTCTGCTGCTGCTGCCCAGGGGCGGCCTTAACGATCTCGGGGCCCGTTTCAAGACCTAGTGTGGGGCCCCCCACTTTTTTAAAATGTTTTCTTTATTTTATTTATTTTTATAAATAATGCTTGTGCATGCTCCCCGCAAAAAGGAAAAAGATTGTGGAATCCAGTTGGTTCATAGACAGATCATGAGATAATGGACCCCTGGGCACAGGCTCTTAAAGCCCCCCCTCCCCCCTATCCAGTGAGGTACACTGATTTTATGTGAGATTATTACTAATGAAATAGAATACATGTTTTGTATTACAACCATTAAATCTGTGTCTGTATTGCATATTCAAACCTTAATACCATTCAATGAAGAAAAACACTTAGTCGACGAAGTCCGCTGTAGATTTAGTCAAACTAAAATCTGCTTATATTTAGTAGACTAGACTAGACTAAGACTAAACTATTTTAGATGACTAGAATAGGACTAAGACTAAATGGTGTGATATTCAAAAGACTAAGACTAAGACTAAATCAGAATTTGCTGCCAAAATTAACACTGGAGCAGAAGACAGCCATCTCTCATTGACTCCAATGTTAAACATGCCGTTTTCACAGCATTATTAAACCTATTTACAGCCTGGGCCACGAAACCATTTTAGTCTGTATGTTTAGGTCATATCTCCATGACAACACTGCGGGGGTGAATTTTTTTGGCCCACGCTAGTTTTTATTCTTTTGGAGGTTAAAATATATTGCCGCAATCTCTTGAGTGACAGCTCTCCGCCCGTTGTCCCTCACTTTGCCTCGGAGGTATAAATCAGCTATCTCCCTCCCCCTCACAAAATGGCGATGCGCACAAACCAGGATTATTGGATGCCGTGTGAATAACTGAGGTCAGCCCGGATGCTACATCCATAATATTTACTATCTATGGTTCCCATCCGAACGAGTAAAAGAACAGTGGACATGCTTGTATGTGTCTCTGTTTTGAGAATGTCACCTGCAGTGAACACCGAGTGTCTTATTTTGAAAATTAACCGGAGGTTTTATTGTTTTGTCGGCGCCTGTGTTCCTGTCTATCTCGATGTGTTCTGTGCTAAATTGATGCGGTGAGCTCCGGCATGGGAGGGAGCGGAGAAGGACCGGAGAGGCAGCCGGTGGAATTCGGCCTTAAATTTGGTCAGTTTGAAGTCACGTAATCCAGCACAAAGTGGGTGCAGAGGCTTTTGTTTGTATGACAACTTTCTCAGCATCATTTGAACAGTGACATATAACATGTTCTACAGTCTCCCCTTGGTCACTATACTGACATCTTCCTCCATTAGTGATATTTGACATCATTATATGATTTTTTTAAATGTTGGAACAGTGAAATTTAGATTTTTTTTTATTATAAACCACAAGGCAATATCAAATTTGAGGAGATTATTTAAGACTGCCCCAAGATCGACCACATCAAATTTCGTGTAAATCCATGGTGCAGTTTACGAGATACACTTCTCTCATTTGGGGCGCCTCCTACAGGTCCTATTCCTAAACACATCCTGAAGATATAGAGCACAAATAAATGTAACCCCTTCCTGGCGCTGGAAGTGTAATACGATTAAATAAGGTTACTATATAAATGTTTTAATCAACAGGATCCTGAGTGCTTAGCAGCTGAATGGTGAATTGGCTAAATCTCCCGTTACCAGTAGACGATATTATTCACAGGCGTATGTAACTAATGTATGTAAATGAATGATTTAGAAATAATAGCGTAGTGCCTCCACTGTGGAATTACTTAACTCACACTAAGTTATAATGGTATGACAAATCGTAATTTATTTACTAATGCCGTTTTCTTTTTCTTTGTTATGTTCAAATATTTCCTCTAATTAGTTATTTTTTCAATATTCACAATTTATAATTCTCACACACACACACACACACACACACACACACATTAAAGATCTCCTATTATACTACTTTTCTGGTCTTAATTTCTCATTAATGACTCTTATAGAGCAACCGACACGAATCACAGCACAAAAAACCATGTAGATTTTCGGAAAGCTCTTCCTCTCATCTGGGTGCATTCAGCATTCCCTGTCAACAATAGGCTTCGTCTTTCTCCGCCCCCTCCTGCAAACCCCACTCCGTTGTGAGCGTAGTTACCTTCCTTCCAGAACACTTCCAGCGGCGCACGGGCAGATTTGAGCAGGCAGGTGGGGGCATAGCCGGAGCGTGTCTGAGCACGTTGCAGCATTACCATACATGGAAAAATCCGGATTCTCTACGTAAAGAATCCCGGAAATGTGAACAAGTGAATCGCGACCGGCTGCCGTAGTGTTTAGTGCTCTGCACAGCCACCCCAGACGGTCAGCAGGGAATACGTCTAAATGCATGTAAGTCATTACTTGACACTTTAGTATGGTTAAACATGACTATAAATCATTATAACAACGTTTGTAGGTCATAAAAGTTGAAAAAGCATAATAGGTCCTCTTTAACTGTTCGTTCAGTCTCAAAAAAACTCAATTAGCACCAATGTACTAATAATCTCACAGGAAAAATACCAGGGTTAACAATACTTCAGTTATTTTAGCTAAACCAATGTTATTTTACAGGTCACCCTTAACACATTAAATATATTTTAACACACTTGAATTCAAACACACTTCACGGTCAAATAAATGAAATGTTGTGGTTAACCAGTTCAACCTTTTTAAATGTTTTCTAAGTATACCAAGCGCTTGGGTTTCTAATAGTTGGGGCCCATAAGTTGGTGCACACTGCACATATGATGAATAACGCCTTTATTTTGTGGCGACACTCTCTGTTTCGGAAAGCAAACACTTTACTCACGTATCCACCAGCTCGTCCGAAATCAACAAGCTGGGATGACGTCGAAACAATGGCGGTCAAGATGAAAAGCTGGCAGCGTCAGCGCCGCTCCGGCGGTTAAACGATGGCAGGCGAGTTGAAACAGAAAATCCCTCTCGGCAACTGGTCCGGCAGTGAAACGATGGCAGGCAAGATGAAAAAGCTCAGCTCACGGTGAAAGGATAGCAGGCAAAGTGAACACGGATAGTCCTCCGGTGGGCAATGCAGGTCCGACTCCGGCGGTGGAATTCCTCCTCACGAGGCGGCAAACAGCGTCCATCCAACACGGCACTAAAGTGATGTCTTTATCTCCAGGTGGAGCACTTTACTTTTAAAAGTCAACGCTACACATATACACAAAGTTTATCCGCTAATAATTAGGGATGGGGCCGATCCGATCCAGTATCGGTATCGGTTCCGATATGGCCGAAATCTGCGTATTGGATATCGGACTGACAGCTCCGATATATAATTTTTTATTTATTTTATTTTTTTACTATGAAAGAGCGAACGAGCCCTGCGAGCATGCGCCGACGTTCAGTGGAGGGAGAGAGGACACCACTTTCTAATTTGACATACAGTACATCAGTGTGTTACCCAGTGAGCTAACCAAAGCTAATCCAAGTCAAGGAAGTGGAGAGGCTTCTGCACTGTGACAAATTATACTATGTAAAATACAGCCAGAGAGAGGAAGACTGTTCAGACAAACAGACCACCATATATTCTAGTGGGGCAGAAGTGATCATTGAGAAGGATTTTTTTTGTATGACTCTATAATTCTGCCTTTAAGATAAACCTATATGCATTTGTGTATATTTCTTTCTCTTTTAAAGTAGAATTGCTTAAGCCTCCTAGCCTTATACAACATCACCACCACCATTTTCTTTATAATAATTATGATATCTAATCGGACAGTATCGGTATCGGCCGATATCCAAAACCCAGATATCGTATCGGAACTAAAAATAGTGGATCGGTGCATACCTACTAATAATATTCGTGCCCAATACTTAGTATTGCATCTACAAATAAACAGTCTCCTCAGTTAACTTAGTTTTTCTCCTGCTCCGTCCACTTGCTGAAAGTCTCTCTTCCGAATGTGCACGTTACCGTTCTCACTTCCTCATTAAACTTGTAATCCCTAATAAGATGAGCTGTGATTCGCTAAGAGTTTTTCATACATGAATCTTATTGGCTTATGGGTACTCAGCTTAAAACACATTGAAAATAATTTACAAGTTACCAAAAAACAAAGGATTATGGAAAATGCAGTTTCCATTCAGTTTACCCACAAAAAAAACACATTATTTATTAAGCGGTATTTACCCACATATGAAATAAATCACCTTGCATTTATTTAACTGTATTTTAGTAGGTCCCTACATAAATAATCTAAACTCTATATCACCTGGGTTGCGAAAGTTTGTCTTAATATTTTTCTTGTCTCAAGTTTCAATAAACAGCAACATGGTAAAAACATTAACGTACTAATAGCCTATACACAAAGGGAAGACAGAGGCAGATTCAGTAGCGAGTAAGCCGTACATTCTGGTCTCATTGTATCCACACTGTTTGCTGTTGTGGCGTCTGTTGTTGCGAACTAGCCGGGCTGCTGAGATCATTTTGCTTTATTATCGCCATCGTTGTGCCTTCTCTTCATGACAGAGCCATTTCTCACCAGGACACTCTCTTCTGACTAATTCATTTTCCCCAAGCAGAATTTATCTCCCGTTACCACGCACATACAGAAATGCAATTATATATTTTTCTTCAACGACAAAAAAAAGGAAGAAAGGGAATTTTGTTGCCAGAGAAAGTTACATCATTTTACCCAACCGACTGTATGTTAAATGTCTGAATGTATAATGTGGCACTGAAAGATGCATTAATATTCTTGGCCACTTGTCTGATTCAATGTTATGTGTTTATATGAGAGAGCTGCTATAATCTCCTCAATAGTGTAACAAAACTACTCTGAGAAAACAATTACTGTCCGAAATTCACCTCTGAAAAAGTCAAGTGTTGTTCATATAGTAGATGTTTATCATTCTCTACAGTTTGAAGTTGATATGACACGTGTGTCACTGCGTTTTTTTCCCAAGGGAACATTTGTGTGTAATAGCTGCTCTGCCACTGATGATGCACACAAATCTTCCTGGAAGAGTAGGAACGTACACACACACACACACACACACACACACACACACACACACACAAACACAATGCCATGCAGGTGTAGATGGAATTTCTCTTTTTCCAACATCAACAGCCTGTCGCCATTCTTTCCCCATCTTTCCCCTCCTCTCACTCCATCTTTTCCTCGTTCTTCTTTCTGTCTTTTCCCCACATCTCCTGATCTCCAGAGGGTTCCTCATGATACATTATTTCCTGTCAACGTGTGTCTCCTGAGGCCTTACCATGCACCAGAGCTCCTTCTCTAAACTTCACTTGAGCTGTTAAATGGGTAAAAAAATCCTGTCTTCTAAAAGGCTGAACCCCGTGTTTTCATAGTTTGTATTAAACAATGTGGGATGGTTTGTGCTTTTAAATCAAGCTTATGATGAAGTGGTACATTAACACTTAAGGTGCACTGACGACAATATCATTACCTAGAACTTTGCCTTCATTTTAGGAGCCATAGCCACGCCATTCAAACTGGAATAAATAATCAATTACCTGAGGCCTGTTGCATAAAACTAAGATAAGGGATTAACCTAGGATATTTCGGTTATCCTGGCTTGCGTTAGCCATTATCCGGTTGCATAAAAGCGTAGGGACATTAGTTACCATGGAGATTTATCCTTTACGTTTAGCCCAGGCTAAACGTAAAGGATAAACTTATTCTGTTGCCTGATTGGCTCAGTCAGCTGTCACTCCGGTCTGATATCAAGGTGTTTAACAGTTATTCCATGATCTTCTGTGTACTGCTTTATTTTCATTAACCTGTTTTAAATTACCACATAAAAGACTGCATTATTATTTAGTTGAATAGTTCTTCTTTTTTATTTATTTAACCTGAACCATTTAAAATTAATTTAGGTCTAATTATAATTAGATTAAGATGAAATAATATAAATTATAATAATTTATGTGATAGTCTGTTCATATTGCAGGCTATATTTATACAATTGATTATCGATGGCAGATGACATTGCAAATGTGGGACAAATAAATTCACTTTGTACCTATAACCATAACACAAGTGCATCTTAAACAAAATTGAATATCAATGAAAAGTAAATTTTTTCTGTAATTTAATTCAAAGGGTGAAATTTAAATGTATTCTACATTCTTTACACATGAAGGGAAATTAATCTAGAATAAACATACTTTTCAGAACGCCGACATTTCTGTATTATAAATCCTTTTTTTGTTGGTTTTATGTAATATTCTAATATTTTGAGATACTGGATTTTTTATTCCATGATCAATCAATCATCCAAAAAAAGGCCTTATCTCACTTTGTGTATTGAATATGGGAAAGTTTCACTTTTTGAATTTACTTTCCATGATATTCTTTTTATAGATGCACCTGTAGACTGCTCACTGTCAACTATTTTATCATTAATCAATACAGGGGTATCAAGAGTGTTTGGCAGAGAATACAGGTGTTTTATGAAATGAACAGCCCCCTCACTTACGATTTAAACTAGCAAGGCATTGTGGAAAAATGGGCTGTCTTTTCCATTTTTACATCAGTAAATCTGTGTTCGATCTCTGGGTCTACTTCTGAAAGTTGTGGGCTGGCACTTAACAGAATTACTTACACCTGGCTTGACAAAGCAGCCCCTTTTCATCCTGGATTGGCGTTAATGCAACTGACTAATTAAAATTGCCCAGGCTAGACTTTGTCAAGGCTGGCTTTATCAATCATCCTGGATATCTGAATTACACTTTCATGCAACAGGCCCCTGACCTTTTAGCCTACCTGATAAAATGTGACACATATTTTGCCCTTCTGAAAGCCCTCATAACAGCAGCTACTTGGAAGTATATTAACCTTCAGTGCATCCTTAAAAAAAATCACACTCTGCCTCCTTCGGCGCTTAAGATGTCACTTTGGATTGATATGTAAATAAAAATAACATGAATGTATTTTTCCACCAATTTTTTTTTATAACTTTCTTTTTCAACTCGAGTCCTCACCATACAAACCATATTCATCTTTATTTTAAGGATTTTAACCCTTTAAATTCCAGTTGTTTTAGAAAAAGTCACTAGTTTTTTTTAATGGAAAAACACAAAATATCAATTAAAAGCTAAATAATTAGTCTGAATTGGATTTTTTTGAGGGGGATTATAAGAGTGTGATAGATGTAAAAAATGTGCAATGAAATTGATTTGAATGCATTTTTATATTTTTTTATATCTAAGATTTAAAAAAAGACTCACACTCAGCCTCCTTCGGCGCTTAAGATGTCACTTTGGATTGATATGTAGATAAAAATAACATGAATGTATTTTTCCACCAATTTTTTTTTATAACTTTCTTTTTCAACTCGAGTCCTCACCATACAAACCATATTCATCTTTATTTTAAGGATTTTAACCCTTTAAATTCCAGTTGTTTTAGAAAAAGTCACTTGTTTTTTTTAATGGAAAAACACAAAATATCAATTAAAAGCTAAATAATTAGTCTGAATTGGATTTTTTTGAGGGGGATTATAAGAGTGTGATAGATGTAAAAAATGTGCAATGAAATTGATTTGAATGCATTTTTATATTTTTTTATATCTAAGATTTAAAAAAAGACTCACACTCAGCCTCCTTCGGCGCTTAAGATGTCACTTTGGATTGATATGTAGATAAAAATAACATGAATGTATTTTTCCACCAATTTTTTTTTATAACTTTCTTTTTCAACTCGAGACCTCACCATACAAACCATATTCATCTTTATTTTAAGGATTTTAACCCTTTAAATTCCAGTTGTTTTAGAAAAAGTCACTCGTTTTTTTTAATGGAAAAACACAAAATATCAATAAAAAGCTAAATAATTAGTCTGAATTGGATTTTTTTGAGTGGGATTAGAAGAGTGTGATAGATGTCAAGAATTAACAATAATATTGAATTGAATGCATTTCTATTCTTTTTGCTATTTAAGATTTAAAATGTGCCCTCCATTAAGGGCCATTGTACGGCACACAGAATTCTATTAAAACCACACTTTTTGACCCTGCTGCCAAAAGATGAGAGAAACTGATTTTTTTATAATTCTTTTGGTTCCTTGTACTAATGTCTTGACATTTTCCATTCTTTGTGTTTTTTACTAGTTGTTGCTAATTTCACACATATGCCAGTGTTTCAACTACAGGCTAAAATGTAAATTTGCACTCCCTTGCTACTTAGGCCACTGCAGGCCACATGAATACATTATTTGAGATAACATGCCCTGTCTGGGTTCTTCATAATAGCATAGAGTAGTGTATATGTGTATTTCAACAAATATGTATTTGTGAATATGTGTGCCTGTGTGTGTATCAAATAACAGATAGAAATACAGCTCAATGTAAATCCATGAAAACAGCATGTTTCGATCCCATGGTTAATTGAGGATAAGTTTGTGAATATGGTAATATTACACATTCATCCTGCTCTTATAACTTGAAATTTTATATTTTTATGATTTTTTCAGATGTTTTATGAATTAAGTCCTGCCTATAGCCTTTACAACTGATAACAATACAAAATGAATCACAGTTCCCTCGTTTCCACTAGGGGTATCTTTGCTCTTCAGGCCTATAAGGATGAAATTCACGCATCAGCTGTAAAATAGTAAAAATGTAAAATTTCAAGGTATAAGAACAGGATGAATGTCTAATATTACCAAATTCATGTATTTAACCTCAATTGACCATGGGATCAACACATGCAGTTTTTATGGATTTACACTGAACTGTTTTTCTCTATGTGAATTTGAGTATCCGTGTTTGGATACACACACAGACACGCACACACACTTATTTGTCGAAAAACACATCTATACTATACTATGCCATCACTAAGAATACAGAGAGAGCATTTTAGCTGAAACAATTTATTAATGTGGCCTGCAGTGGCTAGTAGCAGAGGAGAGCAATATTAAATCTCAGCCTGTAATTAAAACCAATGGTATATGAGAGAAAACCGATGCAATTTAAAAAAAAACACAAAAAATTTAAATTTTCAAGACATTAGTGCAAGGAAATAAAACAAAACAAAAAAAATCTGGTTTCTATCAGCTATTGGCAGAAGGGTCAAAAAATGTCGTTTGAATGGGAGTCAATGAGGCGCTTATTTGGCCAAGGAGGCTGAGTGTGAGGAAAATTAATATACAGTGCATTATAGTGTTAATTAATGAATTGAGGATAAAATTCATAAATTGGTCAGAAAACATTAGCCTTGACCAAATATGAAGCCATTTGCATGAACACAGCCTCAGCAGTTGTGAAATGAAAAACCAAAATGTACCAAAAAGGGCCTAAGATGCACTGAAGGTTAAACCGGGGTGCTGTTTAAATGGTGGCTTGTGGAATGACACACAAAAACACACACATATACCAGAACAAATGCCTTACACTGCATATTGTTTTTGCCCCTCTTGCCAACAGGTTCCATTGATTGTGTTCATTGCGTATGTTCCTTTTTGTTGGTATTTGGGGACGTGAGGTAAAGAGAGGGAGAACAGATCAAATGTGATTTATCGGGTGTTTGGACAGCCAGCCAGTAACGATACATACTAAAGAGGATCAGGAGGTCATGGTCATGAGGGGAAGGTTACAACTGTATAAATACTGATGTGATAGTCCTACACATGATTGATTTGTGAAGACGGATGAGATGTGGCTGTGAGTGTGAAAGATGGTACTAATTGATTTTTTTAAAAACGTGTTAAAAGCTGACTATTACTCACCTCCTTTGTCGGCTTTTAATATATACAATATATACAGTACATTCCCATACCTCTCCATTTTCCTATTTTAAGAATGCAAACTACTGGTAATCTGAGGGAACATCATATGATGATCAAGGGGGCTTTCTATATCTTGTCACAGATGTTTTTAATGTGGTTTATGTGAGTTATGGACAGTTGCAAAGCAATCTGGAACCAGGTTGTTGGGGTCAGAGACCTCATTGGTCCGACCCGAGACCTTGAACTGTCATGATGGCCATGGGAGAAAAAATCTGTAGCAGTGCCAGTATGAACTAGCCAGTGCAGTTTGACAGGTCATCATCACAGTATGCAACACAGACATATACGGTATGGTATGCGTTTTGGAAGTAATACGGTGCGATGACAGCATAGAGGATTAATGCATTTATTTTGGATGTGACATTCCTGAAATATAATTATACGTGTCATGATATTATCAGATTTAATCTGAGGGTATTCATGATTCATTTATTGAATAAATCCATGTTCATTATATGGAACAAATATGATATTTTTTCTCAGGGTTAACTGAAATGCAAAAAAGCGGTTATTAAACGGTTATTATTTTACTTACATTTAACATCAGCGTCAAATATACTGTGTTGGTCGGGACCTAGTGTTTTTTATCTGTCTGGCCCCTGGTAGAGGTGGATAGGGATTAGGATGTGCCGATTGTTAATTTGCTCAGCCCATCCATTCACTACCTTGTAAGAGATTTATTACACTCATGCATCAGCACCGACAAGTACTCGCAGTCGGCATGCAGTTCCGCATGTGCCTGCAGTTCTTCTGAGTTCTTGCCCCAAAGGCAGACCAATCGGTCAGGGTCATATGTGGGGAGAGGCAGGCCGACCATTACATCCACATCACTGCTATAGGACACAGTGGGAGGCAGAGAGGGAGGAAAGGGGGAGAGAATTAGTTGTAGTTGCCTGACAATGGAACAACCAATCACAGCAGCTTTTAGAACATCCCCCCCCCCCACCTGATCCAATCAAGAAACAAACTTTTGAAATTACTTGGGTTCTTCCCAATACAAAACATTAGTGTCGTCAAATCACAAACAAAAAGTGTTGTCCAACCCTTTCAGTAATCTGCGATTTTTTTTCCTTTTTTAATTTGCCTGTGTTTGTGAGATGTTAAGTTTTTTTAAATGTTGTATTTTCTTATTGTCTTTACGGTTTGACCCAGATATCTACCATCTTTAGCCTTTTACCAGATGGAAATACCCTACACCCTTGTTAATATGTGCTCCCTCAGTCCAAATATTCACGTGTAGATTCTGAACTAAAATAAACTACAAAACTGCTTCTATCTGGTTTGTCTGTAGAGACCCTGATGTATCCTCTCGAGGGTATTTGTTGATCACTGGCACCATTCTGTCACTCAACAATACAAGTGATTTACCTGAAGACTGAGACTTGATAGAATACAGTCACTGCCAATCAATCTTTTTCCTTGTCCCTCAAAGAACTGTATCTACTGTCACAGCTTTAAATATTACATTTTTCAAAAAGTCCTATAGATACAGTAGAGTTCAAGAATGCAATGATTCAAAATGTAATACAGGCTTCAAAAAACATGCACATGTAGGCCTGGTATATGTCTAGAAATGCCTGCGGTAAGAGAAAAGGAATTCATCTTCTAACAGTCAACACAAAACTGGTTAAACAAACTGGTAGAAAATGGACTTTTGGTCAATGTGTCTCAAAACCACTACAAATCGGATTTGTAAAAAATAAATACAGCTCTGGACTCGAGACCAGTCTGGATTTTTCTGAAATCTTCATCTCTACATTACTTATTGAAAATGCTCTTAATGACAAAAAACTAATTGGGATTTGGTAGAAATGTTGTCAGTAGTTTATATTATAAAACCAAAATGTTCATTCTACTGAAACATATGCCTATAAATAGTAAAACGAGAGACACTGAATATTTTGAGTGGTCTCTTAATTTATTCCAGAGCTGTATATGGTGCTTTTTGCAAATGGTACCAGAAACGTTACATATTTTCAGATGCCCCAACTGTTTACTGGTTTGATTGGCTGTGTTTTTTTGAAGAAATTAACCACAGTAGTTTTCCTGAAATTTTCTCAACGGGGAAAAAAACTGCTTACGTTCTATTGATTCCTCTTTTTCTTATTCTCCTTCCCCATTCTGCAGACTCCTCACTTTTTTCTGCACATCTGCAAGTCACTGCATGCTGCCAGTAGATAACAGTTATCTGCACAATTATTTGTAGTGAAGTGATGGTCAATAGCGCTAACATAAAATGTTTAAAGAACAAGTAGCCTGATACCCCAAAAACACATTAGCATAAGTGGGTATGAATGCAGAAGCCACCAGGATGACTATTAAATGAGATAGGGTGTGTTGGACATGGAAATGTATTCTGAGTGTGTGACTAGTGGCATTACCCCCTCCACTGCCACCTGTCAACACACACAGACACAGACACACACAGACACACACACACACACACAAAAGAGAGAGAAATTAAGACGATTGCATGTAGCCAGTGCATACACATAGACACACCAGTCAAAGCACACTGCCTCCGTACCAGTTACTTTACACACAAAGTTACCAGTGTATGTCTGGCCCATCTGCTGAGCGAGGACAGCAACATGCAATAGGGGAGGTAAGGGGGGGGGGAGAAAGAATGACAGTAATGCATTTCACTGGTTACTGTCACTGTTGCAAGAACATAAAGCCTTCTAATTCAATTTAACAGAAAACGGATAAACATGCAGAACGACATGAACATGAGCAGGCCTTTGTGTTTATGTCTCACATGCTTATGGTGGCAAAACCTTAGGACATTAGCATATGAAATACATAAGCATACCTTAGCATATGAAATACATAAGCACGACACATTCTACCTGTAATCAAAATTGGACAGAGACATTTAAAAGGAGGCAACAAAAACTATCCAGAAAAAAAGAACAGAAAAACATAACAGATGTGTGCATGAAAACAACAAATATCTCCAGGCAACATAAATGAAACATAAATATATATATATATTTGAGTGAGAAGAGAATTTTTGAACATCATACTATTACAAGGTGGAGGACATATCGAATTCAAGCTTCTTCAGAGTTAGTATTTGCTGCTTTTTTGTAACTTCACACAATGTGTTTATTCCATTAAATAAAGTGAAATATTTAAGATAAAATATTTCACCAGCATTATGAGAAACTGGAGGGAACAGGTATTTTGTTGCATGGGGGGCTATTTTTGCAGAGCATACCCAATTGTTTTTCTTTCCAATGTTTGTACCTGTTTCCACTTTGGAATATGTGAAGTCCCTCCAAAAAAGAAAAAAACAAATGTCAAAATGGAGTGCCGGGTACATAGGAAATGTTCGAACCGAGAGTGGGAGAGGGAGATACATTGCGCTAACAGGGTGAAGGCGACAAAAAAAAAACAGAAATACAGTTTTTGTGAGTTTATTTTGAGCTCCATTACCCCTATTACCGATGAGTATCTGCTCTCCACACTCTTCTAGATGCTGAGGATGCAGGTGGCCCACTCAGGAATAGCACCAACTAAAGGTATAGTCAGCGATTCTGGATAACCCTTGTTGTCAAAATCACTTTTTGTCAAAATCATTGAATATCTCCTCATGATCTTCTACCTGTTCATACTGTGTGGACACTCAAAAAAAGTCCAGTGTTAATACAAATCCTAGGCTCTGTAAACGGGCATGTTGCTAGCTACGGTGGGCCCCCTTTGTTTACAAACTCTTTATCTGCATACCAGTTTACAGAGCCTAGGCTTTGTATAAACACTGGCTTTTTTTCAGCGCACACACAGTAAAGACAGCTAGAGGACGGTGAGGAGACATTCACTGATTTTGACAATTTTGACAACTAGCATTCCCCAAAATCGCTGACTCCACCTTTAATCTGTCCCTGGCCATCTACTGTACATATCTGTCTATCAGCTCATCTGATGGAAATGCACCCTGTGCACTCCACTATTTGTCTTCCTCTCCTCCATCTATCAGATAATCAGTCCATCAACACATCCATCTGTGCGCCCATCCAGCAATTCATCTACCCATCAATTTATCTCCCCATCATTCATCTATTTGTCTATCATCTAGCCATCCATCCATCCAAACACACACGCTTGCTTCCATCAGTTTCCAGCAGCTCCATCAAGACTGCACCTCAGTTGTTTAAAGTGCCTCAACAGGCCGTATGTTACACTTCCAAACAGAGAGAAAAAAAGATAGCTGTTTGATCAATAGACGGGGCAAGCTGTAATCACTCCTGTGACTCGATAGTTCTGGGAAAATGCAAAATACAGAACATGTGGGAGAACAATTAAAAACATTGACAGAGAACAATGAGCAGACACTGTTTTAAAGGCATGTGGGTGATTGCGTTGGTTACCAAAAGATGCTCGTCCGTCCAATCAATTACCTGTTCACAGATACTGACGTAATTGAAATGGATTAGTGTTCAAGGATTATTCTCCTGTGTCTTGTACAGTAAAATAATGTGATTGCGTAAAATGTCTAGATGCAGAATCTTTGCGGACCTGAGGGATAGGTTGACATTTTTTCTCAAAATAATTGGGATTATCCCAATAATCAAAGTAGTTTTACGTTAAACAGCTCTAAAACATTCTGGAACAAATTACATTTTGTTAAGAAATAAATATATTATTTGCATCACAGTTAGAACTCTGTGAACATCCTTTTTTAGTGAAAAACAAACAATCTTAAAACATTTAAACTTTTTTTAATGTGGGATGCAGTTGGCAAGCCAAGCTTTCAGACAAAAATAATCAGAAATAGCTTAGGTTCGATTAATAAATATTTTATTAAGATCAGAAATACAGGGTCTCTATTATCTGTATTTTCCCCCTGCATCTTATAAAGGATAGACAAAAGAGAAGAGTTTGCCATTTTAATGAATACAAGTTAACTGTAGGAGCTGAGATTTCTTTTTAAAAAGATGAGGTTCCCCGAGGTGATGTTCAGTGTAAACCATCTGTGTGGGTCTAGCACACGGACAGCTAATGTTCACAACCACTGGATTGTGATAATTAGTCTGTTTCTTTTTCATTTGTACTTCTTTTAACTTCAGTAGTGTATCAAACTGGGCAACATAAAGTAGATCTCGACATAACATGACCCCAGTATTTTCTTGGAGATATTCTTCTGTTAAAGGAATAAAACGTGAGAAGAGGGGGGCGCCCTTAGCTCAGTTGGTAGGGCGTCCCCCCCATGGGCCTCGGCCAGCAGCGGACCCGGGTTCGATTCCAGCCCGCGGTCGTTCTCTGCATGTCACTCCCCTCTCTTTCCCATTTCAACTCTGTCTCTAGTCTACACTATCAATAAAGCATAAAAATGCCAAAAAAAAAAAAAAAAAAAAACGTGAGAAGAGATTGAAATAATTTTAAAAAAGTAAAGAATTTTAAAAACATCCAAAATAATAACAATAATTGCAGTGCAAGATTTTGGTAAGTTGTAATTTTTTCATATGAAGGATTTTGAAGAAGGAATTCAGACTTGGTGTGCAAACTCATTTACTCAGATCTTGCCATCAGCCATAGGATTCTTTCATTTTTGGATCTGAAATACCTGGATCTTTTCTACTGTTTTTATGAATGGTGCTACTGAACATACCAGTGATGGTTGGTGTATAGTTGCTGATTCTGTCTCTTGTAATAATGTCTCCTGTATAATGAGGCCCCCTTCCCTTTCTGTTACATACAGACATAATATTACTTTACTGCTCTTATTTTCCTGTTTGCTTTTATGTATGTATGTTTCATAATGTTCAAAGTAGATTGCAAAAGAAAAGGCAGCGTTGGTTTTACTGTAAACAAATTGTATTTAGATACGGGTCTTCAGATTGATTGATAATGACAATTGATACTTCCCCTCGGGGGGAATAAAAACATAATATTTCTCATGGTCTGCTATTTCAGACAATTAAAAGAGTATTCAATTATATTGATTCATCCTCTGTTCTTTCAACGGAACAATGGAGCAATTGTCTGACTAGGAAGAGGAGAAACAAATGCAGAGGGAAGAGCTTAGCCGAACACGCCATGTCTCTCACACCCCTCCAGGCCAACTATTAGCTAGCAAGAGGCAATCACCATTTCATCAACGTTCACCGCACGCCCTCTCCCCCTCTCTTTTATTCATGCCTTTTTTCTTTGTTTTTCCTTCTTCATTTCTCATTTTCCTTCTATTTCCATCACTCTTCTTTGTCTCTGAGCTCTTCTCTACTTTCCTTGGTTGACAGTCGTGCTGGATACATTCCTTTGTCCGCCTCCATATGTGCTGATGAATGTTTATTTGGGTGAATAACGCATGCGTGCGTGCGTGTGTGTGCGTGTGTGTGTGTGTGTGTGAGTGCTTGCCTGCGTGATTACGTTTGTTTGTGTGTGTGTGTGTGTGTGTGTTTGTTAGTGCGTGCCTGCGTGTGTGTGTGTGTGTGTGTGCAGCCACCTCAGGTCGACCTGATGCATCCTGATGGCAGCCCATGAGAGCGTGGTGTCCAGCAGTGCTGCTATTACGGGATAATGGAGGATTCGTCACTCATTTCTCCCATTATAGGTCTCTTTTGCTGTCTTTCCCTCTCACATAAACACACGCACACACACACACACACACCTGTTTCCTTTTCCCTTCCCTCCCTCTGCGAGAGGCTTCACTCACCCCCTTATCGGCCTAAACCAGCTCTGACAGTGCTGGCCCTGCTCACACACACCTTGTCCGGGGGGCACACCACATTATGAGACAATTACTGCCTTAATTGACAGTTAATTAATCTAAAGTCAATTTGACCTTGCCAGTATCACCTTGAGATTGAGAGCCGAGGTAGCAGCGACACTGAGGCGAAGGCATGGGGTTGATGGTGGGATGGAGGGAGCAGAAGGAGAAGAAGGAGAGAGGGATGGAGGGAATTGATAGACTAATGCAGACTTATCTCTACACCAGTGGAGTAATCACTTGCAGTATCTCCTTGTCTGAGTAAAGATAGGCTGCACCAGCATATAGGATATGTATGTGTGTGTGTATGCGTGTAGGTGTGTTTTTGTCCGGTTTGTGTGTGTGTGTGCCTGTCTTTGTGCAACATTACACCTTATCAGACAATTGCCAGCTCATTCTGCTGAGTTGATCGTTTAGGTGTTAATTACGCTTCTCATCTGTGTGTGTGTGTGTGTGTGTGTGTGTGTGTGTGTGTGTGTGTGTGTGTGTGTGTGTGTGTGTGTGTGTGTGTGTAATTACCAGTAAGCAGTTTAATTTTTTTTCTCCCTTTGTCTTTATTTCCTCTTGGGTTTATGGTGGTACATTAACAAGACAGTTTCCTTTGCAATGTTTCGTACCTACCTCAAACACCCAGGGAGGTGACGATGTTCCATGATAAATGCACTCTTCTGATTAACACAACTGTAAGACGCATTAAGTCAATATCCGTTTTGTCACATATACTGTTAACCGTTTTATCAGGTACACCACTAATGAAACAAATCCCATGTCTGTGAATCTCTCAGTATTCTGATAATTGTTCAAGCTGTGAAACAGAGGTGTTATTCAACTGGTGAACTCTATTGAATGCCCTTCAGAGCAACTTCAATATGACCATTCTCCCCACTTTTTCTTCTTTTAAATCTATGATTTCTGATTTTCACCATCACCACTGCATTTGTTTTAACTGAATTATTTTTTTAAGCTCTTTTATTGTAATTCTTTATTTCTTTTGATCTTTTTTATCTTGCTAGGATTTTGTGTTTCTCTGTTTTATTCTGTCACTCTGTTGTTATTGTTGTTGTTGTGTTTGTTGTGCGCTCGTCGGCGTTGTAAATGAGGGGAACCTCAATGCCTTTCGAGTTTGTTTAAATAAAGGTTTTCATTCATTCATTCATTCATTGCTGTTATTGGTGGTGGAGGACTATAATGTTAAAAGGTTTTTCTAAAGTCATTTCTACCCCTATTTAGGTGTATGAGGGGGATGAAGTTTAGACGTTGTACTT
Source organism: Ammodytes marinus (assembly GCF_949987685.1). Lineage (NCBI taxonomy): Eukaryota > Metazoa > Chordata > Actinopteri > Uranoscopiformes > Ammodytidae > Ammodytes > Ammodytes marinus. The sequence continues at coordinate 8,263,451 of NC_137233.1, read as the reverse complement.
ATATAATGTAATCCAAACCCAGCACTAACTACAACAAATATTACCATAGAGGTGAATCAGGGCCAGCAATTACTGAACAGCTTCACATAGATTGGATATTTTTGCAGATCTACTGAACTCCATCAGATTTCCCCTCCCGACTGTGTCACATGGATTTTATTTGTGGGAATATTGGGACCAAATGTCGGTAAATCAAATGCAATCACATGTGATGTTTCATTACTCAGTGTGTGTGCTCACCAATCATATACGTTAGATACCATATTTGCATTAAAAATGCATTCAGCATTTAATGTCAAGCAAATCTAGAATCACAATGACAAGGGCAATTGTTTATCCAGCTTCATCCAACTCCACATCTTCATAGCTGTCTACAAGTTCACCTTCTTGACAAAAAGCATCTTGCAAACAGCGGCCGACACTCACTCAAACAATTATCAGAGCCGACCTTTGCACAAAGAGCCCCAACTTTACGTTTGGCACATTTTTTTTTTCTTCAACAAATGCCTACACATTTTTCTGTATCAAAATCTATGGCGTGCTGGATAAATTTGTCTCCACTTTGTGTTGCTTTGACAAGACAGAGCTCTGGCTTCATGGCCGACTGAATTTGTGTGATTAAAGACGACAAGCAAAACCATCTGCTTGTCACATCCATCTGTCATCGCCCAGCGTTTGCCATCAGCCGCACATCACTCAAAAACAACAGAAAGTCGTGGAGAGTGAAAGAGAGAAAAAGAGAGAGAAAGGGGGGGGGGCTCCGTACGCCTCGGAGGGAGAGAGAGAGAGAGAGGAGGCGCAAGAACGAGAATCGGATGAGTGGAAGTAAATGAGGGAGCGACAGTGAAGAGATGATGGAGAGAAGGGGGAAAACACAGCGAGAAAGGGAAAGAGACAGATGGAGATTTTATGCCGTTTCTCTTTTTTGCCCATCTCTGAGCCAACCTGTTGATGTTGCCCTGTTGTGACCACAGATTGCCTTATAAGTTTCACAAAGTGTCCTGCCAGCTCCCACCAGTCTACGATTGAATCTCAACAGAGGTCCATTTCCTTTCTGCTTCCCCTAAATGTCCTCTCTTCTCTACTACTGTTTTTACAGAAAAATACCAGAATCCCAAAATGAAGGGGGAAAAAGTTTGCAAATATTTCGCATGAATAAATAAAGGTAAGTGTGGCGGTGCACCTTAACCGCTAGTTGCCACCACCAAACAGAAGAAGTACAGCCAATCATGTATAGCAGGAATGGGTTGGCTGCCGGGCTTTTAGTTGGAGAAGAATAAAAATACTGGTGAAATATGAACCCAATATTGCCGGGTTCTTTGGTCAATTGGAGAAATAGAATGCAATTGATTGGGAAAGAACTTCAGGATCATGCCATTTCTCTCTCTCTCTTCTAAATTGTCCCCCAAAAAAACACAGGACTAACTGCAAAGTGACTCTGCATTTCTTAGCAAGCTGACACAAGGCTGTTTCAAACAATGTTACAGTTAGTCTCCAAAACATGTCTTTCTGTGTATGCAGACGACATCTTATTGTTTCAATGTATCTCAACTTGCTCTCCATGTCTTCTCCTATGATTTCTCAGTTGCAGTGATTCACACCTTGCTCTCTTTCTCACTCCTTTCTCCTCAACAATGTCCTCTCATCCTTAGTGAAAAACACAGTCAGCTTTGGGGCCTGTGGGAGTCTGTGAGAAAACGAGACCTCATCTTTCATCTTACTATCCGGGCCCTGTTCTTCCCTTCTTCTCTCCCCCATCCCTCTCCCCCACCTCCTCTGGAGTTTCTGCCTGCTTTTCTTCTCCTCCTTCAGCATCTCTCTCTCTCTCTCTCTCTCTCTATCTCTGAGGCAATTTCTCTCTATCTTTCTTTCTCTCTCTCTCCCTCCCACCAACTATCTCCAGGATTATCGATTTAGCGTAGGCTGTGATTGAGTCTCACTGGGTGTAATGCAGGCCCCAAGGTGTCTTCTGAATGGAGAGCATCATGAGTTATGGACTAACTATAGTCACTCTTCCACAACACCTGAATCACAGGCGGACACGGTATCCACACAAACGCACACATACGCACACACACAAACAGCTTTTTCAAATGCAAACCAACCATTGTGTGCAAAAACAAGGACCCACATATCAATTTTACTTATATGACACACACCCACAAACACACACACACACACACACACACACACACACACACAGAGAAACACACACACAGACACACACAAATGATCTGATGCTCATTGTCAACATGACTTAATTTCGGCGGAGGTATGACCCTAAAGGTGTCATTTTGTGTTCAGCTCATTTGCATTCAGATAGGCTAGATGCCATCAGACAGTGACCTCTGACTTTTAATCATAGCAGAAAAGGCATATCACACATTCTTGTTTAATAATATGTCCATGATTCAAACCCATTAAAAGCAACAGTGTGCAAATTTATCTAGAAGATAAAGACCCAATAATGTCGCTGGTAGAAAGAACATGGAGCTTTACTCACCATTACAATAGGAGAAGACAGGAAATGTCAGTGCTGAAATATTTCAAGATAATTAGTGTCCATTAGTCATTATTAAAGTCACTTTGTTGCCGGTAAGGTTTTTCAGTGACCAGCCTTTTAAGTTGGAGGCACTGGCTAGCACAATTTCTTCTCCCAGCTGGACTACTGTTCTTAAGAATGTTGGCTATATTTACACAACATTTTAAACAATGGCCTACATATAAAATCATGAGCCCTCCTTTGCTTAAACAGACCCCATGAAATTAACAGGTTTTGGGAGGGAGTAGCTTACATCCCACTAAAGTATAGAGCGGTTTATATAACCATTTTAAAATTGTGTAGTACTACTATAAAATCCCCTCCCAAAAGCACAGATGTTCCTTGCAAATTGGTGACACCGACAGATTTTTTCTTTTTATAAATGCTCTCGCACATATTGCATTATAACGACAGGGAAATTAAAGTGGATTTTCTCTGGAATGGTTATAGTGCTTTGTCAAACATTTAAGTAGACTTTTAAAACGTGTCATAAGGCCTAAAGTAGGTGAAAGAACTACTCTAGTAGTCAAATGAAGTTTATTCTATAAGCCTGTTGTCCCATGCCATTTTTCAATGTATGGGTCAAACTCTCCGTAGACTACTCCACCCGAAAAAAAACGGAGGACTCTTTGGGATAAAAAGCTGAAAGACAGATTACTTTAATCAGAGGGCAAGGAGTACAGTATGAACTGTAGGGCAATGGCAAGAGGGGTGAAAACATAGTTTAGCGTTAATAGAAATACAACAGTGATGGTTATAGACAATGAACAATTTGAACAAATTCAGAAAATGCATGTGGCACATTTTCAATACAATGCTTAAATACCATATGACTGAAATGCTATGGGTGTTAATGATGTGAGCATGAACTACCTATGAATCCAATTAGATGCACCGAATTAGCTGAATGTATTTCAGTGGTTCAGTTTTATTGGACTTCTTCATACAGTAGGTCTACCAATCCACCAGAGACCCCACATGTATTTTGTATTCATAGTTTGGGATCGTTTAAATCAATTATGCAAACCTATTATAGGCGTTCATTTTCGCATAAACCAGTCGTGTTTGCTGCTGATGTTTCCAATTGTACGCTTGTTTGTATCTGTGCATTGCCTCCCCCCCTCCCCTGCCTCGAGCCCTCTCCGTAAAGCCAAAAGTAAGACTCATTGTAATTCTTGATTCCTGTTAGGATTGGCCCCAGAGTCGGCCTCTGCTTAGCAAATAAATAATGGTAATGATGATGATCCCTCATCTTGTCACTGGGGCGTCTCCCCCGGGGGCCTCGCAGTGCAGGTGGAGGGAACCTCTCCTGGCCTTAATTGGTTCCAACCCTGCAGTCTTCTCTCCAGCCTTTTCTCCTTTCCTCCCTCCCTTTCTCTCTCTCTGTGGGCCTCAGGAGTCATTCGGTAATCTTGTCGCTCTCTTTATATGTGTGTGTGTGTGTGTGTGTGTGTGTGTGTGTGTGTGTGTGTGTGTGTGTGTGTGTGTGTGTGTGTGTGTGTGTGTGTGTGTGTGTGTCTGTGTGTATGTGTGTTTGTGCTATCACCATCTTGAATTTATTCTTGCACAAACATGAAATACGCCAGCACTTTCTCTAACTCTGTCCTGGTCTGGATGGGCAGATGAGCTGAAAACACACACACACACACACACACACACACACACATTTTTCGGCAGCCAGTGCATAAAAACCTTGAATTGTTTTAACGGTGTCAGACTGGAAACTGTTTCCATCTCTTTACCTGCAGCATGTCTAGCCTATGATTCTTCCCCCGCACTGAGCCTATCTCCAAACATCACAGTAGCTCATTACATTCCCACTTAAAAAAGCAACACAGGATTGCATAAGTAATTTTGAAATGTATGAGCCATGGACATTAATAATCGTACAAATCAGATTAGATAATTGAATTGTGGCGCCTGAATGAAAAATGGAAGGGAAATAAAAGCGCTGTTATTCTGCAACGGTTATTAAAAGAATCATGTCAGGGCTTTAATCTAACGCTTCAGAGGTTCTGTCAGGAAATATGGGATTTGATCACACTATTCCACGACCACTCTCACACACACACACACACGTCACAAAAAAAAACAGCGACAGGCAAAGAGAGTAAAAAAACAAAAGTTCTAAATATAAATCTTGTCCCAAAGGTCTACAATTTGGTTTTGTAGCTCTGAGGGCTGCGAGAAGAGGCAGCTTTAGCATTGGCCTGTGGAACAGACTTTTCTAAAACATTTTTCCCCCCCAAAAAATCAATATCGTCTCTGCTAGGCAAAGAGGATCTGTAATATGGTTTTCTGTTATTATTTTTCCACACACATTGCTACATTTCTCAGACGGCGGGTGGAGGGGAAGATGGATTTTTACTCTTCGGCCGGATGCTAAATGTGATTCTGAATGCGTTGGGTCAATGAGATGATGCAGAGCCTCCTGCACTCTTCAGAAAGGGATGCATCACTTTCTTGCACATCCGTACGTTTGACACCTCACAATGTTGCATTGCTTTTCAATGCTGTACAATGTGACGCAGACAAATTTGCATTTCACATGTCAATTTTTTCAATTTTTGGCGTGGAAGGTTTGGCGTGGAAGGTTTGCAGGCTTAAACCAAACTCATGTAGGTGTGAAACAGAATCACCGGGTTATGGAACTTTTTACTGTAATTTCTTCACTGAATTCCATACAAATAATTGATACTGACGAGAGCTTATTAAATGTCTAAATTTGATTGTATAAACAGAGAGTTCACTGAATACTATGAGAATTTGGGATATATAGGGTTTTTTAGAGACCAAATGGTCATTAACATTAAAAACAACACTCTTTTCCCCCTTTGCGAGCATGTGATACTTTGGCCTGGACTGACAGCACATCAGCTCCATAACTGTTATTCACAATAAACACACACTGGTTCCCTGTGGCGTGGGAAGTTGGCAACGTGTGAATTCCAGTGTGCTTTGCTCTGTATCCGGTACAACAGGGACCTCTGCTGGGAACAATCGTCATTACATATTAAATGTGTTGAGATCAATGCTGAGATCCTGTTGCACTTGGTAATGTATTTTTGTTAAACTGGGCAGAAAATATATCCTGATATGTCACTGATTGTTGTTACAAATCTGTTTTCTTTTAGCACTTTGTCTTCAAGCCTGTATGTGCCCAAACAGCTCTGTTGATATGTCTTCCCAGCGTTGATATGTTCCTAACTGATGGCCCTCTTAGTCTCGGTTGCCAAAAAAAATAACATCTTCCTTGCAAGGCTTGCTACATAACTGTGCTACATACTTTACATGTATCTTATTCTTTGGAAAAACGGAGAGCTCGGCAGCATATCTTAAGCTCCAGTTGTTATAGTTGCCATGGAAATGTGCCTGTTATACACTTTTCCAAACTGTTTCTATGGCGGAGGAGAAGGAAATGCCCAAGCTCAATTTATAAACCGACGTGGATGAGGAGATGAAGAGGTTTGGTATGAGGTAATGTTTCAACAGCTGCTTTATGTTTCCATGACAATTGGACAAGTCTCTATTTAAGCTTGAACACATAAATAAAACAGAAACAAAACCCAAACTTAAACTGCAGTTGGACTGTTTGAAAGTTTGGCTGTCTGATGGTGGTGGTGTGTCCCCACTAAAAATTATCACACCACCCAACCCTCCATGCACTTGCCCTCTTGCATATTTATATAAAGTGTATATACAATACACGCAGTACCCACGCACACACACAAAACAAACACACACACAAACAAAACAAACACGACACCATCCACCCTCAGAAATCCACAAACATTTTGGCACCCATCCTCCATCCCGCCTGTCTGGAGTGGCAGGGTCAAAGGGGTGGCGGATGACAACATGGCAGGTGTGAAATGCTCGGTGCGGTCCCTGGGCCCACAGCAGCATGAAGCAGAGAGGCTGTTTCCCAGGAGGAAGTGACCCGTGTCTGAAGGCTTTGCTCTGTCCACCAATCAGAGGGCTGCTGGAGCCTGGCAGAGCCTACCTGCACTACCAGGGCCACACCACGTCTTTCCTCTGGCAGACAACACAGGAGGAAATAGGCGTGACCGGGAAACTCATCATCTGCATCTGTGTGTGTGTGTGTGTGTGTGTGTGTGTGTGTGTGTGTGTGTGTGTGTGTGTGTGTGTGTGTGTGTGTGTGTGTGTGTGTGTGTGTGTGTGTGTGTGTGTGTGCGTGTGCGTGTGTGCTTGTGTGTGTGTGTGTGTGTGTGTGTGTGTGTGTGTGTGTGAGAGAGAGAGAGAGAGAAAGGGTAACCAGGCAGGGGAAGACACACACAGAAACAAAGAGGTAATGAGTGGGAAAATCAATCTCATCGAGCAAAACAAGGATTTTAAAGGAAGGGTTAATTGTATTAACAACAATCAAAAGGCAAGGTGAAAAAGTTAAAAATAAATAAAATTGTTTTATCACTATATATCAACCAAGTCCCAGTATCTCTAAACTGAAGCTCTACATACAGTGGGCTACTAAAATGCAGAATCCATAACTTGAAATACTGTACAGTCTGTCTTTGCGTATCTTTATATGGCTAGGTCGGAGGACAGGTGATCCTCTAAGGTACACGCACGCGCACGCACACACACACACACACACACACACACACACACGTTTCTTTTTCCAGTTAAGGAAAAGAAACCAAAGTGATTCCTGGTGTCGTGTTATTCAGGCCTGTAGTCACCGTTGGTATGTCTCCTCATGCCATTCTCTGCATTCCTGATCTCTGAGCCGTCCCTTTACATAGAGAAACATCCCGGCAGTGTTTCCTGTCTGGTTAATTAGACTGAGGTTATACATACAGAAGATAACTCTGCATCCTTTAGAAGTTCTGGAGAATACCTCTGTCTCATTTCAATCTCACATTTGTTCCCCGGCATGCGAGGAAATGAAAGCATTCTTCCCTTTTGACATGAATGACAACATTGACTAACCACACACACACGCACACACACACACACACGCTCGCACACACACACAAATGACATGTCTGTATAATGACACGCTCAAATATTGTTCTGTTAACAAAGCAAGGATACTTTAAAAGCCTTTAATAGTTAGGGCATATCAGGTAAAAAATAAACCAAAAGCTGACCGGTTTCGACCTACACTGGGTCTTCTTCAGGGCTACATTGGAATCTTTTAATAAAATACAACAATCAAACGTGTATTTGTGGACTATTATGTGCCCATTTAACACATATCATATGGGACGTTTTCTCGCAAACAAAAGAAAATTATAACATGTTCAATGAATTCAATTCAATTATTTACACAATTCAAGTATTTAAAGGAATACTTCACCCATACGGAACATTTTCCCATGTGTGATGTCACACATGGGAAAATGCAGGGTTAGACAGTGAGACCATAAAACACTCTTTCTGCCTTTTCTCAGGCTAGGAGGAACCGATTTCTACATTTATACTACATGGGATCTCAGAGTTAGATACACCTTCATATTTCCACCGGTGACGTAGGTCTTTAAGTATTATTGCTAATTTGGACCAAGAACAAGTGTGTCAGCTATACAGGGAGGGGATGAAACTGAGATGGGAGCTGCCCGGAGGTTTAGAATGCACTGGCTGCTGGTCCTCAGATCTCCTGCAGCAGGTTGGCGGGGAAGAATCCAAGCTTGCGTCCCGTGCTGACCTTCAAGTAGCCATTCACCTCCTCAGCCTTCTTCACCACAATCTGAAGACACACACACACAAAAAAAACACACTCAGCCAAGGGGAATGGCTTGATAGTCTCTTGCAAGTGTTTTTATGCCTGTTCTACATGCTGGTTTAAAGGTGGAGTCAGGGATTCCAGAGAAAGCTAGTTGTTATTGCCATATACCTTAGCAACAGCAGCAGTCACAAACTACCTGTCCAATAGCATTGTTGTTACTAATGTCACAAACGCTGCCTGTAGCTGATTAGTTGGAGAGTTGACAGTCTCATTCCTAAATCCCTTTGGATATACCTGTTCACAGGGCCTGGGCTGTGTATAAACACCAGCATTGTTTGCGGCGCACACACGGTATAGAGATGTAGTTGATAGTGAGGAAATATTCATTGAAAAGAGTTTACACAAGAAAATGTAAAGAAGAAATTAACTTGCAATTCAACATTTGACAGTTTGCAGCAGCAGATATATAAAAGAACAAGTTTGTAAATCAAATGCAAAAAACTGCCATTTAAGTGCAACAGCTATATGCCTAGGTGTGTCAAGTTTTAGCTAAAAACTTCTTTTCACATTCTCAGTCACCTTGAATATGCCAACAAAAAAAAAATTGAGAAAAAGTAAGAACATATTTTGAAGACTGATTACCATATCCAGATTTAGCACCTGAGAATGGTGCATCTGTCAATCACTTGATTAGTTGAATCCACTATGTGCAGAACTGGAACATTTCCAACTTTAGCACCTTGTGCTGGTAAAATGATAGAGAGTAGCAGACAGCAATGCGCACCGCTGAATATTTTACTGTGTCTTCACGAGAGTAACAAGAATGTAAAGTCAGCTACAGCAGTGAGGTTTAACGACACGGTTGGATGTTAGTGGGTTAACGTAAATCAGTGATGCTGCATTGATCTCTTTATGTCAACATGGCGCATGATGGTGTGTGTATCGGTGTGTTAATGTATAGTAGTTGTGTCTATTCATGTTAGCAGGCATGATGACTTATTTTACATGAATAACTACACCTTGTTTAACTGTAAGGCACCACGTTTTAATTCACATTTTGAAATGGTGCTTAGAATTGTTTTATTGTTGTGTTATTCAAACACACACATGATATAGTACATACATATATATATATATATAAAACGTATATTGTGTGTGTGTGTGTGTGTGTGTGTGTGTGTGTGTGTGTGTGTGTGTGTGTGTGTGTGTGTGTGTGTGTGTGTGTGTGTGTGTGTGTGTGTGTGTGTGTGTGTTAACCTGGTCTTTCTTCAGAGTGATTTGGCCCATCTCTCTGTTGCCAACGAAGGAACGTGTCACCTTGTAGACGCCCTCTCCCGCTCGCACTCGGATGATGTAGTTGGCGGGTAAGAAGCCCGTTCTCTCTCTGATCTTCCCCTGGTGTAGTAAACAAAAACAAACAAGGTTACATTGTTGCAGCCACAGTTTCTAATTTAGTTTTAGATTGATTGTTAAATCAACTAAAAAGATATTGAACACAATGCTCTTAAGTAGAGGCAGACATCTAATTGATTCATGAACACAGGTGAATGTTCTGTTTATTTTTTAAAGAATGGAAAAATTAATCCCAGACCTTGATTATGACTGAAATCTACTTAATTAATTATGAATTCTCCTTACTTTTAGGAAACAGGGTTGAAAACATCGCATCAATGAGTAAAATCCAGGACTCACCTTCCACCACTCCTCGTTGGAGTCGTCAATCACAGTGATGCGGTCCCCAGCACTGGGGAGCAAACCAGCCAGGTAGAACAGGATTGTTTTGAGGGGAGAATTAAATCATTAACCATGACACGTGGCTCTGTTTGGTGCGATTGAGACATTGATAACATAAAGTGTGTCTTACTGGACATCCAGATCATCTTTCTCTATGGCTTTGAAGCGGTACAGAGCCAGGTAGTAGTGAGACTGACTGAACACACCGATCTTCCCCGGCAGGAGCTTTTTACTCTGATAAAAACAAACAGACAAAGCACAGTGATTATTATTACACATAATCAGCAATTGAGAGGGCATCTTCATCTGAGTTGAAATCATTTAAATCTTTATAAACTTGCTATCATTTTGTGTGTCATTATCTTTGCTGTTCGCACGGCTGTCATTAATGCTTCCGTGGTTATTGTATCTGCAATCGCAATGTAATAATCATCATCATCATCATCATCATGTCAGACCTTGTCATCAGCGGGAGCCTTGTCTCCTCTTTTGTCTCCTTCTGCGATGGCTGGGACGCAACACAATGAAAAGAGATGACACAAACAAAGAGAAGATTCATCACTTATACATATATCTTTAATTGTAAAAAGTAATATTAATAACACTATTTTGTATATTTCTGCTGATATATTTCTTCCAGGTTCTGCATCAAAGATACATCATTTCTGCATCATTTATCAACGCATAATTGCAATCTCCTTCAGGCGTTTGTCAAACTTTAAAGGAAGAGAGCGAACATTGAGACGGAGGGAGGTGACGTTTGGCAAAGGTGTCGAATCAGGAACATACAGTTACTGTAAAGCCCTGGTCAAACAATATGCACAAATATTGTATCTCTTTACTCTTTCTAAAGCTAACAAATGTTCTGATCTTATTCACCTCCTTCAGATCCTTCCTCCTCCTGTTTGGGCTGCGACTCATCTTCCTCCATCATCATCATCGTCTGAACAATCGGGGAGAAACAATACAATTGTGATTTGGGAAAAAAGTATTTACAAAAGCTGCATATAAAATATACATTAAATATCAATCTGTGTATAGCGATTAGAGACATTACAAGACAATACATGACAGTAATTGACTAACATGAAATAATTCCACCACATTTACACAAAGCGCTGTGTGCTGTATGACGTGTTATAAGTGGGTTCACACTCACATTCTTCTTGTCCTCCGAGCCTTTCTTACGCTCCTTGTTGGCCATGATCACGCCGACACGCAGCGTCTCAAACACAGGGTCAGTGCGGTTTGACTGTGCTGCCAATCCAATGCCATCAATCAATATAGAGAGAGAAAACACAAGGAGTGATATACGAGATGTGTGTAAATGGCATCCACTTGGCTCTAAGTGCAGCAAAGGACGGTTGAATGTTATTCCATTGATATTGAATGGTAACATTGGATTTTGTCAACCACTTTGTCTTAACTAAACAGCTGAACTCTGAAACCTGATCTATTTACTTCCTCAGTTGGTCTTCTGTCAGCACATTTCTTTCCTACACACATAACTCTACAAAGAATTGTACCTGTAGAAGCATTTTTTACTGTCCAAGATTGAGACAAGGAATGTTAATTTGGTCAGACTTACAAAAGGGCAGCAGCTGTGAGACTGTGGCATTCTGCTGACTGCTGTAGAGAGGAGAACTGTAGGCTCTCCTGAATCCTGGAGGCTAAAGCAGAAGAGAAGAGAAGAGCGGACATTACATTTTTTTTATTAATTTCGGAATTAAAATCGGTTGCATTCTGTAATGGGGAAGCTCACAATTTTTCCAAAACACTTCTGGAACTCGACGTAGGACTGACACTGGTGGTGGATGCTGGTTTTGCAGTTCTTGCATCGCAGAGCAAACTTATTGTTTACTGAAGAGAGGAAAAACAAAATAGTGTGAAAATAAAATCAGGAAAAAAGTTCTTCAAAGACTGTGATGCAATGCGGTCAACGTATTTGGTCATGCAAGGAGGCTAACATAGACAAAAGATGGACGCACAAACTATCATGCGTGCGCAGACGTCACAAAACTTTGGTTTCTTGCAGTAGTGGTCCTTGAACTTGTGAGGTCTGTCGTTGACCGGTTTGATGGGTTCTGGAGGAGGCACGTCCTTTCTCTCTTCCACTTCCACCTCCTCGTCATAGATGAAATACACCTGGAGATGGATGAGTTGGAAGGGGTTCAAAATGGCAACAGAGCAGAATCAAAAATGGGTAATTTTATATGGTCAAGAATCAGCTGTTGCATAGGAGACAAAACACAAGAAGGGCATGCAACATGAAACACAATAGACTTAGATAAGGTGTGGAGAAAGGCCAATAATGGTGTGTAAAGTAATATATAATTTTATCTGCAAAGTAAGTCTTTGATCAAGCAAAGTCTAATCAACTGAATCAATCTTCTTTTATGCTTCAGCTTTTGGATTCCATTGGATTGTTTTTGACATAACCCCAAACACACAGAAGTAGCCTGCACCATCCACAGCCTGACAGATTTATTTGAGAACGATTATATTATTACTAAGCCTAGTCATACGACTTGTGTTCGCACAAACTGTATCACATGTCGGAAAAACCCTTTCTAAAAAATTTATTTTGCTAACATTAATAAATGGAGTTGAGAAAGTAATTCTAAAAGATACTTTGCACTCTTTTGCACACACACACACACCACAGGTGTGATAGACAATGCGATAGAAAGGGGCTTTGATCCCAAAATAGGAGACAGACATAATTCCCCACTGAATATAACAAAGCTTGACTTCACTACTAAATATACTACAGTCTAGTTAAACAGATGTCACACACACACAGGGACGCCTGACAGGATTAGAGGTGCCCTGTGGCTGTCACAGTCTGTGGATTTGCACTACAATAACAGATAATACCCTGGACAGTTCACACATTACAGCAGCATCATTCTGCGACTTTATTTGGCTATCAGAAATCCTAAATAACCGGCCTCAATGCCTCTGTACATTCATGGGCTTAGAGTTGACTATTGAAACCCACTATGTCTGAAAACAAGGGCCATGTGATATTTGTCCATACATACACACTGTGCCAAGTATGAAAAAGTATGTGCTTGAGAAATTAGGCAGAACATACAAACAGACATACAAAGCACTAAACAGTGCCAACCAACATTGATCACAATCTGACATGATAATTCCTTAATACCACGTAACAGCGACTTGGCATTGATAAACCAATTATCAAGATGCCGTGCTTGTAAACACTCCTGTGTGTGTGTGTGTGTGTGTGTGTGTGTGTGTGTGTGTGTGTGTGTGTGTGTGTGTGTGTGTGTGTGTGTGTGTGTGTGTGTGTCAGATGATCAGCTATGGATATTGGATGGCTCACCGTGTTGTCCTCCTCTTTCACCACGTTATCGGGGAGAGGTGGGTTGTCATGAATATCCACAGAGTGCTTGTCGTCCAACCTGTCATCATGGGGTAGCAAATGTCACATCGAGAGGCAAATATTGAAAAAGGAATACTGCGACTTAGATTCGTCAAGCACATGGAGGTATTATGGGCGCCTGCCTCGGGCCTTCACAATGAAGGTATTAAAGTATGACCTTTATTTTGTATTGTTTGGTTTACAAAGCAATTTGATTTTTTTTTTTTAACTGTGCCTTTTCATTCCTTACTTTTATAAATACTTTTACAAATATTTTCTGATATAAAGAACATTTTCAAAGTCACATATAGGCCCTAACTGTACAAAAAGAGCTCTACTAAACATGGAATAGTCATTTCTGCATCAGGCAGAAAGTATTGCATGTTGCTAAGGCAACATCAAATTCAATATGTTCAAATATGTATATTCCTTTACTTACGAGTCATAATTAGCCATGGTGCTTGTTTGGTCACTCCAGTTTTAGTTCCTTCAGATATTCTGAGTCTGGACCAGGAGATGGCACTGTGGGCAGAAAACACATGAGCATCACTTCTGTGGCTGCAAAGAGATTCCAAATAAAATGTCTTCTGAAATCCCTGTAGGTGCCTACTAACCCCTATCTGCTTGTCTTACAATTCAGGGTTCAACCAATGTCACTAGATTTGTCTGAATTTCCCACAAATTCCACATGCTGAATCACATTGATTTCACAGGTCACGTTTGGCATTACTGAATGAAGCACAGTCAATTTTTGTTCAAGATTTCATGAACACTGAGGTCTGTTCTTGGGAGGCAACTTGATTGTAGGCAAAGTTGAATCAAAACTCACTCGTAACCTGGTAAAAGATACATTGCAATCGCTTCAACAGAGGGTTTCCCCCAAAGTCTCAGGTTGCTCCACATGTTAGAATACATGTTAAGGACGTAGACGAGAAAACCATTAGAAGAACTAACACCACTAACCTGTTCCTAGAAAGCTGAAGTCAAGGGTTCAAAATGACTTAGGGAGAGTAGATCAATGTTCCTGATGTACAATTAATGCAAAAAAAAACTGACCGTGAATCTTGAAGTCCAATTCCAAATCTTCTCAAATAATAAAAGCCATCAGTGGGGGTCCATTCAACTTCTTGGGTCTCTTTTCTGGGTTTTTGTACCAGCTCTTTAGTTCATTCCTTCAAATGCCCAACTTTCCAAATGAGGATCCAACAGGTGGGAGATTGGGATGAGTAATGCTAGCAGGCCAACCCGACCCAGCCCTGAGTCTCTAAGTGAGTGTGAGTGTGTGTGTGTGTGTGTATCCATATGACTGTTTGGGACAGCTGAGCACTTTAAAAACAGAAGGCCCCAGTGCCCTGCTGTTTCTGGTCCTTCACTCAGGAGAGTAAAGCGTAATGTTAGTATATTATCACACTCGCAAACAATTTGTGGACTTTGCCAGTTGTCTTGTTTTGGGATTTTACCAAATCAACTACCAAGGAAAATAAAGATTTATGTGGACGCAGTGAGGGGACTGAAATCTCAAGAGAAGATGAAAATAATTTACAACCAAACAATATGAGTAACATGTTAAGTTACGTCAACTGATGTGAATAAGTAAAGGTTATTTTTCATTTTCAGTCGAACAGACTCAGAGGAGACAAAAGGTGGAAAGAGGTCAATTAAATTGAGCAGACAGATGATTATTTATCAGGGAATAAAAAATGTATCCAAGTCTGCAGCCTGTGTTTTTAATTTGTATGTAAGTGTTTATATTTGCATGTGAAGCAGGGTTTTGAATAATTTATGGACCTATATATTTTCTCTCAATAAAAGATCTAAGGAAAGGCACATCCTCATGGCCTAGATGTATACAGTGTCCCCAATACAGCATTTCATACATCTTACATTTTCGTTCTTCCATAATAATGACCAATTCAGCACATTGAGTATTTGTTATACTTTACTACGTTCTGTTGGAATACTTCTGTACCTTGGTGAATATTAAACTAGTATTTTTACTTCATATGACAATGAGGAGTGCTAAAGTCAGCTGCTGAAAACGACATGGAAATACAGTATCGTCAGCGGCACATCACACCAACCAAAAAGTGAAGCTACGGTTAAAACAATTATTTATTTTCTTAATCTGTATATGCTGTACATGTGTCAGTGACAACTTACCCAAAAATCAGCGACCTACCAATTGTGTACACAATTATGTCCTCCATTGCACAAGCCGTCCCCAATCAACTGGTCCACTGTGGGTCCCTGAAAGTCACTTTGGTCAGAAACACACACATGTCACTTTTAGGGGCCTTTACATTGACTTGGTCTTGTAATCAAGTGTGTGACCCCGAAAGTCACGTAAGTCAGATTCACACACACAGAAACAGTGAGATTCAGTAATGTCAAATAAAGATCCACATGACACAGATGTTTTGATAGATTTTTTCTCGACTTTTATATTTTTAAAAACAAACAAAAAATAACAGATTAAATAAAATTTACAGTAGACATATGCAATCATTGTGCACTTTAACTACTTCTTCTGATACGTTCTGCACAGCTGTCAACGAAAAACGCAAACACAATGGGGCGTCGGGGCGGAGCGAGGGGAGGGGATGGCTGTGGGAGAGGACCATAGAAGTGAGGTAGAGGGCAGTAAGGAGGAAACAAATGTGGGGAAGAGGAGAGGGGTATGAAGAAGGAAGGAGTAACGGATAAAGGAGGGCCTAAACTTTTTCACTCGGGGGGGAAAGAAAAAGAAAAATCACTGAATATATAGATTTCTTTTATTCCTTACATCACTTATATAAATATATTGAATCCCAAAAAACGAAGAAAAAAAAAACTTCTGAGAAAAGGAAAAAATAAACAGCGCAATACGGAAACCCACAACAGCAGTAAGGCAAACAGAAAGCAAGAGAGCAGTGAGAGAGATAGTACATGAGAGGGACAGAGGCGGTGGGGCCGATAGGAGGCAGTATGAGACATGGCAGCGCCGAGGGAAAGCAGAAAGAGTGCGCAACTGTGCGTATGAAAATGTATAAATATGTGAGTTTAAGAGACGTCTGGGTGATGAAGAGTTGAGGGAGAACAGAAAGCATTGGCTGGAAAAAGGAGGAAGGGTTGGAGAGCTGGGGGGGGAGAAGGAGGAGGTTTGACTGAGGTCGACTGTCCAGTGTGTTGTTGTTGTTATGTGCTACGTGACCCTGTTGCCTGCGTTTGTGTAACTGTTTGTGTCTCCTGGTGGGGGTGTGTGTGTGTGTGTTTTCTTGTATAATGGCAGCACACATTCCACAGCAACAGTGAAACACATGCTCGTGTGTCTTGTGTGCTCTTCTGCTATATAAATACAAAACAAAAACAATGAATAAAAACAAACAACAAAATCATATTTGCAACCAAAACACCAGCCACCTCATGATTCACACCTTCTTCCCTTTTGTACATTTGACACATCATTTAACTCATTTTTTTTTCCTTTTTTTTTTTTTTTTTTTTAGTTGAACACTTAGAGCAGTCCCCCTCAGTCCTCCTTCCTTTCTCACCACTCCACCTAGAGTCTTTCTTTCTGTCTTTGACATTCTTTTCTTTCCTCCCCCTCTCTCACTGAGAGCTGGCTCTCTCCAGCACACGCAGGTCATAGTTCTTTTTGGCGGCCCTCAGTTTGAAGAGGCTGACCCCGCTGTTGTTGAGTTTGAAGGAAGCACTCTGGGCAGCCATGGTGCTGGGGAACACTGCCACCACTGTGTAGAGATGAGCGGGGTCGTCCTTGGCTCCCAGGCCGGCCCCGGGGCCACAGCCTCCCCGGCCGCCCTGGGGCTCCTTCAGCCACTGGATCTTGGCACCGCACATGGACAGCTGGTTGAAGAGCTTGTCAGCCTCTGGACGTGAGATCCCCTCTGGCAGGTCCGTTACCTCCAGTACTCGAGTCAGCACTGGGCAAAGGACAGACAAACCAGAGTGTGAGAAAAGCATACAAGACAAGGTGTATCTTTAGATGACTTGAAGTCTCGTGAACGTCTCATTATATTTAGTGTCATTAATCAACTGTCAACAGAACTCAGTTGGGGGCATGAATCGGGAAATCGATCCCAACTTGAATGCAGCGCTACAAGTGCATGGCAGTATACTGTCAGCATGTCAAGGTTTATTTAATGGCTTCCACACCAGGTGGTGAAGTTTGTGAGGAAAACAGTAAAGGAAGACCAGCATTATAGGCCGACTGAGACTGACAAAATGATATAAATCTATGCACATGCTCTGCTGCCCTGTAGTATCCAAAATATATTCCTGACCAACACACTCTGCCAGCCTCGTGATCTCAATGAGAACTTAAGAGTAACTCTAATCTTACAAAGTGAAATTCTTTCTGAGTATTGAAACCAGATATATTATTAGGAAGAATTCCACATGCAAGTGTGGTGTAACAACACCAGCAGAAAAATATAACATAATATTATAATATAATTATAATATAATGAAGACTGGTATATGTTCTGATGGTCTGTGATGATGATGATGATGATGAAGCATCTTTTCACTTACCAACATCAGTGGTGCCGAGATCTGTTGATTGCGATTTGAGTGTTTGTTTTTTCCCTCGTGCCCCATGTTTCATTACTCCTTGGCCCTGAGCATGGAACAAAGATATCTGTATATTTACTATATGATGCAGTTACACAAAAAATACAGTAGATGGCGGTAACAACAATCAGTGGGAGCCTTTAACTTAGTGTTTGGTACAGTATACACTAGTGGGCACAAGAGAGATGAGAAGGCAACTTCACTATAATATCTTCCTTCACACACAGAGTGGTGTCAGTACTGACCTGATGGGAGGTGTAGGAGGACTGGCCATGCATGAGGTGAGGGGGACACAGGCTGTACTGGAGAGGCTGCCCCAACAGAGAGTAGCGCCCGTCACCTAAACAACAGAAATCACAAGATGACATTTTAAACTTAATCAGTCCTGAAAACCCCCTACAGAGACTGTGCAAACCTTATCACTATAACACTTTTCTTCATATAACTGTGTCTCACTGATTTTACATCGACATCCTTGACAAAGGATAACAAACAGTGTTATACCAATAAATAAACTAATGTACAGCTGTCAAAAAGGAGATACATGATGGATTTTGAATTCAAGATTTTCTTTCAAAAATATTAAGAACGTGTAAATCATCGAAAGCCAATAAAAATGGGTTAAAGATTTTAATATATTTTATTAATTTTGGTGTCTCAGTGAAAAATCCCACAAAGACCTGGGTGACCGCGCTATGCATGGATCCTAGGCTGATGCAAGACAGTATTTGAGAGTGTAATCATGCATTCAACAATATCGGTGAAAGGGCAGGGACGAGGTATACGTGTGGGTGCAGGTGGTTTGACCCGGTGGCATGGTGCCTGTCATGTGAACCTGCTGCTGAGGTGAAGTGATATGAAGGCCCTTTGAATCAGGGCCAGAATGCTGCCCAACAGGGTTTAGAGGGTCACCGTGGAAATGGGTGAAAGTGCACACATCTACAGAGCAAGGGTTAAAGCACGCAGCAGCTGATGTTTATTTGTCTGGGACCTGAAGGAGAAATCATTAAGTCACAACCTGGCTCCTATTTTTGTAGTTTGGGCCATCATTTCCAAAAATATATGGTAACATTGTTCTTAAGTTAAGGAGAGACACTGCAGGTAAATATGGTACTATTTTTAAAAGGTTGACCATGCAACATTTTCATTAAAAATTAATTATAGAGTTATACAAAAAAAATGTATGCAGAACTGTGGAATAAAAAGCCAAAAATCACCAGAAAACATTTCTGCGTATTTGCCTGTATTTGGGAATGTGGTGATTTTGCTACAACAGGGCAAGGAAGAACACAATAGTCGGAAAAAAAACACGTCATACTAACCCCCCGCATTGCATGTGTTTGTGAGGGGTTGGAGAGGTGCAATATCTGACTGTGTATTGCATTCTTCTTATTCATTAGTACCTTGAGCTGGTCCTCCGGGCCGGGGAAACTGGGAAAGGAGGGGCAGTGGTCCCAGGACTGGACAGACGCTGTTGACGCTGCCAGAGGGAGACGGGGTGGGAGACTGAGTGGGGGACGCCAGGGGACTCGTCAGCTGGGTGCTGGCCTGGACACGAGGGACAGAAAGAGAGGGAAAATATCAAATACTGTGTCATATGAGTACAATGCTCCTGATAATATGATAACATTGTCACGTCCACACCACTTTATTGTCAGCTGAAGACATTACCATTCCTCCTGTTGACCACTAGGGGGCATTTAAACACTTTTGAATATCTTGGAAAAGTCCATTCAAAAGTGAAACTTTCTTATATTCCAGATTCAATACACAAAGGGAAATATGTGAGTGAGATACAGTCTGCATTCATTAGATACTTTAAAACGTACACGGAACTTCCCCCACTGCTGGATAAGACCTGCATGTATATGTGTGTGTGTACCTGTGGAGTGTTGTCAGGTTTGTAGAGCTCCCCTGGCTTGCCGGGCCTTTGCTCTATGCTGTAGTACTTGCATGGGTTCCACTGGACCAGAGGAGGATTCTGGGAGGGCTGTGGTCCATTTGGGACGCTGAGCTGCATGACCATCACCCCAGGCCCGGGAGGCGGTACTCCTGAGAGAGTAAACACAGTTTGATTGATGATATTTATTAGTGACTACAGACCTAAAACACTGACAGGCCTTTGGAACAAAGCTTCTGGTTGACAAAATGTATCTTGACATACCTTTACGCAGGACAGTGTTAAGGTACTGTAAGTATGTTTATATTCATCACCAAGTTTAAATATGAGAAAAACTGCTAATTTAAAATGATCCCACTAACAGATAGTGTTAGTGGGACATGGGTGTAAACCTGGTTTGGTTTTATCTAGAACAAAAGGTACGAGTAGCAGACAAGTATCAGTTAGTATAGTACCGTAATTTTCGGACTATAAGCCGCAACTTTTTCCCCATTTTTCGACCCTGTTATTACACAGCACAGTATATGTTCTGTAGCTACTAGGGATGGGCGTTAGTAATCGAGTACTCCTCGTTTCAAATGAACTCGATTGGTGGATGATTTAGTGTCTGTAGCCTTTAGGCCGGCGGGCCGCCCCTATTTTAAAATGTTATATATGTGTACAAAACGGATAAAATAAAGTTTAACAAAATTTAATATTTTGATGCAAGTGCAATAAACTGAGCTTTGTGTCAAACAGCAACTGCTGTGCAGCCTGTGTTCTCCACGGCACCGTGGAGCTGAACACGGTCTCTCCTTTCTCCAGAACATTTTCAGGAATATAACTGTCTAATTATTTCAAAGCAGATGATAAAGTTACTCTCAGTTAGTAATGAGTAGACTCCAGGTGAGCATGCAAGGTGCTCTCCGCTTGGAAAGAAAAGTAAAGAAGAAGCAAGGCTTACTTCAGGCACATTTGCTCCGAGCCAACAAGAGTTAAGAAGCCTTCAATAGGGAATATGGGGATAGGGATGCTTTTTTTCTTTTTTTCTCCCCACCGCTGACCTACTCGATCGGTTTAAATTGTGGCCCGCCTATTTAATTACTTTCAGTGAGGACAATGTGTTTTAAACTTGTGGGAAAAAATCCTTAATATCATATGGCAACTGTGACTGTTTGACAATAAGCATTGAGCGCTTTATTGCGGTGAACCGGTATTCTGCAGACAGATGCGTTGCGTTCTAAAAATAGAAAAAAGTTTAACGAGGAATCGATTGATCCTCGAGGAATGCAAGCGATCACACGAGTAGCGAAAACACTACTCGTGCCCATCCCTAGTAGCTACAATTGCACTAAATGGTAACACTTGAATACGTTATGCATTTGTATTATCTTTAAGGCAGATATTTGAGAATTCTGGTGATAAACTGATGTAACACACACCTGAGTAAATGACACAATCAGATCACAAGCTAAATTGCATCATGGGGATAAACATTTGCTTAATGACAATTCGGGGCACAAGGCCTTTGCTAAATTCTCCGTAATTATTCCAATCCAAACATTCCCGTTTTAAGGACATCGATTGACAGGTTCAACTTGTTCACCCTGTGTCAGTATGAACTTTTGCCTGAAAACCTTTCCCCTAATTCTATAAAAAGGAGACAACTTACAACTCCACTATTAGTCAATACAGGGTTTGTAGGTTTGAAGGACACCATGACTTTGCAGGTGATGTTGGCATCTACCTCTGAATGACGCATAGTTGGATCACCATAAACTCAAAACAGATCAAAACAAAAATAAAGGTGATGTAATTTGTTTTGGAAGAATAGCTTGTTATAAATTGATGAAGACGGGTTTGGGAACAACACCAACATTTTTTACTCTGTTCTTGAGAATCTACACTTTTTAAAGAGGTTTATAAGACATACTTTGGACATCTCCAAAATTAAAAATACACTAAACGTTCAATTTGGAAGAATGAAGCTAAAAAATTATACAATTAATTAAACTACAGAAAGCTAAAATAATGTCTGTGTAGTTGTCACAAAATGTTTTACCAATGGCCACTTCACAACCTCTTGACACACCGTCTCACCTGAATATTGCTGCTGCAACTGTTGAGGGTTGCAAGGGGACGGCGACTGTGTGATCTGATACTGCTCTGAGCTGGGGGGCTGCAGGTAACCTACTGATGGGCTGCGGGAGAGACACATACAGAGGGTGAGAAAATAAATATGCAGTGAAACATTATTCACACATAAGATACTTAAACAACTTTGGTAGAGGATTAAGAAAATATAAATATTTTACATTTATAACACACACACACACACACACACACACACACACTTTCAGAAATATTTAAAAGTTCCTGGTAGCTACTTTAAATTAAAAAATAAAAATAAAGTTTTTCTAACAGATGTTGGTGAGAAGTATGTAAAAAAACAGGCATTTGTATACACATGATTTTTTTCCTACATACCTTGTGCTATTCTGCTGTGTGGGTGTGATAACACTGTAGTAGACAGGCATGGGCCCCTGGACAGACTGGCTGACTGGCACCATCACCTGCTGCTGGTACTGCTGCTGCACCACCTGCTGATTCTCATTTCCCACCGGCACCTGGAGCAGTGGAACAGCAGGGTCAAGAGAACAGAGAGAACGTTTAGGGACAAAGACTCATTAAACTAAAAAGAAGATGAGAAAAGACAGCCGGACTAACTGATAATGATGATGTCATTTTTTTTAATTTGATTTGATCAAACATTTGTTAAAAAAAATAAATAAATATATATATATATATATATATATATATATAAATATATATATATATATATATATATATATATATATATATATATATATATATATATATATATATATATATATATATATATATATATATATATATATATATATATATATATATAGACTGCATTTGTCTGTCCATTTACTTATACAGTATTGTGTCATGTTCAGGATAATTCGGAATAGCTTTAGGTAGATGTAGTCAGTGGTGTAGTGGGGGGTATACGCAGGTATACGGCGTATACCCACTTATTTTTCAGGCGACATTGCGTATACCCACTTCTAACGGCCGCGACTGCGGGACTTGTTGCCACCCGTCCCGTTTCCCCCGAAATTGTTCTCTTTTTTTCACCAGCTGTCCCGGGAAAAGAAAAATCTCTCCCGGGACACAATTTGTCCCGTTTTTTGGGGAAAATGCCAGAACCTCATTTGATTTCCTTCGTTCAGTAGTTCAGGCCTTTTCACACGGGCCGAGGCGTTTGTTTCGCCCACTAATGCATTCTCAATAGAGAGGCGAGCGGGCAGAGAGAAGGCGGCAAGCGTGCAGGGGCGGTCTTAACGATCTCGGGGCCCGTTTCAAGACCCTGTGGGGGGCCCCCCACATTTTTTTTGTATGAAAAATGCGTGTGCATGCTCCCCACAAAAATAAAAAAGATTGTGGAAACCAGTTGGTTCATAGACGGATTATGAGATTTAAAGTAAAATGCATCAATCTGATGCACTTTCAGAGGAAAATTTAGATTTAAATCAAATCTTGAGCTGCAGAAGGAACATTATTGTTCTTAAACAGGCAGCACTCTTTACTCTGCAACTGTAAAAACATTTCAGTAGATTGGTCTGCAGATCCATGTTATATGATGGAGGGGCCCATTGCAACAGATACAGGGTGGAAAGCTACTTTTTATGAACTGTATAGAATTTACACGTATAAAGCTTATTCCTGTATGTGTGTGGGGGCCTTAGAGGCCCCTCATGAAGCCCATAAGACATAGCTAATAATGCTTTTGTTTTGCACTTGCTTTTCTATTTTTCACCTGCTGGGGCCATGATGATTTATTTCCTATTCCTTTTTGGACCCTAGGCTGTTATTGACATGAGTGACTGAGCTCTTTGACAATGCGACATGTAAAGTTACTATCAGTATCTCTGGCTTAGTTTTCTTCTCAAAGTGCACCAGATTGATGAATTTTACTTTAAAAGGTTGAATTTTTTTCTTCCGGGGGAGCATTCCCCCGGACCCCCCTAGAAGGTCCAGGGTCCCCACCTCAGTCTCCCTATTTAGCCTACTGTGCAAACAGTGATGGTCCGGCAGACCGTAGCGGCAGTCAGCTGTCAGGACAGTGAACTCCCCCCCCCCCCCCCCCACTCGCACTAATGGCTGTAAATGGAGCGGACACGGAGGCTAAACATATAGCCGTTCTGCCAGCTACGCTCTCTATATCTTATATTCATGCATTAGGCCTGTGTTGGACCACTACTCACGAGTGGCTGTGTGAGGCAGCGCAATTATGGGAAATGTAGGACCGGCAAAAGCGGATGCGCGCGCAGTACAACTTAGAGTATACCCACTTCTCCAGGCACCACTACACCACTGGATGTAGTAAAACCGTAAACTCCCTCCTTCCGGTTCTGCTTAACACATAGCCACGGAGCAGTTAATTCACTGGGTCGTTCTTGTGCTATGGGAATATCTGGGCTATAATTACAGAGAGGGAGCCATTTTAATGGGCCATAAAATTCACATTATCCTTTTGGCAATGTCTATGTTTGCTTATTGTTTGCCTCCTTAACCCCCTGGAAAATGTAGTCATTTTTAAACTGCCAACACACAGCAGGGTTCAGACTAAAGCGCTGTGTGTTGCCCAAAGACACACCACACATAAAACGAGGCCGATTCCGTTGACTCAAAACACACTCACAAGTAACAGGAGTCTGACCTCTGGAATAATTTGACAGTCAAGCCAAAACTATTTACTACATAAAGGATAACTTTGAGTTTTTATTTTTTTGTTTGTTGCCACTTTTATGACTTTATGATATTATGAGGATGTACACATGATTATTGAAAGTGTATTCATCATTCAATCATGTTTATCACGATTCAACTAATACAAGTTTTCCTGACTCTTCAACATAAAATGTTCTCAGTGTGCAGCAGATGGAGCTGTTTAACCTGGTAAGAATGCATGGACACTGGTGGAGCTTCACTTTTCAGTTCACCATGCAGGCCTCATACACTGTGTGCACAATTATTAGGCAAGTTGTATTTTTGAGGATTCATTTTATTATTGAACAACTACAGTGCTCTCGGTCAATCCAAAATGTTAATGAACCTAAACCTGAATGTTTACGAAAGTAAAAGTGAGGTTTTGTCTTTCTTACGAGAATATATATAAGTGCACAATTGTTAGGCAACTATTAGTATGCAGAATTATTATGCAACTAAATAAAAAAACGAAAATCTTCCCATTTCACTTGTTTATTTTCATCTTTTAAAGTGAGAATAATAAAACTCAAAAAAAAAAATCAGTGACCAATAAAGCCACCCTTCTTTTCAATAACTGTCACAAGCCTTCCATTCATGGAGTCTGTCAGTTTCTTGATCTGTTGACGATCAGCTTTTTGTGCAGCAGCAACCACAGCCTCCCAGACACTGTTCCGAGAGGTGTACTGATTTCCTTCACTGTAAATATCCCGTTTAAGCAGGGCCCACAGGTTCTCAATAGAGTTTAAGTCAGGTGAGGAAGGGGGCCATGTCATTATTTTTTCATCCTTAAGGCCTTTACTGGCTAGCTATGCAATTGAGTACTTCGATGCATGTGATGGAGCATTGTCCTGCATAAAAATCATGGTCTTCTTGAAAGATGCAGACTTTTTCCTGTACCACTGCTTGAAGAAAGTATCTTCTAGAAACTGGCAGTAGGTTTAGGAGTTGATTTTGAGGCCATCTTCAACCCGAAAAGGTCCAACTAGCTCATCTTTAATAATACCAGCCCATACCAGTATCCCACCTCCACCTTGCTGGCGTCTGAGTCGAAGTGGAGCTCTGTGTCCGTTACTGATCCAGCCACGGGCCCATCCATCTGGTCCATCAAGAGTCACTCTCATCTCATCAGTCCATAAAACCTTTGAAACATCTGTCTTCAGATATTTCTTGGCCCAGTCTTGACGTTTCAACTTGTGTGTTTTGTTCAGTGGTGGTCGGGTTTCAGCCTTCCTTACCAAGGTAATGCCTCCAAGCACTGAACACCTTGTACTTCTGAGCACTCCAGGTAGGTTGCAGTTCTGGAATATGGCAGAACTGGAGGATAATGGGTTCCTGGTAGCTTCACGTTTGATTCTTCTCAAATCTTTGGCAGTTAATTTGCATCTTTTTTTGTCAATACGTTTCTTGCAACCTTGTTGGCTATTTGCAACAAAACGTTTGATGGTTCTGTGGCCACGCTCCAATATCTTAGCAATTTCAAGAGTGCTGCATCCCTCTGAAAGACTTTTTACAATTTTTTACTTTTCAGAGTCCGTTAAATCTCTTTTTTGGCCCATTTTGCCCGAGAAAGAGAAACTGCCTAATAATTATGCACACCTTGATATAGAGAGTTGATCTCCTCAGGCCACACCTTAACTCATTACACAAATACACATCACCTGGTATGCTTAAATCCAATAAGCACTTAGGTTTATACAGCTTGAAGTTGGGATATATGCATAAAAATTATGATATGGCCAAAATCCTCACTTGCCTAATAATTGTGCACACAGTGTATATACAGCACTTAGTTATTTTGTATCCCTCATCAACAAGCGTCCTACAGCCGTGCTAATGTCCGTACCTGATATGATGGCATCTGTGGGTACTGAACCATTATGCTTTGCATCTGTCCTCCCATGCCGGCCCTCTGGGAGTTGATCAGACCGGGGTTCTGGGGCTGCTGCACGCCCATCATGCCTTGGTAGCTCGGCTGCTGGCTGGGCATCATGGTCTGGAGACCTGGTGAGATAGGGATTTTAGAGGGAAGAAGAATAGAAGAATGTGCTTTTTACCTTGAAACTTATTTTCTTTTCTTTTGTTTGATTTAGCTGCTATTGTTAAAGTTTCTTTGAGCATCATAAAAAGCGCTACAGAAATCTAATGTAATATTGGTATTTTTAACTTTAAGGGTAAAATAACTGCACAACAGGCTCTGTGTTGGTATAGAGGAAAACAAGTACTCCTCAGTAATTTATTCTCAAAGGCTAAAACTGCGGCAACGTATATAATTGCACACAATACCACAACAAATCTCTCTGGGCAACATTTTTTTTAAAGAATACCTTATAAAAAGGAGGATGTTAAAAGCACTTTAATTGCACAAATATCAATGGTTTCACAATACGAACGTATCTGTAGAAGACCTCGGAAGCCAAATGGGATTTATATCAATAACACTTCAGCAGCTTTAACTGGAATTCATTCAGAACAGTTCTCAGTTCACATTTTTGATCTTTTCTCAAGTATAAATCCTCATCATAACAAAACTCATATTTTAAACCAGACAGGAGCCATGGGATTGATGCAAGGCCTGCTGACTGTTGCGTTGGTCCATGTGGATTTGGCAGGCCTCCACTAAGAGCCAGAGTCTATTCAGGTTATCAACAATGTCTATCTGTCATGTGCTGTATACACACACACGCCACCAACCTTCACAGAACACTGATGAAAGTGGTCTATGGAAAAAAAAAGGAGAGAGCTCTATTTTTGTCTGAGCATATTTGACTTGGCTGAACAACCCATTGGCAACGTTTATAATCGACCTTTCACCTGGTAGACTTCAAGCAGAGTAGGATTTATTTTTGCTGAAGGACGACCTAATACAAATATAAAACCAAATGAACTGTACATGTGTATTGATTTGATCTGGATGGCGCCTCAAATTGAGAAAATATACTCAATATAAATATATTCATAAAAAGAAGTGTATGTTAGGAAACCCTGATATTACATGTAGTTACTTGTATGCAACCATTCAGTGTTAATGAATGCAGCATAACATAAGGTACTGACCTGACTGCTGTGTGGGCTGAGGCATGGGTTGTGTGCGCTGGGCAGGATAAGACACCTGGTGGGACATGGGCTGGGTCACACGGTACTGCTGGCCCGAGCTGGGATACTGACCAGGAGGGTAGTATGACACCTGGATCTGATGAGAAACAACAACAAGAATGACTTTGAGAATAATAAACACACAAAGATGAGACAAGAATATCTGTTGATGAAACACAGTTTCTTCAACCTTGTGCTTGTGCTATTTTTCACGTCACTGACAACAGATTACTCTTTGGTGTTTTATTATTCGTTTTAATATTATGATGTGCATTATTTAGCCACCAATATTCCAAAACCCAAGTAAATCATGAGCGTACTACATTTATTAAAAAAAAAAAAATTGCATTGTCCATGTGATTTTCATAGGACATCGTTGACATGTGAACCACAACAGTAAAGAATTGGGTCGGAAAATCAAATAAATGAGTTGATATAACTTATAACTATATTATAACTCAATATATAAACTTAACATACAATTATTGATTATTGAAGATACAAGGTAATGCCTAAATAACTCCATTGTGCTGCTTCCTTGTTAGTGTGCAACAGTGATGTGCACAAGCATGAATAATCAACAGAAAGTATCTAACTATGTACAACAGTTACAGAGGTTGAGGAACTGCAGAAAGTTGACGCTTCAACAACTCTCGGCTTATACAACTGGGCTAAATGCAGCACACAGAATTCATAAACTAGACATCAAATGGACAAACAGAGAAGAAGTTGAATGTTGAGAGAAAAGCTAGTTCCTGCCTCCACCTTTATCTGCATACATGACGTCATTCAGCCCATCTAGAGGCTGCAGCGCTATCAATATTTGCACTCTTGTAACACTGTGAAACCGCCCACACATTGAATATAACCCAGCGCATCTTCCTTTCCCAGCCAATGCCGTTTATACAAGTATGGAGATCTAAGAGGGGGGATAATATTGGATGGTGTGTAGGGTGATGAAAGGCGATATATACACATGAGGTCAGAGCTTGGAACTACAAAATAAAAGCGCAGAGAAAAAAAATACATAAAAAAAGAAAAAAATATATAGAAATAGAAAAAAAATATGTGCAAACCATTTGTGAAATTGCAAATAGTAGCAAAGACAAGATTTGTATACAATTCAAAGTCCCATAATCTAGTACCACAAGTATTAAGTGCTTGTATGATGTTATTGATACGGTGCGTTACAGGGATACTGACCTCGGAATCCCTTTATTACATACACAACATTATTGCCAATTTTAAACTTCTGCTAAATAGACTATCCTCCCCTACAACTTAGCCTCACAGCAACATTACAGGGCCTAATGTCTCCTAAGGGGTGTTTAATGGCCAGGTCAATTTATTTCCCTCTCCTCAAATGAATTATAATAACTACTTTATGGATCCAAGTAAAAGCCAGAGGGGTGGGGAGAAAAAGAGTGAGACATAAGAGTGAAAAGAACTCATTATCTTCACTCTGTGTATCGCTGGCGGACTGACCGAGACAGAGCTGGTGAAGGTGACGCACGGTGAATCCTGCTACTTCACAAGAATCACAAGCAATCAATTTCACACCTAACTCAAAAAGTTTACAAACTAATTTATTTCCTGTAAAGGAATTTCCAATTTAATAAGTAATAAAAGGTTTAAAAAAATCGTATTGCACATATTGCAATTAAACATGAATGAAAAATAAAGTTTCCAGGCATAAATTAATAATGAAGGAATATTTAATGGGGATTAAAAGTGAGCAGTTAATGTAAAGGTGTACTCTGCCTGTGACAAGTACTAAATGATATAGTTTTTTCCAGGAAAACATGGAATTACTTAATACATTCCAGACTTTTAGAACATGACAATACCACAGTGCCGGGAAGGTGAGGTCTTATAATAATAAAATATTTCACAGGTATACTAACCATCACTTTCTATCATTATTATACAATACCTACACATGCCTTCATTTAAAAACCTGTGTAGACTGGCATACCTGTTGAGGTGGGGGGGCCTGCATGTAGCCCTGTGGGGGTGGGGGTGCCTGCATGACAGGCTGGGATGGCGGTGGTGGTGGAGGTGGAGGATGGGGATGTCCCGTGGCGGGCTGGTACCCAGAGGGAGGAGCCATGGGCTGGCCCGTGGTGGCCATGATGTAGCTGGTCTGAGGAGGGGGGTGCTGGGTCAGGACTGTGGGAGCGGCCTGGTACATGGGGGGAGGCTCCGGGTTCTCACTGGAGCCCTGCCGACTCAGCGTCATCTGGCTGTACTGGGGCGCCAGCTCATCTCCCTGGAAAGATTATGAAATGATTTCATTGGTTAGTTTTGATTAATACATATAAAAAGTACAAGGATTACATTATTATAGTGACATTTTACTACAATTAACACTCGCAAAATCCTGCATTCGCACCATTCATGTTTTTGCATGTAAGCATCATTATCAGTACTTGTTCTATTAGTCTGTTCTGTACAGGTGACATATTTTTCATGTCTGTCCATCCTGGGAAATGGATCCCTTCCTCGTTCCCTCTCCCTGAGGTTTCCCAATCATTTTTCACCGCTAAAAGATTTTCCGAGCTTAGGGAAGAGGGTGTCATATTGTGTACGGACTGTGAGGCCCACTAAGGCAAATGGATGTTAGCGATATTGGGCTATAACATTGTTAGCTGGAAAGGCTAACCTATATATGTCAACAAAGTTATTGATCATGACATCAAATGAGTTAAAGACCTGTTTGCTGCCATATCTCTTTGTCAGCAAGAAACTGTGTGAGGCAATTGGAAACATGAGTATTAAAGCAGCTACGAGTAACATTTAAATATCTTTTAAACAGCCTCATGTCAGGGTTCAACATAACTTTTTTTTCCTACTGGCCCGCCGGGCCAGTGGATCCGAATTTTACTGGCCCCTTGTATATTTTCACTGGCCCTGCACACACTTTTTTTTCTTCATAATTTAGTGTCAATTATTATAATACCTGTATTAGAAAAATAACCAGATCTAAAGGGAATATCTATACTGTAACAGTATAGATATTCCCTTTAGATTTGGTTATTTTTCTTTTAGTTAATTATATGAAATGTTGATATTGCTCAGACACATAATATAAAACCAGGCAAACATATTGAATTTGAAGCCTACAACTGAAAGTATGTTGAAAGAGTGGGCCAGTATTTTAAAGTCCAGTAGTTTGATGGTTGTTTTTATTCTTGAATTTGAGCAGTTTAATGAATAGTTCACCTGCAGAAGTCATGTTCAAACATTAAAAAAAAAATAAGAGTTGAAGGTCTGATCATTCTTTGTGGTGTGGTAGGCTGTTTTTATTACTTTCTCATTTCGCATTAGGGATGTGAATGTGTCGACCGAATGACCGGTTTTCCACTTGCGCTCAAGTTGACTTTAAAAATAGAATAGAAATCCGAAAATCAGTGGGTTATGCCGTTTTTTTAATGGGAGATTTCACCGTATATGGGAGTTCACGTCTGGTCGTGAGCGCGCTGCAGGAGTGTCACTTCTCCATGAAGTGTCAGCTTCACATAAGAGTCCGGTGTGGGACCATTTTTTCAAACTATTGATAAAAAAACAATGCAGTGCAAAATATGCAGCATAAGTTAAACGCTCGTCTAAGACTGTGACGTTAAATCACCTTAGAAACACACAATGCCTTCGTCCGATCACAGCAGCGTTTCACCGTGCGATCTCGCCAGCTAGTGAGCCGTCGCGCAGATGAACTGTGGTTTGTGGCTAAAATAATAACCGGGGATATTCTCCCCGTTAGTGATTTCAATGGGAAAGACTTCCGCGATCTGATTGAATGTCTCGAGCCTGAAAACACAGTGCCAAACAAACTGCGCGACTATAGGAACTGTACAGTGAGCGGAGTCCCTCCGTTCGTTTCTGTCTACAACCGACACAATCACCGGAGACGCATTCACAGCGTTTAAATAACGCCTCTCATTTGTATTACCATTGGGGCTTGGATGCAAATACTGTAACATTACAGCGGCAGATAAAGGAAAAGCGCAGTTATCATTTTCTGCACCTCAACCTCTGCTGTGGGAAGAAAGAAAGGGGGCAAAGCAAGTCGATTGATTTGTCGACTCGCAGGCGGAAGGTAGGCAGCTCTGCCAACGGAGCGAGAGTGTACCCGCTTGTTGCTCCGCCTGTCAAAACGCCCACGCATCGTTTGTCCACGGGCCTTTCGTTAAAAAATATAATTTATATTAGGTTTATTATATTGAGTCTTAAATAAACACTGCTTTCATTCCGACTCTCAACGCGCATTTCAATGAACCATGATATAGTCTACAAAAAGATACTGAACTGTGATTGGCCAGTCACTGGCCCGGGCGGGCCAGTGACTGGCCAATCAACTTGCCCTGCATATGATTTTACTGGCCCCGGGCCATCGGGCTATACATTATGTCGAACCCTG
This sequence comes from Ammodytes marinus, assembly GCF_949987685.1. Taxonomy (NCBI): domain Eukaryota; kingdom Metazoa; phylum Chordata; class Actinopteri; order Uranoscopiformes; family Ammodytidae; genus Ammodytes; species Ammodytes marinus. The sequence goes on along the minus strand of NC_137233.1, from coordinate 8,231,340 downwards.
ATCATGTTTCCTCTCATAATCATAAATTACCTTTAACAGCAAACGAGACCATCAGTGCAAAGAAAGACGTTTTTATATAGTTTTTATTACTGCATTTGGTCTGGTCGCACACCCAGTCCGATTTTCGGTTCACGAGTGCATGCTCTATGGTCACATATCTTATTGGTCGCAGATTTCAGTGTGGCACTGCAACGCGATTTGAGAAGCCTATCCCTCCAGGTGAGGGAAGGGGAGCGGGAGCCTTGTTTGAGACAGTTGTTTGTCGTCATAATGACTGATAACGGGGCTGAACCATCAAAGAAAAAAAAAGAAAATGCAATGAAGAAAAGCTAAAAGAGAGAGATAGGCGGGCGGGAGGGCGTTGCCAAGCAACGTATACACAATTTCACGGGAGCGATCTAGACTGCAGTGTTTACTCATAAATGAATGAGCGATAGCCTACTAAAACAAAGTTTACTTTGCCTCACCAGCATCATCAGATGACCATTATTCATCTGAAATAGTCATTATTTACAACAACATAAACACATTACCTCATCGTGATCCATACTAACTGCCGTCTCTCGTTCATTCGCTTTCTGTGAGGACACGTAATCTTTCAGCTCCGTGAGAGGTGACACTGCATCAACTCATTGCAATCAGGTGTGTGTAACACTGACTGGCATTAGTTGATGCTCTGTCACTAACCACTCTCACAGAGCCGAAAAGAGTCCGGTGCCCTCACACTTTCAACACACGGACATGCACTATATTGCTTCCTGATCATTTGAATCTTGCACGCCCGGCACGAGCTAGAAAACAGCTTCACGACAGCTGGCGTCGTAAAAATACTACCGCTTTTGTCCAAAGGGGCCGCCAACGTGCCATGTTACTCGTAGTGGCTTTAAAGAAGCACTGTGACATTTTGGAAAACACCCGTTTACAATCTTACAAAGAGTCAGAGGAGATAATCAAAACCAATTTCATCTTTTTGCAATTGAGTACAATACAAATTGCATTTGGCAATCCTGTACAAAACAGAGGCGACTCATCGTGGCTAGATTGCAAGCTACAGTTAAGAACAGCTAGGTTGTTGTTATTCACATCTGACTGTGGGTTTGAAAGAAAACAAATATTACAACTTGCGAACAGGAAATAGTGAACAGAATATCTTGCCCCAAGTTAATCCTCTCAAACAGGGTGAGATTAATACAAAGCCTGATAGAAAGTATTGACTGAAAGTCAGCTTAATACCAAACTTATGTAAATGAGAAGTGCGTATGAGAGCGCAAGAGTTAGAAAGAATTAAAAAAAGCTCAATGCGGCATGTGAATGAGTCAGTAATGCGGTCTTTAAATTAAATTATTATGTAGATATGACGCTACAAGAGGTGTCAGTACCATTGTGTACTGCTGGGGAGGAGAAACTGGCAGGAGAACCTGGGGGCAGGAAGGGCTGGAGTAGGAGACAGGTTGAGAGGGCTGCAGAGCGGCCACCGGCTATACACACAGCGCCAGAACCAAGGAGGAAATATACAGGCAGAGCAGAAAGAAAGAGTGGAGCAAGCCAGAGAGAGGGAGGGTGTCAGAAGTAAAGGGACAGAAGGGAATAAAAAGAAATGAAGATATAGGAAAGATGTGGGTTAGAACACAGAGGAAAAGTTGTTAATAAACAGATGGATAAACATTTAGTTTTTTAAATATGATGCTTAAGCAATAGAACTGAAAGGGAATTGTTATCAGTATTACTCAAGAGAGAAACAAGAGAGGAAATGTGTGTAAGTAAATAACTTACTGTTGCTTTAAGTACATTTTAATCTGGTTTATTTTGGACAAATACAAAATAAAAATAAAAGTTCTATTGACCACCGGATTATATTCAATCCTCTGTAACTTGAGCGTGTGTCCTAATTTTTACTGATATGGTTGACATAAATGCAGGAGGTGAAGGTACATACCTGGGCAATCATGTGGTTGCCCATTGGGTGTTGCTGTGGTGTGGGCAGCAGGGCAGTCTGAGGCAGAGCCTGTGGCTGAGGCTGTGATGGGCAGGGCAGTAGGCTGCGGCTAGACTGAGAGGCTGCAAGAGGGACACACATATAAGGATATACTAATGGTAGGCCTACTGATACAGAGGAACACATGATAGATACAGGCATTTTGCGAGCGCATGCGGGCGGCATGTGCATTTGTTTAGGAAGCGAGAGAAAGAGAGACTGTAGGATGCACCGCAATTAGGTAATGTATTTAAATGTGACTGAATAATGGTAATATGTCGATGATGAAGCAAAGTTAACTTTGATTTAGTAGTGTTTGGGAAACAAAGGTTGTTCCTGTCTGCTGTAAAGCAAAGGCCTTAATAAAAATTATATAAAAATAATAATTTTTGCTAATTGTCTCATTTGCAGTTACATGTACATGTACTGTATGATCATCAGTCTCTCTTAGGATGTTTAAGTAGCAATCATTTTAATGAATAGTACAATCTAACGTTGACATATACTGTACTTAAGGCTTCCCTCCACGGTTCTTACCAGAGCGAGAGCCTTTGCAGCCGCCCTGTGAGCCTTTGTTGCTGCCCAGGCTATCCCCTCTGGTGAGGATGGAGATGCCTGAGAAGCTGCTGGCCTTAGTGACGGGAGGCCGGAGGGTTCGGTTGGAGCTGTCGGAGTCAGTGCTGCTCCAGGGCCGGGGCTCCAGGCACTTCATGTCACTGTCTGTGCTGCTCTGACGACTGCTGGACGCCCGGCTGGAGCTCTCACGGTTCCCTCTGAGAGAAGACAGAGAGACACAGAGGTGAAATGAAGGGGATAAAATGGAGGATAGATGTATTAAAAAGGGGGAACAGAAGAGGTGACGGGAGAGTTAAGTTGTAGCAAGTGAGAGATGTGCACAGAGAGCAAGAGTAGAAGAATTCAGAGGACGAGCGAGACATGAATGTGTGTGTTTTTCAAACAGGGAAGAATGTAGGTAGAAAGAGAAAAAGAGGGAAAGTCAAAGACAAAGTGGGACAGATGGGGAGAGCAGAAGCAGAAGAGCACAGTAAGGTCATCGACAAGTAGAGAGGATACACTTTGGCAGGCTTTTGGATGGGGCATTCAACACAAATGCATATTGGCTCGTTTAGTGAAACCACAATACAAAAACTCAGGCAACAAACATTATTATTTTCAACATACAACCCCACACACACATACATTCTCACACACACACACACAAACCCATCCACATAGGAAAACATACATGCAGGGGAGGAAAAGATGCTCCGGACAATCAACACTGGGGTGTGAGAGGATATTACAGTGACACCAGAGGAGACAAACTTAAATTAATTCAACACACAAAACAAAACTTAGACAAAAGAAAACAAAAGAAACGAGGTGAAACAAGACACGCATACGTCTGTAAATTAATACTAGATGTTCATCGACACTCAGACAGTAAGCGCAGATGTACATCAACACTCAGATTCACGCACCCTATCTACAAAATATCCACTCGCTACCACTTGTTCACCACAATGGTTCTTTAAAACTATATTGCTGTATACACACACTGATTGCGTTGTTGTGATGCTGTCACCCTGGATAAGGGGAGCTGCCAAGAAAACCAATGATCACACTGTAAGCGCACTGTGAGGGAAACCCATCCATCAGTAGTGAATGATTGGGTCTGGCATTCACATGTCAGCATTAATAATATTGGTGTTCCATTTGACATGTTTGACTGTGCTTGTGCTTGCAAATGACACACTTTAAAAAGAAAAATGAACAAAACATAAATAAAATGAAAAATGCTCTATGTGGCGTTAAGTTCAATGTAAATAAAAAGCTTTGCAGGTGAACAGAGAGCTACAAGTCTGCATTGAAGACAGTAGTGTAAAAATAAATAAAAAAGAAAGCCAAGTCAGCTGCTTTTTTCCATCCTCTTAGAAATGGAAGAGGGATATGAGCATGTATGTGTAGAAATTAAATTCAGAACATGCAAGGCCGAGAGTGGGAATCTCCATGACGAGTACAGGGCTGCGTGTATGGCTTTGTAAAACCCGAGCGATAGTGAGCGGCGTTTGAAGGTGGATGCGGCTGATAAATATTTCAGAGAGACTGTAATTAATGGAGGATCTATTTGAGTCTTCTCTCCGCACAGTCTATTTTAAGGAAGGGTGGGTGCTCAGCCACTCTCTGTGAAGGGAGGGCGGCGCACGCATGTTCGCTTCGCTCTGCAGACAAAGATGACAGCAGGATGAGCGGGAGGAGGAGGGATTCTGCTGTTGATCACATGATTTTTCCTCTCCACACTCTCCTCGATGACAGCATTCCCCCCTCACATACACAAAGAGGGGTAGAAGGGAAGCTGAGCTGTATTTAAGTGCGGCCATTATTCTCAGTCTTTAACTCAATTAATCCGCGTCTCACAAAAGGAGCTTCTTGTTTTGGTTCATTAAAGTTAAGGCGGTGGTTTAATGGCGTTCTTAGTTCTCAGTTTAACAGCAAAGAGGGATACCTTATATGGTTTATATGAATGCTGGGATTCGGATGCTAAGCTAATTTAGCGGTGAAAGGTGAAAAGAGGATATGTTTGGAAACTTAGCGGAAAAAAGGTTGATGACGTAAAATTACAGTCTTATATTTTCTTATTTTCTTTGTAGTAACTCAACTTCAACAGAACTATTGCAGAGATGTACTGCTTACTGATGTTAATACGCAACAGGTGATATGTTAACAAATATTACAAGACTAAGTCAACCACAAAACAAACAGGTAACTGTTGAAGTGATGCAGTTACTTGGTATCATATAATGTATTTGACGGTGATTGGGTGGAAGGGAAAGTATCAGTCCCCATGGAAACCACAAAGCAGCCATGCATGGGCAATGGGAAGCCCCACGGTGCAATTCTGGAATAGCCATCAATCAGCCAAAGATATTTTTTACAATTATGGAAAAAAACACAAGTCACCACTATTATCACCAAACCACTTTCAAAAAATGGGCATGGCAACACACAAGTCAAAGTCAGCAGCACCCCAATACCTAAAGATCTGCCTCCTCTTTTGAGAGCTAGAGCAGTAGCCCTCAGTGGAAAATCTGTTGGGGTTAACATTAGGAGAAAATGCTAAGGTTACAGGACTGGATGGAGAACAGGAGAGGGGTTTAGGGGAGGGTGGGGTAATGAGGGGGTTGGCACAATGGAAAAACTTTTACCCCTGAAAAGAAATAAAAAAAATGCAAACATGGCAAAAACCTTGACTGTTGAAAAGCAAATGCTTCATATTTCTCCTCCATCAGCATAGTATGTCCTAATCTTTCAACCTCTATGGCCAGGGTGCCTAGGGATGGATGCTGACTGTTACGGCTGTGTGAGCTAACTTATTTCAAAAAACAATTTGTTCCAGTACACCTGTACCAGTACCTACAAGTATTTCTCAAAGACAGATTGTCCCAGAAAACAACCCTTGGCACAGGAGACTTATTTAAGGAAATGTATGTGTATCATTTGCCTGGAAATGAAAACAACTTAAGTGTCAAATAAAGATATCTCTTTTACAGCTAACTGTCATTTGAAGACTATATGAGGGCTAGATAGTTGCAAGTGGCTAGATTTTCCAAATAGAAAATCACTATATAGTCTGTGATATGTCTTAATGTTGAGGGTTCTACCTTTCATAACTGAAACATAACAAGCAAAACAGTAACTTAGGGAGAAATATGTCAAAGGATGAAGTCTTATAAATTGCACACATTATAGTTGCCAGTAGAATGCATCATCTTACCTGTTGTCATTGATGTATCCATTTTGAGAGGACTGTAAAAAAAAGGACACCTGCACATTATGAAATGCTTCATTCATCCAGGAACACTTAAAACCAACATTTCCTGCATGTCAACCTTAGTTTTTACTTTTCTGTGACTTTTGCGGATTTTCTTGCCAAATGCTGTGGTTTTACCTCCTCAAAAAAATCCTTCTTTGAATGAACTGTTAACAACTCTACACAAGTAGAGATTGCTTTGTATAAGTGGCTCACAGGTAGAAGATATGGGAACAAACTATTAAAGTAGCCACCAGGAGTTTTCAGTTTTTGTTGATTGTAGCGGCACCTTTGGACAGAAGCGGTAGTATTTGTATGTGGCACTCTAAATTAACAGGAAATTGGACCTGTGCAAAGGCATTTATTAGATATAAAAATAGTGTTTTCGCAGATGGTCTCGTTTGTCGATACAGGTGATTTATGATCAGAGGAAAAATTAAGACTGTTTGATAGGCATTTAAAAGTTCCGCATAAGAGGTTTAAAGTATAACTATTACTACGTTTCATTATTCCAGTTATTAAACAAAGAGTTCCCTTTGTTCTCTATAAATACTGACTTCTCACAAGTCAAAAGGAGCTGGTTGTAACAGCTGATGATTAAGAAATATAAGTCAGTTATAATGTGTCTCCCCCAGTGTTATTAACCTTGTCCAGGCCCAATACTTACTTCTCGGGCAAAGATCCGGTCTCGTACCCGCTGATACTCTTCCTCTCTCTCTTCAATGGACTTGCTTCGTCGCCCGTCCTGCAGAGGCACACGGATCTAATATTTTGGGAAAACAATAATATTGGGAAAATTACAGCTACAATCTAAGATGCAATATTTACAAATATATACTGACATTTTATGCAAACACATGTATAGTCACGCCAAGTGTGAAGTGCTGTTCAGATAAAAAGCAACAAGTCATGTGATGACATTAGTAGCATACAAGGGGAAGCAGCTGCCTGCTGTCATAACAAAACAACAGAATAAAAACTCGGCAAAATGAGTGTTTTGAGGCACGGAATCAGCGTCAAAAGGTTTAACACCACAAACGTGTTAGAACACTTGCAGAATCATCACACAAAAGGAATATGACATTATGCACAAGCATTAGGCGCCAAAGAAAAGTGTCAATGAAAAAAAAAAAAGACGATTGTTGGAGGAATGAATAAGCGTCTTGCTTCCCACACCAACAAAGCAAGCATAGTTGGTCAAAAAAAACATCTAGTCTCGATGCTTCTTTTAGAACCTCAGGAACTAATGAAAATAATGGATACTAAATATTATTTGGTTGACAAATGTCATGTTTTACAATGCAGCCTACCTGATTATCATCCTTGTCCATGCTGGCATCATCTCTCTTAAGGATGAATTTCTTCTGGAAGTCCATGTTACGTTCGTCCTTGATGTGTTCAGAGAACCTTTGTTCTGGGCTGTAGAACAAGCAGAAAAAAGCAGACACGATTAAATGTGGTTCCGCAGTCAATTCTAGATTGGGTTTCGTGTAGCTTTAGGACTGCAGCTGCTGAAGTCTGGACCAAAGTCAGGAACTAGACTCACATGCGTGTGTTGCCCGTCTTGTTGATGATGACGGCCTTGCCTGTCTGGTCTACATTGTGGTCCATGCCGAAATAGGCAGCCACGCGGTGCAGCAGCATACGGTGATAAGAAGTCATCTGGGGAAACTTCTTATACTGGTTACTGCAGAAGAAAAAAACAAAAATTTGTAAGTAAGATGTATTGTTTCAGAACTTACACTACATTAGTATGTTTTTGTCTTTGTTGAATGTCGTTTCAATTTTCTAAATGTGCACAAGCATTTTTAATAATTGGACAATATTTGCACTACAATGGATTCTGCAAAAAGAAAATCCAATACATTTTTCATGCAGCTGCTCTCACACAATAATTATCCACTAAAATGAACTCTGAGGTGTTTGACAAGCAGTACAATTCATTTGACTCAGTGTGCAATACATGATTTACTGCTTTTAGACAGATTTCAAAACATAATACCCAAGTCTGATAACACTATTTTGGTTACAGTGGAACACAAGAGTCCTAAACAGAAATAATCAGCCTAAATTTGCCCCATGATATTAACGTCAACAGCCATATTTATGTCGTTCGTTACCCCAGCTATCTATAAATAAGAAGCAATGGGTGTAGAAGGGCTAAATTTAAATACAAGAGAGTGGTTCCGCAGAGCGTGGCTTACTTGTCGTCATTAATGAACTCCAGGATATCTTGTTCTAGTTTGAGCAGCATCATTCGATCCCTGTTGGGCAAAAGAGGAGACAGTTCAGAAGGGGGGAGCGGGGAGTGGGTCATTGACTAGACAGCAGCAACCGTAAAAACCAAAGATTAAAATTATAATCAATGGCAATAATTACACTGGTCAGTTTGAACATTATTTATTTAATTGTGCCACATGCAAACAAATGCATATAAACGACCAGCTGTATCCTATCATTCTCATGTTTTTATTCATTTTTCTGTCGTTATAGCAGTAGATATACAAGTTAACCGTTTGTGGCAATCGCATACCTGGGATTGTTTTTCAGTGTGTTGACCAGAAACTCATGAACATCGATGCCCGTGGAGTCAGTGTATTCCTGACTGGAGTCTAACGGAGAGGAGAAAGGAGGAAAAAGTCAGACAAGAGCAATGAAAAAGTTGAGAGACAGGGCAGCAACGTAGAGTGACACTTCCTTAAAGTGCAGGGGAGATGGAGGGAGATGAGTCAAAATGCCGCTAAGCATAGCTCCTAAAATGGCACCCCAACACACACGCAAGCGACATTCCAGATTGTTCAGGGAGGATAAACATAAGATAGCGTGAGACACTAGCTCACTGTTCAGTACACTCTTCTTCAGGGGATCGTTTAACACTGTTTTTTTAACTACACTAGACAGTCGGGCTAGTCATTTGATCTCAGATCCTAATAAAGGCTGAGGGCAGAGAGAGAGAGTTTGGTAGGTAATTAAAAAAAGAATAGGGAGACTGTATACTTGAGGGAAAATTTGCTTGAGAACATAATAATTAACAATACACTGGACATCATATTTACATGTCACAGTCATGACAAAAACTTTTAAAAATGACTAATGTGAGACATTTGTTGTTGCCATTTACACATCATTTGTTTTAGGGTAAAGACTAAAAAGATGTGTAATGTGTATGAAATAGCATTGTAACAGGTATAAATAGGACTAGAACAGCGGGCTACAACATGCATTTAAGTTTGAAAGTTGCATCTTACCACGTGACAACATCTTCCGCGGAGTCTTGTCCTTCTTGTCCTTCTCTTCATTTTCACATTCGTCCTTCGAGGATTTCTCCTCTTCCTTGTCTGATGGACAGCTGATGTGAAGCTGGATGATATCCTGGAAAACCACATTCCATTGCTATGAAAAAAGACGGTCACATTTTGAATTCTAATATTGTTTAGTCTATTAAGCCTCATTAAGCCTACATCAGCTGGTCTACATGTAAATAATTGCGAGCTACGCCTAACGGATGGGTATGGACTAGGGTTAGAGTGAGGGGTTAGAGGTTAGAGGCTAGAGGCAAGAACAGTACCGATTCTGGAAGTCCATCATTGGGGAACGGACCAGAGGACTCCTCACACACTGCCAGACTCCGTACCAGCTTCAGTTTGGCATTAGACTGAAACAGAATCACACAAATATATATATAAATAAGGCTCATAGTTTTTATTTTTCAGGGATTTTAACTAAAAACTATTAAATGTTTGAAATGTAGCAAATCAGTTTTCATCCCAGTTTTATGCAACACATGCACCTGATGTTTGCTGTTTTTCTAACAATAATATAAAGTGAGGAAAAAAGGGGGAGCAATGCAAATGATCTGCTGATAAAGCAGAGTACTACATGGATTGGATCGTATGACAATATTGACGATTATTTTTTGTAGTATAGAACAAGTGTAAAACTAATTTCACTTTTAGTCCATGAGTTTCAATTTCAGGCAGTTTTTTTGAATAGTAAACAAAGTACTAACCCTATCATTCGTTTCATAACACACGATATGAAATACAAAAAATATATGATATAAAGCTGTCTATTCTGTACAGCGCCACAGGTTGAATGCTGCTGTTCAGCTGCATGATGATGTGAAGGGAGATTTATGTGTTTACGAATTTATACAACGTCAGAGGCAAGACTTTGACCTACATCCAAACTGTGTGGCAGGAACAGGGTGAAGAGCTATGTCACTCTGAATGTACACAAGAGCATTTCAGAGATGGTCTGGAAGAAAAGAAATTAAATAATCCACTTCTCAGAGTAAATAGAGTCAAAGCCTTTTGCCAAAGCCGATTGTCCACACAGTCGGTTGAGGTGATCTTGACCGTTGGCCGTAAAACACCGACTAGACACTAGTCAAGAGGCTTAAGCAGGACACAAATCAACTCCACGCTGTATCACACACAGCAGTCTCCTCGGGATTGTAAGGCATCTTAAAATCAGAGATAAGACCGACAGTCTGACTTCTTAATAAACTGTTCCACAACTCAGTTGATGATATTTATTTATTCAGTGAATATGCTCTTGTTTTTGACTGGTTATACTCTTTATAAACTCTATTAAGTCTATTTTTCCTCACCATTGCCTTACTTAGGTGACTCTTAACACATCTACTTTTAACCCTCTCATGGGATTTTAGATTTTAAGCCAACGATAAGGAGCTGGTCCAGTGCAGTTAAGAGGATTAGAACGTTAATAATGGAATATGATCTTATACAACAAACCAGCAGGGAGTTCATGCAGGGAGAAGGATTAGCAAGTTAATCAAGTGACTTTGAGAAAGGTTATTATTATTTGGTTTTGTAGTTAAAGACAAAAAGAAAAAAGAGAAATGACAGCAGCATGTCTTACCTTGGCCCTTTTCCTGCCATGGCTGTGATTGGGAGGAGCCCGTTTCTGCAAGAGAAGTTGACAATTCATTGAGCATAATACAGATAAAATTTGCAGTCTGCCATCTTTGCAGTCCACCATGCATTTAGCAAATCCACAACTATCATATACTAGACTGTAAACGCACCCTTATTTGACTTTTTCATCAAATGAATCAAGAAATCCATCCTTTTAACATACAATGAAATGGTCTTAACAAATGGTCCCAGTAGCACTCTTATTGTGTCTCTTGCTCCCACCTGTGCGTCCTGTGAGGAGCTGTCCTCAGGCTCCAGGCCCTCTCCGGTCCCTTCCTTGGTACCCTGTGGCTGAGGGGAGGTCTTGCCTCGACTGCAGGGCTCAATTAGTGGCCCACTCTCTCCCTCCTGCTGGATGTCTGATGTCAGGCTGACGGACATCTTCTTAGGGAAGGGGGAGAGGGTGGGAGTTGGGGACGGGGTTGGGTGGAGAACCCAGGAGTGGCTAAGGGAGAACAGAGGGAAAGTCAAGGTTTAGACAGTTTTATAATTCAAAAGGGCTGTTTAATGTTGACAATGATTGACCAAAGAGACAGACAGTATGTGTGAGAGAGTGTACTACTATACTGTCTACCTGTAGGTGGTACCAGATATGTGCTGGACTCTGTATAGTGAGTCTGGATGGAAACCACACACAGGAAGATGAGGGGAACCCACTAAGGTAGTGTACTTGGCTGGACTGCAGCAGGGGGCGAAGCGCAGTCCATAGCAAGCTTTAGCCTTTGGGACGGGGCTGTGGGGAAACAACAACAAGATGTGGGAAAAAAGTAAAAGTTTAGGAAAATTACAGAATTAATCAGACAAATAAAGAATTAAAACATGACATTTATACTGCTAACATTGCCCCTAGGAACAAGTCAATACTCTGAGTTTGACAGTGTTTTTGCTGTTGTTATTTGTTTGTTTTTTTGTCTAGTTTGATACATTAAAACAGGTAGGTGCCAGTAACTGAATAAGAAACTCAAATGAAAAATGCAGATCCCACAAGGTTTCCTTATCACTTTTACCTTTTTATTTTATGTGCCAACTGCCAAGCCATTTAAGTGCAAGCCGGAGCTTAGAAAATAAACTGCTGTTCAATGCTGTACTTTCAAAATAAAATAAAGTATTTAGAGTTTTAATATCCCAGTCTGCTCAGAAACCACTCTCTTAAAGACACATCCTTAGTCGAACAAGGTTACAAGAATATCGACATGCATAACAAAAAGAGGCAGCAATATTTACAGCGTTCAGTGGACTGAAGAGGTAGCAGCTAGACAGCCAGCCAGACAAGGGGGAGGGGCACAATACCTCAGTCACTGGGACCTCTCTCTTTTCTCTCCCTCCGGCTCAGTGCAGCAGCATAGTCTGTCCTCCAAGCAGGAGCCCTGGACACCAAGAACAGAAGGGGAAGACACGGATGACGTCATCGTTCACACACTGAATGACTCATCGCTGCTGCTGAATGTAGCAGGGAGGAGGGGACAAGGCAGCAGAGAGCTCCGAGCATACCGGTACCAGTGGCTTATGAATGGAGCACCTCGAGTCAGGTTTTCACTTTCTTAAACTGCTAAATTGTTCATTATTTGACTTGTATTACAGCTTAAAATGCAGATTTCTACAGTGTGGGCTCCACTTTTTATGAATACAAAATGTGTGTTTTTATTCCAAAATGTAAACTAGAGATTAATTTGGATAGGCTGTAGACAAAGTGCAGGGAATGTTTTTGCCTTTTATGCTTGAGTATTTCTTTAGAAATGTAAAAGCAGTAGTTAAGAACTACTGTGATGCATTCTTCCCAGATGGTTGATATGTACCAGCTTGCCAGAGTCACTGAAATAAACCATTTAATTAAAATGTCATATTGGCAGTTCACCATAGAATTAAGACTGAAACGCAAGACAAACACAGGATGGTAATCATCATTTGTCTGAATTAACTTCAGTTGAGCCAACAACATCTTTCAGCTGCAAGGTCATCTTAATTAAACTTCTACCAATTAAAACACATTAAGATGTGGGCTCACTTCCTCTCATTTACATCATTAAACTACATTTTCCAAGCCCCGAAAAAAAGCATGAAACAGAACCACCACAAACAACTCTGGGTGTTAATTCTGACTCCAAAACCGGATTGTCTGACTCCTTAGGCATATGCATATATACACAGGGCAGACTACAAAGAAGAATGAATCCTATTGTTTTACTTCAAGCCTATATCCTCTGGTATAACAGAGCATATGAAGGAAAAGACATATGAAAAGTATGCATTAAATCCCAGGTGCACATTTGCATGCAACAGAGAGCTAAATAAAAAAAAAAAAGGTTTCAGAAGTTTTGATTACCAGATTGTAGGTATGCAGCCTGGATGACTTCAATTCATGCATTTCTCCGCTTGTACCACTGGTTGTACTAAGCTATGCTGTACTGTACTGTACTGTCCTGTCCTGAGCTGTGCTGCAGGATAGATGAGATGAGTGAACAAACGAGGCAGGGATTCCCAGTGAGGGGAAGACCCGGGCCATGCAACAGTAAAGGCGTCATCAGCAACATTACACCACATCACTGACCAGGACACCCACATGCCCCAACCTCTCTGCTGCTTATATAAGCCGGCCATACAGCAGCAGAAATTTACAGCTAAACTATCTACTGTAGGACGATGCCCGACACTTTCTCTTCCAAATAAGCTCCTCCTTTTGCTCGCCCACACACATACGCTGTATCATTGCACAAAAATAATTAATGGTTTTTGGATTAGGAAGCAAAGATTATCATTCATCTCAAGTGCCTGGTGTAATAGCAGGACAAATTGTGAATCAGAACCAGAAAAGAGGGTGCGTGCTTATGAATAAACCAGGTTTACCTAGTTTTCTGGTTCGAGCTATTCCTGTTATGTACCCTGAGCTCTCTCTTCAACACCCGCCCTCCCCCCCCCTCCCCCTCTCTCAACACACACACACACACACACACACACACACACACACACACACACACACACACACACAGGCTTCGAGCGTTGCCAAGGAGACGATAACGTCATTCTCAACTGCCGCCATTTGTGTTGAGCGAGTACCAGTGAGAAGGGCAGAGAGAAGAATGATAAAAATAAATACATGGATGGCAGTGTGCACAGACTGAGAGGGACGAAACATAAAACTGGGCAGGTTTGGCATTTGTTTGTGTTAAATTGGGCATCATCTCATTTCGATTGATAATGTGTAATTAATTTTAATGTAAAACATATTTTTAGTAAAAATAATGTTTTTTTCTTCAGTAGCTTCCGCATTATGTGACCTATTGTCGAATTATTCCAGAAAAAAGTAACACAGGACACTCCTGTTTAGAATTGGATTTTGGTGCATATAGATGAGGCTATTCATCACATATTTCAATAAAACCTGAATGGTTAAGTGAGGGCCTAATTGTGAAACAGTGACAGGAAGGTTTATGTTTGCATCAGCAAAAACCTTATCGCAGCTCTGAGCTTAGCAGATGAGGCAACTGAGTTGGCCAATGTTGCCCCTATTGTTAATGGAAAAAAGTGATAATAAGACACACAGGACAATGTTACATGGTATTTTGGTAAAATTACTAGCTCTACTTGTATTGCAGGTACTGTAGCTATCCTTATTAATATATAGTGGTAACACAATTATGTGTTAACCTGGCATAAGAACTAAACTACAATGTGTCATAACGCAGGCTGCACACTGCACACTCCACAACTACAATACAAGCAGGCAGCAGCAGCAGCATTAATCTCTGTCTGTTGTGTCCCAGTTCAGTCATTGGGTCGGTCTGCCTCATTTTGGCATCTTTCTGCCAACTGTGGCAGCAGCACAGCTGATTCACACAGTTACATCATAGCAGAAAGGTCTACAATGTTGGCGTCATAAAACCACAGTAAAATGTTGACGTAATAATGCAAGATAGGGATGCTTTGATCAGACAATTAAGAGTTAATATTGATAATCTTTAAAGGTCACATATTATGCTAAATGCACTTTTTAAATGTGTTCTAACATATCTATGGGTCCACGGTGTGCCTAGAGACTGCCAAAATATAAAAAAAAAATAACGATCTCTCCTTTTCTCACTCTCCCCCTTTCTGAAACCCCCACCCCTCCCCCCAATATACTCCAGTCAGAATTCTCGTCGACTGTAACGTCACAGTCGGCACAGCCACATCCCCATATTTTCTTTATATGTCCATGCTTCCCCCCCACATTAGTAACCAGAAACTTCCACCGTGCAGTAGTCTATGATAACTCCCTCCCCCCCCCCCCCATTTCTTATTGGTACAAGGCCCCGAGATCCTCTGGAAAATTTTCCGAGCGACAGCCATGTTGTTTTCCCCGCTAAGCGACAAGATGCCCGTAGTGCAGCAAACCATGCAGAGTGTTGCAAACACCAACACAGAGGCATTCTGCTCATAAGCCACTAATTTATCTTAATCACATCAGTCTTAATAATGCCGCATTTATAACGAGACAAAGCTTAGGGAACTACTAGTGTAGTAATTCCATCGCTGAAACTAAAAGGAATCTCCTCAATGGTTGTTTGCCTGTTATTTACCTAGTGTAGCATGTAGCTTCGGGAGTAGCACCCAACGTTTGCTTCTATTACACTAACTTAGCTTTCCCATTGCAGTTTAATAATGCCTCGTTTTTAACACCACAAAGGGTGGGAAGTTATTCCTGTAGAAATCAAACTCTGAGGCTACTGTTTTCACTGGTTTTAAATCGTCTGAGTGTTATTTTTAGCCGTTAGCGCACATGTAGCATCGATGTTTGGACGTTGCATCGATGCAGTTGGATCGTTCGCAATGGATCGATCGTTACACCCCTACTACTTAGACCATATAAAATTGACAGCAAAGTGCATAATATGTGAGCTTTAACATTTAAGGGAGTAGAATTAGCCATTTTTAAGTTGGTGTTTATTTTATAGGGCTAGTTGAGTAAGTATAGGACTAAATGAATAATGTGCTGCAGTACACCCACCCAGAGCTGATCCCTCTTCACAACCTCCAGCAAGACAATCCAAATGAACACAATAAATTGAAGGATAACATGCCTTCCAATAAATATGCCTTCCGTGTTTTATGTCTATACATTATTCTTATTGTTTGTATTATTAGTACTGTTGAAAAAACACAAATACTAGTTGCAAGTGGTCTCCGCCATTTCACAAAAACCCCATGGCACCCACATAGGTGTGCACACAGGCAGACATACAACAACAACAAAACAGAACAACCATCATTTTCTTTGTCCTGATCTGCCATAATGCAGTGCCGGGCACGGTGACCCACTTCACACACATCACCAGGCCCTTCGGATGACAGGCAACCAGCTGAGACACGCAGGTCAAAAAAGGGCCCTACCCACTGTGTCGGGTTACCACACCAAACACTGCCAATAGACGGGAGCTCCGAGTGAGACAGTGTGTATGCGTCTGTGTATTTGTGAGAGCCAGTGAGTGAAAGAGGCAGAGAGCTAACCATCTGGTAAAACAGTGTGTGTGATTGTTTTAAGGTTTTAACACACATCGAGAGTATGAGCTCACCGTCAAATTTAGCCATTCCAGGTCAGACTGGGTCAGGGTCTCGGCAGCTGGGCAAGCTAAAGAATTGAGAGGAATTCTGCTGTATGCTAGCTGGTTGTTGAGAGTAGAGAGCTTGTCTACATTAAGACTTCTAACAGATTCGAAAGAAAAAAAAAATTACTTTGTCATTAATTTTAGATCCAATGCCAGGAAAAAGTAATTATAAAAAAATTTAAACAAACAAATTAGAAGACGATATTACTTTTGCCAGTTCGACAAAATTTACAGTAAAAAAACAGTCAAGAGGGACTGATCTACAGTGGCTACCTGTTCCGTCTTACTCTTGTTATTCCTCATTATGACAGCCAGAGTGCAAGTGAACAGAGAATGACATGTGTAATGAGCTAGAGCTGCTACTATTGTCCGTTATTTATTTCATTCAATGCGTGTTTTCACATTTCATAATGGCAACAGCCTCTCCATTTTCTCTACAGAGGCTGAATGAAAGATAAAAAAGGTGAATGGGAGCGCATACCTCTGCAAACAGGAGCGAGCGAGCACGTACAAACCCACAGGCAGTAGTGAGAGAGAGAGAGACAGAGACACACACAAACGGTTCGACCCAATTCAGCTCCTCTACAGCAGCACACCTAGCCCATTTTACGTCACAGAGAGAACCTACAAAACAAGGCTTCAAGGTTATGAATGTCTTCTCAGAGTGGAGGCTGCTGTGCGAGAGCTTTCTGCAGGCATGGTGCCTGCCTACACATATCATGTATCAGCAGCGTTTGCAGGGTCTGCGTACCAGTGTTTGTCTGTGTCCAAGAGGATTCCCCTCTGCATTGATTGCACAATCTCACACAAGGGAGGGGACGAGGGGACAAGGGGACTGTAGAGGAACTGTCCAGGAAGAGTGGCAATAAAACTGAGTCCGTGTTTCACACAGTATTGAATATGGACACACACACATAAGTTCCATTCCAAGTTGTTGGAATGGAAATAATTCATATAATGTTTTTTTTTCAGTGTCTGGATAGGCAACTTACTGTCTTAGGTCTATGTTGGCCATGAAGTCAGTGCACAAAGACATTAAAACTGTATAGTTAAGTATTTGTCTAGTTATGTGAAGACGACAAGGTGTTGGCATGATTCTGAAAACCAGACCGGGAAGTTTAGATCTAACCAAGATGTGGAGAGAAAAACCATCCTAACAAACGATATACAAATGAGGTGGACGACATGATGCGTGGTCAAATGCAGCGGAAGACAGGGTTTCTCTTTTTCCATGTACGTCTTTGTGTGTCCTTCTGCATGCCGCCCCCTCTCTGGTTTGTCTCTCTCTCCCTCTTTCTCTCTTCTCTCCCTCTCTGTGGAATGAGGATAACCCTCTCCTGCCTTCCGCCCCCTCCACGTCGACCCCTCCCATCAAAGTATCTCTCTTTGCACTCTTCTCCACCCACGCAGGCTTTGCTCCCTTTCTTCCTCTCTTTCTATTCTATTCATCTTTATGTGTGTCTTCTTAAATTGTCAGGCCTTGTGCTGACGCCATCCTCCTCCACTCAGCCAGCCCACTCAGTCCTGTGGGACGCGCTATGACTCATTCCCTCCATCCTTTCCTTTCCACTCCCTGCCTAGTTACCTTTATACCTACCTTTTCCAAGTCTCCCTCTCTCTGCGGTTCTCACCGGTTATAATAACCTATGAATAGTTCTGAGCGGCAGCGTGTGAATATACAGAAGGTGTAACGAAGAGAAACAAATGAGACTGAAGAAAGAAATAAAGTGGGTGATGGAGCGAAAGAGATGTTGGCCAAGTGAGCGACAATCTTCCTTCTGCATAATGAACGAGTGGCAGTGGGAGAGAGGGGAGATCCTGATCTAGCATGCAGTATTGATTGACTCAAGAGTGCCAGAATGTGGGTGAGCTGAGATTGAAATTAAAATAGGAATTATAACTTCACATTAATTAACCCTCCCCAAAAACTAACTATAAAACTTTCATTTTTTAAGTTTCATGAGAATTAGATACATAGGGCCGGTTTCACAGACAAGGCTTAAGCCTAGTCCGAGACTAAAATGCCTGTTTGAGCTGGATTAATTCAAAGCTACTTGCACAGACTCAGTTTAAAATAGTCCTAGATTGAAGCTATTCTGGGTTAAACAAAGCCAATTGCAAGACGGACGACTAGAGCTACTCTAGGTCTAAATTTGAGTTTAAATTAATCCTCCAAAGAGGCAGGTTTAACTTCAGTTTAGTGGTGTTTGTGAGAGAGCATGGATTATTTGGAATATCTAAATGAAGACCAACTCCCACTGCAGAGGCCAGCCAGAAGAGTACTTGTGGATAGGTCTTATCCAAAACATTTATTTGATGAACTTACATTTCGAGACCGCTTTCAATATGGAAAATGCACTGAAAATAACAACTTTGCTTGAGTTTATTAGATGGATGCATTTAAATTGAAGAAGTATTCAGCATAATAAAATGAGTGTCTAAAGCAATTCTGTATTCAAATGTGCTTGATGTGATTTAAAATACTGACACACATGAATAACAAAATGATTACTTATATCTTCGCTGTGATTAGTAATCACAATTGTCTCAGTACTGTATCTTGTTTGAATCATAGCTCTCTCTTCCAACTTCATGTCCAATTCCACCAGTAGAATTTTCATGTTCATGTCATACTTCCTTCAGATATAGCATTTTCCATTTCCATGGAATTCTCAGGCTAACTTTCATGCTTTTTTGTCCTTTGTTGAAAGGTTGTGGCAAGCTCTTCTTTAAAGCGAGATTCGGGTTTTTCAGAGCAGATATCCTTAAATATAATGTCAAAATTATAAATGAGAAAGATGTGAAATACCGATAATAATGAAGATAACCTGAAGTTGGTGTATGTTCTCTTAGTAACATTTTCATTAGTATTGAATTTGTTGCAAATTACGGCCCAACTATTATTTGCTCAGTCCCAGCAGTATGGCTTTTAGATTCAATAACCGGATGGTTTCAAACAATTTTTTTTTAAAGAGATTTTTTTCAAATCATTAAAGTTTATTGACGGGATTTATTTAGCCTCTGCCATTGTTTTTTCTCACAAGCAATGGTGTTTCTGCTCCACTCCGGGTTTTTATGATCACCGTTGGACCAGCAGCATGTGCTCATGGGCAGGTGTTATCAGGCTTACTTACCCACTCCAGGGGCCTATTGCATAAAACTAGGATAAGGGATTAACCTAGGATTTTTCGGTTATCCTGGCTTGCGTTAGCCATGATCCGGTTGCATAAAAGCGGAGGGACATAAGTTACCATGGAGATTTATCCTTTACGTTTAGCCTGGTCGGGACCAGGCTAAACGTAAAGGATAAACTTATTCTGTTGCCTGATTGGCTCAGTCAGCTGTCACTCCGATCTGAAATCAAGGTGTTTAACAGTTATTCCATGATCTTCTGTGCAATGCTTAAGTTTCAATAACCTGTTTTAAAGTACCATATAAAAGACTGCATTGTCATTTAGTTAAATAGTTCTTCCTTTTTATTATTTAACCTGAACCATTTATAATTAACTTAATTATAATTACATTAAGATGAAATGATATAAAGTATAATAATGTATGTGATAGTCTGTTAATATTGCAGGCTATCACATACATTATTATACTTTATATCATTTCATTCTAAATGTGGGTCAAATAAATTAACGTTGTAGGCTACTTATAACTATATCGAGGTGCATCTGAAACAAAATTAAATACCAATAAAAATTTCCTTTTTTCTGTAATTTAATTCAAAAAGTGAAACTTAAATATGTTCTAGATTCATTACACATTAAGTGAAATTAATCTAGAATAAACATACTTTTCAGAAGGTCGACATATCTGATTGGTTTTATGCAATATTCTAATATTTTGAGATACTGGATTTTGTATTCCATGATCAATCAATCATCCAAAAAGAAGGCCTGACATATTTCACTTTGTGTAATGACTCTATGTAAGTTTAACTATTTGAATGGACTTTCCATGATATTCTATTTTTTAAATGCACCTGCAGACTGCTCACTGTCAACTATTTAATCATAAAACAATGCAGGGACATCAAGATAAATTGGCAGAGATGACATCTGTTGTATAAAATGAACTGCCCCCTGACTTACGGTTTAAACTAGCAAGGCACTGTGGGAAAATGGGCCGTCTTTTACATTTTTCCATCAGTAAATCTGTGTTCGATCTCTGGGTCTACCTCTGAAAGCTGTGGGCTGGCATTTAACAGAATGACTTACACCTGGCTTGACAAAGCAGCCCCTTTACATCCTGGATTGGCGTTTATGCAATTGACTAATCCAAAGTGCCCAGGCTAGACTTTGTCAAGGCTGGCTTTATCAATCATACTGGATATCTTAATTCCACTTTTATGCAATAGGCCCCAGGACTTCATAGTCTCAGACTAAGACAAATTTAAGCCATATCCATGAAAGTGACTTAAACGTCCCAGTTTAACTAGTCCACATTAAGGCCTACTCCTGGCTTAATCCAGGCCCTGTCTGTGAAACCGGCCCATTATGTTTATTTTTTGCCATTTACATGAAGACATGCCAGGCATCTTTAAATTTGGCACATTTCCTGTTACAACAGTTAGCGTACATCATAATAGTGCATTCTCAACTGTAAATCAATCATCTTATGCACAAAATCAGTTTAACAAACTGCATAACACATTGTAAAGACACAAAGTTTCAGATTATTTTAAGTCAACAGGGGAATATCCTGCAAGAAACACTTTGAAAACAGCCTGCGAGCAAATGCACTTGTGATGCTTGTATAGGCTACTATCAGGTGTTATGAATCAGGCAGTGGAATTCATTATCTAAATCGTATATGTGATCGCTGGAAACACAGACACAAAATACATAAGATGAAGGTATCAAGGCCATGAAAATCAACATCTTTCAGCTCTGCTAAACTAAGAATCTAAACAAGCAGGAAATCCCTGCTCCTTGAAGTGGTTCTATTTTGGTCCCGTCAATAGCCAATGTAATATCGGATATCAGAGTGTCCATCAAGAAAAAGCCCTTAAGGAGCGTGCTAATAACCTCGCCAGAGCACAATCCAGTTTCACCTTGCAAAATGGATATTGTCATTGTACTTTAATAGCATATGACCCTTCACATACATTATTTTCTGCTGAAATTAAGTAAATTGAAATCACCACATAAATAAGAATTCTCTTTATATATATAATCCTTTAATTCATATCAAATATGCTACAGTTTTCCACTTTGCTTGGGTTGTGGGAGGCAATAGTACACAAATAATAGAACATTCATGTGGAACTTGGATAAGAGAAATGTTCTAATAAAATGATGCTTTGTTACAAGAACATTTCATGTTTCCAGAGTACAACAGCATATCTGCTTCAGAGCTGCGGTTGCCAAGCTTTGTCCTGAATGATCTTACTGCACAATAGGGTGTAGAAATAGCCGATACTGAACCATCAGCTAAAAATAATATTAAAAAGTCTGCCAGGCAAAAATGTGTGCATTTTTAAACCATCCGGCCAGTCATAAACATACATTCAAAAAATGCATTAAATGACTGAATTTGGGATAATGGTGTTATCATGTTATCTCAATTCCAGCAAGGATATTTGAAAACGATTTTGCCTGCTAGACTTGAGCTGCTAATGATACATGGATATCTGTGTCAAACTGAAATTGGGTGGCAACTCCTGCACTCATTATACACCTTGTGTAATCTTGTCTTCCTGGGAGAGCAGGGGGGGGGTGATGGAGGAGCGAGGGGTGGGGGGGGGGGGGGGATGGAGGAGCGAGGGCTGGCTAGTGAGACAAGAAGAGAGGAAAAACTTCTCAATGATGAAACAATCTGTGCTGTTAAGCGATTGGACCAGGCTTCCGCCAATGGGAGGACCAGCTCCATGGCAACAGGCTCTGTCACCAAGAGAAAAGCAGCCATATCCCTCAACACCCCCATATTTTTCTCTCCTTTTCTCTCTCACGACCCCCCTCCTTTCCCCAATTACAAGTCAGGGTGTATTTATCACTGGATGAACACAAATAAAACGGCACGCAGGCGCGCACACACACACACACACACACACAGTACACAGACGGGTTACTTTTAGTATGATCAACATATCTCAATTGCACACAATACACTTACACAAGTAACCAAAAGGCTTACATATGTACACACAGTCACTCAGACTGAATGAGGCCTCCGTAGTGATCACTATGCGAGTCATTCTCTCACACACACACACACACACAGTGTTATTGAAATTAGCAGATTTCCGATGACTCCCCTCACACACAACTTCTGATTGCAGCGAGTTTTGTTCCACTGTGTCCTGCAGTGACTAACTCCATCAGGTCTGGTGGAGCTGGACCTTGAACTAAACATATTGAGCTCACAGACACAAGAACAGATCTCCAGAATGAGGAAATAGGCCTCAGCAGATATAAAGAAGCTACCCATTCATCACAGATATTTAGAGGAATCCAGTGAAGCCAGAATGCTTCAACAGGTTTCATCACCCTCAACTAGATTTACAGGCTCGAGCTAGCCAATATTTCAGGTTAAACCTACAGCTTTACTGGAAGCACATATAATACACAATATACAATAAAAGAAAGAAAATAATAATAATAACAATAATCATCATCGCTTGCTTGGCCTCTGAAGATGCTTATCCAGAGAAAGATGCAACGATTATAGATTTTAATTACGGTTTCAAGGTTTGACGATTATAAGGCATTCATTTATTTCACTACACTATGGATGTGTAAAAGCACATGGATTATTAGTTAAATGTTTTATTGTATTTTGTCCCAACAAAATTATTGTTAATATAAAATTAACTTTCTTTAAACCCAGGGGGAAATATTACTCACGTGGTTAATAAACTGAACCGTTTTTTTAGTAAAAAACGGTAAGGGGTTAGCATAAAAACGGTAAGCATACCTCTCGCAGATACTCCCACCTGTCGCATTTGTTTGAGTAATTTTAAGATTTCTTTGCAGTAGCTCAACAATGCATGTGTTTGTCTCTTTGACTACACATCCAAATAGTGTATTATTTATGTTTACCACAGCTCTGCTTATTATTTTAAAAAAAGATAATGAACGGCAGCAATGACTGCAAGCAATGACTGCTGCCGGATCAATCAAACTGGAGCCACCACATATCTTTATGGGAACTATTGCGTCGTTGCACTCCGGATGTCTCAAGCCTTCTCTCTCTCTCTCTCTCTCCCAGACTCAGCTTCTAACTGTTACTGTGTTTAGCTGGTGGTTTTTATGTGACTGGCTCTGCCTCTAGCTTAACATGCATATTTTATCTCTCCGTTATGGAAGCTTCCTCCAGGTCAAACATTTGTAAGGCCAAGGACTCGCCCCGGGTATAGTGCAGACAATCCAACTCTAACTGTTTATAACCAACTATTATATGATGTCTTTCTGGCTCTCTCACCCTATCAATCAACCAATCTATTATTTTAAGAGGAGAGCGGAGCAGCAGCCGTTAATGCTCCCCCTCAAAGCGTTTTGTAATCACTCCACTCCCAGTCTCCTGTTTGCTCTCTGCTCACACCAAGACAAAACCCACTTCTTTATGCTCCATCGCAAATAGGATGAGTGTTGTTTCTTTTCTGTTGCTCCATATACAACACAACAGAAAAACTGTTTCAAACTGAATAGAAACTTTGTATGATTTCAAGACTAAAGTCAAAGTAGCCAAAATAGTCTGGAGGAAGATAAGAGAACAACTGGTGTTCCTGGCAAGTTTTGGAACAGCTTGCCTGTTTTTGATACACACACTATACGGAAGTTTACAGCAAACTTCAATACGATAGAGAGGGAAACACCTCACTCTGACTGGAAAGCGGTAGTGGATTTCCCACAAATAACAAACAAACACAATTGCACATTGCACTATATCTGAGAGTATATTCTTGTAGGACGGATTAACCCTCCGCGATCCAGGCGAAATGTCGCTCCACTCCCACATCCTCTTCCTATGTATATTTGTTTTTGCATTAATCCCTCTTACGCAGTTGAGTTGCCCTGCTTGTTAGGACTGAAAAGTTTTGAATTTTGTCTGTGTGGTTAGAGAAAATAATTTAAAAAAATGTCCTCGAGTAGTTTTGGAAGCATCCAACTTATTAGCTTTGTTAAGTTGGGTATGTTTATCATTAGGCTAAATTTCATTATGGTGTATTATGATTTTTTTTTGGCCACCTTAAAACGATGCTTCATATGCATGTACACCATTTTCTGGTATGTTGAGTTATTTTTCATGTGTTTCATGAGTAAGAAATGTTAATTTAAACAACGTTGCAGTCACATTTTCCTAATAGGAGGTCGGAAAAAATACGACTTCCCAGTTGTCTGGAACACATTGAGGTCGGATCTTGGAAATTACAACTGGGAAACCCTCGACTTCCGCGATGTATGGATCGCAACATTACCAAATCAACATTCTCCCAACTCGCAGACCATCAGGTGTACTGTATTTGTCGTTATTTCATCAAAAAATATCAATTCACAAAAGCATGCTTTTGTAGCGGAAATTTACTTTTCAAATCTGTGTTAAAAAATATCTAGCCACACCAGGACACTGCTGTGAAGTGCCCACTCTTCAATAGACAGTAGATCAATACAGGCTCAACCAATTTCCATGATTGACACACATGCTGTGACATAGCCGAGTGTGATGGATGACCTAAAAGGAGGAAACTACAAATAAATACAAGTAAGAAATTACTCAACGACAGCACTTGATCAGACTGAACGAACAAAATAACTCAGCTAAGGGTTTCCCTGCACACAACAGTGAACTTTGCACCACTTAAATGAAAATCTCAACCACTAAAATCTTTTGAAGTGCACCGAGCATGTGGAAACGAAATAACCAATGATAACAAGAGGTGCACTAAGTATTTAATTAAAAATTATTTCTAAATACCTGGCTATTTTTGAGCTGAACATTCCTAGGACTGAGTGGAAATTCTATCTACATGGAGGAAAAAGTCGACCAGTGTCAATGTTAAATAATGCACTGGCGACGGTTGAATACGTCCAGATGGTGACCAATGTCCTCTATGATCTGCATGAACACCTGCATTTGCCACAGCCACACACATGACAGCTGGCTGAGTGGGATGCTATACACCAAACAGTGATGGTGAATCTGGTGCTGCCAGCCTTTAACTCGGAAGTCAGGCACCCCGCCAGACTGTCTCTGTTGGGCCAGCAGAAAGTGTGGTCTCTTAAAATGTGGCTTGTGCACTCCAGAATAGCCAGCAGGAAGGCAACATGCCAGTCATTCAGATATCCATTCAGCCATCATACAGCCAGACAACACTGCACCCAGCATCCCCCTTCAACTGCTCTTCACTGTGTCTCCTTCCTCCTTTCCCCCAGGCACCTAGC
The DNA here is from genome assembly GCF_949987685.1 of Ammodytes marinus. Taxonomy (NCBI): domain Eukaryota; kingdom Metazoa; phylum Chordata; class Actinopteri; order Uranoscopiformes; family Ammodytidae; genus Ammodytes; species Ammodytes marinus. The sequence continues at coordinate 8,205,643 of NC_137233.1, read as the reverse complement.
CAGCTAAATATAGTCCCTCTAAATCCCATATGTCCACAAGGGTCAGGGTCTGCACCAAAACACACATCCTAAACAGGATCTCGCTATCACATAACAGAAGACATCTGTAGGACCCATCAATGTAGATGGCATTAAAAGCATTGATGATTTAAATAAAATGCTTCCCACAACATGATAAACTAAGAAACTCTTTGTAATTGAAATTTGTTTCCAATTCTAAATCAATATAATGACTTGCTTCCTATACTCACCCATATCATGAGTGAAACAGTGTGTGTATGTCACTGGCAACACTGCAGCTCGGGCACAGATTAGGAGGTAGTGTTAATTAGAGAATCGGCACACGGCAGCGAGTGGCTCGATCACGCAGCTGACCTGACAGCGGTGCACAGGTCAGTCTCTCGCTGTGCTGTGCCATCTGTTTACCTGCAAGAGCCAACCACTCCCAAAACCTCCGCCTGCCATGGTATTCAGATTCAGAAAGCAATTATCTTTATCCACCTTCTTGCCTCTGTGTTCCTCAATCGCTTCATTATTCAACACAAGCTATATCCCATTCCAGAGACCGCGTCCTTCTACGCGGTCTATGAAGGCCGATTCGAAGGCCGAGCGTTGTTAAACGAGACGGTCTCCGCAGGTCTCCGTTTACGAGCATTTCCGCTCCTGTGCTGCCTAGCAACCCTGATTGCTGCCAACGGAAACAGCCTCGTCAACGGAGGAAAAAAGAAAAAGAAGGGGGCGCCCTTAGCTCAGTTGGTAGGGCGTCCCCCCCATGGGCCTCGGCCAGCAGCGGACCCGGGTTCAATTCCAGCCCGTGGTCGTTCTCTGCATGTCACTCCCCTCTCTGCCCCATTTCAACTCTGTCTCTACACTATCAATAAAGCATAAAAATGCCAAAAAAATAAGTTGCCTACCAGACAAAAAGAAAAAAAGAAAGGAAGATAAAAGTTAAGAAGATGGAGCAACACGTTGCCGTTTTGTTATTTTTTATTTTATGCCATCTCTGAAAAAAACGCAATGAATCTTGGGATATGTTGGGTCGCGAAGGATCCATTGTTGCAGCCTTCAAAACCGTGAAACGAAGGCTGCATTTCTCGGCCGCATATGAAGGAACCTTGCAAATAGAACAAGCCTTTGCGCGCCGCTATGACGCAATCGGTCTTCAAATGCAGTCTTCGTAGGCTGCAACCCCTGAATTGAGATTCACCCAAAATCTTACAATTATGTCAGAAAAAAGCACTTCTTAACTTGTTTTGGTTAGGTATAGCATGGTATCTCGACTCTTCAATCGTTTCCTTGCAATCTATTGGCTTTAGAAGCCTTGAACTACCCCCTCAGTCTGTTTCATTACACTTCAGCAGGTGGGTATGTCTCTTTGCAAGACTCATCTGAGCATTAGGCTGATTCAAGGTTAGACTGGCCTGAGGTGTGCCACCTACGGCCCTATCACAGAGAAGCTAAGGCTGGAGTGTAAAACAACAACACAACAACTTGGTAGATAACAGGTTTATATCCTAGCAAGTTACAATTACTTTGGTACTGGCGATGTCCATTTTGAATATTTTTTCGGACCAATAACCGATACACAGTAACGGATCATTAACCATTAACCGACAAGATTAAATGTAGCCTATCTATAGTAAATGCGTAGATATGGCGCTCCTTAAATTCTACCAGATGCACATTTGTCCCAGCTCCGCTCCACCACGGCTCCACTTGCGCACCACACAGACACACACAGAGAACTTGATCGTGGTAGGTGACAGAGGAAGCAAAAAGTTCAAATACAGAGATATAAAGCGAAGAGACTATTAGAAAGAACTAGGGGACTGCTTTTCAAGAAAATGTTCTTGATCATCTCTAAACAACAAAAGTTTCAGGACTTAAAAAAAAGAGAGAAAAAGCTCTGGATGAGAAAGTGTGAACCTCCTGACTTAAAGGCAATTACAGCAGCAGTTACTCCAGGGGTTGCAATTGATTTTTTTCCTCCCCTCATCTACCTCTCCAGCTCTTTTTCCCACGCACTGGCAATTAGTATGCAGGAGCGGCAACTATCTGGGGAGCAGAACTCCAAAGTCACAAACAAACAGACTAACAAAAGTAATGTTCATGTTCAAAGGACACACACAATACAATGTCATTAATGCGAGAGGATCAAATATGTCTGGGCTAAGCAGTTAGCTCTACACACATTGGCTGTTCATGTATTTTCTTGCTAAGGAAGAGGCTAACATGCTAGACAACAGGAAGAACGTTACAGCATTACTCTGGCAACCTGACACCAAACGGGCAGCTTCTATCTAATTTAGGGCTTGCTGTGGTTGTTGTCTGTCTTTTGCATTTCTAATTGACAAGGGGGTAGAGAATTATGGGAACCATTGTCATCTTATGAGGCAACATCAAGCTAGTTGAATTAGGGTGCATCACTTAGGACATTGATACATCTTGATTTAAAATCATGCTGAAAGACTTGCACGCACACACACACACGCACTCGCATACACACACACATGCAGTCCTTACATAAAGAGCCCATATGCAGCACAGATCTAGGCCGAAAGAACAAAACCAACAAAAAAAAGAGGTAATGAACATGATTGTGAGTGTGATTTTGCTAGGTTGTAACCATCAGAACATAAGAAGAGAGGCAAACGCAAGATCTTCTAAACCCTGAAACAGTGCTGAGGCCATGAGGATGGCTTGCTATTTATAGCGTCAGATTTTTTTATTCAAGAGGGCTGTGCTTTTGTGCTTTCTCTCACGCTTATGCTGCCTCTCTCTCTCTCTCTTTCATTGTCTCTCTCTCACCTATCTATTCCGGCACATTGTGTTTCACAAGTCAAAAAAATGTAAACTGTCTTTAAAAAACTAAAAAAATAGACGACTAATTTCTGATGCATTCATAAACAGTGGTAATCCTAAACCATTACCGCACCATCGAGCCAAGAGGATCATTGCGGATAAACTTCAGGGTCTCTTAACAGAGGAACCCCCCCACATGCAACCTTATGTAAGCCAATATGTTGGTCTTTTTTCCCCCGAACTGCTCCCTCCCTCCCTCCTTCTTCAGAATGACAGTGTTAGGGAGTGACGCTAACTTCTCAGCGACTCTCCACCCCCATGCTTCTCCCTCACAGGGACACAGTGGAAGGGAATTCCTCTCAATACCTCAGCATTTGCCTCGCTAAACATGTGTTTGTTAATCTGTGCAACCATATACAACACACACTGACCACTACTGTAGAAGTTCACCATTAAACATTACCACACATTAGATAAGCATCGTTCAGAATGCATGTGTAAAATACATCTCTCTGTCCTTCCGGCTTGAATATTTGGTGATAAAATTAGTCAACTCTTCCATAACAAGAAACTGTATGCTATGCCAAGTATGGTACCTGCAGCAAGTTCCATTATAGAATGTTTGCAGTTTCACCAAGGCATGAATAAATAAAACTGTTGCAGGAACTTAGCAAAGAGCAACAACTATAAGTGCCAAGATAAGAGGTAAGTAGAGCAATGGCATTGGTTGCACATTTAACCAAATCTCAAGAGTTGTGAAAGGCACATGAACAATCTTACCAAGCAACACTGACAAAGACAAATATTCACATATACACGCATGCACACACACACACACACACACACACACACACACACACACACACACACACACACACACACACACACACACACACACACACACACACACACACACACACACACACACACACACACACACACACACACACACACACACACACACGCTTACTGTATTTAGTTCAGCTCTTAGGATCTCCAGCCAAGTCGGATCAGGTGTCTCACAGATAAAAGCACACTATCGCAGGAGAAGCAGCAACAGAAAGCAGGCAGCAGGAGCAACTCTCAAATGGCTGACATTAGTTTTATCTTGCTAAACAGTACGGATGAATGAAATCCATTTCCTGCAGCGTGTAAACAGCTGAGTTTCAGATATGTTTACCTCTGTCATTCTACTCGGCTCATTCTACTTTCCCTCATCTTCACGCTCGCTCTGCTGCTTTCCAATCAGTAGGTACCAACTGCTCAGTTTTGTTAATGGATTTCATGAAAAATGGACCGAAAACTCTATTTTTACTGCCCCCTCTCTTTTTCTGAATGAAGCACAAGCAGCACTACAGGGAGGCAGAGAGCATTGCTTGCTGGCTGGCTTTCTCTCCCTATACTGTTCTCAGGCTATCATGCGCACAGTTTGCACCGCTCCCTTTCCTTCAACCCACCCTTTCGTGTGGATTCTCTACCTCTCTCTCTCCCTCTCTTAGATATCGTGTTTGCTCTCTGCCTCTGTGTAACAATATAATTGCAATGACAGACAACCTAGGGTTTGCAAGAAGCCCAGCTGTTGAAAGGGCTGTTTGGACCAGCCAGTATGTCATTTGATATAGGATGCTTGAAAAGGTAACAGTATATAGATTAATTCTATCACAATAACAATTCCAGGTTTGTTTCCTTTTTTTTTCATAAAGCCTTTATCTGCATGCAGGCATAAGACACTGTACAGGCATACTAGTGTCATCATCCATCATTCTCCCTTTCATAGGAATATATGGAGTTGTTATCTGTAGCCAGTGTATGGACAAATGGGACAAGCTTAAAGTACTGACAGCTGCTGGTGAAACACAGCACTGCTGTACTGGCAATACATAGTAATAATACAAATAAAACCAGGGGTATTTAGGAAATAAGGTGTATATATATATATATATAATATATATATATATATATATATATATATAATATATATATACACCTTATTTCCTACAAATAAGATTGAAGATAAGATTGGAAAGCAGCAGAGCGAGCATGAGCATATATATATATATATATATATATATATATATATATATATATATATAATAATGAAACTACTTCATTAGCTAGGAAAAAACCTTAATCCCACAAGGTGAAAAATGTGCAGCCCCCTCAATGCAAACAGTAGCTGAAAGACGCAGTGGAAAGGCAGTCAAAAGTTCAGCATCAAAGGAAACTTCTACAGAGAATTCTGGGTAAGGAAAGTACAGGGATGGCTGTCCGAGACTGTCGAGTTGACAAAATGTAGCCGCGTAGGCTTGATTGGGATTTGGGATTTGGGAAATATGTCTTCGATAGTTCAATTTGTTGTGAATATTTTGAGTCTTACTATAACCAGGACAATTAAAAACCATTATCAATACTCCACAGTATGATAAACAAATGATCCTTATTGTGCAGTAAGGAGATACATGTGTTAAATCCAAGACACACTGAAGAGTGCAACCTGTATCCAAAGTCTAAGTTGGGCCTGTTATTTTCTAGACATTCTTCTGTGTAGGTAAAGACGCCAGCAAGGGAACCCGACACTGTCCCACGACACAGCACCCATTGCTTCATGTATTATTCCACACTCTCAAGGCAACTTTTTCTCTTGTCAGGTGATGGCACATCTTCTGGTATTGTAGCAGTCACAGTGGTCAAGGAGAAACCTAATGCTGATGTAAAAGTATCCAGACATGCATGTCTTTCCACCAGCCAGAAAACGGAAGGCTTTTACTGTGAAGCAGCTACAGCTTCCGGTAGACTTGGTTGTTAGCAGAACAGTTTTAAATTGAACAGGAACGAGCAGGAAAATAATAAAGAGCCACAATGAGCTTTTTGGATTAAGGGGAAACCTCAACAGGTGCCATAGGCAAACGTCAAAATGCACAAGACTTAAGTTAAGCTGCACCTTAAACTAGGCGTGCACAGATTGAAATTTTCTCTGCTGATCCCAATTGCCGATTTTGTCAGAGTCTTGGATGTGTCTGGTTCTCCTAAAGCTATGGGATTGAGTTGTTCATGTTGGCATATCTGTGTACTGAATAATATACAGTATAACTCACTAGTATACATTTAGCATAGAGGCAGCATTGTGGCTCAGTGGTTAGAACCGATCATGTAGGGTCCACTGTCAAGATGTGTGGATCACGTGCAACATAAGGCTGCGACAGTAAATTGGCTGGATGGATGGATGGATGGAAACAACCAATGCCTATGCAATCGTGGCATGGCCTTGGAAAAGGGTTTGTCTCAAGTTGACCACATGACTGGGATAAAAGGGATGGCTAATGCCACTTAATGCCTCAAACCAAGTCCAACAGGTCCTTCGACACTGGGCAGCCAGGTAGCCTCTTTCACAGGACAGTCAGGGAAGACAGTGAAGGGCTTAGAGAGCAGGAAGGAGGAAGGGGAGGAGCTGTGGAAGGATCAGTAGCCAAAGATACCACAGATAAACCGTTTGTGAACACAATCAACTTGCACAGTGGTGCAGTCTTTCTTTGCAGCATAACTGAGGTTTATCCACAAATAATCAACAAATTGTAAAGTGTGAAATTACGTCCCAAATATATCCGTAGGTACACTCAAAACATTCGGAGCTGAAGCCCGGGAAAATGATGTTGCGACGCCGACTCACCTCAAATTGCACGACAACAGTAAATGACAAACACTAAGCATTTATTTTGTTAAAGAAATTGGAAGATCCAACGATCTAACGTTTAAGATCAAAGTAAGCGCCCTACAGAGCCGACAGGTGTCTTCTCCTGAAATTTGCGGTCAAGCCTAATTTTTTTCTTCTTTTTCTTATGAGCCTGCTGTCTGGTCGGTGTTACCAGTAACACCGGTATTGTCACACGTGTATTACTCGGTAGGTAAATGTCATAACATTTATATCAAAAAACAACTAAAATATGATTTAACAGTTTAATTTCCGAGTTCTTTTATATATATTTAAATTAAATATAATTTAAAACATTTTTGTGGAAACACAGAATTGCAGAGAGATTATCAAAATAAAAGCATATATTAAAGAAGGAGATTTGCATCGATGTGGTTTGATCTTTCCTCAATGAATCAATATATCGATCTACAAGATCTACAGTACATCGATGTATCATTACACCCTTATAAAACTGTACATTTCCACATGTGCCCGCTCCTCCGGCTTTGCAGCAACTACAGTGAAGTCAATCAGGCAGCTTTAACCAATTTGAGGACAGACTTGCGATTGTGCAACTAGTCGCCTCCCTTGTGCTCTGATCAATTATTCACATGATAGCCAGCAATGAATGAAAGATATTTAAAAACAGAACATTGAGTAACGGTGAGAAAGAAAAAAACAGTGTGAGGAATGCAGCTCAGAAAACAAAGAAGAGGGATAGAATAAAGAAGGAGAGACAGAGAAACAAGCAGGAATGGTTAAGAGGAGAGAGAGAGATGGGAGCAGCAATAACAGCAGCAGCACGCTTGCTGCTCTGGCAGAGATCTATATATAGCTCTTCAAATCTCTCTAGAAAAAGACACTCTTCTGCTTATGCTGTTGCAAACAGAGATTCAGATACACAGGAAGATATGGATACCTGACTGACAAATAAATACAGAGATCATATCTTAGTGGATAATAGCTGCCTATTTCAATTACATCAGCCTCTAAAATACAGTGTTAAAAAAAGCTTTTACATCGACCATCGTCGCTTGTATAAATATTTGATCGTAGGAAGTGGATCCAGTCAAAGCAAGTAGGTTACCTCCAACACATTAAATCACATGTTCTCTACTGGTGTATGCATAAAGAACTGTTTATAGTCATTCATCAGTTCTTACGTGTGTCCACAAAAAGATGACAGTATGTCACTGTATTGCCTGCAGTAATATTAGCCATGCAATGTATTGGGGCTTCAGAATTTGATAATGCAACATACAAGATTTGCAAGTCGCAGGGTATAAGTGGGGAAACATGTTGACAGGGAGGCAGAATACTCTCTCTCATTGCTGACCTTAGCAACAGCAGGCTGTTGAATCAATGACTCACCTCCATCAGATCTCACAAAGCCTTTTCTCAATGGTACAAGCCTTATAGCAGCAACTGGACTCGGTATCATTTAGGAAATAGAGATGCCCAGTGTATAAAATGCAGAGGAGTTGTACATAAAGAATCCAGTGCAAAATGAATCACAAGTAAAGCAATGCTTTAAACCAGAAATACTGAAATGGCAAAGAAAGGGCTACCTCCTTCACCTCAGAACAGTCTACGAACGAACGGACATAGTGTGATATTTTCAATTAATGACATCAGGTCCTTTTCTGCCACTTGCCATTTCTCTGCATCAACATAACAGGCCGATGAGAACTGATATGATTATTTATGTTTTCAGACACAGACTGTTTCTCCTAGAGCAGATGTTTGAATAAAAACTCTGACAGTCTGTTCTATTATCCCACCTAGTTTGACACAACAGTCTTGCTATCCATTTTCAGCTCGAGTGTCAAAATCTATAGCTAAAGCCAAGACACAAAGACAGCTGACCATTAGTAAAGTATTCCTTGAGAAAACTGGTATATTTTGATCCTTCTCAAATGGGCGTTTTTGTCATATTAGTTTAGAATGTAAAAAGTATAGATTATATTAGGTAAATAATGGGACAGTGGACACAAACACATATACACGTCAAGGTGTAATGGCTCAAACAACACCTTGTTCTAAGCAGCTAAGGTGGGCTTTCATCATGTGTGCATTGAACATCAACAAACAATTCCCAATCGATTCATTCTAATTCAAACCAATAATGAATGACTTCCTACCCAGTCGCGCATTAATTCACCGAGTTTCAGCGACGTCTCTCAACTAAGAACAGGATACAATTTTAACATGGCCATATCGTGTAAGGCACAGACAACGCGGACTTTAAAGATGGTGCTTTACGCTGTTTATCTGGCCAAAGATCAAGGATCCCCGATGTTTAGTTATCTCAAGTCATCTTAAGGTTCAACTAACCGTTTTTCCTGGCCGTAAGCCTCGGGTCCGTGTGCAGAATCCTTCAAGTTGTGTCTGTGGAGAGATGGCAGTGTGGTCAGATCCTAGGCTCAGCAGTTGACTGAAAATATTAGCTTTGCCCGCACGCTAACAATAGCTAGCTCTAGGCATTAGCCTGATTCTTCTGGCGAGTATAATTAGCCACCTACAGCACCTAGCCACCTAGCCAATGTTAGCTCGCTATAGCTAGCCCTCTCTTTTCAATGTACACAACGTTAACAAAGCCCCGGGTGTATATTACAACTGGTTAACAAACAGAGTAGCATGTGTCTACAGTAAGGCGAGCTATGTTTTAAACCCGTACCCGCACTGTCAGGTCCCAAATTAGGAGGTGCTAGCTGGTAGTGTAAGCTAGCTTTTCGAATGACTTACCGATGCTAATATAATGGTGCTGTTAGCTTGAGTTGGTTCACTTCGACCCCGACTGTCAAAATAGCGCCGCGTGAGGGGGAGAGCGGCGTGGACGTGAACAGTAGGCAGCAAGAGCTGAGGAGCAAGGCAGGCTTCTCCGCTACAGGATTACGGCTAAATAACAACAAAACGCCAAAGAATAAAAGGACACAAACTAAAGAAAAAATAAACAAAACGCTATTCCCCTTTCTCAGCTCCGGCTTGTGTGTGTGTCAGCCGGCGTCACTTCTTTCCTCTCACCGACAGTTTACGTCAGCGGCGTAGGACCTCGGGAGACGCTCAGGGTACATTACACTTGATCAATCAAACACTAGGCCTATCACTCAAAAACTCACAAATATTGTTGTTGTTTTTCAATGAGCGAAAGCTGCCATTTACTTACAATTAGTTGGAAAGCAATAAAGCCTCATCGGCATAGGCCTACTGCAAGTTTAAAATAGCCTACTGCAGCATTTTAAGAAAACATTAGCCTGTAAGTCCATTCAATGTTATTACACTTTTTAAAAAATACTGTATTAATATGAACATCATCAGTTTAGCATAGTGAGTATCTATTATTTTTAACCTTCCCTATGAAATAGGCTTATTTGTGTTCATGTTTTGGTGGCTGGTGAGTGAAATGCATTTTTAATGTGTATAAATCTATTTGATTCAATTGCAACAATACACGATATCAAGTAAACATGTGTTTGTTGTAGTTCCTAATATTCACCACATGTCGGCAGGCATGTACTTCTCGGCCATAGTAAGACGTCATTCTTAAGTCTCAGATATTCGCTACCACTAATCAATGCAACTTGTATATTTTTTAAGGATACACTTAGGACAGAACAAGTTCTGGGAACATAGGATTGTCATTAGGCTATATTGGCTATTGTGTTATGGGTGCACGTTGAGGGCTGCATACTCAAAATGTGTCTTTTTTAGGACAACACAGGTTGTGATTGCACATTTCAAGTAATTGGCCTACATTACGTATGTGTTTTCAGCTTTTCATTTTCCATGGATATATTTATAAACTAACTAATATGTATCTAAATCTACGGTTAGGCGTCACAGTCCATAGGCTATATTATGAAACCCTCTGTCCTTATCATGTAGCCTAGTCTGAACTTTATAGTCTGCAGGTTCACACTACACAATTTGTTTCAATATCTGTCCAGATACTCTCGGGCAATGCGATTTCACCAGATTCACGGTGCTATAAAGCCAGATTAAGCCCATCAAAAGCTGTGCATTTTGGTGAACTGGTCTATTTCAGATTCGTTTCTTGCTGTGAGAAACCAAACAGCCAAAATATATGAGTTGGCAATGGAGTGACAGAGTCATTATTTACCACACTCTCCTTTTTTCACACACACACACACACACACACACACACACACACACACACACACACACACACACACACACACACACACGGGGCATTTTTGCACAAAAATTAAATGCCACATGATGTAATCTGTTTCAGATAATGTGCTGCATATAATAATAAATTAATTAGTTGGTGGCTATGTGGCCCGTATTCTGTGACTGTGTTAAAGGGCACGGAAAGAACTTTGATCGAGTGAGTGACGGCATGCTCTGTTGTCCAGGAGAGGACGGCGATGCACAGACAACTAGGCTACCTGCTGTAGGCCTAATAAAAATATAGTCATTGAGGCCATATTATATCCAGTTCTTCCTCAACATTTCGTTTTAAAGCAACGCAGCGAGCGAGCTCCTGTACCAGGTGTGTCATTGACAGAAGTTTGATTGATTATTTGTGCCGCTAATGGTCCCCTCTTGCCGTGTCAGTGATAGTGTGAGTCAGCGTGGACCATGGCGTGGACGCGTGTGCTGCGTGAGCGCGTGTGTTGAACAGGTCAGACAGATGCTTTGCCAGTAATTTCCTCTGTGTCCCGATGCGCTCATTGGTGCGTCCCTCCAACGTGTCACCAGTTTTGGGGGATTACCGCAGATATCTTAACCATCATGAGGACGAAACGCCACTCATTTCTCTCAAATCCTGTCTCCACGGTGTCCAGCTGCCAACTAGGACCTCTGACAACATTTGGGAAACTTGTGACTTTCATAGTACAACTCGGGGAAAGGGATTTGAAGATCTTTATTTGTTATTTTACGCACGAAGACCAAAGAAGAAAAACATGTATTTATCCTCTCCAGAATCGAGTAGGACGCTGTCTTTTGCATTCCGAGCGTCTTTGTTTTTAGCTCCCTTGTTGATGAAGAGTCTCTGTGTCAGCGGCTCTCCGGCCTGCGCGTCCTGTGGCTCGCCGGCGATGGACAAAGACGCACAAAACAAGCTGATGACAGAATTCGCCATGCAGCAACTTTTGGACAAATTGCACCTGAAAGAGAGACCAAACATCACTCAGACGGTGCCCAGGGCGACGCTTCTCACTGCGCTGCGCAAACTGCACTCGGGGCGCGTCAGACAAGATGGTACTCTTGAACTAGAAAACAGTTTACCCATCAAAGATCAAGGCTATGAAGTAGTGAGCTTTGCAGATATAGGTAAGTTTTTTAACCTTTACACTCTAAAGCAGTTTTCCATCTTGTGACATTAAAACACATGTGCGCATCTCTGGGTGCGCTTTACGCACGACAGTGCGTAAAATACACACGTTGACGCTGGGTTTCTGTGTTTGTTATACTGTTTATTAAATATTGTTTGAAGTAAGTTCAGGATTGTATTATCTTTCAACAGTTTTTAGATTTAATTATAATTATAATATGTCTGCAGGGCTCATTGCGAGCCTATATTCTGGGTCAACCAACATACTAAACAAGTTGACATAGATTGACTTTAGTTTCACATGAATCTGCAGCTTTACAAGCATGCTTTAAAATGACTTCCCCTGCATGTGTGTGTGTGGCAGTTTCTTAAATGACTAAAATAGTAACAGTCTGTGTTGTTCTTCAACTCTCATTGATCCATAGATGCTTCAGAGCGTAGTGACACGTCCAGCCTCAGTCTTACCTTCCAGTTTGTGCAGGAACGTGGCCAGAGCCTTCAGGTCCTCCAGTCTTCACTGTGGATCTACGCCCGCTCCACGGCAGACGCCTCCAGAGACGCCCGCATCCCTGCCCGGGTTTACCTCTCTGCAGATGGGGACGTGTCAGGGTCTAACGGCACCCTGGTGATAGAGAAAATGCTGGAGGTCCGAGAGGGAAACTGGCACACCTTCCCCATCAGCCGCACCCTGCAGAGCTTCCTGGATGGGGGCCGGCACCAGCTTCACCTGGAGGTCAGCTGTGATGAGGACGGCAAGAACCTTTGCTCGCTAGACGGCTCCTCTGACACCCCCTACCAGCCCTTCATGGTCAACCAGGTGCGTCTCCGCGAGGACCCCTCCAAACACTTGCTCAGGAAGCGCTCGTTGCGTTGTGGCGATGATGTGACAGTGTGCTGCAAGAGAGACTTCTACCTCAAGTTCAAGGATATCCAGTGGGACGACTGGATCATTGCACCCGAAGGCTACCACATGAACTACTGCATGGGCATGTGTCCCCAGCACCTGGCTGGCTCCCCGGGTATAGCGTCCTCGTTCCACGCCACCGTCTTCAGCCAGCTGAAAGTCAACGGCGTGAACACGGCCGCATCTTCGTGCTGCGTTCCCACCGAGCGCCGGCCACTCTCCATGGTCTACTTCGACCCTCAACACAACATTATCAAATCGGACGTCCCTGATATGATAGTGGAGTCCTGTGGGTGCACATGAAGGGCCCCGTATGAAAGACATGTTATATTTAAAATAGATCTGTTTTAAAAACAGAAAACTTCCTAGAATTATGTGGGTATTCTATATACTCTAAAGACTTTTATACTATTTACTTTTAATACTATTTCACAGAATTGTTCTATTTTCACTATTTTCTATGTTGCCATTTCAAAGCAAGGCTTTTAACCAATGAAAGAGATCCTTGAATAGGAGAGTGCCTTCTTCATTATCGTGATAAGAAAGTGCAACTTATACGTTTGGCATCAAGCCATATTGTTCTGAATACCAAAGAGAATCCATTGAGTAGATCACTAGTTTATTTTCAAATGACTTACTAATGCAGTCTTTTTTTTACATGTGCCTTTGACACAATATTAAAATGGATTTAAATTTGTATTCTGATGATAACACATCCACATATAGGTTTTTATCAGAGTGCAAGAAAAGACTGACCATTAAACAGTTTGAAAAGGCTAATTCTGTTTCAAATACAGCCGATGCTGAATGCAGGTTGCATTATGCTTCATCAGCATCATTCTCCACTGTATTATTTACACAAGTCGGGCTAATCAGTTGGGCAATATGGCTCTGGCAGCATATGAACCCAAGGTCATTTCTCAGCGTGAGCAAACATTTAGCTATTGCTTCAGTGTCAGTAGATGTGAAGGTCTGTGAGGCAGGTGGGTCAATGAGCATGTGCTAATGCACGTTGGCATTTGAATAGTCTCAAAATGTCTGGGGTGAATTAAAAATGCTTTCGAGCCTGGTAATTGAGTAATTATTGAAGGGGGAGGGGGGGTGTTTGAAAAAATCCCTTACCAATAGCATAATGTATCATTCTTACTTTGTTTTGAGTACTTACGGCACTATGTCGCTACTGGGAAAATTACCACGTTAAGTTTATTTGAAATGCATCCATACTGAAACTAATTGATGGGCACTATTGTCCCTCAATGCAACACAATACAGAGGTCGTACTCAATGCATAGCACTAAACTCATGGAAAAACTTTTCATGAGGTTTTCAAATTTCGAAATTGGCAGCATTGTTGCCAAGTTAAAGACTAGCATATGTCAGCACAGGCCTTGTTTCATTTCATTTAAAAAATAATTATATAGTGCAATAACTTCTTACAGTATATACAATAACTTCTTATAAGTGTACCAACTACAAAAACATTACCATGCCAGTGCCAAAGACATCCAATGGTACAGATTTGAGCCGGCCATGTCTACGTCTTGCCTTTGTTCACTCAAACAGTGTAAAAGTTAAAATGTTGTTTATAATTTCTGGATGATGTCTCACTACGTTGGTGAACCGTGTGGCTGTAAGGACCCGTTTCACATTTTCTGGTCTAAAGATTATAAGAACAATTATTTTATTTTAATAACATTTTGGACATTTTTGTCCAAATAGCTCATGAACTTGTTTCACCTCACTCTGCAACTTCCTCTGTTTTATCTTTCTGAGTTCAAATGTGTGTTAAACCATTGTAATGCTCAAGGTGATTGTTTATTATTTTATTTTATTTACGTAAGCACCTCTTGTCACAAGACTCAGTGTGACATTGAGGTGCCACCGTGCCATGCACTTTATCACCCTACTGTATTTATAACAAATTTTGCTTGAGGATGTACTACTTGTAACTGTGCATTAGCTAGAACATACAAATAGGCCCAATGAAAGCAAATGTCAATGAGCATATTTTCTTAAGCTCTAGTTGTGTTTAAATGTATGTTATTGAGTGTGTTTGCAGAGCACACAGATCATAAAATAATTTCTGCATACTGTAACTGGTGGAAACAGAGCCAGGATTTGAATTTTGTGTCAATTTAAAGTTACAATGATTGTTTTATCATAATGTATTTTATACATTATGAATCATTTGTAATGGAAAATGAATTTAAAGTGGTTTGTCTTAATGTGCTAAAAAGATATGATTGCAGATAAAGTATATTTTTTTGAATGATTGAATAAATATTTTAAATCAACTAAGGTGTTTCCACAAAAAAAATGTAATCATTGTAATTCTGCTTTTCAGTCACAGTGAAAACGCACTGCACCTTAGAACAGAAAGGATGATATATATTTTATAAAATATTTAAATGACATAAACAGACCATAGAAGAAGAAAGAAAGTAAACACCAACACAGCTGTAAACATAAATTGTTCTTCCTTTCCATTTTCTCTTAAGGCAAGACACTGCAGGTGAATAGGGTAAACATTATAGCATCATGAAGCTTTGCCAGTTCATTCCATATGCAAAAAAAATACAATTTAAACATTTGTTTTGAATAAATGTCTATATTTGGCGCCTTCTAACTAATTAAGCACACATTTAATTATTTTTAAAAACCTATAATCTAGATGTTGGATAATTCCAGAGTTGAAATGTATTTCATTTTTACAGCATACAAGGGTCAGATTTTGAATGCAGCCTTTTTTTATATATGTATATATATAAATAATGTGCAGGTCATAAAAATTGATTTTCTGCATTTGTTTAAGAACAAAATGTATTATAAATCAGTTAACAAGACATTAACAAGTTAATCTGTTATAACCTTCAGAATTGTGCTAAGAATGATTATGGAAAGTTAAGTTGATTGTAGTGTAAGTGCTTAAGAGGTTTAAAGTTAGTGAGTATTGAAAAACATGCTAATTAAAGATGGGAGAAATATACAGATGCAAAAAGACAAGGTTTAGTTAAATAAACAACTAAATGCACATTTTGGACTTTTTACTTATGCAAGTATGAGATGCAATGAGAGAGCAACATTACACTGTGGGCTGAGGATATGTACTCTGAATGTATGTGGAATAAGATCTAAAATAGAGACCCCTGACTTTATTGAAACCTGTAAAAAATATGATGTCCTCTGTTTCAGCGAGACAAAAACAGACGATATAGATTCACCTGACCTGCTTGAAAAATTTAAAGATATAGGTTTCCAAATGTTTATCAGCAACCGACATAGGTTGACAAACTGGCGGTCAGGAGGAGTGATACTTGCCGTGAGTAAGACAATTGCAAAAGCGTGTGTGCAAAAAACTATACAAAGTGATTTATGTGTATGCCTTAAAATAAATAGAAATTTGCTGGATTATGATAAAGACCTGTTTATCCTGTCAGTCTACATTCCTCCTTATAACACCAGATACTCCAATGTGGGAATGTTTGATGAATTAGCACAGATTATTCTTGACATCGGTATTGAAAATCACCACGTTCTAATCTGTGGTGATATGAATGCCCATACCCAAGAAAGAGATGATTTTGATGTATGCCCAATAGAGAGTGATGGCAAGAGTCCCGATGTAAATATTGGATGTGAATTAAGCACAGTGGAGCAATTAGAAATGTTTAATATACCACTAAAAAGAAAATCCCTTGATAAACATATAGATTTTGGCAATTATGGTAAAGCACTGCTAGAAATGTGTAAAAATCTTTCAATGTGTATATTAAATGGTAGATGTGGTGATGACAAACACATTGGTAATGCAACAACTGTTGACAATAGTGTAATTGATTACATGATAGGGGTGCCATTTGTTTTAAGCAAGGTAAAACAATTATGTGTACATTCTTTTGACCCCTTATTTTCTGATAAGCACTGCCTTGTCGAAGTTATCTTGGAGGTAAATCAGGGAGGGGAATATTGCAGGGCAAATACACCAGTAAGGGACCAGCCAAGGCTCACAGATACAATAGCTGAAAAAAGAATTGGTAAATGGGAGAAAGAAAAAGAAATTGAGTTTACAACAAACATAGACTTTGACAAGGTCAATAATCTGTTGTGTAATGTAGACAGCATGTCAGTAAATGAAATAACGAAGTGTGTTTGTGATATTATGACAAAAAGTGCGATGACTACATTCCCAAAAACACAAAAGCAGAAAAAAAACCTTAAACCTGGTAAAAAAGCAGCATGGTTTAACCGTGAGTGTAGAGAAAAAAGACAAGAATATAGGAAAGTTAAAAGAATGCTTGAGAAGCATAGAAGTGTGGCTAATGCTGAATGTTTAAGGGAAAAAAGTAAAGAGTATAGGAGAGTGTTGCACAAAGCTCAGAGGGCCCATAGGAAGAAACTCAGTGACGAGTTAATGAGCATGAAATCTGAGAATCCAAAGCTTTACTGGAAGAAGCTGAATGATTCTAGCAAAATCAAAAGCGTTTGTCCAATTTCAGCTGAGGAATTCCATGAGCACTTTAAAAACGTATCTGATGGGGATACACCTACAGATGAGCTCCAAGAACTTGAAAGTGACGGACATTTAATAGACAGTAGTGTTCTGAATGTGTCTTTCACAGAGCAAGAAATTAATGAGGCTATTCGAAAATTAAAACCAGGAAAAGCTGCAGGCATAGATACAGTGCTGAACGAATATATTAAAAGCACCTCAACTATTTTTATGCCTTTATATGTCCTCTTGTTTAATAAGATCTTGGACTCAGGTGTTATTCCCGAGGACTGGGTGCTTGGTCTAATCGTGCCCATATATAAAAAGAAAGGGGATATGGGCGTCTGTGATAATTATAGAGGAATCACACTTTTGAGTTGTCTAGGTAAATTATTTACAAATGTATTGAATGAAAGGCTATGTACATTTTGTGAAGAGAATTCTATCCTGAAGGAGAACCAGGCAGGATTCAGAAAGAACTACTCGACCGTTGATCATATATTTTTACTAAAACAAATTATTGATTTGTACTGCTTTAAAAAGAAAAGTTTATTTTGCTGTTTCATTGATTACAGTAAGGCATTTGACACAGTCTGGAGAGATGCACTCTGGCATAAGCTCTTACAAATAGGTATTCAGGGTAAATTCCTCAATGTACTTATCAATATGTATAAAAATATAAAATCATGTGTATATGTTAATGGTGCTAAATCTGAGTTTTTTGCAAGTTTAACAGGAGTTAGACAGGGTGAAAACTTATCACCACTGCTGTTTGCCCTCTTCATTAACGACTTAGAGGATTATCTATTACAAAAAGGTTGTGAGCCCATTACTTTTGATGATGCTGTGTTAGACAATTTTATACAACTAATGGCACTGATGTACGCTGACAATACTATTATCTTGTCTACAACTAAGAGAGGGTTACAGAAAGCTATAAATCATATGTGTGACTTCTGTGAGAAATGGAAACTAAAAGTTAATAGCGATAAAACTAAAGTTACAGTTTTTGGATTTAGGAGAGCGGATACTAGTAAACTACAGTTTGTGTGCAATGGTCAAAGTCTAGAGACTGTACATTGTTTTAGATATCTTGGTGTCATCATGAGTTACAATGGCTCATTTAAAACCGCTATTGAGGAACTGCATAAGCAAGCATTGCGCGCAATGTTTGCTTTACGCAACAAATGCAGAAAGCTTCAGCTTGCTGTAGATGTCACTCTGGACCTTTTTGACAAGTTGGTTACTCCAGTTATGTTGTATGCATGTGAAGTGTGGGGGTTTGAAAAACTACATCTGTTAGAAAAACTACATCTCAAATTTCTAAAGTACATCTTAAAAGTAAAAATGACAACCTGCAGTAATATGGTGTATGGGGAACTTGGACGGTACCCACTCTGTGTTACAGTTAAAAAAAGAATAATTGGTTATTGGGGGAGACTGTTAGAAAGTAAAGACAGTAAACTTAGTAAAATCATGTACAATCAGCTACACAGCCTGCATAGCAGCGGTGTGTATGCATCACCCTGGGTATCACAGGTGAAACAGATACTGGATGACTGCGGGTTGTCATACATCTGGATAACACAAAAGTACAACAACATTAACTGGCTGAAAAGAACTGTTGAGCGGAGGTTGAAAGATCAATTCATTCAGAAATGGCAGAGCGAGCTTACAAGCATGACTTCCTGTGACTTATACATAGAATTTAAACAAGAGTTAAAACTAGAAAAATATCTGTTGTATGAAAATCAAAAGTCCAGACAGGCTATCTGCAATTTTAGAACCAATAACACTCGCATACCTAAAGTCACAGGAAGATACAAAGGGCTGGAAAGAAATCAAAGAATATGCAACCTTTGTGATTCTAATTGTGTTGGAGATGAATACCATGTACTTTTTGAGTGTAAAAATGTGGATGTAATGTATTTTAGAAAAAAGTACCTGCCAAATTATTATGTTTATTTTCCATCCATGACCAAATTGATTTCGCTTTTGAGGGCAAGTAGGCCAGGGGTTATTGTTAAAACAGGTGCCTTTTTGAGAAATGTTTTGCCATTGTTTAAGTGCTGTTTTTGTTTTGTTTTGTTTTGTTTTTCCTTGCCGTGCACCATTGTTTTGTTTTGTAATGATTTCAGTTGAATTGTGTGCTCCATGCCATGTGCTATGGCCGTGAGCCGTAATAAATAAATGAATGAAATGAAAGAAGACATAATATGGGAGCGAAATTGGACAAACTTCTGTACATTTTCTAGTGTCAGCAGTGTCTCGCCTTATCAGCCGTTGCTGTATATATAAGGTATGACTGGTAATGGTTTGATTTTAAAAAAATCTTCCAAACCCGGCTTTTAACAAATGGATTGTGTATGAAGATCCATTGTACGGCCGGCTCTAAAAATCAGTTTTCCAATTGTACTTGTACGAGTTAACACCTTACAAGCTTTATTGAGGAACCTTATGTATCGTTTTATCTGTCGCTTGAATGACTCTAATAATGAAATCATAATGCTGCTGTCAAACCCAAGTTATAGCGCAGTACGCTACCAGTCATACCTTTGGAGGCATTGGTATAAGTGCCTTTTATAATTGGTCGGTATGTTTTTATTCTTATTTATGTGTGTGTTGTCTATTTCTTGTATTGTATGTTTTTAAATGGACCTTGAGACTAATAATAAAAGTTGATGATGTACAGAATGAGAATCAAGTTACCTGCAATGTAATGACATTGGCACTCCCAGTAAGGCAAAGGGCATGTTTGCTCATACAAATAGTGGAAGTGGCTTTATGGACTGTCTGTGTTTGAAGAGTAAACATTGTCACATTCTCTTGGCAGGTTGTCACTCATTTTCACATCATACATTTGCACCTCGCATTGATCGCAATCTACAGCTAAGACAATAATGTATAAGTAAATAATCGAATTGTCTAAGAATCAATAACATATGTTTCCTCTTGGTTTATTAACTGCAAAAAGGAACTAAATTTGAGAGGTGTGTTCTGTTGTTTCTTTATTTTTATTTCATTAAACTATATTAATACAGTATAGCACACAAGCACACACCATTAAATGGTGAACCATGATTGCACAATGACCCATAAAGGTTTCTATGCAGACAATATGAATACGATACACAAATTTGAGTTTACTTAAACCAAAGCTACACAATTTAAAACCATCTATCGGTGAATGTCCTCAATTGACAAAACCCCTGACTTGCACTTTCAAAAACTGCAGGTTATAACATAATGTCCCGTCCTGTCCTGCCAGAATTTGACAACTCCCCCTCCACAGCCAACAGCGGTGCTGATGTTACCCCCCACCCCCCCTCCCCCAAAATGGACTATGGTTATTCTGGCACAAAAAATGTTTTTTGAGGTTTTACAGGTTGTCTGTTTACAAATCCCTGGCCAATATTTCAAGGTTAGTGTTTGCTTAGATCGCTAAAACAGTAAAAAGACTCTAGGTTTATTCCATTGGTATGAATCACATAGGCTACAAGTCACCAATTTTCTTATCCATAAAATTACACCAAGTATGTGAAATAGTATTATTCAGGAGTCTTCAAAAGTGTGGAAATTGAAGTGGATCAATACCTTAACATCTTACATCTAGCAGAAACTCTTCTATAAGCAGAAGAATGGAGAAGCATGAATATATGAAGTGTAAACGTAGGTGTTAGGCGTATCATACTAGCGCCATGTGATTAGTTTGATATTAGGCTGTAATGAATTTTGCAGCCAAAAACTTCATCACAACTAATGGTTTAATATCGTAAGGGGACACTCTTACAAATGTACGCCATCTACATTAAAACATATTAACCTCTCTAGAGTATCCCTGCACTAAATCAAATGTCCCCAATGTCTACTCTCAGTTGCTCAAAGGATGAATTTGTTAAATAGTTAATGAAATTGAAAACCAGCACAATGAGCAGTACAATGCAACTTGCAGATTCATTGCAAAAAATATATATATCAATACAAATCATGCCCACCAAACAAAAGATCACACAGCTAGTTTTTACAATTTTGAACAGCAAATAATCCTCCACCGACCAGTATACATGAAGAAAAGAGGCCTTTTGTTCAAGGACACTGGTAAAGTAGTGAGTGCCTGCACTTGTAATGGTTTTAGACCATGGGAACAGTGTTCAGTGTTATCATGCAGGTGTGTACTCTTTGACACTAGTATGGTCCCATGCATGGAAAGCCGATAACTTACCTACTCTGTGAAAAAGAAAAGCATACTGACTCACTGATATACTGACACAGTGACCTGGAGACCCACTGTTTGCTGTGCGCCACCAAAACCCTAATCCTGCACTTCACTCACAATCGCATAAATCCCTTGGGGAGGTTTAAGGTGTCAGTCTGACTCGACCCCTGCGGTGTCATGACAGGAATGACAAGAGAACATTTCGTTGTCTACAATTCCATTGTACACTGTACAATGACAATAAAGGATTCTGATTCTGAACCTGGGGAGAAACTGTTCTCACACTCTCTTCTTTCCACCTCCCGTCCTTAGGTAACAAAAGTGTTAAGTCGGGTTGTTAAGATCGGTGCACACATGGAGACAGGACTATCTGCCAGATAGTATTCATTCTGTGACAATATTTTCAAAAATGTGTGTTATAAATGTGTACAGCAAATGGGGGGAATTTCTTGAAAGGTCAGCTTGGTTTTAATTGCAAAAGTAACTTCAGATTCAGTCTCAAATCCTTGGGCCAAGTGATTTATTCAATTTAGTTTGCTAAGATGTAGCCTTTGCACTCCAACTAAGTGAACTAGCACAACACTGTACAGGAAATAATGTGTCTAGATGACCGCTGGTATATTTTCAAGATATCTCTATGACGGTCTGAAATATGAGAGTTTTTGGTGTTATTTAACTTGAAATGATATGCTGTAATGTTTATCGAAAAAGGAAATGCTAAATGTATATATTCTAAAGTAACACAACTTATACTTGAGGCCATGTGTCCACCCTGTAAAAGGGTCACAGAAAACATAATACAAATAATGTGAAAATGGTATTAAGTAGTTTTAATTAAGAAATCCCACATTATGCCAATATTAATTTGGTTGACCTCACTCATACATTAAGTATCACAAAGAGCATTGTCTACATTCTTGTTCAGACGTGGCACTTTAAATAACTTTTAAATCCACATGATGATCCCATTACGACAGACTTACTTACCTACTATAACGCTGAATGTTACATCAAAGGTACCTTGTAAGTTAACAGAACAACAGCCAACATATTTAATGTGAACTCAACTAGAGTTCTACTTATGATTTGGTGTCCTCTTCTCAAGAGGTCATTTAATTTAAATAGTATTCTCTCAGTCAATTGAGTTAAAAAAAGAAGAACATTCAATTTTCTATGAATAATTATGATAATGGGAGTCAACTTGCATATATACTGTATACCTTACACTGTCCAATATCAGCTACATGTTTTTCAGTTCTTGCCCCATCCGTTCTAAGATGATCAGTAAAGAAAAACATGTAAATACAGTAGCGACTGCAGTAAGGATTATTTACAGTTTGGTCAGCAGAGGGCACTAGACTGACTGTTTGGATGTATACATCAGAGAAAAATGACAACAATAAAGCTGAAGATGACAGCTACAGTTGTGGACATGAAGGTCCACACAATATCAAACGGCTGTGTATGATTTGTATACGTTTTGTAATGCAGTGGTAGGATGGCCTAGAGGAAAGAGGGAACGACCAATAACCATGAGGTTGCTGGTTCGATGGGTTCGAGGGTTCATGGGAGTTAGTCGTAGAACTAGTGGTGGCTGGTATTACATCTACAGTGCCCATCATCTCTACATTGCTTCCTTGAGCAAGGCACTTAACCCCAGGGGGTAAGTTCTAACTCCAGGGGCTACATGGCTGACCCTAAGCGAGGACCCCCTCTGGAGTGTGGTGTCTTGAGACGGGTATGCGAAAAGACACATTTCTATGTAGCCTTACAAGTAAGCTATTATGGGAGGCTGAAGACCTGGGCTTAAGTCTAAAGATGCTGTGGCTCACTAAAAATCTTATTTTCCTTGGTCATAAAGGTCTCAACAATCCAGCTTCCAATGGGAGTGGTTGGATCAAGCAATTGCATTTCTAGAAGTGACAGATTTTGGAATACTAAAATCTCAACATCACAAATTCCGAATACCAAGAATCATTGGTGAATGCTGAAGTCAAGTCAAAGTGGGCACTGGAGTCTTTTGAATAAACATATCAAAACGTACACATAATTTAAAATACCTACCATTTATTCTATACAAATAGTCCCGGACTTTGAAATTGTTTGCTGGGATGTTAATCCTTCCTTTGGACCTTGCCGTTTTCAAAGCCAATTATCTTTAAATACAGGTGGGTTGTGAAAAAGTGTTTCAATAAGAACAGAGGCAGCTGGATTTAAGTAGTTCAGCAGGAACTTGCATCCACAATGCCCAGGGAATTAAAGTCACAGCCCCTGTTGTTCCATTAACCCTCACACAGGTCTTACCTCACACAATTTCCTGTGGGGAACCTAATTCTGTCAAGGAAGACTAAACAGAATCCATCCAGTCAGGTTAATGCACATCACTTTACAGATGTATTACGCTGCCACCTTTTAATGTGTATGATTGAATGACTTTATTGTTTACTGACTTAACTTTAATACAGTTATGGATATGTATTTAGCCTGCATGATCTAATTAGCACTATCATTATCATTATCAATAATACAATGCTGCATGTTTAAAGATTTTGATGTGGGTAAAAGTTCATCTTGTCAACTGAGAAACGTGTACAACAATGTATATAGCATAAAGGAAGGACCTCCTTATTCATTTTATTTTATTGATGAACTTGCATTATGTATGTGATGCAGCCACTCATACTCTGGGTTCGGGCCAAGATGGGAAGACCACAATATACTTTATTTATTTCAACAGTCGGTCAAAAGAAATATATAACTTATTAATATTTTGTTGAATATGTAACCAAACCAGGACACAAGGAGTTATGCAATACGCCTCTCCTTTGACATTTAACAGTGTTTGCTGAAAGGATGTGGAGTCTTTCCAACCGATGGACGTGGCAGGTCTGCAACGGCCGTCTGATTATGTAAGTAATATGTACAAATGAGCAAACAAAACATTTTGACATTTGGCTCAACAATTATTGATATCCAGTGGAATATGTATGCAGGATACTATACAGTATATTCATAAAAATATGAAGTATGTTTCAATGTGTATATTCTAAATACCATGATATATGTTGACCTGAGAAATAACATCAGTATCTGTATTAAAACAGCTTTCCTTCTCAACCTTCTCATGGTGTTTTTGGCTGTCCTGTTTTCAGTCTTGTATTATGCTGCCCTCTGGTGGTTGTGACTCCAAAAAACATGTATAAAGCATGAAGCAACATTTACATTATCAATTGCACTGCCAATCAGAACATAATGTTGTCAAGCATATCGATTGCATGTCATTATAATGCATTGTACATAACAATAGAGACAAAAAGATAAAATAAATAAATAAAATAAATAAGTGCTTAGACTTAAATATGTTGCTCTGCTTTAAATCGTTACAATTTTATTTATATTACATTTGAAAAAATAAAAATTCATGTTTAAATCATTTAGAAGAAAAAAATGGCATAGAGGAAAATACCCGTACCTTGTTTAAATCGTCTTAGTAACAGGCTAGAGTACATAATCCATTCAAAACAGTAACGTGGAATACAGTGACTAGTGAGCAGCCAGTGCGTAGTACTACTACATGATGCTTTAAAACATTGAACACTTTCACTTCACATTTCACACTCCACATTACCAGATATAGAAGAAGTGTTCACTGTCTAGACACCTGACAATGTACAGAGAACCTGAAGAATCTGCTCATTTTCAATTAGATCTAGGTTATTTCCAATAAAATAAACAGTAATATAACATGACTAACCTCTCTAATATACAATATGTATTCTCCAATTTCAGTTAATTTAAATAGAATGGCATGGCATGTAAATTAATTAAAAGTGCAAAATATAGGGTGCAAATATGTCTCTTTTTCTTGTATTACTTTGATGCAAAAGTAGGATACACATCACACCTACTCTACATAGTGCAACTATCACAGTGCCATACTAGGGAATACCTTTTAATTGGTGCATTGTATTCCTTAATAAACTACAATAAGGTCAGATAAGATCATGCAACTCTTACCTGTCCATGCTGCAGCATTCATAAAGACCTGCTCATAGTGTATTGCCTTCCCATGACGTCTCTGCTCTAAAGTTCCCTCTCTTCAGTGTGCACAGCCTGAGGTGAAACCCAGTGAATGCAGACAGCACCCTTATATGTAGAACCTGCAGCTCTGTGTAAGCCTACATGTGCCAAGGACCATCTGCAATGGAAAAACAAATCCTGTAAAAGATTTTGTGGATTTTGCAGCATGGGGGAATGGTGTCCAGCTGCCCTGAGTCTTAGTGACAGATGCTTTCTCTGTCCCTCCCACTTGGCTAGAATATAGTAACTCTGTATCCTCCAGTGGCCTTCAGTACTCTAAACCTGGATGCTCCTCAACCCACTTTCAAACACTTTCTTTAACTTTAAATAGAGAGTGAATTGTGCTTTTTTCTTGCTTTTTTGCAAGGCGATTAAGTAAAAGTTATGTTTGTAAGTGCAAGCGGTCACCCATATGGTTCCTACTGATTAAGGGAATTTGAAAAGTTTTAGGAAAACATGCTTAAAGAAACTCACTTGAGCTGAATGGCATGGCCAAAAGCTTTTGCTGATTTACTTACACCTTGTCTCTAAATCCGTCTATGACTGTAAGCCCTCTATGAGCTTTCTAAGTAGACATCTGGAACTTTTATTTCTGTCCCATTTACTTTTACTTTCTAGGCTTCATTGACACACGCATTCTGTCTTTTTTGTAATAAAAGCATAGCATAGAAAATACAGCAATCTAGAGCTATCTATCATTGCTAACGTTGCTGCTAGATTTTGCATTAGATTACGTTTGGCAAAATCTAAACGTAATAAGCGTAGTATGAAATGATTGCCTCATAATGACAAACAGCTGCAGTTATCTTCAGTCCTGCAGAGACACTCTATTTCTGATATTTTTTGGGGTTTCCAGGTGTTATGCCAACACCTGTTACCTTATAAGGAATGTCAGCTATAAACAAGGTAAATGTTTTTATCAAACATTTTCTTACAGCTTTTACCAAATGTGGTGCCTCAATAGAATGTAGGTAGCCATTTCAATTCATGAAAAAGACCAATGGGTCGGATATTAGTGACAGGTGTGTTGTTGGCACTCTCCACACAGACCTGGCCCAAACTGGTATCTGGCATGCAGCAGACAGCTGCTTTCTGCAAACTAAGCTGTAGTTAAATGACTGTACATCACCTGACAAGCAACTAAACAACAGAAGGACAAAGTCAGCAGCTTAAATGAGTGTGAGAATTGAATATACATGTATCAGGTGGACAGCTAATTGACTGAATGCTTCTGTTGCTCTGAGGCTGCTGGATGTGAAGAGGCAACAGGTAGCCAAATAAAAAAGTTGTGTTTTCAACTTGTTGCTGCCCCCAAGTGGCCAAAGTTATAAGTAAAGCAAAGTTATGAATGCACCTTTCAGACAAGAGCTTTACATGTTAATATAAAAGAAAAACGTGGCTATGTTGTTAAATAATGTCCTTTACTCTAAGGTACTTAAAATACTAATGGTCATTAAAAAGGAAATTCAAGTTTTTTCAACTTTTTTGATCATAATAATAATTGTGTATTGCTTGAATTGCTTAAATGTGATTGCAAAACATATCAGTCAAATGATGATTATTTGGAAATACAAAAAATACATGTCTTAATGATCCAGTTAGAACAGCTTTACTTGGACCTTTAATCCCATCTTGTTGATTATCTCGAGTGAAGCCTGTATTGGTTTCTCGCGGCAGTCGGATGAAGCATATGGCTCCAGCATCTGTCAGATTTACATCCAAGAATACGCTACTTGGCTGCTGCAGCAGCAGCTATATCAGGAATGAAGCCCAGGACCCTCATTGACAAAATACGGTTTATCCACTGGCCGTATGTTCTCAATGAAATCTTGCCTTGGTTTATGTCACCGGCTATTCACACCTTGAGTCATTCTTTATTGTTGCTTTAAAGAGAAACTTTCATATATTGTTTTGGTTTGTTATAGGCTACATTGTTTTCTTACCTGTCTTCGTGCCGACTTGGTTTGCTTATGCTACTTGCTTACCAGTTTATGCTACTACTGTATACCACTTTTATCAATACTTAATATTTTTAAATGTTTAACTTGCATTTTTCTCATGATCAGCACTGTTGTATCAACTTACAATTATTGCAGCAATATGTTTTTTTTCCAATGTATGACTAACAAAACATGTTTTTTCAACATGCAAAACTGCTGCTAAAGGAGGGTGCTGGTTTTTTTCAAACTTTATCGACATAGACATTGACATACAGTAGGAAAACTACATCCTCTGTTCAAGCCAAGGACTGCGCTTGTGTTGAAGAGTTAGAAGCGCAAGCTGTAAGTTACATTTTATCAGTGTCTTATACCTGTGTTTATTTTGGGTTCTGACTGAGTACAGTGTCAGTGTATAAATGGAGCTTAAAGGGACACTGTGTAACATTTCAAGTAATGTATTAGCTAAAATCAATATCCTCATTCATAAATATGTCCTCATTGGTGTAAAATCACCTCTGCCAATAATCTGAATTATCCTCCTGAGCGGAGAATTACAAATATTAATGTTACATTTTGTCCATTGAGCGGGGAAGTCGTATGGAGGCATCCATGTTTTTGGAATGTCATCAGGTGCATTGTTTAGAATTAAGATTTGTTCTTGTCCTTGAAGGCCACTGTAGCTTCTGTTATTATTCAAAAGGGGTGGGGTTACCCAGAGAGCGCTGCATTCTAGAACTTTCTAGAACTTTCTTGATGATGTCACATTACACAGTGTCCCTTTAAACCTGCAGTGTGTAGAATTTTGGGTTTTATTTCCTAGCAGACTTTGTAGAACATAATTATAATATCCATAAGTATGTTTAATTTAGTGCATAATAGCTGAAAAAAATGTTTAGAATAATTTTTTTCCTCCTTAGAAAGGGTCTCATATATGTCCATATTTCTCCATACCTTGGACCAAGGCATTGGCGCCGCCATGTTGGAAGCGTCATGGTTGGAATGTCATCAGGTGCATTGTTTAGAATTTAGAATTGTTCTTGTCCTTGAAGGCCACTGTAGCTTCTGTTATTATTCAAAAGGGGTGGGGTTACCCAGGGAGCGTTGCATTCTAGAACTTTCTAGAATTTTCTAGAACTTTCTTGATGATGTCATATTACACACTGCACCTTTAAGTTTCCAATCAAGCTGTGGCGTTAGGCAACCCTTTCATAAGTCTTCTGGATGGTGACCAATCACAACAGAGTGATGGAGGGACCTACACAGACCGTTTTGAGAGAAGGCTGAAAATGCTCTGTAGGAATCCAACATCAAAAACAAAGACCTGAAAATTAGCATTATGTCTAAGATTAGGAAAATCCTTTAGCAGGTCAGCTATAAAAACACATATTTTTATATTTATTAGGCTATCTATGGTAGGCTATGCGCTGCAGCTACTTTTACAGCATATGTCAAGATTTCGAGATATTCATCTGCTTGTGCTTCCGAACAAATTGTCCCTATTAAAACTGTTGTGGATTATTCAGTAAATACAATCATGCACCAAAAAGTGTGCTCCGAGGACCACAAATGTGATTCCAGATGTGTCAGGAGTAGATGTGTCAAACTTTCAACACATAAAAACCAAACTATATGCATAGCATCTATGTAATTATAGATTAGAAGACTGGCTCACTCTCTCTGTAGCAGGGCATCCGTTCAACATCAGTTCAGCACATAGTAAGGTCAGCTGGTGGCATCAAAAAGCTGCATTCGCCTGGTAACCACTCAAACACTTACACGCTCGAATGTGCAAAAGTTGCAGACGCTATAATAGTGGAACTTTTCAAACTGTGCGTTCACCACAACTTGTTATGACACATTCACATTTCGTCATGAGGAGTTTTGCCTGATTACATCCATATTATAGAGACCACAATATCAAAAGAACACAGCCTGCTAATGTCTTAAACCACATTCAACCCCAGTCTTTAAGCCTAAAACTCAGTATGAGCCATTGCTTTTTATAACATAATATTATGTAATTATAACACATAAGAAAAACACAAAATAAGCTTGAATGGGAGTTATCTTGTCAAACACATTTTATCAGTCAAGAGGAACCAAACATTTAAGAGGGCAATAATTCATTGACCTATTGACCCACTGTAGGAACAGCGGGGTCTGGCACACGTGATAATGTGGGACGGATCCTCTGCAAACAGACATAACGCCAAGCACCAAGGAGGAAAAAAAATTCACGAAGAGACGGGCTGTTATTGATCTCTACTGCTGGCAAAGGGATTGAAACCACATTGAGGGGTCACGGTGAAGTCACATTTTTAAAGCCAAAATCCAAACAGAAACACTTGTTGGAGGGGAGTGACTGTGAACACTTTGGTGCACTTCAGCGACTGTGTGTGGACAGACTAGAAGGGCTATTCTTATGAGCAGAAATCTTATTTGGGAAATATAAAATCATCAGCTCAGCCGAATTTTAAAACGAAAAACTGAGAAAATACAAACAAATTCCTGTTCACAAGTGTTAAGCTTTCCACATGTTATAAGAACTAAGACATGGATGGACTACGACAAGCATGGTGGAATTAACCTGTCAGTAGGGGTACAAACCTTACGGTGTTTCCACATATACTGTAGTTCTCTTTAAAATGTTATTATTTATCATTATATTATACGTTTTCCTTCTGAAGCCCAAAGTTTCATTTTAACTGAAAATTGGAGCTAAACCTTAGCGTTTCTGTGCGTTGTAAACAGTTGCCGTTTGATGTGTTTCGAATGATGTGCTGCAATGGCAAAATGCAAAACAAACCTGGAGCGTGTTCCGTGTTGTGTTCACAATGCACATCCGAACCGCAACGCATGACTTGAAGCGAACAGAACTCAGACCACCTTCCAAAGGGGTCTGAGTCCCTTTGGAGTGTTCACATGTGCAAAAAATAAAATGCTGACAATAGGTCTGAGTTCTTTTGGAGGGCTGAAATGGACCAAGTGTGAAAACACCCTTATTGGCCCTTCCATCTGCCACCTCCAGACAGTATATGTGCACTGTTGCTTCAACGTTCTCCTGAGGCACAGAGGACGCAGCAGGCCACACATGGAAGTGTCATTATATACACAGAGACTGGGAAACCAATTAATACTCCATGGCTGGATTAATATTAACCGGTCCCCATTCTCTATGTATGTGTCAAATAGTTTGTTTAAACACAAATGTACTTGGGAATATGGACCACACAGTGTGAGAACTAGAGGGCCACATTACAAGACGCCACACGATTGGGCGTTGCAAATGAAAGATCTGCTTCAGTTGATATTGATTTACAAAAAGCTCTCCCATGCCTAACTACTCCGAAAATCTGAAAAATAATAATACAATAAAATAAATAAATTAATAAATAATAATAATGTTATACATATCCCGATATAGAATGTTATTTACTGTATATGCATGAACATAAATCAAAACATTAAAGAAATTAGAAACGATAACAAATAGTTTGAAGATAATTAGAGCTGGATCTCTTAAAGGAAACAAAGGAAAGTTTCTGCATGTATTTGCATGAATGTACGTCCACAGATACAGTAAATCAAATGTTGCAAACCTCTTGGCACTGGTCCTGGAACTGCATGCTGAACTCCAGTCCAGGTTTTCTGGTGGATTTCACTGGTGGCGAGGCGCAGCAAAGCAATCTGCAGCATCCCCACACGTAGCAAGCCACACACGCTGCCGGAGAAGCTGCTATGGAGTTACACCATTAATGTAAACACAAACATTTATAGAAATATTATCCCAATTCCTATATATGCACGTACTCTATTGAGACGCAGCCATGGTCATACCAGTGCAGTGTTTAACAAAGATATGCGTGCTCTAAAATGTATTTATATAACTTAACCATATCGCTTTGAATGCATTTGTTTTTAAAAAACAAAGTAAAAGCGCAAGAAAAAGTAACAATTTCATCTTGTGTCGGACAATGTGCAGCGCATGTTAAAACTGAAGCAACGTGGTTCTTTTTTTTTCTTTTTTTTTAAGAAAAACAAAAAGTGAACTTCCTGTTTCGGGGTGGTCCACACAGACTCTGGAGAAAGGGAGGGAGGAAGAGAAGGGGGTGCGCATTCCCACATTGGCTGTGTGTGCAACAAACTCCTGGGCGCTTTGCGGGACTACTACAGCCGAACATGGGGTTCAATTTTGTCACCGTTCGCGTAAAGGGACTCTGAAGGTGGACTCTGGTGGGGGAGACTAAAAAGCGATGGAGAAGCACTAGTGAAACACGGGGATAAAAGTGTCGCTTTATTTCTGTGAACAATCCGGTCATCTCCATCCGAGTGCGTCTGCCAGAAAAGTGGGGAGAACGAGAGAGGAGGGAGGCTTTTTACTGGAAACGCAGACGTCCACACAGTCCTTCCCTTGGACGGCTCCGAGCTCCCTCCGCGGACTCTGGGAACCGAGTCAAAAAGTTTCATGCTGATTTCTCCTGCGTTAACCTGAGGTAAGTCAGTGGTGCTGATGAATCCGCCGTCGCTTTTTGAAAATCACAGACGAGCACTGATAACATACAACAACAACAAAAATACAAGTCTGTTTGAAACCTGTGTTTAATTGTTATGCTCTATAATAATTACTTGTATGCACTTTATGGATTGCCATGATTGTGGACTAAGTAATCTGTTGTTTTGATTTGTTTTCTCTTCGGTTGATTGTGCGTAACGTTTATGCATTGGAATCTATCAATGGCTTTAAGTAGTTTGGCTGTTTCAGTAATTGAGTTTGCATAGTATTTCCACTAAAACCGACCAAAACGTGTAATGCTTCAGTTTTTGTTATTCACTTTG
This sequence comes from Ammodytes marinus, assembly GCF_949987685.1. NCBI lineage: Eukaryota > Metazoa > Chordata > Actinopteri > Uranoscopiformes > Ammodytidae > Ammodytes > Ammodytes marinus. The sequence goes on along the minus strand of NC_137233.1, from coordinate 8,173,383 downwards.
TTCCTCCTCAAAGTATACAAAGTGCAAAGTTGTGTCGGTCCTGGTCCCTGTCTTTTCTATCCATGTGAAAAAATATGCTGGCACCAACTAAACTTTGTCAGTGTCGAAACATCATCAAAATGAAGTTTTCTTGCCTTGAGACGTTCACCTTTTTAATTCAGGAGGCGCTTGTTTTAGGGGCCCTGACTTGCAGGCGCAGTCATCTGGCACAGCAGAGGGTCGCAGGGCCACCCGGCAACAGCTGTTTCTTGTAACCTGGAATTCTTGAGGTGCCAATATCTTTTCCAAATGTGAGTTTGTGTCAGGACACCCACAAAAAATAACAGCAGCCCCATCCCTGAGCTTTCAGGAAGCAGTGGGGGGACACAAACTATATAACTTGCTGTTTGACGTAGCCATTGGTTCCCTGACATGTGCCACACTGTCTTTGTTTTTTGGCTAAAAGAACGTGCTCCATAATCTATCTCTAATCTGAGATAGATTATTGAATGTAATCTAATTATCTCTGTGTGAGAGAGAGGGGGACTGTAGCTGTTAATGTGGGAAGATTAGGCTGCTGGTCTTCATGTAGTGGCCCTGGACTGAAGAGCGTCAACACTGGACTCAATAGAAGAGCCAAACACTTATTTATTCCAAAGTGACAGTGAGAAGTGCTCGGCACACAAACTCACAACCTCCCTAAACGGTATTTGCTCAGACACTCTCACATAAACACACACACATAGAGAGAGTGTATTTGTAAGTCACAAGGGGCCTTTACTGGAATACATGAGAGGGAAAGACAATGATTTATTCAATGAATATTTGGATTATCAACAAAACAATAGATGGATTTTTTTTATTGTTTGGACACAAGGCATGATGTTTTGTTAAGTCCATTCTCTTAGTTTTTCGGTATTTAGAACGAGGTGAAAACAAGCGTGCTGTGAACGCTTCAGACATTTTGATTAAAGGAAAACAGATAATACAATCAAGTGAACCATCCAGTGCAGTGCGGATTCAGCTTTTTAAAAATGTAATCCATTAAATAAAAAGCACTGGCACAACATTCTTCTCAAGGTTGAGACTTGGTGGGGGGGGGGGGAGGGGGGGGTTCGAAGGGAGGAAAGTGCACTTGTCCTTTGGCCACGTGTGAAAAGCTCCGCAGGGGTGCTTCCTCGCCCTCCCTGGTCTTTATCAAGTGTGTTAAGGCCAAAAGGCTCCTTAATGGGAATGCTTCTTAAACAAATAGACCATACAGGAAGCGACTGTCCTCCTATCCAGCCAATGGAGAGAGAGAGAGGACTGATCTGGTTTATCACAGCCATATCAGAGAGGGGCGCTGATAAGCCTCTATCAGGCCGAATACAATTGAATTTAGTGGATTGAATTCCTTCTGTCATTAGGCCGCTGTAAACAAAGGTGAAGGATGTTTAAGGTGGGTTGTATGTTGAGTCTGTGTCCTTTATGTATCTACACTTAATATGAGCGATGACAGTTGGTCCATTGAGTTGGAATATCTCAACATGGACAACATGGTAGCTCTCTGGTAGCATTAATGGTGTGTTGACAACAGCGTGTTTAATTTCTGTGTTGGCACCACTAGCCGCCAGTTATATGACACACTCACACTTGCACACACACTCACACACACACACACATACACACACACACACACACACACACACACACACACACACACACACACACACACACACACACACACACACACACACACACGGACACGGACACATGGGTACCCAGAGGCAGGCAGCAACAAGTGGTGTGTTTTTGTCCAGATTCCATTTTGGTCCGCTCAGCAAGAAACATGCGTCACGTGACGCCTGCAATCCCCCCCTACAATCCTCCCCCTCCTCCTCTTCCTCCCCACCTTCCAGTGAGAGGGAGGTGAGGGGGAGAGAGAGAGACCACCCTCACTGGGATCACAGCCCCTCAATCAGGCCCTTTCACACCCTGTGAACCTGAAACAATCACGGTTTAATAGCAGCTGTCTGTCTGTGCCGGCCTTCGCTAAAAACCATGTAGGCTCACAGTGCCGAGCCGATTGGAGAGAGAGCAGACAGGCCTGGGGATGCTCCAAAGGACACATACGCAAAGACACACACACACACACACACACACACCCTTTCTGTCTTTATCCTCTTTTCTCTCCCCATCTTCTAGTTTTACTGCCGTACTTCAAGGCTTATGAAAAGACGGCCCGCTCCCTCAGATCACCCATGTCAGGGTCTGGTATTTGAAGGTTATTTTGGTTCATCGGATTGAGATTGTGGTGTTTTCAAACTGCTGCAAGGCTCAATTCCTCTTGTTTGTCGTCATTCATTGCTTATTTGAGACTACAGGGAGCTGATTTTTCATTGTGCTTGTTTTTTTAGTTATCTTTAAGCCAAATTATATTCCAATCAAAGCCATCTTAACATCAGATGAAGACACAAAAAACACATTCACTCACTGTCAATTTTTTTTAACTTGAGTTTGGATTGCATTAATGTCTTCACTGAGTTTCCTGTAGGGAGTCCCTCTTCCTAGGAATGTGACATTGAACACATCAAATGATGCTGAAATGAGCAATGGAAATGAATGGATGACACCGGAGGGTAAAGGCATTATGCGCTGAAGAAGGTTTGAAATGCATTAGCCAAAAGGGCAACACATAAAAGAGAGAGGAAGTGTTGCAGTCATGGGAAATGTTCTGAAAATCATTGTCCATGGTCACTTGGAGCTTACCCAGCCATTAGCGAGCCTATCAGACAAATTGAGGGAGCGGAGATAAATCTGCAGAGCCAATTAGTTCAAAGCAATAGGGAAGTGAGGGGTCGGCTATATTAGATGCAATTATATTAATGGATGAAGAATGGGAGGTTTAAACCAAAGACAGTACGTTTACATGATGTTAGAGAACATTGTTTTATTGTGTTAGTCCGACTGAAATTGGACTTTTAAAATACATGTCAACATGAAAGGGTCACTAAAATCGTACTGAATTGGAGTTATCATACTCGAGCAAACATTCAGATAATGCCATTGGAAGACGATGTATAGGGTAAATCGGACCGTAACATGTGTGGGTGCTCTGTGTGTAAATTTGAACTGTGTTATGCTGTTTCCCCCTAGGGGCTTTGACCCGTAAGCTGAATTGCATTCAATGCTAACAAGAACAACAAAAATGGTCCAATATTAATGAGCTGAAAGGGGGTGTATCGCCACCTATTGTAGCGAAGCGAAACATACTGTACATATGGTCAATAAATCGATTCCCCTCCCTGTGCTTGTACTGGGACGAGGACACATGTCTGATTAAATGACCTAGTCAAGCTTTAAGCGTAGCTCCACTTAATTGTGCATTTAAACATACTGACTGTTATTGACTAGACAATTGATGATCAGGAGATCCCATAAAACAACCCTATGGCCAAAGAAAGCATTGATGTGTTTATTGCAAATCAGCTGTAGCTAACATGTTCAACACTCTCACTTCTTACCTACATACATCCTGCATTGACACTGAACTTTTCCACACATTGAAAATCACGATCCGCAGATTCGTAAATTTTTCTGAGGTTACCGGGTTTCATATGAGTCTGTGAGCACAACAGACAATGAAACAATGGAGGGCCATCCCATCAAGGCCCTGCTAAACCTAATAAAATGAAAAATAAAAAATAAATCATCTAGGGCCGACCAGTCGTCCTGTCTATTAGGGCGGGCCTGGTCCCTAATGTGGGAATGCTCCGGTTCAGCTCACTACCCTAATACCTTAGACTATTCTAGACATGAAAGGTCAAGTCACATGTAGAGCAGCAGGCGGCATTAACAGGGGTCCTGGTTGTGTTTGACATCATATGCAGCATTTATACACATGAGCCCAACGTGCCTGAGGGAATGTGTCTACGTGTGTGATATATGTAAGCATGCTGCTGACTGTAAGAGGCGGAGTCCATCCCTTCACCATCGACCCTCCTCCTTCTTTGAATGAGGGTGGCGGTTTTTGATACGTTTGTGTGTGTGTGTGTGTGTGTGTGTGTGTGTGTGTGTGTGTGTGTGTGTGTTTGAGCGTGTGTGTGTGTGTGTGTTTGAGCGTGTGTGTGTGTGTGTTTGTGTGTGTGTGTGTTTGTGTGTGTTTGTGAGCGTGTGTGTGTGTGTGTGTGTGTGTGTGTGTGTGTGTGTGTAAAAGCAGTTAGGCACTCTGACTGCTCGCTATCGTCTCATGTGGTTGATATTAGAAATCAAACTGGTGCTAATAGGATCCAGGTGAGATTGTGAATGGCTTTCATATGCACAAACAACCCACGCTTACTCATTTACCACTGTTACATCATCTCGGTGTGTGTGACAATGGGCTTGTGGTTTTGTCCTTCTTTCTTTGAGCGGCTGTGTGGATGACACAAAGGCGAAACACTAGCAGCGAAAATTGAATCTTGGGATCTTTTGCGGGCAGAGATCCAACTGTTTGATCAGGTTGACATAAGTGAATGAAACTGTTGCAGGTTCAATCTTAGTGCGAGGGATAACTGAGTGAATTTGTTGTTTTGGGTCTGAGTTTGTGCATGCGGGTTTCATTCGTAGAGTCGTTATATTCTTGCAAGATGTTATATGTACGTGTGTGTGTGTGTGTGTGTGTACACGTGTGAGTGTGTGTGTGTGTGTGTGTGTGTGTGTGTGCGTGTGTGGTTCTGTCTTTGGCTGCGTGCGGCTTTCAATGTGTGTGTTCTTGGCCGCCGATGACTCATTGCGCGTCAGGCAGAAAGTGAAGAGGAGGCGGTGTTTGTTATTTCACCAGGTTGCCATGGCCACCGTGCATTCGGTTGCTGTCATCATCGGTGCAATTACAACGTAGTGTCTTGAAAATCGCCCCTCCACACTGCCTGCATCTCTCTGACGTCTATACCTAAAAGATTAAAAGAAAAACTTTTTCAGATAGCCGAGGAGGGTCATCCTGGTGATATGGGTTTTGAGTTCATCAACACAAAAGAACACAGAACATCTGGGAGACAATTAAAATGCTTTCTTGTTTTTCTTTTTTTTTTTTTGCAACAAAACTAAAAACCTCTGTTGTTAACTTTAAGTGGAGAGGTCGGATCACTCCTCATTAGCAGTTTGTCACTATGTTCGCAGCATTGTTTTATTTGGCTGTTACATTTTTTACTGAGGGAACAATTATTTCCGACTTCCACAAAGCAAGAGAGACAGAGAGGGAGACAGCATGAGAGATTCCAGAGGAAAATCCATGTTGCGTGTGTTTATGATGAGCCTTCTGGACAACAACTCTGTTATCTGAGATGAGATAACGACCCAAGATCCTCGGCGTTGGCAGATGTTCTCGGGCAACTCGCAGCTCCACATACCGCACATTCTCCTTAATGTATACAGCAAGTATCTAGATGTGAATCTATAAAGAAACACGGACATTTGTGCTTACCTACTCATGCATCCGCATGCAGCATGTTGCATGGTCAGATGCACAGATGCTACAAGATATAGCTAGACACCTCAATCATTATATCGGGGCCTATGAGATCCCTGAGTTTTTGCAAATACATACTTTTTTTAATAACTTTATTGTTTTAAGTCTTACACTTTTGTCTCTTTTAACAAATGATGTCAAATGATTGTATGTTGCCTAAACAGAATTTAATTCTATTTAGATCAGAAAAATATCTGGTAAAAGAAAAGTATGAGTACGAATTCTACATTGCAGTGGAGGGTCAATGGCTGCTCATTCATAAGGCAAATGAATAAGGCAATCCTAACCCTTCATTTTCAGTATAAAAAGTGCTTGAGATTATTTCTCAGTATAAAAAGAATGTCCACAAGATCTGTGTGAAAAGGCCTTAACATCCCCCACTTGTATACTGTATATCTTTACAAAAATGAATAACAAGTCAATATGTTCCAGGTTTATAGAGAGAAAAACCTACATTTTAAACAATGGATGACCCAAACCACATTGTCATTGTTGCTTCGGGCTGCATATTTATGAGAAAGGAACCGTGTGGTCAGCCTTCTAAGACCTCAAAAAAAATTGAATGTCTCTATTTGTAACTTCTCTTCCAAATGTTTCCCGCTCTGTATAAATCTCCCTCCTCTGCCTTGTCGTTTTTCTCAACATGCTCAGCCTCTTAAGTCTCATTCTATTCCCGTTTCCCTGCTCTGTAAGTAAAGTGACAGTTGTGGGAATCCACAGTGGCCTGTTTGATGCCACGTTTACCAGATCAGATGCCATAACAGGATGTCCGGCCACATGCATGGACGTATAGCGCAGTGACACCACGCACAGGACATACTACCGCTGCAAGCCAAATGCAGGCCGCAACCGTCACCGATACACTGTCATGAATCTCCTGTGGGTCAGAGGTAGACGCGCCCTCAGTCTAACTGCCTCATATTTACTACAACATATTTGACATGACACTCGGGGACTGAAGAGTGCGTCGATTTGATTTCGTATTGGCCTCTGTGTGGAAAGTCACAGGCAGCACCTTTCATTTTAATTTACAAGTAACATCTGTTGATTGTTTTTGCAGCAAAAAAAAACGATAAATCCTTCTTCAAAGAGAGGCAACAGAAAGGTTCTCATTCAGGCTGAAGAGCTGCCCAGCACGTGATTAACAAAAAAGCGATGTGGCGCGCTTGTTTTGTTGTTTTTTTGCGATAGCCTAAACTAAAGCGAACTGACTGGATGTTTTCCTCTGCTGCATCAAATATTGTTTACAGTTAGGTTCGCTGACGTCCAGTGCCATAAAACATACATGGAAACTAGCAGTCTACTTACTTTGTGGACCAGAGCTGCTATTGAGAAAATAATTCCCCCCTCAAGGAAACAACAAACTATCGGGAATAGGTTGTCTTTTGTGAGATGTAATTAACTTTGTTTCAACAAAGCCTTTGCCGTGGTCTACTTTACAGTATAGTGAAGCCATGGTAACACAGAAGACTACAGTTCCTGTGCATTTAGCTGCATATTTAGCAAACTTAATTAAGCGGTTAGAAAAATAATATTATTGGCACGCGCCGAGAAAAAAAGTTTTCCATTTTCATTAACAGTGGAATTTGTTGGAAAGGGAAGAAGGGCAAGAGAGAGTAAAAGGGGTGAAGGAGAGAAACATTTCATAGTGAGTGTGGAGGAGTGAGAGAGAGAGAGAGAGGGAGAGAGAGAGAGAGATGCAGATTGTTTTAAATCCGCAGCGAGTCAGGCTCTCAAATTTATGCCCATGGGCTGCTTCTTGGGTGGGCTGCAGGGAGGGCGGTGCGCTTGCTGGAGAAGGGGAAAGTTGCCGACTCCAGACTGCTCGCCTTGCTCTGAAGCTTGGCTTTTTCCTGCTGGAACACATTTACAACTCAACCGTCCTGACTGGCTGACTGACTGCCTGGCCCTGCCCCGCCTGACTTAACTACACGGACACGCTTTTTATTTTTTTTCTCTTCTTTATTGAGCAACCAAGGCTAACAGTGTTTACGATGGTGAATATCATTTTTAACGTTGGTTTTCTTGTCATTGACACTGCAACGTTACTGGAAGCCACAACATACAGTGACTGTTGTGAGCACATAGAAGTGGTCATGGGAGAATTATTATCATGTTTTTCTTTGTCTTTTTTTTAAACGTTTTTGTTATTTTTCTAAATTACACGTTAGGTTACATTTGAAGACATTTCAGGCCAAAACACAGATTTCCTCCAAGAAGTAGTCTGAACCAAAGAAACAACCGGGTCAATTCATGTCTTTCTACCCAAGCACTTGGATCAGATAAGGCCTAATTCTGGCTGCTCTGTATTTCATGCCAGCAATGGCTGTTTGTTTTGCTCAGCATGAGAAAGATCCGGGCCCTCATCTAGCCTTTTTTTTTTTTCGAATAGATTTCCCTGATATTTAGGAGGAAGGAGAGTATCTCACTCAACAACCAGCTATCAGGTTCTTTCTTTCAAAATGGAGATTCGTGGCTGAATATGAGCCCGATCATACTGGTGTCAGCTTAACATTACTTTCTATAAAAAAGTCAAGTGTAGAATTTTATACAAAATTCAAGGACCTCTTACTCAAAATATAACAGAGTTGACCTGCTAAAACACCCTATTGATAAATAAATAGGTCAGTTTGAGTCATTTCTCACATAGTGTTGTGCTTAAACACCGAAAGGCCTGTTCAGTGCTTAGTTTCTCAAACTTTTGAAACTGGGGAGGGTTTTCTTTCTGCCTCGGTAACAGCGAGGGGATGACATTAGCAGCATGTAAATCAGCTGGCAGCCCAAACAATAATCTAAACTTCACAATTTAGAGCCTGGCTGCGGTCGGTTCACCACGATAGCATGCTGACACACACACACACACACACACACACACACACACACACACACACACACACACACACACACACACACACACACACACACACACACACACACACACACACAGACACACTACAACAATAATAGGCCAGAAGGAAGTAGCGGTTGCTTTTAGAATGAACAGGGATCATTTATCTTCAAATTCAAGAGGCTTTTAATCAAAACATTTTAAAGAACACACCCACGTTATCATTTGAAGTTTAAAACATAAAAAAAACTCTGCTTCTGAGAAGCAAAGAAAACGCACGTGGGCGTATTTCTTCTTCCCAGCGTTCTGGGTTCTCTCTCTCTCTCCCTTCCTGTGTGCGTCTGGCTGCTTTGTGAGCTAATTCGCTCTGAAGGTATTACGGTTATTGGAAGGCTTGTAAACCATTAAGTCTTTATTTACAAGAGAAAGAAAAGAGGGGCCTGGATGACTGCGTGGGGGCGAGCTATAGGTCTCGGTACGGGCGCTGACCCCACTGTAAGTCAGAACGACTGAATCCACTCAACCTGCGGGACATCTGGTCCTATTTGGAGCGAGTTGCAGACCACTCCTCAATTACATAATTGTGCCCATTAATTACCATGAGGAGGGCCTTCATTTCCTGGTAGCCAATAACTTACAGAAAGAGAGCTAGTAAAGAAACACACATGATTATAGTGTGTTGGGCGAAACGTGAAACATGGCCTTCCATGTGTAAAGAGCAGCCCAAGGTTAAAAAGCCACATAGTAGGTTGTATTTCCAGCGTCCGTGAAGCTTGATTTCATTGGTTAGAATCGTGTTTCAGAGTAAAGCAGGAGTGGAGTGACGTGGCGACACAGCTGTTAATTTAACACAGTTCTTGATGTTTAAAATCTTCACAGACGTTGTTGTTTCTTTAGCATCAGTAGCTACTGTTTTCGGCCACACACAAAGCCTCTCGCTCTTCCTGAAGAAGACCCTTACAAATGGGTCACCTAAATACTGTGACTTAGTGGGTGCAGGTGTGATAGCCGTGGTGGCTTTTCACACCATTTGAGTGAAATGTATGGTTACCTCAAACATTCAGTGCAATTGGAGATAATGTAAATTCCGGTTTCAAAATCATCCGTGTCCCTGCAATACTGGGTCGAGGCCCTTTTTGGTTTCCAAATGCACTGTTTTTTTTGTTTGTTCCGCACTCACGTAAAGGGCATGTTCACTTTTTTCCAGTGTTAAAAAATGTCTGCACGGTGATCCTTTCACAATTTCCTCTAATGTACTGTCAGTGACAAAAGTGTTGGGCTGCAGCCATTGATTGTTTTCATCATTTGTATTTGTATTTTATTGGGATCTCCATTAGCTGAGGCCATAGCCAAAGCTATTCTTCCTGGAGTCCACACAACACCTTTGCATCTATACACTGCAGTGCATAATTACATTAAATAATGATCACCATGACAAAACAGTGACAACGGAAATGGTAACAAAAGTAATAAAAATAACTCTACAACAGTCAAAATTAAATTAAATAAAAATAATACAAAATTAACAAAACACAGGACCTAAATTATTCACAGAAACATAGAGATAAACTTATATAAACATGACAGGTGTAATTGATGGTCAGACCAGACAAAAACATATATAAACAGAAACAATTAATGATGATTATACTGATGGGAGTGGCATCATTGGTTAGATATTAGCCACTGCAGAGAGCTGCTCGACTAGTAGATGTTTTTTAAGTAATAGTTTGAATCGATTTTTGCAATTTTCTTGAATAATATGTCCAGGCATGGTGTTCCATTTACTCATGGCTCTATATAATGCTGTACTCTTCGCTCTGTTTGTTTTCACCTTAGGTAGTGTGAATCTTCCTTCCATCGCATGCCTGGTGTTATAATTGTGTTTATCAGAACTGAAACTTAAACATTTATACAATACCCTCGGCAATTTAGTCACTGAAATTTTCCTCGTAAAATTAAGCAAAGAGGCAGTAAATCTATTCTTAACACTTAACCAGGATAGAAAGTTGTGCATTATTTTCACATTACTCCTATAGGAACACCTTAATAAACAGCGTGCAGCCTTATTCTGAGCAATTTGCAATTTTTTTATATGTGACATGGCAGCTCCTGACCAAACCTCTGAGCAATAGTCCAGATGAGCTAAGACAATTGTTTTAATGACATTTCCCATTATATTCTTTGGTAAAAAATGTGAACATCTCCGTATAACTGAGAGACCTCTGCCCATTTTAACTACCACCTTACCAATGTGTTGAGCCCAGGATAAATTACTGTCTACAATTATGCCAAGAAGTTTGGTCTTTTGAACTTGTTCAACTGCCATACCCTTAATGTACAAATTCAACTTGGGATCATTTGATAACAGATGTTTTGTCCCAAATACAAGGCTTTTTGTTTTAGAAACATTAAGAACTAGTTTGTTATGTGTTACCCAGTCCAATACTAACTGCAATTCATTGTTCAAGACATTATTAAGCATTTCAATTGTGGACTCTGACACATATATTGTTGAATCATCAGCATACATCGCTATTTTTGCATTTGTTACAGTTAAAGGTAGTTCATTTGTAAATACAGAAAATAGCAGTGGTCCCAGGCAACTTCCTTGTGGAATTCCACAGTTTAATGATTTGAGCTCAGAGAAATGTCCGTTGAAGTACACTGTCTGTTTCCTATTAGCTAAGTAATTTCCTAGCCAGAGTATTGCAGTTGAATTGAAACCATATCCTTTAAGTTTTTGCAATAGCAGATTGTGATCAATTATATCAAAAGCTGCACTGAAATCTAACAGTACAGCACCTACTAAATTCTTGTTATTGATTTCTCTATGCCAATCATCAGTCATTTGAATAAGGGCTGTGCTAGTGGAATGCCCGCCTCTATAAGCATGTTGAAAGTCTGTATTTAAATCATTAGCTGAAAAATAGCATTGTATTTGTTCAAAGGCAATTTTTTCCATGATCTTACTCATAGCAGGCAGCAAACTAATTGGTCGACTATTAGGGCCACTGAATGGTACAGTGGCATTCTTTGGTAGTGGAACAATCTTTGCAATTTTCCATGCTTGTGGGAAAACACATTTTTCAAAACTTAGATTCAACATATGACAAACTGGAGTGGCAATCATTCCTAAATCAATTGAGTGTATTGTCTATTAAATTCCACAAAATAGGGTTAGGTTGGGTTGTAAGATGTCACCTTGGGCTTCCACAACCAATTGCCTAATCGTCGCAGCCCTAAACAATATTCAACCTGTCCTTTTGAGCCGACGATGCAAAACGGTGTCACTTCTGTGGTTCCCATGCCGTGAACTGACCTGCCGCTGCACTCCGCATGAAACAAATGTTGGAATGACAATGCGGCTGTGAGTCACAGCTGTTGTTTTTTCAGGTCCATAGCTGTTGTTCTCCTTCTTCTTCTTCTGTACTTCTTTCTCCTGATGCTCCTCATGATGTCATCGCTGTCTCTATGCCAGGGGGTGCAAAGCGTGATCAACCTCAGTGTTGCCAGGTCCGCTTTTTAGAAGTGACTTTAGGCTTGTTTTTTTTGTAAAGTAGCTTACAAATATTGGCTGTTGCAGGTTGTGGTTTTCGGGCTTGCTCTTAAGTGCAGTCGCTTATTTGGGCTTGCTGCTCATGCATTAAATAAAAGTTAAGTTTCTTTCTTGTTATTTTACTACGTAAGCCTACTTGTAAGTGATGAAAACATATTTAACAATCAAAACAAAGGAGGCTTAGTATTTTGGTATTTATGATGATGACGATTTTTGTTGATGAAGTGGTTGCAAAAAAAATCCCTCATTATTATTGGACATAATGAACTTCATTATACTGTAGGATGTGTATGACATGGATGTATATACTGTAGGTTATTTTCAATTGCTGAAGAAATGGTCGCTTCTTTTGGGCTCATTTGTATAGGCCGGCTTGCTTGTTTTTTGTTCACGAGATCTGGCAAAACTGATGAGCCTTTAGGATAGGGGCAGCACCTGCTAGAAAGACCTTTGAGGAGAGTGCGGGACAACGGAAAAGTGACTGGCGGGGGGAGACATAAACTGTCTTTCTATGAGTGTGGTAGAGAGACATAGAGAGAGAGGGCAGGACACAGTGAAAGGAAGAGGCTGTGAGAGTGAGAGTTTCTTGGTCTTTACATGGCGGGGAGGATGGAGGTACCACGCTGGGGCATTTATGCCGGGGCTTATGGGACCAGACTCGGCTGAATACACAGAGGGTCAACAGGGATCCACGCTCACTTTTCTTTTCACACAGTAGTACAGCCTTGTGTGTTTCCCACCGTGATAGACCGGCGACCTGTGTAGAGCGGCTTCCCCCTAGCTTTGGCCCAGTGCATGCTGGGAAAAGGCTTCAGCTCCCCCTCCCCTCTGCCCAAACCCTAAGAAACAGTAGGGAATGTAAAGATGAATGAATGAAAAACTGCAAAATATTTCCCTATAACAATCCCTGTATTTGAAACAAACTGTGGCATTACACTTTTATAATATAGTTATGTGATGTTTCCTGGGGTAGCACAGACGGAAACATACATTTTTGAACTAACTTTTTTTGTTTGGGATAATTAATCGGTTTTTTTTAACATAGAGGTTCTAAAGCCAAAACATTTGGAAACCACTGCACACATACAGTTTATGTTGTATTCTGCCAGTCTGCTGACAGTTTTAGGGTCTAGATCTGCAGTTGTTAAGGTTATGTGTAAGGTGTTGTTGGTATTTACCATGACCTGCCATACAATCTCCCTTCACTTTCTCCTCATGTGCTGACTCCGCAGCAGGTTGTGACTTTGTCGGACTTTTTGAACTGCTGTTGATTTCCCCAGCAGTCAAACCGACTTGTCCATCACTCTATTCCCATTCTTTCTATTCAGGACGGGAAAGACAGTTGCTCTGCTGTGGCACATTTATTGGCCCTTATTAGCTCGCACCTGTAGTCCATTAACAGCCCTGGTTTATCTGGCGGACTGACCGATGCATACTGTCTTTTGAGTCTGTCGGTGTGGTGAGAGGTACATTCAGGATTTGAACCCGAAATTTGTTATGCTGTCGAGAACAATCGCTGGATGTTCAAAGTTTCAAACGTTGAAACCCAACAGGATCCCATTCAAAGGGTTGGTTATTTATCGCCTCTTGTCTTTGCGCGCAGCTGTGGAGCAGAAATGTGGTGAGCACTTGTGCGTGTCAATGTGTCTGTGTGAATGTTGAGCGTTGTGTGCATGTGCATGGGCGTACAGTGGGCGAAGGGTCCCAGATGTGGAGTTTGTGCAAGGACGGAAGTTGACGGTGATTAGCCAAACTTTGGAAAGCAAACTTTTGTCGTATAATCGTAAAGAACAAAAAAAAAATTACCTTCAAAAGAGTCCTGAAAAAGCTATTAAACAAAACCATTATTATGTTTGCTGAACATCTGCTGGGCATGCAATGATTCTGATTACAGTTGATCTAAAATGTAGTGGAACAGTAACAGAAAAGTCACAAACTTTCTCGGAAATGTCAGCTACAAAGTAACAGCCTTCAAAGTGTTGCGCAAGATTGCTTTTTATTGCTTATTAAAGCTACTAGACTTTTCATTTGAGCATAAACAAGTTATTTCTCCTTTCAAAAGTTACATAGTCTCACTTTAAATGACTTGACTTAAGTCTAAATGCCAATTGTCTGTTAACCATTATGGAATTACACCAGCTTTATAACATTAGGTTACTCACTCCACTAATTCCACCAAAAATTTGTCAGAATTATGTACTGGGGGAGGTAAGACTGTACAATAACAGTGCTTTACACAATAATACTGCATTAACATTTTAAGTTTTTAACCATTTTTATTTATTTATTATTAATTTGTTATGTACTGGACTATTTCTTGATTTGCATAGCCAAGAAATAGTTCAGCAAATAAGCCCTTATATTACTATGACTTGGCGTTTTTACACTTTGGATTTAGTACACATTAAATAAATGGAATATGTGTTTATTGGTGAACTTTGGATATGCTAATGGTAGGTGGAAATTGTTGCCTTTTAGATAGAGCTAGGCTAGCTGTTTCCCCTTGTGTGCAGGCTGTGTTCAAGTGCTAAGCTATTTTAGCCGGCTGCTGGTGGGAGCTTCATATTAACAGTACAGACGTCATAGTGTTATCTATCGTATCCAACACTGCAAAAAAAGGGAAAAAAGCATGTTCCCCCAAAAAATGTTAACTGTTCCTTTAAGACTCACTACAGCATCAATTGACATCCAAAAGACAGTCTGCAAGTCCAAAACTGGAGTTTGGAGTGGAAAAACAAACCCAAATCAAATGTTTTTTAAATGATACACGGTGTTGATGTCTTTCGGGCATCGTTTTCATGCAATCATAATTACAGTCGTTTAAAGTAACATGAGTAGCACAAGCAAATCACTGTGTAATTACAAATAAACCGATCAGAGAGTGATCAGATCTCTTTTTCGCGTGTAGTTCCAGTTGGTGCTGAGTTGAGTCTTTGTGGCTGCTCTCCCCCCCTCCCTCCCTCCCTCCATCCCCCCCTCCCTTCTCCTCCCTCGTCTTGTGTGTCCCGAGTCCCGACTCACACTCCAGCTTCCTGTGGGATAGAAGTCGGGCCTCGGGGCAGGGGGATGTCTGTTTCCAACCAACCAGCTCTGTCACACATGCTCCGGCTTGTCAGACTGACTTTGCGTGAGGGTGAATGGGTGTCAGAGTCAGCGTATGCATGTGAGTGCCTATACTAGTGTGTCTGTGTGTGTGTGTCTCCTTGTGGCCATCTTCCATGTGTGTGAGTGTGTGTGTGTGTGTTGAGATTTTCTAGAGGATAAGGATGCTTTCTCTATGTGGGCGGAGGTGGACTGTCTAGGACATGATGAAAAAATTCAATTAGTCGGGGTTGACTGCGGCCCAGGTTCATCTCAGGTTTGCCTAAACACGACTTTGTCTCAGCGAAGTCTCCTGGGACAGCAGCAGCGGTAGATCTCTGAAATTTAAAGGCCCCCTGTAAAACATTTACCGTCTCTTGTTCCAATGGAAAATAAATAGGATGTACATTAGTGTTCAACTGTTAATTCTCTTGATGTAAACACATGAAAAGTTCACAGAGTTCACAAATCTGCCTTCTTCTGGGAACAGTAGATTAGAGATGTCATAAATAGTATTTAATTGCAGCTGAACAAATTGAGCACAAGTTGGCACTAAATTGCCTAATTTACTTTTATATAACAAGAGATTTTGCCAGTAAAAATGTGGACTTTATTTGCACAGTTTAAATTTAACAGTCTAAAGTTTTCCTTGAGATTATTTTAATAGGGCTGCAAAAAAAACAATTGTTGTCATTACCAATTAATCTGCAAGTGATTTTCTTAATTAACTGATTACTCATCTGTATATAAGATGTCATGAAATAGTGAAAAATGCCTGAAAACATACACGGACCCTCCAACAGCCCAAGTTGATTTCTTCATTGCTTATTTTCTTCATTCTGTAGAGTTACTCACGATTGCAGTCATGATTTTTATATAGTAACTTTTGGCTTCTTATTCAGACATGAGATGGACATGTTAAATTGTCATCACATTAACATAAAAGATATGTGCTGTCTGAATGGAGTTTAAGTTTACAACCTTATAATTTGATATGATTAAAAAAAATAGGGTTTTTGTGGGACATTTAAGAACCAGAATTTAATATATGCATCATGAGTAAACACATGCTATTCACACACACACACTGTTCCTGATACAACCTCTAATCCACCCACAGGTCAACAAGGGAGTTGTTTTAACCTCAGCCAAGTTAAGTGGGCTTTTGGGAGTTAAGTTGGACTGGAAATTTGATGTCTTCAAAACCCCCAAAATCATCGCAATATAAAATGTGCACAACTGAGATGCTGTGACCAGGGAAGGTTTAATATTTTAGCTTTTAAATATGACTTTAGAAATAATCAATTATAAAAAAAAGTTGTTTCAATTCTAATATGACACAATACTCCACAATACCATTTCCAGTATTTGTTTTTCATCCTTTGTATGCGAGTGAATTTAATGATGAATCTGTTGCATAATGCATTCTAAATTAAAACAAAAGTTGTCAATCACATTTTATGCACTCTGTCTTTTAAACTAATTCTTTAGGTTTTTTTTCTTGAAACCAAACTGTTCAGTCCTACAAATTCCCACAGTCAGTCAGGGTTCCAGCATGTTTATGTGGTTCCGTGTCATGCCTGATCTCTCACAGGCAGTATGTTAGGAGACAGTCTGCGGTGTACAAACATCAACTGGATCTGTGTGTATTTCTCTCTAAGCAAAGCTCTGTGTGTCTTTTAAGTTGGACCATTATACACACACACACACACACACACACGCACACACACGCACAGTCACACACACACACACACACACACACACACACACACACACACACACACACACACACGCACAGTGGCTTTCTCTTTACCTCAGCACTTCTTCCCCTGCTGGTTGGCCTTCAGAGCAGACTGGTGGTGTGCCTGAGGTGTGTGGCTAACCACCATGTCATTGCCTGGAGGGTTCTCGCTGACTGTTGTCACCTTTGCACACAAACACACACACAGATGTTGTGTTGTACTGTATGTCTGAAAGGAGTCTAAGTTTACAACCTAATCATTTGGCATATTCAGTATATATTGGCTATCTCTTGGGATGTGATTTGATTTTTTGGGATTTGTATGAACCAGAGCTGAGGAACTAAAAATATTCGCATCATGTGTGTAAACACAAACTATTCAAGCACTCACTGTTCCTGATACGACCTCTAATCCACCCACAGGTCAACAAGAGAGTTGTTTTAACCTCAGCCAAGTGGGCTTTGGGTAGTTTAAGGGGCCAGGATATTAGCAAGTATTCAGCCCAATATGGATATATTATTTACATAGCTTAGTTTCTTCATTCAACACCCCAAAACCTCTAAATCATCAAGGAATGGACTATGTACAATTGAGATGCCCTGGCCAGGGACTGCTTAGAATTGTTCCTGCAATACCCATAGATTCTGAGCATCGGACCCTTTCAACAGAGAGCCGGTTCCAGTACCACCAGAAAAGAGGAATAAACTCGGGGATCGGCAGACTTCTAATTAACCCACGGGTCAACAAGGGAGTTGTTTTATCCTCAGCCAATTAGCAAGTAGAAGATAATTCACCAGTCCATCCTCTCTCCTTTCCTCTCCTCTTGGTAAACACATTGAAGAGCAAACGATTTTAACTTGGAGTGCTAGCGCCAGAGCTCTTCTGCTAACTGACCCGGGGCTCTGAAGAGCTGCACATAACAGGCGCCCACATTGGCTTTTGTGTGCAGGAGGGTCTTTACATAACCCACGTAACCAAGCACATTGTCTAGCAACCAGGCAGCCACTGAAGGGCCTTGTAAATGGAGGAGGGGGTCTGCTTGAGTGGAGGCCAGTAGCCGGGTTGAGAGGCTAGTGGGAGCTAAGCTAGGTCATGACTAAAGGCTAGTTTGTTAGCCTAAATAATGCCCTGAGGGGTACCGAGGCAATGAACTTCCCTAAGCAACAAAAGGGTCTACTAAAGAAGCATCTCTTGTCGCAGAAATAGTTCTAGGACAAATTGTGCTTGTTTGTTCCCAAAGTTGTCATTTTTCTAAAGGTGTCTGTAAAGTCTTGCGTTAATTTTTTTTTAAATATATTTTTTTTAAAAGTCACATTTTTGCCAATGTAAATCATCTCCTAGTTGCCTAACGCCCCTCTCTGGGCTCCCTACCCCATCCCTCCACAAAGCCCGGCCTTCTTCACCCTGTTTCCAGTGTTTTGGGTCTGAGCCAGAATTCCCTCGGAGCTGCCCCAGGATGTTGAGGTATATTTTTCCTCCCTGCCCCCGACGATATAGTTTTTTCAAAATGTTTTCTTTTGGCAGAAGAAAAAACATTTGCATGTCTCTCTCTCTCTCTCTCTCTCTCTCTCTCTCTCTCTCTCTCTCTCTCTCTGCGCCGTCCCGATCACACCCAAAAAGACCGGAGAGATCTTGAGACGTAGAAAGCTGTCTGGAGTCAGTATTGAATATTTGCGTGTTGGGTCTTGTTAACTGGAAGGAAAGTAACTAACACGATGACTGTAATTACTAAGAGCTCGTGTCTGGTTACATGTTTAAACAGGCATCACTCGATAAAGCATGATGTAGTAACGTTATGTTGTCATAATTGTGGCTAATTAATTCCCATTATCCAGGTACTACAGTGTCCAAAAACCCTATTTATCCCTGAGGAAACTTTAACTAACACCAATTGTCCTCAAAACGCTTGCGACGGTCATTTGAATGGGCTGAACAACAGGGCGCTCGCTGGTGACTGTGATTTTGACGCAAGGACTCATTATGAGCCCCACACTTCACCTCAGATCAGATGATAATTACCCATTTATCACCGACACTTGATGTGCCTGTCATTCTTCACAGCTCCCTGCCAGCACAGAGGAAGCTTTTACTGATGTTCCGGAGATGTGGCCATTGTCTCCCAATACACAAAGACAAGGTGTCCTGATGGCCCCTGATGGCCCTTGCGTGAGTTTCTGGACGGCCCCTACAGTTGCAACCACAGAGGTTTTTTTTTTTTTTCTCGCTATTGTCAAGCCTGCGTGATTGCAGCCTGGGTGGGGGGAGGGAACTGGAGGTGGATGTGGCTTGTATGGGTGCTTTGAAAAGATGTGTGAAATAGGAGTATGGGTATTAAGGGTCTTGGCTCGGTTGGGGGTCTATTGTGCTGAAGGCTGAGCCCCCTACCAGCACCCATGATCTCTTCCATTGACACAGAGGCTTCTGCTGCGCTCCCTGTGTGTTTTTTCTCACTAGTCCATCTTGCTTTCTCTCACCCGCTTGCACCCGGTGTCTTTTTTTACCTCCCTTCTTCAATACAGAGTCACAGCCAAAGGATCTGGACAATCCTCTTCTCTCCTGTTTTGAGGTAGCAAATTCATACCAATGCATTTGGTCTAAACGGCGATATTGACAGGTAGTTATAGCGGTGTTTCACGGTGTCAACTGCTACTGTATAGGATATGATTTAGAAGCCATGTAAGACATTATACACAGTGTCTAGAAGTATATTAACCAGCAGCTTCCTAGCAGAATCCCACCATTGAACAACCATACGCTCTACCAAGTTTCTGAAAGTTTTTTTTTAACTTTTTAACTGTTCAGTTATTTTTCTATCAACCCAGATTAAGGTCTAATTGTTTTATAAAAGCCTTCTCTATGTGTATGTAATTATTGTGGAGAATATGACTGCAAATCCATTTTACTTATTTGAAGTCTTAGTATATGTGTCCGAAAATGTACAGCTTTAGGATATGTAGCCTACAAAACAATCTGAATAAGTCTTAAATAAATCCAACATCTGTAATATGTGTGTCTATTAGTTCCAGTTTAGGGGAACCTTAATTCTACAGGCTTATGATGAAACAGTTTGCAGGAAGCGTTTTCTTGTTTCAAACTGAAATAGACAAAGCATGGGACATATATAGAAAAGGTTTTCCGAGTTTATTGTGAGAAGAAATTCACTGGCCTGCCCTTCACAGAGCGCAGACCTCAACTCCACCCAACATCTTGAGGATGAACGGTAACTGTGAGCCAGTCAGGCCTGATCGCCTAATGTCATTTGAAAACCTCAATAATGCTATTGGAGCAAATCTCTCCTGCCAAAAATCTTATATTTATCCTTGCCAGGAGAGTGGAAGCTGTTATAGCAGCATAATGTGCCCATGTGTTGTTTGGGGGTTAATCTCTAATCTAACAGTCGGATGTCCAAACCTTGTGTGTGTGTGTGTATCATCAGATAGTCTTACGTTACGAATGTTCAACCTGACATACCTCCATACATTATTAATTTAACTTTTATAACCATTTGCATTGATATTAAGCATAGTCTTGTCTTTCAAAATGTTTCTTTTTCGGGCCCCCAGGTTGCGAGCGCGTTTCGGACAGATTTTGAATGTGTGTGTGTGTGTGTGTGTGTGTGTACATACACCTATTTGCACAGCGTTATCCAGCTTGTGTGAGGCCCACAGCAGCCGCGCGGTTGTCAATAGTAGAAGTCAATAAAAAGCCGTCATTGACAAAAAGAGAACAAACAGCCGCGGTTTGTTCAGGATTTCCTAACAAACACTCGACAAGAAGGGCCGTGGATAGTGGAGAGAGAGAGAGGGATTGTGAGAGAGAGGGAGAGAGAGAGAGAGAGAGAGAGAGAGGCAGTCGGTTCTAACTGTCTCGATGTAACACCAGATGAAACAGGGTGTTGTCTCACTCATCAGTTACGCTTCAGAAAGGAATTATTAAAGCGACTGGATGCTGATACAACCCTTCACATAAAAATGTAAACATGCATGGGTGACAGGAAATACCCAGATGCTTTACTCGAACACATTTAGCAAAGTTTACAGTAGTGTTGTACTTATTGAAACCTGGTTTTGCTGATGAATGCTGCCATTACTATGGGCACGCACTTAAACGTTTTTATTATTGCAGTATTTAGGCTTTGAGAATTGAGTGACACTTCAACTTACAAACCTCTCTGCAGATCATGCATGCTAGGATGTAAAAATATAAAAAATAAACTTTTATAAAAATACAACAAAAAACAAATCATTAAATAACTGAAGTAGATATAAATATTCTCAAATGTCATGCATACTGACAACTTACTTCATACGTAAGGCCAGACTTGACCCCTTAAAGTCAGTCCTACTGATGAACACACATTGTATAACCACAGAAATGTGGCATAGGAGTTTGTTGTTTTATGGAGCTTGTCACATAAGTAACTGCACTCGTGCTGAAATCATGATATCGCCATAAGAATCAAGAACTTGTCTGACCCCCTTGTAAATGTCTTCAGCTGGTGCGGACCAGTCAGATGGGGACAAATGTGCACAGGCCTGAACAACCGCCTGTGGCCTGATACTCTGTGGGACCTCGTAAAATGAAAAGCTACCGTTAAGTGTCCCCGTTTGGCTCGTCTGGAAGCCCCCGTGTGTTGGCTGTATTCTGGTCCCTTGCTCTTTGATTACTTCCTGTAACTTCTATACTTAACTACACCCACTCCTCTTATCATAATATGCTTTGACTCTCACTTTTTAAAGTTGCATTAACTGTAAAGCTTTGTAAAGCTATTCGTGTCAGGAGCACCTGCCAACAAATGTGAATGTGTAAAATGTTGAATGACAACGGTGTCCCTGGCTTGCACTGTCCCTCGGGGGTGAAGCCACCACAATGGGAGCACAACACTAGAGCCCTTACGCAAACAAAGTCTTCTCGAATGAAGGAGGCATTTAAAAATGATCGCTCTCTCCACAAACAAAATACGACCCTCCTCTCTCTGTCCTGCTCCCCCTCCCCCCCACACACACACAAACACACACTCCTCCTCCTCCCCTAAACTCCCTCTTTTTATCATTCTCACCTTCCCTCTCTCCCAAGTTCTCGTCTGTCCCCGCCGTGCCTGTTTAAAGACATTTGGCCCGTGCTAAACCTGGAGTGACAA
Source organism: Ammodytes marinus (assembly GCF_949987685.1). Classification (NCBI taxonomy): domain Eukaryota; kingdom Metazoa; phylum Chordata; class Actinopteri; order Uranoscopiformes; family Ammodytidae; genus Ammodytes; species Ammodytes marinus. The sequence goes on along the minus strand of NC_137233.1, from coordinate 8,151,549 downwards.
ATACTCCCTTCATAGTCACATAGCCATCAAAGGGGGCTATATCTGTGTCCTTGTTTTCAGGGAGCCTTTTGAGAGGGGGCCGATCGCTGGAGGAGTGGTAAGGAGAGAAGGTGCCGCAAGTGCTGGATATATGTTGGAGTACAGGGGGAATGAGTGGGCCCGCATGGGGAAAAGAGAGAGAGAGGGGGAGACAAATGAGGGGGTGACTGTGATCGGAGGTGGAGAGCGAGAGTGATTAAAATTCATCCCACGGTGCAAACAAAAGGAGGAATGAAAAAGGGGGAGAGTGCAGCAGCAGAGAAGAGAGAGAGAGAGAGAGAGTGAGTGTGTGTGTGTGGGGGGGGGGGGGGGTAAGTAAGATCCAGGGTGAAAGGAAGATTGTAAGCCTCAGCAGATCCCTGAACAGTCCCCCCCTCCCCTAACCCCTCTCTCTAAATGACTGCCTTTGACTCACAGCACAATTATCCTCTGAGACAACGGAAAACAAGGGGAAGGAAAGGTTGTGTGTGTGTGTGTGTGTGTGTGTGTGTGTGTGTGTGTGTGTGTGTGTGTGTGTGTGTGTGTGTGTGTGTGTGTGTGTGTGTGTGTGTGTGTGTGTGTGTGTGTGTGTGTGTGTGTGTGTGTGTGTGTGTGTGTGTGTGTGTGTGTGTGTGTGTGTGTTTGAGAGTTTGAGAGAGGGGTGGGGGGGTATGGGGGCAGTGAAGAGGAGGAGGAGATGGATAGATGAAGAGAAAGAGAGGAGAGAGGAAATTAATGATTCGGCAGGACCTTTCCTCCCCATGATTTGCAGAGGCAGGCTGAACAGAGGGGGTCAACAATTGACTCAATTACAAGACAAACTCTCCAAGGGCCCTACACCGCCACTCACCGCGGACCCCGCAGCTCTCGGGGGGAAGGCTGTTGATTTTTATTCCCCCCTCCCCCCCCCTCTTCCCCCATCTTTTCTTTGCCGGTAAATGTTTGGCCCTCTTCAGGTGCCCCTGGCAGACGCAGGAACTCCAACCCCTCGGCTAGACTTTAACCTTTTCAGCCCATCTGAGCGATTCATCCCCTTCTCTCTCTCTGTTCTCTCGGTGAAGAGCTGGAGGGAGTGAAGGAGGCAGAAGAAGGGCTAGAAAGCTTTCTCTTTATCGGCCTTTATTGCCGGTAATGAATAAGAAACGTCTGGTGTCCCAAGAGGAGAGGGTATAGTTTTTTTTCAGTACAGGTGGAATATTTTTCTTTCATTTTTGTAGGCCTTGAGTGACATGGACTCTTACAGGCACCAAAGGAATTCAAACTGATCCATCTTACATGTTACGTAATATTACATTAGCCCCAGCCACTGTTTATTGTCACTTGAGGTATTTTACAGTATAACATCCAGTTTGTTGGAGGTTCTACTAGTGGAACTATGTAAGTATCCTTTCGATGAGTACTTTTGTCCACAGACTAATTAGCCGAAATATTTATTATGATGAATAAAATCATCAAGCAAAAAATATACTTTTTTAGCGATTTAGTTAAACAAGACTTTTAGCTTTCTAGCATAAGTGCCAAAAACACTGGATCCTACATTTCCCATGATGCAACTCAATAGTTCCCTTCATCAGGCCTCCTAAATGTCCACGTCTTCTCAACCCTATTCATCTAATTTGTTACACACAATTAGTATGTGTACATGCACAGTTAAGTCAAGCTGCAGGTTAAACTTGACTAGGCCATGCAGGAGGTTAATCGATTTATTGACCCCAAAGTATTTTCCAAAACTACTGTGATAGGTGCCAATATGCCCCCTTTAAGCAACTTTCAGCCACTTTCAGCTCATTTGTGTTGGAATCTTTTTCCAGTTGACCCATAACGGCACAGACCAAGCCAGCGTCTTAACGGTTAGCTAGTGACATAATAGTACCATGTCGAGGGCTGATATGGAGGATTTTACAAAGCTAACCCCAATGAATTCACCACGGGTACTACAGTAAAACTTTTTGAAAGCTCACTCTAGAGCCAAACAAGATATCATACAATGGTTTCACAGGCTAAGCGGTGCTCATTATAACCCTATAATGATGCCTATTGAGAAGCAATGCATAATCCGCGAGTGTCATATCATTTTTCCTGGACTCCTCAAATGATTTACAGATCCGACACCTGTGTCTTCTGTTGGCCGCCCGGCACTGACACTGTGAACAAATGAGAACTTATGTGAGCGTCGGCCATTGTTCCTGGTGACCCTGCATTGATAAGGTCGGACAATACAGTGAGGAATGGGATTCCAACAATAGTGCTCCAGTCCCTCTCTCCTCAGTCAAAAGGACTGCTCAAGCATAGTGCCGCTTGACACTGCTTTCTCTCTCTCTCTCTCTCTCTTTTTTTTCTATTTCTCCTCTTCCATCAACTAGCTTTTTCTTCAGTTGCTTTGTCACTCATTTTATCCACCACCGTCTTTCTCTCTCTCTCTCTCTCTCTATCCCTTCTGATTCCCCCCATCCCTCCTTTTGTAACAGAGAAAGGAGAGCATGAATGCCACACACAGACTGCAAATCGTCCGGCGCTGCACATTACTGCCGCCAGATTTTTTCCATCTCAAGTGAATCACTCTACCTCCTTTTTTTTCTCTCTCTCTCTCTCTCTCTCTCTCTCTCTCTCTCTCTCTCTCTCTACAGGAAACAGTGGTAAATGTGTACTCTCCCTGCCTTCCTTTTATCTTTACATTTCCAAAAGCTCAATTTCTTTTTTAAATCATTTTAATGTAATGAGCCTTTTTATTTATTAAAATATGAATGGCATCGCATGATAGTATGGATACATGGGTTCTTAGGCAGGCTCCATGACAGTGGATTTATTCAAACTGTATTGTGTCTGTCTACTCATTAGCAGTGTAATAGACCCAGAACACGTTAATTACAATGATACTCAAATTCCACTCCAAATAATTAAAAAGGTGCCCTTAAAACCACATGAAGTCGTAAACACAGGACAGTTATGAAGAGTTATAGGATATAGGATACCACAGGATGACTGATTAATGGTTGGGAGATTGGTTGAGAACTAATTTGGACAAGAAAGTCCCACGGCACTTAAATAGATCCTACATGCCGCTGAGAAAAAAAGCTAAAGTTACGTAGACTCACTTTAAATCTTGCATAAATAACCTGTCTAATGGGATGTTCGTTTGTGTGTGTGTGTGTGTGTGTGTGTTTTTGTTTGTGCGTGTGTGTGTGTGTTTGTGCGTGCTGTCTTTAGTGAGCTATTCACAAGCTGCTGACGTACATTGTGCCCTTTCTTATTGTGTTCAACACCTCAGGTCTCTGGGTCATCCAGGCCAACCGCCACCCTCTCAATTCCGTGTGTGTGTGTGTGTGTGTTTGTCTGTTTGTTTATACGTATATGTGTACATCTGGGCCTGTGTTACGACATACATGTCTTCCCAGTGTCTGTGTGGCAGTTTTTTGTATACTTAAGTACGTTCTGTATACTGTTTGCCTTTATATGTTCGGGTCTGGGTTTGGGAGCGAGCGAGCGAGTGTTTACGTGTGTGTGTGTGTGTGTGTGTGTGTGTGTGTGTGTGTGTGTGTGTGTGTGTGTGTGTGTGTGTGTGTGTGTGTGTGTGTGTGTGTATGTATGTGTGTGTGTTGTGTGTGTGTGTGTGTTGTGTGTGTGTGTGTGTGTGTGTGTGTGTGTGTGTGTGTGTGTGTGTGTATGTATGTGTGTGTGTTGTGTGTGTGTGTGTGTTGTGTGTGTGTGTGTGTGTGTGTGTGTGTGTGTGTGTGTGTGTGTGTGTGTTGTGTGTGTGTGTGTGTGTTGTGTGTGTGTGTGTGTGTGTGTGCTCCCTGCGCATCACTGAGCACTGCATGGAGATACAGACTGGAATTTAGGGCTGAGACACAGTGAGAGGGAGCCCCTTCCTCATGCACGAGATAGGATCAGTGTTTACATGCACAAATAGCAGAAAGCTTCTGTGATTGCAAAACATCTCCTACACTTTTTTGGATCAAAACGGCAGCGTTCAGGCAAGCACTCAGAACTCATAATCTGGCCAGTTTTTAAATGTGAATGGAAACCAGTAACGCAGATTAATATTGGTTGTGTGTGGACATGCTTTGAGGCTTCCGAAACTGGTTATTTTTTGCTAGATAAAAAAAGGATATGCCAAGGGTCTGGTTCCACGGCTGAGAAGTGCAATTTTGCAGTGTCCTGCGAAAAGCTAGGAAAATACTATTCACCATTTTAAATTTAAAACAGAGTCCAGCTTAAAAGCCTTCTTTGTACCAGTAGATAAATCTGGCGTCTGATGCTCATTCTTAAACTTCACATTCAGTATTTCAAATCAAATGTACCCTTTTCCCATTGCAAACAAACCCAGTATATGTAAGGCCTATCAAACATGTCAAATGCAATAAATGAAACATTTGCTAATATATTTGGTAACGCTTTAAAACCAGTTGTTTATATTACGTGCGATAATTAATCACTTGTCAGTTGTGCACGATGCATAGGAATCAGATCAACACAAACACGCTTCAAACTAAAGCCCTGCAAAGACTGCTCGTCTCCAGTTCCCTGACTCAGCTCTTTTTTCACAGCCAGATTATGTTCTCCATCCTTTGAGTTTTTTTGTTAATGTGAAGAACAAGTGGTGGTTGACTTGTGTACACGGTAGCAACAAGTGGCTGCTCAGAGGAATCAAAAGAGAAAGGTTGAGTGACAGCTCTGTGGTCAGTCTGAAATCTTGTCACTGATTAAGGTGCGGTGCTCCCGTTTCTATAAGATATAATGCGTGAGAAAAAACTGCTGAGGACATTCTTTGTGTGTGTGTGTGGGGTCTTACCGCAACTACAAATTAGACCGTTCTTTAAAACATGTTCCCAACTTGAGGATTGATTTCACAATCAAGTGAAATGGACTGCGGTTTAGATTGTCGAAATTCCTCATATGTTTTTGATCTCTTAAGTTGGTGCCTCTGTTTATTTGAGAGCAAAACATTACATTTGGCTGAAATAAGAGTAATTTTATTTGTCTGAGAGACTGTGTGCAAGCAGCCATGATGTGCGTGTGTGTGTGTGTGTGTGTGTGTGTGTGTGTGTGTGTGTGTGTGTGTGTGTGTGTGTGTGTGTGTGTGTGTGTGTGTGTGTGTGTGTGTGTGTGTGTGTGTGTGTGTGTGTGTGTGTGTGTGTGTGTGTGTGTGTGTGTGTGTGTGTGTGCCTGTGTGTGTCCGTGTGTATGTTTGTGTGAGCTCCTTAGCCCGCTCCAATGCACAGCCACCTGATTAGCTGATTTGTTGCCTTTTAGTTATGTTAATGCCACTTAATTACAGCCCTGGTGGGAAACTCAAGGCTCTTTTTCTCTCTCGCTCACACAGTCACACTCTCACTCTCACTCACACACACACACACACACACATACACACACACACACACACACACACACACACACACACACACACACACACACACACCTCTTGCTTGTGTGGATGTGCTATCGTGACTAAGAGACATTGTTGCAGGAGCTTTCTGCCAGTCTAGTTCTCTAATCCTCACCCCCGCTAATTTGTGTCTGTCTGTATCTGTCTGTCTGTCTGTTCATACCTCTCTTGGGTAGTAGTATGCATATTTTTTCACACTAGAATAAGCTTGTCAGATATAATTGCTGCTACTTGGGATATCTATTCTTAAAGACATAACACTGTGTGTGTGTGTGTGTGTGTGTGTGTGTGTGTGTGTGTGTGTGTGTGTGTGTGTGTGTGTGTGTGTGTGTGTGTGTGTGTGTGTGTGTGTGTGTGTGTGTGTGTGTGTGTGTGTGTGTGTGTGTGTGTGTGTGTGTGTGTGTGTGTGTGTGTGTGTGTGCATGTGTGTGTGTGAGAGAGAGTTGTCTGTTTGTTTAGTTTTCTGGGCACTCTTCTGGACAGCCATGACTCGTCTCTTCCTTAGAGCATGTGAGCCTGCTGTGCTGTCAGACCCCAGCCTAGCCTTTCATTCGTTCAATGAAAGTGTGTGTGTGTGTATGTGTGTGTGCATGTGTCTGAGTGAGTCACATGCTAAGCCCCAAACATCAGCTTAGGGAACCCTGCCAATTAGAAGCCAATGCAGGCCCCGGATGCCTTGCCCTTACCAACATCTGGGTATTAAACTAAACGCCTGTGATGTATTAGTTATGAAGTCAGCAGCTCTGAGGAGGACCACACAAGAGAAGGGCACATCTTACTGTATATGTCAGAGTGAGAACCATACAAAATAGTTGCTCTGCCATTTGGCCACTGTGTAAATTGACAAGTTGTTGTTTTTTTCCAAGTTAATGGCATGCTGACTGAAAAAAAGAAGAGCGTCATTTTAATCCCTGTACTGTTTACATCAACAAACCTGTCTTCAGATGGCAGCCGTCATCAGTTCCCACATGAGATTTATAGTTCACTGCAGATTCCCAGTGGGCAAGCAATTGAGATGAGTTGTAGACTGAGACGAATCGGAGCACATTCTCCGTGGAGGAGAGCATGTGTTGTCTCCAATGTTAAAGTTATTGCAAATTTCACAAGAACACAGGGCAACAGGCGAGTGGAAAAACTGTGCAAAGGTTTAAGGAAGAGACGGTGGGAGTTGAAAAGATGGAGGTAAGAGGGATGGCAGGCAAGTGGAGGAAAAAAGCACAAGCGTGAAAGTGATGATACAATGGTGTATAATACAGTGACCCGGATCGCGGGGGTGTACAGGCGGACACACACACACACACACACACACTCAGGGGCGTGCACGTGAAGTCATACAACAGTGAGTTGATGAAGACATGTCTCCACATGTGTGTTCAGCTGCTGTGACAAGTTTAAACAAGGCCTACATGCTGGAGAGGGAAAGGGAGCTGAAAACAGAGAGAGATAGATATACTGGTTTCATATGTCAAACAATATAATTTACTTCTGATGTGAAGATAAAATAGATTCATAAGGGTTTTTGATTTAATATGATGTCTGCCATACACACATTTATACTGTCAGTCTGTGCAGTTAGACTTTAGTTTGTTGCAGCTCAGGTTTGTTTTGCACACGGTCAGCCCTAATTGGCAGCAAGAGGTCACTATTGAAACATGGACTTGCAAACTGCAACATCTGCCTATGCAAGATCAATCGGTTCAAAATGGAGTGATAAAGGTACAAGTTTCCAGGTTCACCTGATTTGAGAGCAGCTGCTTGCTCTTGTATTGTATTGTTTTTTGGCCATCGTGATGGACCCAGATTATGCCTTAGCCTCTGTTGCGCATTCTCTCGCAGAAGCTGTTCCCGTAATCTCGGGCAACTTCATGGCATCATCAAACTCTGTCTTTTCTTGTTGTATTGAACGTGAGCCCCCCTAGCTGTGGAACATGACACACCTTTGCGTTTAAAACATGGCCACTTTGAATTTGCATTATATGTAGGCCTAAACTTTGATTGGTCATACATATACATTGATCTTTCTGAGGTTGACCCTGCCTTTTACATCTACACATTACAACAATATCTTGCTTCCTATCTATTCCTATTACTGTTCTCTTTGTTCACATGCACAGCCACAAAGACTTTTCAGACCCTGATACAAAAGCCCAGTAATCAGAAATTAGCCGTCCAAAATATTCAAGTGGCCCCTTCCCTCCCATTTAATCCTGTGCCTGTTCCAATTCATGGTTATGTCGCCTGTGTCATATTTCTCCCTGTGTCTCCGCTGTGCGAGGTTCTCAGTGCTGTGGTTGCTGCGCTCGTCTGGTGGCCCTGAAGGCCTTGTCTGCTGCTGCTGCCGTCCTCTGTGGGGATTGCGCAGCGGTTTTCTCCCACACACACAGAACACAAACACACGCGCACACACACACACATAAACTTAACACAATTTTTTTTTTAAACAGCCTCATGTAGTGCACTCTTTGCCTATGTCTCTCTCTCTGCCATTCTTTGTCTGGTTTGCTCTCAGCGCCACACACACACACACACACACACATGCGTCAGGTATCCGCCCCCACACTCTCTCTCTCTCTCTCTCTCTCTCTCTCTCTCTCTCTCTCTCTCTCCCTACATACCCCAGAGCCCCTCAGTCTCTCTCTCTCTCCTCTGTCTCTTTTTCCTCACAAGTTTTTTCCACCTCCTCTGTCTCCTCCCTCACTTCCAGCTGTGTTATACAGCTAAGGAATATAAGTAGCAGCAGGCCCGCTATAAATATCGCCTGCCCACCCAAGACTGTTAGGATTATTATTTTTCTTATAATCACTGCGGTCTTTCTATAAACCCAACAGATTATTATCTGGTTTTTGTTCCCCCTGCATGGTGGTGAGGGTCCCCGATTGCCGTGTGCAGCCGCCGGCTTCGTCGAATTTCATCTACTGAGGACATTTTTCCTTTTGTAGGTGTCGGGGAGATGATTGACCGGAGAAGATTTGTAATACAACTGTGACAGTGTAGCCTACTAGACAGTGACGAGTAGAGTGGGGGAATAAATGAGAGCAAAATGACGTAGAGCTGGTTGAAAGGATGGGAGCAAAAGAGCAACGGGTGTGATGTCCGGGAGTGTTGTAGAAACTGGTTACAATGACAAAACTACTTTTTTTCATCTTTCTTTTTTTAAATGGGGGTTGGGCTCCTAGTTGTTTATAGATGGAGCACTTCTGCACACCGCCTCAGTCTACAGCTGGAAGCCAGCTGTGTGTGTGAATCAACCTCTCCTCATCTGCTTTATCCATCCATCCTCCTCTCTCTCTCTCTCTCTCTCTCTCTCTCTTTCTATTTTTTCTTCTCTCTCTCCCCCACCCCCGGTTTCCTCCACTTCTCCTCCTTAAAAGGAGTTCAAAGAAATAGTTGTGGTCGGGGCATTACTACCTACCTGATACACACACACACTACTGGAAGTAGTAAAAGAAGAAGAAGGGAAAGACAAGACGATAGGCGTTCAATACAGCATGGTAGACATAAAGGGGAGGGAAGGTGTGTGTGTGTGTGCGTCTGCGTGCATGCGTGTGTGTGTGTGTCTGTCTGTGTGTGTGTGTGAGGTAAGGAGAGAGGAGCGGAGTGGAGCAGGGTAGGCCTACAGGAAACCACAGGTATGTGCAGTAAGGCGGGTGGGTGGCCGCGGCCTGGAGTAGAAAGAGGACCGAGAGAAAAGTGGGGATTGTGGAGCCTTGTGTGATAGAATATTAGGTTATTCGGGAGGGGGGGGGGGGCTAAATTAGGAAGGGGACACTCTCACACACTTTGGCAGCACCACTGTGTCTGTCCTCTCCGTAAAAAAAGATGTCGGTTGAAATCCCCCGAAGTGACAAAATGTTAAACATCTGCTGCAAGTGAAGCTGCTCAGCTACCGAGCGGCCGTACAAAACGCTGCTTGTGCAGGCGAAATGAAAACAAGGAGAGGTGAACCACTCCTATAATCTTAAAACAAACACCATCAAGCCACTGACTGATCAAGCCAGCTGTTACAAAAGCGGTAAAACAGTAATCATAGCTGAGCAGCAGAGGCGGTGTGTTGCTCTACATGTGGCTACAAAAGAAGCTGGTGTACATTTTGGAGATTTTCTGTACTGTGTATTTCATTTGTCAGTGTATTTTGCTAGTACCTTATACCTTCCTTGCTCTTCTCCAATCTTCATTCATGATAGTAGAGCGTGTACATCTTTTTATATGCTACTGCTGTTTAGAGCATAACTTCATGTTGAATTAAGAATATTGCATTGGCTTTCAGCAGATTGTCTAAACTGGGAAGAAAAAAAATTCAATGTAGGCTCAATCGGGAGCTGTTTTCTGCTCTGTTTGCGCTTGTCTTCCCTACTGTGCTCGGTTGGCCCGCTCCCACTGTCTGTCTGTCTGTCTGTCTAACATGTTGAGCTGCACCTCTCGTGCCCCCATACGTCTGTCATCAGTCACTCCGGCTGTGTAGCAACAAGGGATCAGCGTTTCATTCTGCCATTTTCGACAAGGTGAGAAGCCCAGCAGTGAGACATCAGCACCACAGCTTTCCTCAGCCCACAGTTTACAGTGGAGGGATACGCGAGGTGTGAATCGGTGGGGGTAAAAGTCCCGGGCTATGGTGTTGACTGTATTAAACCACGCAGCCATGTCTGGTAAACATTAGTTTAGGGCTTCAGGGGATTCTTCTTTCTCAAACATAGCTGCCAAATGTGCTCTTCTCCCCTTTGAACACATACTCATTAGTAGTAGTTTTGTTATGTCACTCAAATCAGCATGCCTTTTACTTTGATGGAAACATTATCAAGGGGGTTAATATGACACTACCATTTAGCTAATCTGTTTGACGTTTTATTATTAGTTCGATTTTGATTACATTGCATTAATAACAAGTTTACTGATATATTTAATGTATTTGTTCCCCTCTTATATGAAATACTATATCCACAATATGAGGCTAGATTATATGTGTGGAATTTGTATATTTATATAAAACATGATATGGCAAAAATTACGTATGTTTGTGAAACCATCAAACGGACAGATTGTGGTTCCATCAATGTAATGACCTATGGCTCCACTTTTTTGCTTTGCATTAGACCAATCTTTTCAAAATTCGGCCATGGACCCTCCTAGTGCAAAGGTTAATGATAGTGTAAAGATTGCAAAACACAGTTGATACTCAAGATCAATTGATGAGGTAAAAAGTATAGGCTCCCAAAAATGAAGTACGATCCACAAACATAACTTTTATTGTACTGTGCGGTATAGTTCAGATGCCAACGTAAATACTGCTTCACGATGATGCTTCATTTTGTAAGGTATTCTGAGAAATCTGTTTTGTCTGGACGGGAATTAAAGCAGGTCGAATCCAACTCAAAGTAGATATGACATTAATCTTCCCTGCAGCAGGTCAGCGAGTAAGGGCTTATCGTACATTACAGCGATGTCTCCAGCCCTGTGGCCTTTCGCTGGTCACACCATTGGCCCCCATCACATTACGGCAGCTGTGAGGAATTCACAGAGTCTGGGTAAAAGGGGTAAAAAACATGGGGGGGGTTAGTGGGGTGTGAGGGGGGGGGGGGGGGGGCAAAGCAGCTAAAGGAGGAGAGTCTGCGTTGGGTGGTGGAGGGGTTACAAAAACAAAGGCCAAATTTTAAAAACAAAGTTTACCACCGAAGGAAAACAACAGGGTGGGTGGGTGTGTGTAGAGAGAGAGAGAGAGAGAGAGAAAGAGAGAGAGAAAGAAAGGAGGAAGAAATAAAAAACAAAATGAGGTAGAATCTGGACTGTGGTTGGCTGAGGGCCCAGGAGCCCCGCCTTCATCTCCCCCCCCCCTTCCCTCACTCGCTCCGTCTCCAGCCCTAACACAACAGAATCCCCCACAAGCCCAGCCACATCAGGAACGGCTGGCTACATTATAGCTGCCATTATCGTCTCTCAAGTCATAACAGCCAGAGAACACCCACCTCGACTCCTTTAGCTCCGCCAAGGCGGGGGGAGGGGCGAGGGAGAGGTCGCAAGAGCAGGAATGAGAGAGAGAGAGAGGGAATGAGGGAGAGGGTGGAGGCAGCGGGGGAGAAGAGAGAGAGAGAGCAGGAGATAGTTGGAGATAGAGACGCAGAGAAAATGGAAAAGAGGAGTAGAATGGGAGGAGGAAAGTAAGGGGGGCGGGGAGGGGACAAAATAATCTCAGATGGGTGTTGTTTACACTGCAGGACATGTTCCAAAAGACGTGTGTTAAGTTTAATTTAGGCCAGTTTTGTCTAAGTAATAACTTTATTCAGTGAACATACAAGCTAGAAAACACACACATACTGCAGACTGGACTGCATCTACTCACATTCCCATCTGAGACCAGCAGAGAAATGAGGTTAAGAGGAGAGGGGTTGACATTAAATGCCGGTTGCTACATTGGCCGGGGAGGGGGGGTGCATGTGTGAGCCCCAGTTTAGAGTTACTCCCAAGAGTAGAGGAGCGTAAGAAGCAGGGCCCGGATCAGGTCTTTTGTCTGACACAACCAGTGACCTGTGGAAATGTCTGTCCCCCCTCTGGAGACTTCCAAGGAGGGAGGAGGACTGTCGCTTTATGGGAATGTCACAAATGGCCAAACCGCGCACAGCTAAACAAGGTTTCTCTTTGTGTACCGCAAATAAAAAAAACTATCACCTGAGAACTTAAGGTTTGTGGGACAAACGCTCACCAAAGGTCATTAGAAAAAAAAAAGGCCACTTAAGGCCTTTTTAGTCTCCTAAGTAGACTACTGCATTTGTGAAGCTTATGGTGTCGATTTTGCTTGAGTCAAAGCTCAGATTATATTTCACTCTAATGTCATTAGAAAATCACTAAAACTAAATTAACATTCTCAGCGAGCCACGTTTCTGTCAAGGTTGAAATTAAATCTACAAGTGGTTTGGATTCTCAAAGCGAGACTGTTTCACTTTTTAAAAGAGTAAGAACATAGTATTCCTCTTAACGTCGGAAAGCTGAGGTCATAAGCAATAAATCACAACTCAGCTTAATTCAATACACTTGCAGACGTACTTGGTCTGGTATAACCAGCAACTTAGAGTGGCTAACGTTGGCTAGTGTTACCACCAATTAAACTTTGGTTTGATTGGATGGATTTTGCTGTATATGGTCACTGACTTATGGACTCTTTACTACTTGTGCTTTTGTAACAATGTGTTTTTAGCATTTCTATTGTCCAGTAGGCTTACTTTAAGTGAGGTAAAGTAACATACCTTTATCACAGAATATTTACAAAAACTGTTGAGCGAGTGATTTAAGTAAGGGGGTAATTTATTGCTTTAATCCGACATCTAATTTGTTAGAGGAATCTCCATGGAGTTTGTATCAGCATTTTCTGGTTGGGTCTTTGCAGCGCAGCGGTTGATTGTTTCTGACAGTACATGAGTAATAGCTCACTATAGGAAGAATCATATTTTATGTTTGGTGGTAAGCTGTGTTGGTAGGGTGAGTAAGTAGGTAAGACGGAAAAAAGGAAAATGTATTAGGCTAGACCACAGTATAGGACTTCCTGGGCTTGTTTAAAAATATCCAGTTATTGAGCTCAGCTAATATCATCCATCCAGGATACCATCCAACGTAATGAGATTTTCTCTTTGGGGAAAATAGAGCAGTCCCTCACAGGTATGCTCAACATATGGAAGTTGTCTTCTATTGATGACATTATAAAGGTCACTTAAGAATCCTCATACACATACAGGATGTGATCCTACTGGTGATTTCATTTTATTTTTTATTTTTTCAAAAACTGACATAATTAGTTGTCTAATATATTTTTCAGTCAATTCAATTAGGAGTTAAGACATTACTTTTTAGACTGATCGATTGGTCCATTTATTTAAAAATCATGGATTAATCAATAATGAAAATATTCCTTAGCTGCAAATCCAAAAAACATGCAACTCAATTGAGACCTTCCCCATCTTTATCTGTTGCCTAAAACACATAGTACACTCATTTATATGAAAAGGAACGGGGTCGGATTTCTCAGTGAAAGAATCCAAAGGATGTGATGTTTCTGCACAGAGGAAGAAGAAGCTCAACCGGCTAGCCACAACAGCTAGAGAAGTTGTGTCAGAATCATGACGTTTGTCAAACTAAAATAAACAAACGGGTCAACAAAACTTACCTCATCTATCATAAGGACTGGTATATCGCACCGTTTCCGTCTCGTGTATCACTGTTTTGGCCAGTGCTCGCTTGTGCTGACGTCATGAGAACACGCATCGCTAGAGCTGCAACGATTAATCGACGAATCGATTATTAATCGACAACTATTTTGATAATCGATTAATCGTTTAGAGTAATTTTTTAATACATTTTTTCCAAATTCTCTGATTTCAGCTTCTCAAATGTGAATATTTTCTGGTTTCTTTAATCCTATTATGACAGTAAACTGAAATATCAGTGTGTTTTGGACATATCAATACATTAGAGGACGTCAACATGGGCTTTGGAAAATGTATCAACATTTTTCACCATTTTCTGACATTTTACGGACCAAAACACTAATCGAATAATAATCGATTAATCAAGAAAATAATCGACAGATTAATCGATTATCAAAATAATCGTTAGTTGCAGCCCTACGCATCGCTGAAGCTCACTTTACCGACACTGGAGCTGCTATTCACAAGGAATTTGAAAAAGTTCCATAGTGCCCCTTTAACAGTGGTATTCATTCAGTACTGCTGTTACTGCCATACACTATAGTATCTCAATGGGTTCATCATATGTTTGGTTGATGATTGTTGAGGACAAAGTAATTGTGTGGGATTAAGTTGTGGTACTCATGTGGAGTGGTGATGTTGCAGTGCTGTGAACCTGGAGTAGTTGAATGAGGAGGTTTTGGGTGTAGAAAGTGGTTGTACATCCTGTCCTCATCCTTAGCCTCTCGGTTCCCGCAGTAGAGCTGACTTGTTTAGTTAGGCGTTTGATTCATGGCCTTGGGGTTTTTAATATGCTTCTCCTGCGCCATCCCTCTAAAACCCAGCTCCACAAAATTACACCGGGGAGCGAAACTCCCTGAGAGTTTCTCACAAAATATTGAACTTAAATAGAACAATGCCACAACACCTGTGTCAGCACTGTGTGTATATGGAATCATCATGCTGCACAGATGCACATTACTGTATATACATTCATGTAGGAATATGGTAGATGTATGTTTTTTAGCCATTCCATACATGGGATTTGTTAATGTTTTCTTGGCGGTCATCAGTAAGAATAAGACAAAATATCAAATATGTATTGCACAATAGTAATAATTATAAAGATATTCAAAGATGTGGAATTATGTGAAGATAATCTTGTTTCCACTATATGTTTTCCATTTGTAGTGTGCAAATACCTTCTGCAAGAAATGTATCCATGCATTTATTGTTATCACTTGCAAAATTGTATCCGCAGTGAAGGAATTCCTACGTCTCTGTATAGCAGCCAAAGTAATACGGATATGGTTAAGGTTAGGGAAAAATCCAGGTATTGATTGAATGTCAGGAAAGTTAAGGCATGTCTCGTTTTTTGAGTAGCGAATGTTTTGGAACTTAAGGAAAGTTTCCTCATTACGTACATAATTTTTTTTTAATATAATTTATCATTTTTAGAAGACTGGGATTCTCAGACTTTGCAAACACTTATTCGGTTGATTTATTCTATGTTTGCATCTACTTTACAGTAATTTACTGGATTTGAGCAGAAGCTATGTATCATGCAAATGTATCACACAACACACAGTTGAGTGTGTGCTCTTGGAGCTCCAACAGAAGCACTCACACACTCGCTCGCTGCCTCATTCCCTGGAGAAACACTCGCAAACATATTTTTCCAAAGATTCCAGCCAGCGTATGCGCAGGTGGTCTCATACATTATTCACTTTTATTCCAAGATACACCACTATTTATCATGTCACACCCTCTCTGACACACACACAACACACACACACAGACACACAAACACACACACACACACTGCAAATACACTTGTCTCCCAAAAGTCCCTTCTAATGCACCTGCCACTGGGACAGTACAAACTGCTTGGGTATATTAGGTCACACTCACTCTTTCACACACGCACACACACACACACACACACACACACACACACACACACACACACACACACACACACACACACAGACGCATTTTTGTAGACATGGTGGCCAGTGGATTATTATGCTACCCCCTGGCGAGACTGACAGGTGTGTCACTATGTGTGAGTGTGTGTGTGTCAGTCAGTCTCTGTGGCGACCCCCTTCTTGGTATTTATTGGTTCTGGACAGCTGAGGCGCTGGGCGAGATCTCTATTTAGCGCTTCCGGCTCATTATCATACACACATCCCAGGGCAGCTCTGTGTGTGTGCAATTAGCCCCGGACCGCCCTCATCATTTAGCCACTCGCTAACTTTGCGTTCCAAATCCCCCTGGTGGCTTGTGGGCTTAAATAGGTCCCCACTGCCCTTTTAACACTTGCGCTACTACATAACAGGCCTGGCAACCTGTCACACTCAAACCGCAGAGCTTTCATCTGCAGCAGCTTTACCAGTTTGGGTTGTGAACACTTGTCACATGAACAGCAAAGCAATGTGATGTTTTGATTTAACTTGCACGACTAGGATTAAAGTGCAGAGTGAACAGAAAACGGTGCCAGGCAGTCAGATGTGTTAATTGTTTTTTTTTCTTTTTCATCAATTGGTACAAATAATGTTGCTGTTTTTTTAAAATATGGCTTCGGAAATTCCATATTCAAAATAATGAAAACACAAGAATAGAGACACATTAACACAGGCATGGCTAAGAATAACGGGTTGTGAAAAAGTTTGTTGACAAATTTTTCAACATTATAAACAAATATCAAAAGACTTATATGAAAGCATTTTGGTGATTTTCTCCGCTTGTGGTAGCTATGACATCAGCGTGTACAGTAATGTGTTGGTCCTAATTACCTCGGTAACCATGTTAAGTCCCGGCTATTAGTACCTGCACTGATGTGGTTGGATGTAATGAGCAGGTGCTTCATCCTAAGATCTCTCAGCTAGAATTACCTGACACACATTAACTCTTGTTGAAAGATACCACCTCAATGTGTGTCGTACAAAACGCTTCTTTGTTCTACTTTCATTTTCCTCTGTTTGTGTTGCAAACATCTCTAAACTATTTGTATTTTAAACCCCAGATTTTTCTTTTTATGTCTATCTTTCCCTTGTTGATGGCTATATTTACCGGGATGGGAAGGTGCTTCAGATTCTCTGTCAGCATGGGTTTGAGGTGCACGACTCTGTTTATAGAAGAGAGATTATGGCCAAGTTCACTGTTTTTGCCACAGGGCTTTTTGTCTAATTTGTAGTGTGTATTAGTAAGTATTTTTAAGTTACGTTTACGAGTCCAGATTCCAGAGCAGAAATGTATCCATTTGGGAATAATACTAATGGATGTTGTGCTGTATTTAACCATTGAGCGTTAAGGTTTCTCTGCTCCAATTCAAATTTAAAATCTGAATTCACGACAAGTTGCAGTTCACTTGTATACTGTATCTCATATTGTAATGCAATGTTTTACATTCTAGTTAAATTGTAATTACAGTACACTTTTGTTTTTCTTTCCAAATGATTTCAATGTTATGAGACTTCAAATTTTTCAAATACAATTTGATTGACTAAAGCAGGTGTAGAACCTTCTTTAATAATATGAATCCCTGTATGCTTTAACACCATTAACATTGGTGCTTCTGCTTTTGATGCTTTACAAAATGTTTAAATAACGGAAGTATCATTTTAAATGCAGGACTTTTACTGGTGAATTTTTATTATTGTATTTCGTCTGTGGTTTAAACATTTCTTCTTTTATGTAAATAATGGATTCAAGTGCTGTCATAGCAGCTATGTTGTATGACTCAAACTTTTCAGAGTAAGAGTGCTTATTTTGCGCTTGAACTGTTTTGCTTGTTTTGTTTTATTCTGTTATTCAAGTCCTATATTATTATTTTTTTCTCCTCCAACCCCAATTGTTTTTGTCTATTTGTCTTTGCTCTTTGGTTTAGTTTAGTTTGGTTTGAGTTTATTTGGTTTATCTCTCTTCACCCCTAACCGTGTCCTTGTCTGTGTGTGTGTTTCAGGTCCAGGGTGTAAGGGGGA
This sequence comes from Ammodytes marinus, assembly GCF_949987685.1. Classification (NCBI taxonomy): domain Eukaryota; kingdom Metazoa; phylum Chordata; class Actinopteri; order Uranoscopiformes; family Ammodytidae; genus Ammodytes; species Ammodytes marinus. Next base: position 8,133,994 of record NC_137233.1, on the reverse strand, counting down.
GCAGTAGGTCTCTGCGCTCCAATGCCAGTGGACATGCAGCCGCACCAGGGGCTGTATCACTACGAGACCTCACCCAGCCAGCCCTCCAGAGGGTAAGACAGACAGCAGTTAGCATGTGCTACTACGTCCTCACTCATTACTCTGCGGCTGCAAAGAATGCCTCTGTCCACACTTTAGAAATAGTCCGACCAACAATTGTAAGCTGACATGCTCTATACTAATTATTTTATTTAGTTAATTTTTTGTTTGTTTGACATATATACAAGAACACAACCGTAGAACTGTAGAATCTCAGGGGGGAGTTAAGTGTTGAGCCTGTGTACATTCGACTTTTTATTTTTAAGATCCATTTGAATTTTTGACAACGAACTGCGACCGAGATACAGACGTACAAAGTTGGACATTTCACAGTTGTCAAATGCTTTATGGAAGACAAACTATTTCATGGTGACTGTAACATTATATCTGTGAAAACAAATATCGCTCAATATATATATGAGCCCAGCACATAAACGCAGGCCGACATGTTGGAGCTATTTTTTGACAAACAACAGTTCATCTGTCAGCCCATCGTCTCTATTGCGTGGGTTGACAGATATGTTCCTTGCCAAGAAATAGCTCCGGCACAAACCATTAGCAACCCCCTTGTAAAAAATACCAAATAGCTGTTCTCTCTTTCTGTAAAGGGATGACATCGTGTCAATAATACGGCTTCATTAAAAAAATTTAAAGTGAGACACGGCAGGTGAATAGGGTAATATTTTTAACTTATAGATTTCTTCATAAAACGTTGACAGTTGATAACTTAGCCTACATTAAAAACCATTATATTTTATTTTACAATTTTTTCATTAATGTTTAAATAAATATGCAAATTTGGCAATATCTAACTAATTATGCGTAACTTGCATCTTTTTAAAAAACAACAATCTAAATGTTGGATGAAGCCAGTTTTAAAATCTTTTTAAAAATGTTTACAACATACAAGTTTTTACAGAATAGATTTTGGATATAGCCTATTTCAATTTTATAAATAAAAAAATACAAAGCACAGAAAAAATATATAGAAATCTGCATATTTTTTAAAACAAAATGTATCATAAATCAGACCATTAACAACATAAGAACAAATCCTTATGTAATAACCTTCAGAATAGTGCTAAGAATTACTATGGAAAGTCAAGTTGATGTTATTCCTTTAGAAGTTGAGATTTGTAGTTCAGAGTATTGTAATAACTAATGTTGAGATAAGGTCTTTAAAGATGGTTGTATAGGAGAAATATAGCTACATACGCAAACAGACAAGGTTTAGCAAAATAAACACCTAAATGTACATTTTGGACCTTATATTCAAACTAGGATAAAAGAAGATATGTTACGGAAGCAAAACAGCAAAAATCTCTAAACTGACCAGTACTTAACCAAACCTTAGCCAACTGTTTTCCCCTCCAGTCTTAATGCTGAGATTCATATTACATTTTCATTTTACTCTTCGACAGCAAATACGTGTATTTAAATTATATCTTCAAATTCTGGACACTTGTTTTGTAACGTTTTTCTGCTCTGCAACCACAGCTACTCCTCTCCCCTTAATGTTTTTTTATGGCCATTTTAGTAACAAACAACCACATAATCCCAACAGTCCTTATTTATCAAGTTGAAATAATACTATTGTAATGTTGGAGGCTCAGAAAAAGTTCCTATTTTAAAATCACACACACACACACACACACACACACACACACACACACACACACACACACACACACACACACACACACACAAACACACAGATATTCCGACAAGGGTTACAGAAGCCCCAGGTCCCGCAGTCACTGCAATTGTTATGGACACACAGTACTATAGCTCGGCCCCTCACTCCTCCCCCCTTCCCTCCCTCCCTTTCCCCATGCCACCCAGGTTGCGGCTGGACTCGGCCTCTCTCTGACAGCTGCTAATTACAGGCTGACCAGGCCCCGCTGCGCTCTGCATGACTGCCTCGCGCCCTGCTCAGGTTACCCAGGGAGGAGTGAGGGAGAGACGGAGAGAGATGGAGAGAAAGGTGGCCTGGCAGGACAGAGAAAGACAGAGGAAGAGGAGATTGAAAGTGAGAGAGAGAGAGAGAGAGAGAGGGGAGAGAAGAGAGAGAGAAGTAGAACAGAAGGGATGAATGGGAGAAGAGAATGGGAGGTAGATTCAGGACTAGGGGAGGGGGCGGGGGGGACGGGACCAGCACAGTGGATTAGAGTGGACAGATTAAGCTCCTGTGTGGAATACACGTCGTGGTGAAAGAATTAAAGATCTGAAAGGACGATTTAGGAGTAGAAGGTGGATGGATGAAGTCTGCCCCCTTTTTGTTTAATAGGAGAGGGGCGAGAGGGACAGAGAGAGGTAGAGAGAGAGAAAAAAAGAACAGGGGGAGAGATAGATTTTGAATATACCAGTGAGACCGAAGAAAGGTCAGAGAAAAATGTGTTGAGGGCTGGAAAGTTTTCCAGTGGAGCTTTCCTTCTCCTGTAGTTTGGTTGGTCGGGGGAAAACCCAGATGAGTTCAGATTCCAAAATGTTCAGAGCAAGATAAGAGCCATACCCCATCTAGTGTTGAGAAAGAGACATCACAAGAATAAAGTTAGTGGAGCTTTCTTTCTCTAGTTTGGTTGGTAGGGGTTACTATAAATGCGTTAACTTATAGATGATAAGATGGTATTTATAGAAAATGTCATTAGCATGACCTTATTTGGGACAAAAAGTGACACAGGAAACACAAAATAAGATAGTATTATTTGTTTATTTATTTTCAAATTTCATCATGCTCAGTTATTTTCTTAAATGTATTTCTTGCGTCATCTACTGCCACTGAATAAGTCATTCAGTGGCGGACCCCCGCTCCACTTAAAATCTCTCTCTTTCAAGTCCAAATTGGTTCCTCATTAGGAGCAGGGGATCTTAAGAGTCATTGAGAGGCAGTAATCATAACAACAGACTCCCCCATGACTTTTAATTGAAGAAATGATTTTCTATCATCCATAACCATGTTTTTTTTAATATTTTTGCAGACACGGCCCGTCAGACCAGTCTCCCTATAGTGATGCGTCCTCGATGCGTGCCCCGCTCCTCACCGGCCCTCCCCAGGACTGCCGCTCCATGTATAATCCCATATCCCCCGGTATGAGTCACGGCTCAGGCCCGGGACAGGGGCTCAGCCACTGCATGGATCAATACATGAGGCCCCCCCAGGCCCCACCGCCACACAGTATGATGGCCCACCGGGGTATGCAGCACAGCGAGAGTGAGTCACAGTATCTCTTACGTCTTCTTGAGCTCACAGCTGCTACTGATTTGGGGCTTAGAGATACCTGAGAGACTGAGTCAGAAACAAACAGAGGACTACCTTGATTTTTCTACAATAGGAAAGATCAACAGAAGGCCGGTTGTAGTGCTGAGATACCAACATGTGTGCAGCAGCTTGCCTTGGACTCATCTAAATTACCTCAGTTAACCACCTGGAATCTGTTCAGTATTCATGTTAAGATTCACTAATTTAATATTTTATGTTTGCAGGACCTCTTGTTTAATCTGTAGTTCAAATTAAGTTGAAATCATAGTTAAAATTATAATAATACATTTTATTTGTTAGTAATCCAAGGAAACTTTACATGCACAGATAACATATAAACAACGTTAATACGCAAAAGAAGAATAACAATAAGAACTTTCAAAGCATAAAATAAAAAAGTGTGGCTTTTACTTTCGAACCTCCCTGAATGGTTAACAATTTTTCAGAAATGCTATGTTTCATTTAAAACTTCCATCGACATGATTGTTGTGTGGTCAACCCCAATGCAAGTAGCTGTCAATTCTTGCCCAACTAAATCAGCAGTTATTTAGATGATGTGTAGCTTATATTTTAAAACATGGCCACACTGTAAATTAGAGTGACCCATAACTCCTTTCTCTGCCTCACTTAAGTTAATGTGGACCCTTGCATTGAGCGCTATGTTTCAGTGTTTCTGTCTGGCTTTACTATCTAACAGGTGGCAACAGCACCCCCTACTGTAGCCAGAACAACATGATGTCCTCTCATCACAACTTCAACCAGATGCAGCATGGCTCAGATCAGATTGGCTCAGGAGATGGTAAGGTTAACGTAACACTCCCCAACATTTTCTTTATGTATAAATCTTGTCTCTTAAAAATGTTTTTTTAATATCATCAATTTCTTCCCACAGGTTCGAGGTTTGCCACCCCTCGTTCCATCCTGAAGCTGAGTAAGAAGAGAGCTCTGTCCATCTCTCCTCTGTCTGATGCCAGTGTGGACCTGCAGACAGTCATCCGGACGTCACCCAACTCCCTGGTGGCCTTTGTCAACGCTCGCTGTAACCCCAACGGAGCCAGTTCTTATGGCCACCTGTCTGTGAGCGCCATGAGGTAAGACATTCATCAAAAAAAATATTTAAATTCAGCAATAGAGCATATCTATTTACCTTAAACTTATTAAGTCTAACATTTAAGGTTTTGCATTTTAAGTATCTGCTGTACATTCTCTTGTTTTAAAATAGCCCCACAATAGTTTTTACAACGTTTTAATTTAAGGCAAAAAAGGTTGTTGTTTCTCTTCCCTCATTTGGCCACATTGTTGGCCACAATAATAATAATCACCCACCATTCATCTTCTTCTTCAAAAACAAACAAAAAACAGTCAGTCTGAATGTGAGGTGATTGCATTCCTGAATCCACCACTGACAGCAAATGCAGGTGAACTGCAATAAGATATTAAAGAATACATCAAAATGTTGGAGAAATTCACCAGTTCAACTGTGCTTGTTTTCCCAACTTGGTAGCTGTAAGCTTTCCAGCCAATTACTCAGCAAATAGGGTGAATGGGTATTTACACATATGAACACACACACACACTAGGCAAATAATAAGAAAGTTTCATATTCCATATTGAAAGGAATCAATCTGAACATGTGTTTCCGGGCCTTTGATAAATATTTTTTTTTTTTACATATTTTAAAATTTCAGCAAATTGCCCATGGGTTGTATTCTTTTTTTTTAATTATTTGAATATGGCACCAGTTCCATCTGTTTGTATTGTCCTATAATTGTCATATTATTGTTTCTACTATTACTCCACAGTCCTCACCTGGGCTATTCCAGCAATATAAACTGTCAGTCCAGGCAACAAGGTTCCATGTACGGAGGAGGCGGGGGGACGCCTCTTGGTTCCTGCCAAGCTTCAAGATTACCCCCCCACAATCCTCGGCTCCACGCTGCACCCAAACATGGACATGTAAAACGGCTATTTCTCACTCACTTTACAAAGAAGTTATAAACAATTCACTGTCAGAATTTAAATCAGCTAAATAAAAACTGGGTTGATATGATGTGTGTTATTGTTTTGTAGATGAAAACAGAGCCCGGGCTGGGAGGTGTGATGGATGGCATGAACATGAATATGAATATGAAGAGTCTGGAGGAGAGATCGGAGGGAGACGTGGCCAGTCCTTCTTCCACTGGCACACAGGTAATGCAACGGCCTCATTCTGATGAGAGGTTTTCACTTTTACTCGTTTTCATTTTAGTTTGGGCTTCAGTCGTCAAATAGGAATTTTAAAGCATTTGACTGTGTCATATGTCAAACTGTAATGGAGTCAAGATAAGAACACTGAGTTGACATCAAACAAACTTATCTTGTTAAACATGTTTGACAATGAATATGCGCAATACTGAATATTTGCCACCAGTCACAGCATGCAAAAAAAGAACAGTTTTGCAGATTTCTTGGTCTGTTTGTATGTAGTTGATTACATCAGATATAACTTGATCCATGAACTTCTGGTGTGTACATTTTATGTTTCTTCAGGACCCTCTCATGGGTCTGCTGGATGGCAGAGATGACTTGGACAAGGATGATGGGAAGCAGGAACTAGAGGCCATCTATGAAACCAACTGCCACTGGGAGAGCTGCGACAAGGAATTTGACACACAAGAACAGCTGGTTCACGTAAGAGATACATAATCCCATAGATATAGATATTGTAGAATGGAGATACAAATAAATAGCAGGGGAAACAATACAGGATGCCACTTGAATGTTAAGGAATCACCCTATGTATTTACTCAACAGCACATCAACAATGAGCACATCCACGGAGAAAAGAAGGAGTTTGTGTGTCACTGGCAGGAGTGCTCTCGAGAACAGAGGCCTTTCAAAGCCCAGTACATGCTGGTGGTTCATATGCGCAGACACACAGGAGAGAAGCCACACAAGTGCACTGTGAGTGTATCTTTAGTCTCTGTCTATGTACATTGTTATATTTACATGTATCATCCTGTCTCACCAGAACTTTCTTCAGCAAAAATGACTTGTAAATTCAATTTGATTTAAAAAAAAAAAGTAGTTTTGTTTAGTGAGACATTTAAATAACATTATGTCATTTTTCTGTTCCAGTTTGAAGGCTGTAATAAGGCCTACTCTCGCCTGGAGAATTTGAAGACCCACCTGCGCTCTCACACTGGAGAGAAACCTTATGTGTGTGAACATGAAGGTTGCAACAAGGCCTTCTCCAACGCCTCAGATCGGGCCAAGCACCAGAACAGAACTCACTCCAATGAGGTACTGTAGAATATACACCACTGGAAAATGATCTAGTTTAAACAATAGCTTGACAATTTAATTAATTTGCTGGCTTGTCTTTTTACATTACTAACAGTGATAACTGACTAAAACATACTTTTTCTATTTATTTATTTTATTTTGGATTTCCATAATGTCAGGTATAGAAATCAAGAAAAGTACACTGACATTGTTTTGTATTGGGGCAAGAACTTCAAAGAACTTCATATGAGAGACTACACACACAAACAAGATCATGTTTATTGACAGATGCCTTTTCTCTTTTACAGAAACCTTATGTATGTAAAATCCCCGGCTGCACTAAGCGCTACACAGATCCAAGCTCTTTGCGTAAACATGTGAAGACAGTGCACGGCCCTGAAGCCCACATCACCAAGAAACACCGTGGAGACACAGGCCCTCGACCCCCTGGTTCAGCCATGACCCCTGGAGGCTCTGAACTGCTGCTGGAGAAAGAGGAGACGCGCAGGGAGGACTGCAAACTGCTGGCTCCAGAGAATGTAATGGTGAGTTACAGTATACATTTTATGTATGGCCTTCGAGTTACATTTTAAGGTGGAGTCAGTGATTCTAGAGAAAGCTTGTTTTCAAAATTACTTTTTGTCAAAAATCAGTGAATATCTCCTCATGATCCGCTACCTGTCCTCAACTGTGTGCCTAGGCTCTGTAAACTAGCATGTTGCTAGCTTAGACGGGACCCCTCTGTTTGCATACCCTTTGTTTACATACTAATTTACAGAGCTGTGGCTGTGTATTAACACCAGATCCATACTGTTCAGCACACAAACAGTATGGACAGGTAGATAGTGAGAAGATATTTGCTGATTTTGACAAAAAAGTAATTTTGACATCAAGCGCTCTCCAGAATCGCTCACTGCACCTTTTTAAATATGAAAATAAGAAAATAAACATGGCCTTGATGTTAAAAGCATCACATCTGTAGTATTTTTATCCCATTGGGTACAAATTACATATAATATTTCTGCCATTTCAATAGGGTTGTCTGTAGTTTGAAGAATACCTGACATCGCATTACATAACTCTTTCTTGCAGAAGTCCCAGCCAAGCCCCGGTGGTCAATCATCCTGCAGTAGCGAACGTTCTCCACTGGGGAGCGCCAACAACAACGACAGTGGTGTGGAGATGAACCTGAACGCAGCAGGCAGTCTGGAGGATCTCACGGTGTTGGAGGATGGAGTAGCAGGCGGAGGAGGAGGAGGGGAGTCGGGAGGTTTAGGATGTACAATAGGAATGTCTGCACAGGCTTTGAAGAGGCTGGAGAACCTGAAGATTGACAAGCTCAAGCAAATCCGTAGGCCAACCCCACCTGGCCGCTGTGCCAGCAACAAGCTACCTGCTCTTCCTGGTATGTTTCTTTAATGAAATTTGGACAATTAACAACAATATGAACTAATCCATCTGTTATAACCTTCAGAATAGTGCTAAGATTGATGATGGAAAGTTTAGTTGATGTAAGTGCTCTTGAAGTTGAGATTTATTGATACAGAATATTGAAAGAAAAGTTTGTTGTATAGAAGAAAAAATATACAGACGCAAACAGACAGCATTAACTATGATATACTTATAAAGTACACTTTGGACCTTTTATTCATATGAAAGAAGACATTTTATTGAAGCATAATAGTCAAAAATATTTAAAACAATTATTTGTGCTTGAATATACTGTGTGAACATATATACGTATATACAGTATGTATATTAATAATTGATTCCAGGCTTGTTTCAATGGGACATGGAATACCATTGTATTGACAAACTGCTTCTAAGCTGTTTCCTCCTTCTGGATGTTAATTTTCAGGTCCAGGGGAGAGTATGGGAATGTGTGCACCGTCTCCACTCCTCTCCAATCGACGAGTCATGGAGCTGTCTAATCACGAGTTAGGGGGTGGCACGTCGCTAGGCTGCTCTTCCAATGACAGGAGAGGGAGCGGCACCAGCAGCCTGAGCTCTGCGTATACAGTCAGCCGTCGATCCTCCATGGTGTCTCCCTACCTGTCCAGCCGGCGCTCCAGTGACGTCTCACAGATGGGAGGAACCGGAGGGGGAGGGTGTCACCTGATTGGCCCAGAGCAGAGTGCAGGAGACCCCCTCTCTCCGGAGACCAATCGCAGAGGAGCTCCGTGTCCTGTAGGAGGAGGAGGAGGGTTGCCAGGTCTTCCTAACTTAACTCCTGCCCAGCAATACAGCCTTAAGGCCAAATATGCTGCAGCGACTGGTGGACCGCCACCTACTCCTTTGCCCAATATGGAGCAGACGGGTACTCCAGGTAGAAGAGGTGGTATTTTGAGTGAGTACCAGGGGCAGCCTCTACCTCCTTTCCTCCAACAAGGTGGTCCGCGTAGGCACAGTGCCAACACAGAGTACGGCACCGGTGTCATCTACCCTCACCAAGCTCCTGGTAACCACAGCAGGCGAGCCAGTGACCCGGTACGATCGGCAGCAGACCCACAAGCAGTTCTCTCCAAGCGCTTCAACAGCCTTAACAATGTGGCCATGATGGGCCGAAGGAATGCACTGCAACACCGCGGTTCTGACACCAGTCTTTCCCGCCACTTGTACTCCCCTCGGCCCCCTAGCATCACAGAGAACGTCATGATGGAGGCTATGGGCATGGAGCCCCACCTCTCCCCGGTCGAGGCAAGGGATCGTTCTATGATGATGCCCCCCGGAGAGAGAGCCTTCATGGGATATCAGCAACAGCATCAAACTCATGGAGGTGGAGGTTCTCTTTCAAACCAATTATCTCCAAGCCACGACTCTATGAGCTGCCCAGACCAGGGTTACATGCAGGGGCACTACCAGAACCAGGGAGGAGGGGTCCCTTCCAGAGTTGGTGGGAATCCAATGAGCCAATCAAGGCCTATTCACTCAGAGGGCATTTCTAATACACTTCTACAACAAGCAGAGTACAGCATGAGCACCTGCCAGCTCAGCCCCTCGGGCCCCAATTACCCAAGCATAGGCCAGGGCGGTGATTCTGGAGGCGCTTGGAGTGACCCCCACGGCCAAATCCAAACGTCCAGCCATCCTCGAGGAATGCAGTATTCAGATCCAAGCCTGCAGCCTCAACAGACCCACTTCAATGCTCAGACTGGCCTCTACAACAGTCCTGATGGAACCCACAAGATGGTCATCAAGCCCGAGCAGCAGTTCCACCCCGGGATGGGAAGCGGAGATGCCTGTCAAAGTGCTAAGCTCCAACAGCAGCGGATGCTCCTCCAGCAGGCTCAGGGTTACCCTCAGCAGACGGGCCAGGCCATGATGAGGAACTCTAACAATCCCAGTTGTGACTTCCAAGCGCAGAACCAGAGCTCCTTCCCCAGCGGAGGGGGCTTGAGCTTGGGCTGTGCTGGAACGGCACTAACCGACGGGCAGAGGTCTGAAACCCCCATGATGCAGGTGAAAGAGATGATGGTGAGGAACTATGTGCAGTCCCAGCAAGCGCTCATGTGGGAGCAGCAACAAGAACAGCCAAGTGGAATAAAAGCTCCTCCTCTATCTGATAATATGGATATTACTGCCCAGACGGCAATGATGCAGCACAGTCCACAGCACCAAAACCAGAATCTTTACACCAGCCAGCCCTATCCAACCTATCCCAACCAGAACATGGCCATGAGCCCTCCTGCCCACAGCAGGGCGCCCAGCTCTGTGACCCCTAAAGAGCAGCAGCTGACGGGTCTCCAAGGCTCTTGTTATAGCCAGGAGATGGGGGTGCCCAGGCCTCCTCAGGGACGTAAACCTCTCAGCCGCCAGAACAGTCTGTCCCAGGTAGGAGGAGTCTACCTGGGCAGCCCAACCCAACTCAGCCCCGTCCACTCCAACACCAGCCCCAGGCGAGGGGTCCGACTTCCTCCAGTCCAGCATCCACAGCACCTGCAAAACGAGATGTTCTCTCCTTCCAATAACAACAACATGTACTACTCGGGTCAGATTAACATGGAACCCCAGAACGGACCTTGTCTCAACACTATGGGCATGGACCCAACAGTTGGCAATAAGCCTGCCCCAATGGTTCCCTATCCCGAATCTGGCCCCATCTCCAATGCCTTAGAAAACCTAGACCTGGACAATGCTCGCATAGACTTCACCTCTATCATCGATGATGCTGATTCTTCCTCGTTCAGCCCAATCAACAATCCCCTTCAGGGGCAACCGGGGTCTTCCTCCCAGGCCTCATCCCGCCTCACAACCCCCCAGACTATCAGCCTAGCTGCAGGCTCAGGCATTAACAACATGGCGGTCGGCGACATGACGTCCATGCTCACCTCGCTGGCTGGGGAGAATAAATATCTGAACACACTATCGTAGAAGAAGACGATTTCCGGGGTATCTTTATCCACCGTTACCTTCGCGTATAGAGGCCTTGGCCAGTTCTTAATGTTCCAGTTGAGATCCCGAATGGAAATGTATGTAGCCCAGTATCAGAAGGTACCCAGCCCAGCATCTAAAACACATAAGTCCTGTCGCTTGTTTTGATTCTCCCTGGTACATTGCAAGAAAGCCCAATTGGGGTAAGGTAGAAGAAACCTTTGAATAGATCATTGTAATGGATCATAATTGGTCTGGGCTGGTCTATACATCCCCATTAGCGTCGATATGTAAACCTAACACATTAACCCTTGTTTGAGCCAGGATCCTGAACTGGCTAGGGGCTATTGTTACTGGATACGCATGTAACAGGAACGATATGTTGTAATGTGTTTTGGTTGCACGTAAAGTCTAAGCTACTAATGTGATCCCATCACAGGTTTCAAAATGATAAGAATCCCCTTCCCTAAACCTTAAAACCAAAGGTGCCTGATCAACCTCCCTCGCTGTATTGTTCTTTTGCTGCCTTGGTACTTGGTATTTTTTTCCGTGCCTTACTACAAGACACAGAGCTAATATGCCTGATATGAAACGGATACTGAACTTTTTTCCAAACAGGCATTCCAGTCAAGTAGGGCTGTGGCAACAGTGGAGCAGAGAAGGATGCATGTAAATAAGTTTTATATACATTTATATATGTTGTGTACATGACAATGAGACAGCGGACAAATCCTCACCTGTCTTGTGATAGACTGCATGGATTCTGAAGGCCAAGGTTCAGGAGTTGGTAAGATGGTTGTTCGAAAGAGCGGAGTGAAGACTAAAGATGTGCTTTGAGTGATTGAGAAAACGACTTCTTGGTGCTACTAAATATTAATCTGTATTGCTAGGGATTTTTTCCTCGTCACAAACAACACACTCTTTTATAGTGGCATATCAGTATTCCCACACATGCACAAATGGAGACACACAGACATAGCCTACACACAAACACTCAGGACTTGTTGGTGTTTGAATCGTTGGTGTTCATATTACATGTATGTTGTAAATTGCCTTTCCAGACAGAGAGTTTGCACTCCACATGTTTACTGTAAGTGTACCTTAAGCAGCTGTGTACTTTTTTTTGTTCTTTCAGTGGTGTTTGTAACTGAAACAGAAGAGGGCCTTTCTCTTTCCAAGGTACATACATGGGGAATAATGAGTTAAGCTCAAATGTAATATGTGCGCATCAATCCGGTCTACTTTATAGTATGTCCTATATGTATTCAAACATAATGCCTTTGCTTTCAAACCTTTAACCTACGAGTCACAAATGATTCAACTGAGGATGGCTCTAATCCCAAAGAGGGTTTATTTGGAAAATTCTGCATCATTATTCTGGATAGGGGATCAAAAAGCGGGGATTTTATCAAAGGCCACCACTGTAGTAAAATACATATTGTTATATGTACACTGAGGTACTTTTGCGTGACTATTGAGCTGTATCATACGAAGATGGCTGCAGCTTTTTGGTAGGAGAACTAACTTTACACTGTGGCTTTGCACTGACTACAGCACTGTGTGGAAAGGTCTTTGTCTCTTAGGACTATTCACATGAACCTCATTTTGATAGCGATAAAGAATCATCAGTATTTTCTTAAATAGTCATTCAAGAACACATCTGAGCATACACGGCTTGACTAAACAAGGCCACATTTAAGTATTGCTGAAGCATTTCATGTGACTTTTACAGAATAAAATAGTGGCATCACTTCAGAGTTTACTAAGCATTAGCGGGAATGAACATTTCTTCATTTTGGAAAAAGTGTACAACCTACCAAAGACACCTTAAAACGACTGAGAAAAAAAGATGCACAGATAGTCTATTTTAACACAACACTAACACTAGCAATAAGGGCATGGACATTGACTGATAGTGCTGTTCCTTAGAATGTATGAGATGTTTTGTACAAAATTATCTTTTTATATTAATGAACTTTATGGACGTTGCCTTTTATGTGTGTGCGTGTGTGTTTTTGTTTTTTTTATAACGGTCATCCTTCATTCTGACTTTTTTGCTGGCAAAAGAATATCACCTTTAGCAACAGAAAGCTATAATAGTAGCATTAACTACAATAGACAAAAGCCAAGTGTTATATTTTGTGTACAATTTTCTACATTTTTATACAAATGTGCTATATTTTACCAGTTTATGAATAAACATGTTCAGTGGGATGGATGCAGGATGTTTGTCAGACTTTTATTTTCATGGTTTAATTTTTAAATGACCAATAAGTAATAAGTAACCCATCTGTACATTTTAAATGTCAACGAGGTTTGTTTAAGGCCCATGTTATATTGTAACTGTAGGATGCATAGTCAAATATCCACAAAATACGTTTTATGTAAGGAAATGGGTCTTATCTGCTGGTTGACAATTCTTTCTGTACCTGGTGCTATGCAATGACTAAGTTCCTCCAATAGAGTGCAGCACAGCCTGAGAACCAGCACTGATAGCCAACAGTATTCCTATTCTCTTCAAATGATCGCACCCATGGCATACCATTAATGCTGCAAACTCCCTCTACATAGTCTTACAAGTATTTAAGCAGTTCAACTATATTCTGCATAATTCCGAAACAACACCATTTTACCCTTAAAATATAAAAGCCTAACAAACTGACCAAGCAGAGGTTATTGATATTGTAAATCATCCTCTCTTTTTGCCCATCCTCCTTATAAAAGAAAAAAAAACCTTGCCAATGAATATGATTTAGTCATGCCTGTCTCGGCAGCCTATTATGAGCTATAGTGATCTGCTTGGCTGCTATAGTAAGTAAGTGGATTATCATTAAAAATGGCTTCTCTGGTGACATCAGTGCCTGGACGGCCTCTTTGTGGTGAGTGGGGACTGGCACTGTGGGCTGCAGAATGCTGTAAGAAAGAAAAACTACACAAATCTTGCTTGTTAAATACTATCAACATGACATCCAGGCTTTTTAAAAGCCGTCAAATAAAAAAAGTGATAGGAAATTCATACCCATGATACTGTTTCATAGGACTCTGGCCAAAAGTGGTTCCCAATCTCTTTGGCCTGTGACTCTTCAGAATGAAGTCATGTCTATTTGTGACCTAGGCATCACGGGATCTGGTAGTGAGGAAGTACATTGTGAGCAGTGCAACTACAGTGATGTTTCTCCTCACGTTCTGACACTGTAGCATAATTTGTGATAATTAACCTAAAATAAACATCTCTCTCGCGCTCTCTCTCTCTCTCTCTTTTCCATCTCTTTAATTAGGCTACTTTGTTGCTCTAACGATTTATCATGGGACCCAACATTGAAGTATCCCTCTGACTGGTGGAGAACTGACTTTGATTGACGTACAGACTAACTTGAACTACATGACATAAAGTAAATAAGCCTATATGGATGGTCTAATTATAAATAATTAAAATTATAAAAAATTACTAAAACAATGGCTGCAATTAAAATCAAACAAAACCTAGTTCCTGTTAAAAAAGTGAGTAGCCATATAGCAACAGTGCCTAACTCTTACTTTCAACAAACAAAACCATGAGTTAAACTGACTACAATAATACTTCCAAAACCTCCTCACGATTCTGACAGCCTTATGTAGCCTAAGTGAGAATACACCCATTAGTAAACCTTTATCAGCGTTTAATATGACAGTAAAAAACTAAACAGACTTCACCATTTTTCGTTATTTTTGGCACCTTGTTGACACACCTCCTCGCCGTCATTTATTAGGTCCATGGCATTTACACTGCTGTGTTTGATCTTATAAAGATGATTTTAAAGTCGCTTTTTTTATAATGTGATAGTTTAAAAATAGCGTCACCACCATTACTTTTTACAGTGTCGGCTCATTTTGGTTGAGGGGCCCCAGTGTGCTTAGACTATATTGGCATTGTGGTGTTGTGGCATGGCACAGTAGACTCACGGCAGCCACTACAGCCTGGCACTGATGCTGAAGTTGACTCATTTGCTCCAAGGAAAAGGGGAAGTTCTCCTGACGGACTACTGATTTGTAATCTGGCATATCCAGTTTTGTGATTTCAAACAATGGCTGAATCTCCACAGCAGGGTCAAGTAGCGGCTTTGCATGGAGGGCAGCTGATGGGACAAGAGAGGATAAAGGAATACAATTTTACAATTCACAATGTTAAGGCTACATGTTGAATACACACATCTATGGAAATATTCATGTAAGAAACACCTTGGTGCACTTGAAGAATGCACCTTGTTTTTGAATAGGTAGGCTACGTCACAAATGTGAACAAACCATCAACATGATAATATTGAATATGCTGTAACTTAACTCTTTATACATTTCCAATCTACAGCACAGTGAACTTCCCTGATTTCTTTCCCCAAAATGGACATTTTGGAAACATTGTCTCTTCTCCAACGGCCAAAGGGTTTGTTATGCAAAGTGACCAGAGCTTATTTTTATTTTGTGTGTGTGTGTGTGTGTGTGTGTGTGTGTGTGTGTGTGCGCGTGTGTGCGCACGTGCGTGTGTGTTTTTGTACTATATTCTTGAACAGGTTTGAGTTCGACTCTAATGTAAAAAGTCAGCTGCTCAGATGGTGTTGTGGACTCTGCAGTGTGACCTCCTCTTTTCTTGTAGAGTTACAAATGGAAAGGCCAAAATAAGAACTGAGTTTTTCAAATGCAAAGAAGTGGGCAGCATAATGACTTTTCTCTTTTCTTGTCTTGCCATTCAGAGGGAGGCTTTTCTTTCCCTTTTGTCACTAAGGTTGGCATATAATTAACTCCTGCTTAATATGCTGTTTAAGGGCTCTCCTCCCCATGCAAGAAGCTTTGAACCCATAGACCACAGTCAGGGACAAAACCCCAGTGGGACTGCTTCCTCCATGCTCCTCCTTGTGTGTGTGTGAGTGTGTGTGTGTGTGTGTGTGTGTGTGTGTGTGTGTGTGTGTGTGTGTGTGTGTGTGTGTGTGTGTGTGTGTGTGTGTGTGTGTGTGTGTGTGTGTGTGTGTGTGTGTGTGTGTGTGTGTGTGTGTGTGTGTGTGTGTGTGTGTGTGTGTGTGTGTGTGTGTGTGTGTGTGTGTGTGTGTTTGGAAATGTAGTTGTTTTAACAAGACAGTAGAAGGCTATATCGCCGCAGCATTGCTGTGTACTTATTCTACACCGCACAGCTATTCAACCAACAACAAGAAAAAGACTGTGCACAAACATTCAATTTACCCGTCTCAGTCAAAGTCTATCAGTAATCAAATGCATAAACATTTGAAATGGTGCATAATTAGGGTTGCATTCATTAGATTACAGTAAGTGCACAATTTTCAAGAAAAACTACGAAGGCCTCGCTGTGGTTTATTCATTTTTTATCTTTGATTGGTTGGGCCCATCAAAAGAAGAAAAGCTTGGCAAGTCTTATTAAAGTCGAAATAAACAATGAAATCCATAGCGTAGGAGTTCAGGTAGCACGTAAGAAGCTACAATTTTACTAAACCGTTCAAGAAATCAGGCCTTTCGGAGTCAGAAGTTTGTAATTTGATTAAATTCAATTGAAATTCTGACTGAGAAACATTTCCATGTAGCTCAAAGCACCTATGAAGACATATGAACATTAGAAAAAAAGAAAAATCAGCTCCCAGGACCTCTGAAGCACCTCTGCACCTCTGTGACCCTCATCTGTAGCAAAGTTTATTGCCCCCTCCGCATCCACCTCCTCTCCTCCCTCTTTCTCTCTTTCTCCCTCTCTTCTAACCGTCCCACCACAAAGAGCTCCGCTGACCCTGCTGTCCCCCCCCCCCCCCCCCCCCCCTGCTCCCCTCCCCACCTTTACGGTGCTTTCTCTCTGCTAGAATCTATTAAGACACAAACCCCCCATAGCAGTCACCACGGGCAAAGGAATGGAGGGGGGGATGAATTTAGTTATTTTCTGCCTTGTGTTGATGATCTATAGAGAAAGAAAATGTGACCTTGAGCTCTTGTGGTGTTAGAAAAAAGTAACAAGGTTTAGGTAGTCGTGTTGTTACTTTTGCCGAAAGGGTAAAAGCTATCTTCTAAATTAGTTTATTCTATCCAATGCTATAATTATCACGTCAAGACTTGGGATTTCAATAGTTTGTGTCGGCCGTATAGGAATGATTGAATGAATGAATATTTTATCTCCTTTTTGTGTTTGGTCATTTACCCATCCCACATGGAATTATAGAGACATATTAACTGACAACAAACCAAATCTTCCATTGTGTCAACTGATTCTCATCCAACAAAACAATACATCCACATCAACCAAAAGTACATTGGTCTAATCAGAAACATCATCAAAGCAGAAAAAAGACTTCCAACAATAATGCTTACACATTACAAAATACCACAGATAAACAAACACACAAATAAATACTTCCCCCTAAATATAAGAAACAATACAATAATCCAAAAAAGACACACAAATAAATATAAACACAATTATGCATATTGTGCGAGCTCTTGCTTCTTGTATCCCTAGCAAATCATTTGCAGTGACTGTTTTATATATTTTGGTATGGCAGTGTTCTGTACTGTATGTGATGATTCTTAATTGTTTATATTCACTGATATAGTGTAAAATCACCTAAAATCACCTTTTTTACTAGAATTAATTCTAATTTGGGCTATTTGGGTTTTCACTTGGTCCCATGCAGGTAATCTGTATTTTACTTTTAACTAATCCGTCTCGCTGTGTTAGATCCCAGTTTGTTTACTGCGCGCAGACTGTAGCCTATACAGCGGCAGCAGGACACATGATGGGCACGAGAAAAAGCCAAGGTGGGGGTCCTGAACGCCGTGTTAGAGTTTTATTTCGGATGTTTTTTTCAGTTGCAAAACAGATTACGGCCCAGGTTGCAACACAAAGGACCGTCAATGCACCACTTCCTACAGCCATCCAGCGGTGAATGGGGGCGCAGGACGGGGTCCACTACGGGGGACTAGAGCGCAGGTGCGACGTGCAAAAGAGTCAAGCCATTAGGCCCATATAACATGACGGGGAGGGGGGGGGGGGATGCGCGCATACCTGTTCTCGTTAACCTGTATGTAGTAGGCCATTATCTGCTCGTGTGAAAAATGTAGCAAGATGAGGAGTTAACAGCCTAATTTGCACCTCGTTGAAAAGCATGCAGATTCAAGTTAAGACGCAGGGCCCACTAAAGGCTCTGAGATGCAGATTCACAAGTTAGCGATGTGCTTGGTTACAGTATCCAAATGACACGACTAACGGGGGGGGACTTGGTGTTGTCAAATCCAGTGTCATCCAGATCAAAATCCTCTGACTGTTCTTACAATTTCTTCTTAACAGATTCAACTGTAGTTACCCACACACAATAACTTATAATCATACCTGCATTCGCTTTAAGGCTACGTGATGCATAGGGAAAGTTATTGCATCGCCACGCTTAGATGGAGAACACCAGAACATGCCGATAGCCTACACCGACGCTCAAGAGGAGGTGCAGTGAAGCGAGATCGGGACCATTTTATATCAAAGTATAACCTAACGGCTGTTATTATAACCGGTAGCCTTGAGTCTCTACATGTGTAAGTTCTAAACCACCACGGATTTCTTTCGTAAAGGAGGAAGGTGTATAGTGTGCGCTTTTACGCTTACGATGCCAAGAAAGACTGACCTCAGGTCCAACCTCTGCTGCTGACATCACTCCGCCTCACGGCTCGTCGCCTCTGCTTGGAGTCCCATCAAGGTCTCAGTCTCCCGCTGTGACCGAAGGCGATGCCTCATCACCACCATTCATTGCACTCGGGCAGCAGGCACTCAGGACAAACACGCGCTAAACACAATAACCGCTCACTGGACAACTTTTTTTGAGACGAAATAACGCGAGGTGGTAGTGGTGGTGATGATGACAGAAGAAAGCAGGGGCAAACGGAGGAAACAAGCCAACCCCAGGAGGAACCGAGGTAAGAAAACGTGCCGGAAAGTTTGAATAAGTTGGTAAACGATGCGGGCAGATGTTGCTGCTGCAGCGCAGTTTGAAATTCTAAAACATTGTATTGTCATTGTGTAGCCTAATTTTGGATACATTCATGTTTCACACACAGGCTTGTGCGTCCATGTCTTAATTGTCATGCCTTGCGGCGTAATTTGCAGGGATGAGCAGTTAACTTTCGTCAGGTTGGCAGCCTACTGGTATGGGGCTATTCTAGCTGTAGGATACGCACAGCTACCTGCGTACAACTTTAAGGTGCGAGGTAATTTGTAAAATTCCTGGATCGTTGTAGTAGCCTACATTTTATACCTTAGATAACCCCTTTTCTGAATTGAATCAATGGTAAATCATTAACGACTTGAAAGCATTCCCACACTTAACCCATTTTGGATTCAAAATCAGACCTGATGTGATTATTTAGCTAAGATATTTTAAAAATATGTTTTCAGAAAGGCTTGTTACAGTGCTGTAATTGCATCTTCCATGCGCATGTTCTGTAGGCTTGTGTAGCTGTTAACACAAAGTTTAACTTGCACTGCGACGACTGAAACTTTCTGTGATCTTGTCCCCTTATTATCTGTATTTTCTGTTCCCTCCTGCCAGCGTGTTTTGACATTTAACATTCAGTTTTTGTGAGTTTGACACTGTTTTTATCTTAAATATCTTTCTTAAATAGAAATTGAACCGAACAGGAATCTATAAAAAGAATATGAAGCTTTGGTTGGGATTTCCATCTGATCTACAGCTGAGGCTTTTCTTGAAGCACAGTTTCTTTAATAAATAGTACATAGTCTGTTAAATATATATAAACACTTATAACCTATTATGTCTCTCTAATTTTTCTAATATTACAATTTTAAAATGTGATGCATTTATTTAAAGAAGCCTATAGCATGAGCACATGGAGTTAATTCCACTTTGAAGTTTGAATTTTTTTAGTTTTTCAGTTATTACATGACTATCAATCACCTTATCAAGAATAAGTAGAACGCCTTGGTCCTCCATAAAAGTTTTAGATGATGTCAGTCGTCACTCCCTACAGCAGTGCTGAGGGGAACTTCTGCATGCTGTACTCAATAGACACTTTGTTGAGGCTTCGCTCTTCACGCATCAGGTAGTGCTATGTTTGTGTGTGTGGCTCTCAACTCACAAACAGTAAGGATACACACACCTGTGCATGCGTGTAAACATTTGTTCTTCTACCCTTGCATTTATGTTTGACTCAAACACTACAGCCCTCCCTCAACACACACACACACACACACACACACACACACACACACACACACACACACACACACACACACACACACAGCAATGATCAACAACATTGAATCCTTCTCTAACACTAAATGCCACTTGCACCCTCTTTCAAAATAAGTCAAATGTAAACCATACCCAAACCGTTTTCTAAATTATTTTTAAAACAAATTAATTTATGGGAGATGCATTCGAGCTTGTGTCTTGCTGCTTGCTCTGAAAAGTTTGTTGTTGATGCACAGACAGTCACGAAATATTAAAAAAAGAAATAAAATACTCATACCCACGTTTACCCAGAAACAACACAGAAGTTGGTCACTTGTGTTTTTTTGTCATCTTGCACTGAGAGGATATTTTGTGGTACACACAGACAGACAGACAGACACACAGACAGACACACACACACACACACACACACACACACACACACACACACACACACACACACACACACAGTAATATTGCTGGCTTAATCCTTAACTCTCTTGAGGTTTAAGAAATCTATCGCAAACCAAGCTGCATGTTTGTTTGTCCCTGATCTGACACGTACCCGTCCTAAACCTATTTATTGAGTCTGTTTACTTATACAGTTTATTAGTTTGCTGTAAGTGTTTCCTCATTTGGTGTGAAGCTCAGCGGAGTGTCACCAGGGTGAGATGCCTTCTGGCTGCTATAGCGATAACGGCTACTTGTGTGTTTATGCGGACACACACACACAAACACACACACACACACACACTCACACACATACTCTCACCTTTGACTGTCAAGTAGCAGTTTGTCGACCAACTGTACCCTTTTTCACAAATCAGCACCATCACACTATACCGTGAAAGTGAGCAAGAAATGCACACTTACTGACAAGGACCTGTCGCTTATCAGCCTACACCAGCAAAAAAGAAATACAGGAACCTTTGAGGAGAGATAAGCATCACCTCTTGGTCAATTTTTGTTTTACCAGTGAAGGCATTTTTAATAGTGCATGTAATGAAAAAAGAACGTGATAATAAACTGATATTTAAACATAACAATTTAATCTTTAAATGAAAACTGTTATGTCATGTTTAAGGTAGTTATATTCTACACCATTGTATCAGTTAAAACATAACTTGGCACTGTTTTTCCCCCCATTGTTAGTGTATCTATATGCAAGGCCTGCATTGATGCCATGCCTATACATAGCATATGTGTATGTCCCACATGCGTCAGTGCTTGTGAGAAAAAAGTCTGCTGTGGGTACATCCTCAAGTCCGTGTAGAAATGTGTGCATTAAAGCTCTGAGTAGGATTTGGAATGTGCTGTGCTAGGCTGGCGGCAGCGGCGGCGGCGGGCGTCTGTGTGAGAAGGGAGTTAAAGGTCCTTGATAAAACCAAATGAATTTGGCAGACCCGGCTCATAAGACAGCGATTCGGGGATCTCTTCCAAACCAGAAGAAAGGGGAAAAACATAGGCTGGCTTTTTCTTCTCCCTCCAAGGCGCCTATTGATTATGTCTCTGTCTCCACCAATAAAACTGCCAATGTTCACCAATCTTAGGCAACGTGAGGAAATTACTACGCTCCATTCCTGGCAGATTGAAAACAGTCCTGGGACAATGGAAGGAAACATATCCATTTGAAACGATTACCCCTATGTTTCTAGCTATGAGTGAACCATTTGAGTTTCAAAGGGTGTCGTGTGAATTTGCTGGAGTTGGAGTGCATAACCTGGACATGCATGCCTGTTGTACACAGTCAGATAAACCAATGATTGCTCACGCCATTTGTATTTTTTTTTCCATATTGGGAGAGATGATAGTGTAATCCAACCCATAAATCTTTTAATTATACAACCGTTAGTTCCGACCGAGTAATTTGATTGGACGAGAGACATTCCATGAGTGCTGATATGGAGCACAACACAACTGGGACTGTTAACCAATTGTATATTTTACTCATCAAACCAGTGTTTTCCTCAACTGTACTTAGACCGTTATGTATAAAAGCCAAAAGTCTTTTAGAGATACTGGATAGTCTTTAAACAACAGGGGGAGATGACATGTCCATTTTGCTCGGCATGCCGTGATTGATGAAAATGAACAAAATGTTTAGGCTATTTCAGCTGTAGAGGAAGACAACTTTAATACAGCAACCCTATGATTTTGCCAAGGCCACCACAACAACATTCAGATTCAAGTCTTCTCCCCGTGTAACGTTCGAGCTTGTCCCCTTTCCCTCAAACTCAGCAGGCCTCTTCGCCAGAATGACATCCACACGAGCGGTCAAACCCAGTCAAACTCTCGCCCTTGAATCAGCGTTTCGTGAGCACCCTCCCAAAACATATTTAGTCCTGTTGCCATGTGCGTTATGTTTCTACTCCGTGAAAAACATCAATCTGTTGTTGAGTTGATGTGCTTTTTTAAGACGGAGCGCTTTCTCTCTCTCTCTCTTTCCCTGTTTCTCTCTCTCTCTCTCTCTCATTTTTCTCCTTTTTTCAAGTGCCAATTTATTTAAACTCCTTTCCCCTTTTCTTCTTTCTCCTTCATTGATTTCCAAACCCCAGTCTTTGTATGCAGCTGGGGCCCAGCTGTGTGTCTGTGACTCTGTGTGTGTGCATACGCTTGTGTGTGTGTGTACGTGTGTGTGTGTGTGTTTGTGTGGGTTTTTCTGGCACAGTGCTGCCACAGTAAGCATAGCACACTGTACACAAAGGACTTGAGAGGCAAGAAAGAGAGGGAAAAAGGAGAAAGAGACACAGAATAGGGGGGAAAAAACATTTGAACGTTATACTTGTACTGTACAGAGCGGATGGGGGCCGGGCCTTTCTTTTTTGGAACGGACCCCACTTTAACGGCAGATGTATCAGCGCTCTGGGATACAGGGGTGGAGAGAGAGAGAGAGAGAGAGAGAGAGAGAGAGCTAGACAGCAATGAAGAGCCCAGGCACCACGGTTTATTACCAGGGACTCTTCAAGGGGCTCAGCTCGGGCGTCAGAACAACCGATGGGGTTGGGAGGGGCCGAGCGATGAAGAAAGGAGAGAGAGAGGAGGATGGCAGCAGAGGTGGGGAGCTGATGGGGTTGACAGGACTGGAGACAGTGAAAAAAACACCTCTCTCTCTCTCTCTCTCTCTCTCTCTCTCTCTCTCTCTCTCTCTCTCACTCTCTCTCTCTCTCTCTCTCTCTGGGCGTGAGAAGACAAGACACGGAGAGGGTGTGTGTGTGTGTGGGGTACAGAGAGACACAGAAGAAAAAACTCCTAAAAGAAAATCTTTAAGTGTTTCCTCATTTGTTTCTCAACGTTTTCCCACAGCTTTATATACCAAGTGTCACACATCTCTCCCATGATCTTGCACTGCAGTAAACTGGGGAATCCCTTGATTGAGTCCCTCTGGCATTTGTCACATGTTTATTCGATTATGGCATGGTTTTCTGATGGTTTCAGATGTAGCCAAGGCATGTCCCATGTATTGGTGTGTACACATTCCTGGCCGCGTGCATGGCTGCCACGCTGCTGGTGATCCACTCCAGGAGGAATCATTTGGAAAGTTTTGCGGTGCCATTGCGAGATTGATACACACGGAGCGGAGGGGTTTTCCTGCAATATTAGCCCCATGCACATGACTGTTTGGAGTTGTAGGATCTCTTTTTGCCAAGATTTTTTCCCTTTCTGCACGTTGCAACAAAATATATATAATTTGTCTTTTAAATCCATGTAAATTGCTCGCACAAATTGAACTTTTATTCAAACAATCACGACATGATCTCTGAGATGATAGGTCAAATCCTGTTTAGACTTCCGGAACAGTTCGTTCAGTTGCCCTGATACATAGGAATTGTACAAGTTGCGAACACATGCCTTCATTAGAAACTTGAGAGCTGAAAAGTATGTCTAAGGATCACACTCCTTCAAAGTGTAAGATCACGCTAATAGCCACAGAGCACATGAGGTGTGTGCATGTGTGTCCCGTGTGTGTGTGTGTGTGTGTGTGTGTGTGTGTGTGTGTGTGTGTGTGTGTGTGTGTGTGTGTGTGTGTGTGTGTGTGTGTGTGTAGGTGTGTGTGTGTGTGTGTGTGTGTGTGTGTGTGTGTGTGTGTGTGTGTGTGTGTGTGTGTGTGTGTGTGTGTGTGTGTGTGTATAGGTGCTTGTGAAGGCACTTTTCACACGTTTAACACTATCTGTATTCTTGTGCGGCTTCTCACTCATATACAGTCACTTCTATTTTCAACATCGACGCCCTTTTATCTGATGAAGAAGCTTTTACAGCCGGTACAGTTTGATGTTGCAAATTGATCCCCTTTTCATTCTCGACATATTCCATTTTGCGGTGCCTGCCATTATTGCATTCTTTGTCAATGCTTTGGCAACACTCCACTCCATTAAGTCTATTTGAGGATCTTCCTTTTGTGCCGACAGCCCGGGTATTATATGTTTGATACGCTGCACATGTTCTGTTCGACAGAAGAAAGAGCTTAAAAACTATACAGATAGGCAGGCGCTCTGCACACAATTTATAGATATGTGCCGTTTTATCACACCTCAAATTAAATTTGGAAATCCTGCTTCAGCTGTCATGTATTACAAGGCCCAGATGGGTGGCAGAGAGAGAAAGAGAGAGAGAGAAAGATACAGAAGAAGAGACAGTGAGGCAAAAGCCCTCAATTGGCTGAGAGTGTGCCCGTATTTGCCAGCGAAGAAACTAGATATAGCGGAGCAGTAGCGTGAAAGAGGAACAGTTTGCTATGTGGTGTGTATTAGCACAGACAGGCGTGATGTGCTATTTGTTTCAGGATCTGCCCTTAATCACCTTATGAGGACAGAGAAACCTCACACTCGCTGGTTCAAGAAAGGAAGCAGAAGTTTCATCTGTTTAACACCTATCTTATTTTGTACTTGCTTCTCATCCCTATTCTGTATTTATCTATAGTCCAAGATCATTTCCCCTATTGTTTTAATGTTTTCAAGCCGACTATTAACCTGTGTTTGACTTGGTCTCATCTGTCCTTCATCCACCTTCCACTTGGGTTCACTGCAGGTGAATAGGGTTAACTATTTGACTTATGGATTTCTTTAATTAAAACAAATATTTTTGTATCACAATTTTTTTCAGAAATGTTTGAAAATATGCAAATTTTGCAATATCTAACTTATTATACGTACATTTGCACCTCTTTAAAACAACAAAAATGCAGGTGTTGGATAAAGCCAGAGCTCAAATCTTTATTTCATTTTTTACAACATACAGTATTAGAGTCCAAAGTATTTACAGAAAAGATTTTAGAATCAGCCTTTCTTCATTGTATAAATCGAAAATTGAATGTCTCTTGTTTTTAAGAACAAAATGCATTATAAATCAGACAATTAACTACATATTAAAGGTGAAGTAAGCGGTTTATTTATGTTAATATAAGTGTTAAATCTCTCTTTATTAATACAGTGAACACTTACATAATGTGCGTGTTTCATAAAGCCGATCTATCAGTCAGCTGCTTTGCATGTAATCGGCAAATAAACTTATTGGAGTATCCCGAAATTTTTATCCAATCAGAAGAGAGAATTCTACAAACCGATACTCGTCTCACTCATACATGTTATATACACTCCATGGTCTCACTGCCGGTGCATGCCAGAGCAACAGATGGGTGAATGTGTATGCGCCTGCAATGGCGGAGCAGGTAAAAATCCTTCAGAATGTCTGTTTTGATGGTTTTTATTATGTTTTATCACACTTATGGATCTGAGATGATGCTAGATAACTTGCTGCTTGAAGACCGCAATGCATTAATGTGGTGAAGTTGGGACGAGGGAGGGGACTGCTAACTGCAGTAACTGACAGGATGTTAGCTAAAAGAACCATTCCGCTTACAGCACCTTTAACAAATCCTTCTGTAATAACCTTCAGAATACTAGAATGAAAGAAAAGACATGTTTTGGAGGCAAAAAAAAACAAAAATGACCATGGTCTGAGATGCACTAGACATGTACGAATAATAAACTTGATATTGCAAATATTTTTTTAAACATTTCTGAAAAAAAATGCAATACAAAAAATGTACAGTTTTAATGTAAGAAATCAACTGGCAAAGATTAATTATTATATCCACAAATTAATATGTGTACCCTTTGCACCTACAGTATCTCACCTTAAAGGGTTAGTTCAGTATTTTTTAAGTGGGGTTGTATGTGACATATTTAGTATGTTACCTTATGGAGATGGCAATCAGGGCAGTCAAGAAGGAGTTTGGGGAACTTAAACCTAAATATCCATTCAATTGTACGCCAAACTGAGTGTGTTTTCCACAGCTTTAGTTTGCCGCCAGACATTGTTTATTTTTAATATCACTCCGCCAATCGGCTGCTCGACTCAGAGCTACTGCAGATTATTAAAGAGACACGAGAAAACATAAAAAAAAACAGCAAACAAAAGCTGACAAAAAAATCTCAGTTTAGTGTGCAATTGAATAGATATGTATGTTTTAGGTTAGCATTTATATTTGTGGAGAAAAAAAGTTTAGTTTCCGGCCCTGTCTGCAACAGTACAATGCTGACTTCTACTACAGCGATCAGATCACCATCTCCATAAGGTAACAGACTAACTAGTAACCTCATACAACCCCACTTCAAAAATACTGATCTATCCCTTTAAAAGGCCTGTCCAACACCGTGAAGTCTATTTGCAAACCAGGGTGAGACATTCTATCAGTCCAGGTGAGGAGGAAAGAAGTCAAAGTTGGACTGAAAACAAGAAAGGCAAGAATTGGTTGGGTCAGCCAGGCAGCTCTCCATCTCTCCCTCTGCCTCCCTGTACCTGTGTTCACCTGGCACCACCTTCATCTGACCTGCTCATCCCACTCTCTAACGCACACACACACACACACACACACACACACATGCGCACATACTCACAAACACGCACACACATAGTTACCTGGTAGGGAGTAAACGCATTCCATCATGCAGCAAACACGCTTGACTGATTTTTTTAGCTCCACCTGTGACAGTCAAGGATTTAAGTTTTTTTCATTTTACACACTTCCCTATCTATTTAACTCCCTTTCTTTTACTCCCTCATTCTCTCTCTCTCTCTCTTTCTCCCTCTGTTTCTTTTGCTGGCAGCATATCATTTTAGCACACTGTCCAACACACTTGTATTGGGAAAACTTTTGTTCATTCATTCATTCAGTCATATTAGTGGTGTTACAAAAAAGAAGCACCCCTAATGAAATACTCCCAATTTTGTGTATGCATTTAAACATATTCTTTTTGGGGTCTGATGACCACAAAACACAAAGGTCAAACTCTCACTTTGTTTCACAGACAGATACAAAGGGTTGGTGTTTGCTAGCATTAATTAAAGTAACTAGATAAATCTAAAATGTATCTTTTGGAAGCTCAGGTATATGATAAAGAACAGGATCCATACACCGGAAGTATTTCTTGCTAGAGAGGAAGCATGCATATGAGCTATCAGTATGCACGGGTCCAGGTCGTCATTTATCACCGTGTAACAATCTAGTCAGCAGTCTTATCTCATCTTTCTTTAAAGAATTTCTCATGGTATGTAGTGATGTTTTTTTTGTTGGTTTTGCAAAATTTACAAAAAACTTGAAAGGTCAGTCAATCATGAAAGAAAAATGAAAAGACGAAGAGGAAAACATTCTGAGGTTGTACACAATCATTTTTTCTTTTCCTCTCTTGCGGTGCGGTCGTCTCTGGTACATCGGGGGGGGAAACAGTGTATAGTTATGATTATACAGTGCATGTGTCCAGCACTGCAGCCGGCCGGGGATGGAAGGAAGGGGGGAAGTGAGGCAGCCTGGCAGCATATCAGAGGGAGCTAACGTCATCTAAATGATACAAGTAATAGGTAGGTGTGAATGTGTCCAGGCCTGATATTGGGACAGTGCTCTGGAAGGTTGACTTCATTGTCACATCTCTCTTTTTTCTCTCTCTCTCTCTCTCTCTCTCTCTCTCTCTCTGCTCTTCAGATTAGCAGATTTGCAGCATTTCATGGCTTTCATCTGTTGCATTTCTTTCCTTTCGTGTGGGTCCTTCTTTCTTTTTAGTCTCAGTATTTTTAGTATTATTAGGCAATTTAGTGTTTTATAGTTTTCCTCTCATTCTCCTTTGTCTTTATCATCCCCTTTGATTCCATGTTATCTCCTCTTTCACTGTATATTTTTTTTCTTCATTTCTACACACTCCTTCCTTCTCCTGTTTCTTCTACCCTTCCTTCCTTCCATCTATCCATCCTCAGCTCCTCCCTCCCAGCCCTGTACGGTGGCCATAGTGCCCCCCGCCCCCCTCTTATCCCTCCGCGCGCGCCACCACCACCCCTCTCCCCGAGCGAGCGCCTCCCCTGTCCCACTGACACCACACACTGCTCCCATCCCCCGAAAACCACTTCAAACAGCCAGCGCCATCAAAGACCACAGTCAGTCAGCCAGGCAGCCAGTCAGCCAGCCAGCCAGTCAGCCAGCCAGCCTGCCTTCTGCTTCGACTTAAAATTACTGTCGTCCCAGTCGCAAAGGCTGCTTTCCTCTTCTGATACACATCAAAGATCCTCTTTAAACTCCCCAAAGTTTGCTTTTTAAACCTTTCTTCTTGTTTGAGTCTTTTTTTATATACATTATTTCACTGGTTGAGGTTTTACTTTCCCCCTCTCTCTTTCTCTTTCTCTCTCTGTCTTCTTGCCATCCTTTTTTCTTTCTCCCAACCGGGCCAGGTCAGTAATGACATGCACACACTCTCTTGTGCGGTTCTGCTTGCCTTTGCATTTTTTTTTTCTTCTCCGTAACTTTAATTAGTTTCTTTTTCAAGGCGTTGGTTCAAACTTCTCATGCACAAAGCGAACACGTTCTCTTTCTCTTTCTCTCTCTCTTTCTCTCTCTCTCTATCTCTCTCTCTCTCTAACACACACACACACACACACACACACACACACACACACACACACACACACACACACACACACACACACACAATTACATCAAGCTGTAACTAACGAACATACAGATGTGTGTGTAAATTAATATGCAATATGACTCATACAGCTCCCAGATCAAAACTGCGCAACCACAAAAAGACCAGTTGAGTGTGTGTGTGTGTGTGTGTGTGTTCCTTTTGTTCCTGCCTGTACTTCTTTATATGTGCGTACTTAAAAGGCAGTAAAAGTGACGAAAGAAAGCAGATTTAGGGACAGAGAGAGAGAGAAGGAGAGGAGATGGTGTTTGCAGACGTGAGCAAACGGCCGAGAGAAAGACAAAGAAAAACACAAAGCAGTGTGACACATTAGAAAGGCATCTTTTTTCTATTGTTCGAAAGCCTCAGAGGTCACATGTGGTCACTACCAAATGCTTTGGTGTGTCATTGTCTCTCGACTAGAGGATGTAATGTACATATATGCCAGAGGATGGCGCCCCAGCTGTATTTAAACCAGGCAGGAACTTGACTGCCAAGCCTCATCCATACTACAGGCTGTGTCGATTAAAACAGCATTTATCATGATATAACAAAGTACATTCAGATGCACTTAATCCTATGCTTTCTCATGTGACTGGATGCCTTGTTGTGAGGCCAGCAGCAGCGGCATTGGATAAATGTCTGTTGTCTTTTCATTTTCTTTTTTTGCTAACTCTCAGAGCATCCCTACTTGTCAAAGTCTTTATTTTTTACTTTTAGCGGTTGAAAGTGAAGAGGAATAACAGGGCAGGATTATTATTACCGTCAGTTGTAGTGGCAGCCAGAGCTATAATAATGGTTGGAAGGATGTTGCCGTAATTGCATGTGTAGAGTGAATACCTTCACATGGTGTGCTCTGATCTTTTATATCTTAATGTGGGTTCCTGCATGAATTCTAGTATCTTGCGTCCCCAATCAGTTTTTAGTGGTTAGATTGAGACATTTGGGGCTTTTTAATGGAGCAAATTGTCCTTTTTTTTCCGAGAACACCACATCACAAAAAGACACCTCAAAACAGATCTTAGGCCTATATGTATAAATATGTTTGAGGTAGACAAAGGCAAGTGGGATACCAGGCGTATTTGTTCCACCCTCAAAACAAATGTCCCGTAGAAAAAGTAACCCAAAGTTGCAGCTTGAGCAGAACTAACCACCAGAATCCCACATTGTATAGCTGTTAAGCTCAAAGAGAAGTTTTATTTAGCGTGCAGCCCTATTAAAAAAAGAAAAAAAAAAAAAACTTCAGAACCCTTTTGTGTGCTCCGTCAGAGAATGTTTTAATATTCAAAAGGAGCCACTATTGTGTGGTTTTCTTGCGCCAACGTACAAAATAAAGAGCCACATCACAAAGCTTGGAACGGTCCCTGAGCATTTTCATGTGTAAAAAAAAAATAAGGGGAAAACAAATTTGGAGGGGGGAGAACAGGGGGGTATTTATAGAGTGGTGTGTGAGAGTTCTCTGCAATGACAGGAGCCTAATGAAGTAGAGTTTGGGTTTTTGATTCACAGTGCGGTGAGTGCGTGGGTCCCTTTCTGTGACCGTTACTGCATTCCAGCACCGAATCCCTCGCTACACGTTAAAAAAGCAAGAGCGCGGGCCACAGGAGGAGGAGGACCAGGGCCAACTCCAAAATAACGTGTTCCTCAAACCGAGCTAACCTTTCTCACCAACATCAAGTCCTGCTGCCTTTTAAAGTGCAACAGATGCAAATAGGGCACGTAGGCACCGAGACACACAGAGCTCAAACCTGGTGACAAAGCTTTGTATGCATATGTACAAGAGCCCTATATATCCAAGAGTTAAGTCAATGTGTCACTGCTGGTGAGTCATTGACACAGCAGATGAGTCAAATAAGACAATGCAGCATGACAAAGTAGGGAAGTCCAGAATGATATCAACAGTGTTTCTTAATTTAAACTGTGATAGGTCATTGGAAACTGTATAGTGTGCAAGAGTTGATGTAATAAAGGAAGCAAGACAAACTCAGTGAATGACATAAGAGGCTGCAAGTCATCGCTATTGTAATGAACGGTGTGAATGTGCGCGGTGTTAAATGTCAGATTTGTTGCCCACTTCAGTATGTTTTTAGATAATCCAACTAAAATATGGTTATTTGGGATTTATTTTTATTTTTATTTTTATATACTGTATATATAAAATTGCTATATCCTTGCAAATTCTGATACCAGAACTAGTGAAATAGAATAGTTATCTGCAAAATAATTCTCTCCTCGTTACTGTGTTTGCTGTCAATTACACTGTGCTACTTTTGCAAAGCATACCACAAAGTTTGTTAAAAAAAAATGCCACTAAAGCAGAAAGCCACACGTAGGTCCATCCGCTTTGAAGGTAAAAGCCGTTGTACAACATGGTAATTGTTTTTTTGATAAATGTCACTGTGGTGGTCTGCAGGACAGGTAAACATGGTGGCAAACATGTAGCAGCAGCAGCAGCACAGGAAACCTCCAAAGGAAGAGCTCAGGCGACCACAGAGGCTCTTCTGCACACCTCTTCACTCACACCTTGGCCCATTTCTGCAAGGAGGAAAAACTGATTGTTGCATTTTTTATTCGCATACCAATCCATGAGTGGGTTTGGTAAACAGCTAAGAGTCTCAGGCGTTAGTCTTAAGTCTTTTCAGTAGTTTTTAGTTTTGTAAACTACAGTACAGTGTTAGCACACAGCAGCAATTGTATCTTGTGCAAAACATTTGAACCTTATCAGAATTGAAATGGGAAAACTTATTTTCACTTTCCTCCAACTCTTTTCTGCATATTCTGCAAACCAACCTTTTTTTTTAATAAACTGCATTTTTTTATATATTTTCTTTTGGTGACTTGAGTGTATTAAAAAGCATATACCTTATAGAAAGAAAGCCCCGTTATCCATTATAGAAGATAACAGTCATTATAATGATACAACAGCACAGTATCGTTGCCTCGTTTGTTCCAGCACTACCTGCGAGGAAATGTAAAGCTATTAATTTTCAAGTTCCTGTGGAGGCGGCTGTCAGTGAGCTTGGCGAAACCTTAACATCATTATAGGCTACGAAAATACCTCGTGGATGGTCGAGAGTTGACTGGCCACAATCTAAGAATACATAGCTCGGGTGGGAATCTACCAGAGGGGATGAAAGTATATACCCTGCCTGTGTGACTGTGTTCCTCCGCCTACATAGTATGTGTCTGTATCGGCCCGTGGTTCGGTGTACTGTATACCTCACAGCTTTCTCACTGTTTCACACAGCACGTATTGTATGCACCTTTTTCTGTGGTGTGATTACTGGTCTAAGCCACAAGTTATTTAGGACCCATTTCCTGTTCTCTGTATAGGCCTATACTCTGTATCTCTATCTGTAAATCTGTGTGTCACTTTATCTATCTCTGTCTGAAATTAGTCGACAAACACAAACATGGTAGTGTCTGTCATGCCATCTACGTTCTTCATTTGCCTTTTTTAATCTCAAACTACACGCAGAGTTCACCTATGTTTGGCAAATGAAGACAAATTTAGACAGAAATGAATTGTTTTAAAGTCGTCATTAGGCAGAATTCACACGCAGTCTGCTGTATTTTGAGAACGAAAAAAGCCAAGCAAAGATGTGCAGCACGCATGAGAAAAGTGCAAATATGAGTAGGAGGAAATTAGCCCTATCAGATGTTAAAAAAAATGTATATGGTTGAAGGTGAAAGATGAAGAAAATAGCAGAGAAGTTTTATCACAAATGTTGGTTAGCTTGCCCTTTAGCGTACGGAACTGTACGGTAAATTACTGCTTCCTTTGTTAACTATTTGTTTGGTGGTCTTGCTGGCTGTGTAGTATGAGTGTATTAGTTTGGCTTATTTGCTATTTGTCGGTTTAATCTGTTGGCCTTTTGAAGTCGCAGAAGGTTTCCACTAAGCAGATGCACTTCACTGCTCGGTGAGGTGAGGTGACTCGTAGATAAGAGAATGGCAGATCAGTTGGTACTACTGATCTCAATCGATTTTCAGATGCCTTTTCAAAGCGGGGCCCTCACAGCTGTACACAGCACCACAGCAGTATGTTGCAGTCTGTATATGCCTCGGGGGGGTGTGTGCTTTGATTCGCAGAGACTCCTCTGAAATCGTACCGAGAACTGTGTGTGTGAATAATGAAACTAACACCAGCTCCTCGTTGACGAATCAACGTTGTGAGTGGTATCAGCGAAATGGCTCAGTGTGGCTTTGAAGCTAATAAAAGGCCCGAAAAAAGGGATTCTGTTTTTGTGTGTCACAAAGGGCCCTAATTGTGCACAATCATTAAAAGCAACATCGAATGAACAAAGGCAAAATAGTTTCAATACGGGTGTTTATAGTGGATTTAAAGATCCCTGCGTAGGGTGCAGAATTTGGAGCGCTTTTGGTACGAGCTTCCGTCTTTACAAAGCCTTAATCAATGAGGAAATTAGCTGTGTGTTTATATAGTGATTGGATGGTTGTGTGTGTCTGCGTCCTTCAAAGTGCAGCTGTTGCCCCTCGGCCTAAATGCTCTGACAGGCTGCTGTCTCCTAATGAGCATGACTTCTGAAAGCGCCGTGCCTCCACTCTGCTGCTGGGGCACAGCGTGGGCTTCGACTCTATACTCTATTGCTGACTGCAGTTCAGATATCCATGGTGTACTGTGCAAACACACACACACACACACACACATACACACACACACACACACACACACACACACACACACACACACACACACACACACACACACACACAGAGTTATGTTTTTTTTTTGCTGTGTTTGATCATGCTGTAGTCCTCAGTAGCAGCAGGCGGGTCGTGCTCCCTATTGTTGCCCACAATACAAGTTGTGCTTGTTTGTTTTTCTGTATTTCTATGTAATTTGTGTGTGTGTATGTGTGTGTGTGTGTGTGTGTGTGTGTGTGTGTGTGTGTGTGTGTGTGTGTGTGTGTGTGTGTGTGTGTGTGTGTGTGTGTGTGTGTGTGTGTGTGTGTGTGTGTGTGTGTGTGTGTGTCTATGCGTTGAGGGAATTTCCCTCTGTAGCGTGTGTTTTTCACAGTTTGACATCGGTTGGAGGATTTGTGTCAGGGACCGTTTGACACTGTTGCGTTCTCAGTGTCTTCAGTGTCTCTCTCCTTCTCTTTTCTCTAATCCCCTGGCCTTTCTGATATTCTTTCTCCCTCTTCCTCCATCACTTGTTCTCTCTTTCTTTTTCTCTCTCAGTGAAATATATGCTCTGCACAGTATCCATGCACCCGTGTCCCTGCTAACTCTTGTCACCTTTTTTCTCCAACACACACACACACACACACCTCAACACTGTGTAACCCACTGCAACAGCAAGAATGCAAAATCACTAACTGTGCCACTCATCACATTTGAGCATCTCTTCCTCCGCACTAATATGACCTTTAAAATCCCCATTGCAGCGTCACAGTTTCACTCTCATTTTAGCTCTCTCGCCAGCAGCCATTTGCAAACACTTTTTCTGGCTCGCTGCCAACCGAGCCTCAGAAATGACTGTGATCAATTGAACTATAACTCGACTTGTGTGACTTCGCCTCTCATATCAATGTGTGTGTGTGTGTGTGTGGTTATTTTCACCATCATTAGACAAGAATGTTTGCATTTCCCCTCCTCTGGCCGCAGAAATGCAATAAAAAGCGCTGCAAAACATCACATTACCACCATTCCTATTGGTTAACATGTAATTTAGAGCATTTAATCCTCAATTTGCTGTCAGCACTCATGACATGATCTGTAAAACATTTAGATGAATTGAAATTAAGAGTTAGCTTTGCAAAAACGAGGCAACCGCCAAGGGAGGAGGGGGGGGGGGGGGGATTCAGCACAGTTCAGTTTGCTGTAAGGTAAATTAAATCTATGATTTTGCAAAATTACACTATTTTGAAGTTATTTCTGCTCGTTTCAAATCTTTGTGTGTGTGTGTGTGTGTGTTTATGTATGTGTGTGCTTCCCTGTCTGCGTGTGCGTACATACGTGTGTGCTGTGTGTGTGTGTGTGTGTGTGTTGAGAAAATGACCAGGGAATGTGTGTCAGTTTGGTTAATTTGGTGCATGTGCAATAATAACACAGGTAGATATACTGAGATTGTCGTGTGGTCTTCAGTGTCATTTCTTCCCTTCTGCAAGTTGTTAAGGCAGGTCAAACCAAACCAAACTAAACCAGACCAGGCCAAGGTGCTAAAGTCAGAAGCAACCATTGCCTCTAGAGACAGAGAGAGTGTGTGTGTGCTGCTGCTCAGATGAAGGAGATGGGGTGGGAGGTGTTTGTTGTTGGTTGCGGTCCTCCCCTGACTCATCGTATGACTGTCAGGCAGCAGGTATGAATAGGAGCGCTGCCACAGTGAGAGTTTTTCAATTGACAGATTTGATTTCTTCGATATATTTTAAGGTAGGCCATCGCTTGTCGAAACATGATCGCACTCTGCAAATGAATATGGATTTAACTCGTCTGTGAACAGCTCCCATAGGTACTGTAAAAGATGACAATACACACGTCTTCCTGCACTATTTGTTTAGCGAGTGGGCGTTCATGACCTTCATGTGGTTATTTATTGCGTTCAGAATAGCAAGGGTAGAGTTTCTTTCGACACCTGTAAAACCGGCACAGTTTGAACGGCATGGTAGATGCATTATTTCATGCACTGACTGAAACCTAATGTTTTCAAAATAGGGATTAATATGCAGTTTTGATCTCAAAAGGACTTCTTTCACAGAAAAATACAAGGTATCAGACAGTTTTTATTTATGCCGTAGTGTATTCCCTTGAATGTATCCATCTGCTTGCTTCTGACAGTTTTACCATCTACATTTTGTACTGTATAAAAAAAAGTATAAAAAGCGCATGAGCACAATATGTCATATGAAGAGCGACTGGTTTTAATTTATTCTGGTTAGCAGGATAACTTCTAAAGATGTTGGCTCAAAATGTAATTTAATACAAAACTTTTCAAAAGAGAAGAATCAATGAAAGGGAAAAGCGATAACCGAAAAAGTGGAAAATTGTATTTAAATTCTAATCTTAATTTAAAAACATAAAAATATATACTGTACTTGATTTAATTCCTACGGTATATTGTTTTAATAGTATGTGTTAAGTTGTTCGAGGGTATATCACAACAACAACTCAACTTAATAATGGAGTTGAGAACTACTTTTAGATACTTGTTGGGCTCATTTAGGGTGAAAATAACAAAATGTCTTCAACTGAAACTAAACAGTGTTTTATTAGGTTGTTATTATTCATATGAAAGCAAAGGAAACCATTAAAAAGCATTGATAATATTGCGTTACCCTTATTGTGGCTTTTATGTTAAAAATCTTGAATTGTAAAAAAAAAATCAGCAGAACGGCAATGCTTACGCAGTGCGGTAAATTGGGCCTGGCCTTGTTTGTTGCCATTTAAAACCAAGAGAAACAAACAAGGTAATTCCTAGGTAATTATTGCGTGCTTACCATTTAGCCACATAATTACTAAGTCAATAGCAGATCACATATGTGCATCGTAAAATAAACTGCAGCTTAGCGTGTTGCTGTACAGTAGATGCCCTCTGGGATATAAACACTGGAGAAATAGACACTGGCCCTGAAAACCTTCTGTGTGCAGTTGTTGCGAGCCGGAGCAAAAAGACATGCTGAGATGATTTTTGCTTTTTTCTTCTTTATCTTATGTGACTTTTTTCTCTCGTTCTGGTTTGTGTTCTTATGTGGTTGTGTAAAAAAAAAATATTCTCCCTTTGCGTGTGACACACATGTGTGCCTTTGAATGCATTCGGGCCGTTATCCGTCTCTGTCTGGCTATAGAGTATAGACAATGGAAATAGTGAAGAACTACAGTTTTTGTAGGCTTCACATCCTATTCAAGATGGATCACAAGAAGCCCCCCAGTATAACAAAAATACTGATATTCTCTCTCATGATCTAATTCTGCATTTCTGACTGATGTCCCTAGCTGCAAAAAGAGTTATTTTCTGGCTTGCTGACCAATATAGTAAAGTGAGTTAGTCAAATTAGTGCTGCAAGTGTTTGATCTGAACCCACTGTTGTTGTCATACTATCAGAAAGTGTCCCCAAAAGACCAAGTGATCGACATTTGTCAAGCATGATGCAGCACAGATCGCTTAGCACTCTCTGGATATGACTCAAGTTCTTCCCACACACACACACACACACACACACACACACACACACACACACACACACACACACCACACACACACACACACACACACACACTAGTATGGTGTACATGCACAATAGCAGAGGACTGTTTTTTATACAGTGTTGTTTCTGTGTGTTATTTTGTCTTCGGCTTCTTCTAACACATTTCACATTCTTTAAAAAGTCTCGCACATTGCATGAATTCATCACGCTTCAAGTCCTTTGTACCTTGACACAAAGCTCTTCTCTCAGGCAATCCCAAAAACCTCCTGGGCTGTTCAAAGCTTTTGTTGTCCTGTTCCAACACACAAAAAGAACAATTTGAAGGATGCTCTCGCTATCCAAATAAATAAATCAACGGGCCTGATAATGAAAGCCATTCCGGCGCGCTGCTGCTTTAATGACAGCGCATACGGGCTCAGTGTCACTCACTGTCATGGGAGAGAAAATTAGAGACAATTGAATGCTAATCCGGAGCAGATTTAGCTGTTTTTGGGCCCGGCGTGTATGTCCTATCCTCCTAAAAAAAACAAAAAAAAATCCTGCAGGGCTGATGGGCCGACTACATCATGTAACTTCATAGCTGATGTCTGCTGTAGGGAAACACTTCTGATGACCAATTTCACCGCCCATAAGAGCAAGTCATTCCTCCCCATGTTAGTAGAGCAGCCCCGCAAGGACCTCGGGCTCGAATGAATCAGAGTTTTGCATTACCAGGACAGTCAACTTGCTTGATGCAAACAGATACACACGTAGGTGTTACATTTTGAGATTAGCTCATATGCTCAACAGGAGAATGTGTTTGTAAATTGTATCGCTGCACTCGCAAGTGATTAAATGGCGTTTATGCCTGCGGGGCGCCCCCTTAGCAGCACTGGCCCCCTTTGTCACTCTTTCAGTAACAGTCTGTGTGTGTGTGTGTGTGTGTGTGTGTGTGTGTGTGTGTGTGTGTGTGTGTGTGTGTGTGTGTGTGTGTGTGTGTGTGTGTGTCAGTGTGTGTGTCAGTGTGTGTGTGTGTGTGTGTGTGTGTGTGTGTGTGTGTGTCGTCTGCATGCTTTTGTGTCTTCTAGATGTAAAGTTGATGACGTAGATTTGCTAAAATGTCTCCCCAAGGTTCCGGTATATGGCCTTTGTCACCGTGAGCCGTAGGGCGTTAATGAGTGTGTGTGGAGTTGAAAAGCAGAATGTCAATTGTAGTGTCGCCAGCCGGTGATGGTGTGTTTGGAAGGGTTCAAACAAAAATGAAAATCTTTTTAAGAATGACTGAGAGCTGTTTTGACAGCTTTATGAACACACTTTGTATGTGTTATGTGAAATTTAATGAGATGT
Source organism: Ammodytes marinus (assembly GCF_949987685.1). NCBI lineage: Eukaryota > Metazoa > Chordata > Actinopteri > Uranoscopiformes > Ammodytidae > Ammodytes > Ammodytes marinus. The sequence goes on along the minus strand of NC_137233.1, from coordinate 8,095,374 downwards.
GAAACTTTTATTTCCACCCTGATCTGATGAAAAAGAAACACAAGACTCTCAGGGCCAGAGAGGAGCGTTTGTTTGAACTAATAAGAAGTATAGGACTATTTGTAATTCAACCTTCTTAGGTTACTGATCAGGAAGTTTATTTTCAAAACAACACAAAAAGAAGAATTTGCATTCTGCATGTAGGTCCATGTTCCCCGTCTTGACAATGGTTTGGCTTCCTCCGATGGCACATTTTCAAAGGCTCTGGCATCGAGAGCATTTGTGTTCTTAAATGGTCATTACTTGCTTGTGATTAGATATTGCCAATCAGTGAGAGGAAAACAGAGTGTCCTCAAAAAGAGCCTTGGAAATAAGAGCCTACAGCTGAAATCCCGGGCATGTGTTTGTGATTGTCATTTATTGTCTTTGCCATGGGAAAAAGTTGTGCGTCTTTTCCACTTTTGTTGCAGTCTGGGCACGGAGGGTACACTATTTAACATGACAATATGTTATTTATCTTTTCTTTTTCGTACATGCCGAGCTATATATCCCGGCCACATCACAAGACACAGGCAGTACATGTGCTAAATGCGGGTATCTAATAATTAGACAACAGGTTTTTTTCCACCGTCGCATAAATTGTGAGCGCAATTACACATAAACGCATAAAAGCTTCAGTTCAAAATGTAATTTATACCATTCTATACAAACAATATTTGAAGAGATACATTTTTAAAACCACTCATCTTTTTTTGACTACAAAGTTTGATCTTTTAAATGCTTTCTATTTATGACCTGACCTAAATTAGATACATTTATGTTTATGTAATTGATTTAAATGAAAAACACTTACCGTCAGAGTAAAACCATAGTTTTGGAAATTACACTGATGATCAGAAATGACTATGAATACTGGATATTTATGTGTCTGCAGTTTTACATTGTGAAAAAAGGTCTGTGAATTTTTCGAGAAAAAACGCCATTCTTGTAGGGACCTCAATGTGCGTATCACATATGTTTATGTTGCATGGCTGAGTCTGTTCGTATTGATCATAATCCACAAAGCAGACCACACAAAACCCCATAAAAACATATCGTACAATATGAAAATCATTCTTCAAATGGAGACAGTTAATTTCCTCTTTCATAGAGAGGAACAATAGTAAAATACAAATTGATAATAAAACCGTTTCTTTTTTTTTCAAACATCTTCAAACATGTTTGAGTTTCTGGTTGTGCTTTTCTTCTGTTTTTGTTTCAGTTCCTGACATATTATCAAAAATGTTGTAGCCCTGTGTCTGGTTTTGTTTTGATCAGTATCTACAGTTCCACAAAGTAATTGCCTATCAGTGCACTACTATTGCATTTAAAATCTTGTCTACAAACTATATATATTTATTACTTAACTTTTTTTTATCCTTTGTACTTTTTCCGATTCCTCTGTATATCTGGCACATATTGCAGAATTGACAATAAAGTTGACTTGATACATATATTTAAATAAACTGCATATAGGCCTATATATATTTATTGTTTTATTTTTTTTATCTGCACAATACTTTTTAATTCTCAAAAACACATTCATCATACTTTTATTTTATTTTTATAAATACAGCAATACAGCAAATATAGTATTGAAAAATCATACATCCCTAATCCGTACTACCTGTTTGCTGCATACCGTTTAACCAGGGCTTGTCTTTTCTCATTCCTCCCTCCGTCTAGTGGATGCTGAGCAGGTGACTTCCCTGGGCTCTGAGGGGGAGGATGAGGTGGGCGTGTGGAGCCTGGAGCCCCAGGACTTCCAGGAGAATCTGGACAAGACCAGCCTGACCCTGAGTGAGGGCACGGAGGGCACAGAGGGCACGGAGGAGACGGGTAGCCCCCCTCCCTCCACAACACAGACACACAGCCTCAGCCCCGCAGGCAGGAACTACTGGGGACAGGTAGAGCAGCAGGCCACAACCACCACTGTGTCTGCCACTGACAGAGAGGGAGACCAGGATCCACTGAGGATGTACTGTAAGTTCTCCTTTGTTTTGTTCTGTTTTTATTTGAATGTTTTGTGCTCCATACCATGTCACTATGGTCACCAGCCGTAAATGAATAAATAAAATGAAATTAAACCAGGGTAGCCGCGGGCGCGGGGTCTTACAATCATTGAAAAAAACATCGCATTTAATATTCTCAAAATACATACTTGGAGAGGGGTCGTTATGTGACTAATAAGCACTTTTTAATTGTATTACTAAGAGTATACACACACTTCACACATCTATTGTTATATATAGTGCAGTATATCAATGTGAGTATATAAATGTGAGTTTATAATAAATGTATGACCTTGACTTAATTTTAAGTGGCATTAAAAAAATAATAAAAAGCATTGAATTTAACTTGGATATCCATGGGGGGAGTAACCTGTAAAACAGAAAAAAGTACAGCATTGTCTTGTTACATAAGACAGTAAACCTGGCCAAGAAAGTAGCAAAGCTATGCCAAATGTAATGTAAACGGCCTGAGTCTGCTGTGTGTGACACTAATGTGTGTGTGTAAACAAGTTTACTCTGTTTTTCTGACGCAAGAAGCCTCCAGTCTCATGATGCTTCTCGGAGCCCTCTAGAAACACCTTCATATCAGCTTCTTATGAAACCATGCCTTCCCTACGCGCTCATTCTCTTTTTTTCACTCGTCTCTTTGAAAAAGGCAGCCTTCTGAAAGCATGACAAAAGAACTCATCCCACACAATGTCACAATATTTCCATGCATCAAAGAGGTGACGTTACGGTACTGAAATCAGCACTGCGCGACGTGAGGCTTTCCCTTTTATTTAGGAGAGATCAAAGGGCCCCGCGCGGCTTGCCTACTAACAATCACTTAGCTCCCTCGCCTCGTGTGATTTGGCCGTGCCTGATGAAGGCAAAGCTGAGTTTTTACAACACTCGACCGCACAGGCTCTTCCCTTCACCACATAAAAAAACAGCTCAAAATATGCCAACATCTGCAAACATTTGAAAAATCCTCCTCAAAGTCGCTGTAAGCTGACCGGCTTGATTCATGATATGAGGCGCCCTCTCTTCTTCACGTGGCTCTCTCTATCCGCCGGCCTGCCTGTCACTTCAGTCAAGGGATCGAAATGAAAAAATCTAGTTTCATATCTGGCCAACGAGTTCCCAGAATATATTGTTTCATCTGTCGCTCATCAAGTAAACAATTCAGCTTCATTAGATTTAGTTGCTTAGTGTCATTTTACAGTTTATCCCCACTCCCTCTGTGTGCGCACACACACACACACACACACACACACACACACACACACACACACACACACACACACACACACACACACACACACACACACACACACACATGCATTAATATATGAACAAGACAAGCATGTTCACATAAAGTCGGAGGGTAAGCCCTCTCTCAAGAGATTCATTTGAACATGAAAATGTACATGAAAATGTAACAGCAGCAGTGGTTCAGCCGCACTGATGCACTCACTGACAAAAACGCTGTGCAAATGAAAGGTAACTTACAAATGCAATATGTCAATCTTCAATTCTGCAAAATAACTATTTAACCTCTATTGTATTCATTGTCACACCAGGATTTGTATTTCAGTGAGACTTTCATCCCATTAAAGGTGGAGTCAGCGATTCTGGAGAATGCTTGTTGTAAACTAATTTTTCCCGTTAAAAGGTTTTTTGCTGGGCGTTCTTGGGGTCTTAAGGCAGAGGGTGTCATCTTGTGTACGAATTGTTACACTCACTGACTCAAATTGCTATTTGTGATATGGATGATATATAAATAAAAAACTGATTTGATTTGATTTGATTTTATGTTCCCAGGTAAGAACTCAGACTCCCAGAATACCTTGGAGGACCTGGCCCACTATGAGTTTCTGACCCAGTTGAGGAAGGCCTCTACCCCATCCAGTCTCTTGGACCATCTGAACACCAATGGCTCGGCTGCTTACCACCCGGGCAGCAGGCACGACGAGCTGCCACCCGCCATCTGGTCACCAGGAGCTCAGCACTGTTCACCTGAGGGAGCAGGTAGGCGGATACAGCTGCAATGATACCGAAGAGAACTATCTAATCTAAAAAAGCTGTATTTGAGCCAGGCACTGTGTTGTTAGTAAAGATGAGCTGCAGGCTGACAGTGAATAGTGATGGTACAACAGATTGTATATGCTAAGCTTTTTCTGCCTACAACTTTAGCGCTTTGGATCTTCTCAAATCGAGTTAAACTCTGTAGACAACTTTATATGAGGCTGTGTTAGTCTGAGAAAATGGAAAGGAAGACAGAGGCTTGCCCTGCATGTTGCTCAGTGCATGCTGGGATAGGCTTCCGCTCCCCACAGCCTAGAACAGGATAAGCAGCTTGTGTGTGTAAATGGATGAATGGAGGGATACTGAATCTCCATGGTCTTTTTAAAATGTCACCTCTCTTTGGACTCCAGATGCAGAGAGGAGCCAGGGGGCCTGTCCATTCTGCCACAGGACATATCAGCGAGGAGCCTCTTTGAGGGACCACATCAAGTACTGTCAGGACAGGGAGGGGGGCCACATGGCCTGTCCGCTCTGTGGATACACCGCCACCCATAGGGCACAGATGGAGCGGCACCTGGCACTTCATAACCAATTGCAGGACAAGGTAACTACACACAGACAGCAGGAGAAATGTCTGTACTATTTGATATACTTAGTTAATGTTACAAGTTTATTTATTTATAACTTTGAGTTGATAGATATGACAATTATATTCCTTCACTCCCTCAAATTTGTTTCCTCAAATGAGTTTTCTATTGTAAAAACTAATGACTATGTCTAATCATCCTAGAATGCCATCACTTTGGATCAAACCATAGAGACAAGGAAGTTCAAATGTCTGCAGTGTGGGAAAGCCTTCAAGTACAAACACCACCTCAAAGAGCATCTCCGCATCCACAGTGGTGAGTCAAAATGACACTTTAAAACGCTCGCACTCACCCATCAATTTGCTATTGTTTCCACTGCATCACTAACCCTTACTTACCGTGTTATATGGTATAAAATTATACACCTCCTTTGATTTGTTGACTGAGAATGAGTGAAAATAATTAATGACGTGACATAAAAATAAAAATAAATTGAAAGTATCACACCCAAGATGAAGGTATTTTTAACCAACTCTCCGCATCTTTTGACTAACATACCCTGTCTCTCTGTCGTCCCTTTAGGTGAGAAACCTTACGAGTGCTCCAACTGCAAGAAGCGCTTCTCCCACTCTGGTTCCTACAGCTCCCACTTGAGCAGTAAAAAGTGCCTGAGCGGTGGAGGAGGAAACAACGGAGGAGCCGGCGGTGCATTTAACGGGCACGGCCAAAGCTCCTACCACCTCCACTCATATCCAACGTCTCCTTCCGCCGGCGGGGGGAGAAACGGCAGTGACAAGGGCTCTCCCATGGCTTCACAGAGCCAAGACAACAGCAGAACTCTGGGTCAAAGAGGAGGGGCAGCTGCAGCAGAGGAGCCCAACCACCATAGTCCCACGGGCTATCCTGGAGGTCTAGACCTGGCACGGCTTTGGGAGCACTCAGCCGAACTCTCTCTGAGGGCCAGTATTCTAAAAGGGACCACCCTGTTGCCTTATCTTCACTCTGGGACCAAGTTCGAGCAGATGCTGCAGGAGATGCTTCACAGGGAGGCCAAGAAAGATGGAGAGGATATGGACAGGATGGACAGAGGAGGAGGTGCAATGGAGGAAAGGGAAAGGAGGGCGATTAACAATGGAGGAGGGCCTGACAGGACTGCATCGCCTGACAGAAGGAGAGAGTTAGTGAGGTCGGGTGATGAGCGAGGTGTGACGTGTCGATGGTGCTCCCAGCTTTTCCCCAACGTGGCCGTGCGTCTGCAGCACGAGCGCTACCTGTGTAAGATGAACCGAGAGGCCATGGAGGTGCCTGAGGGTCTTCACGGCAAAGAACACCTCTCACCAACGTTATTCTTCCCCAGATCGGCTCTACAACAGGAGAACGGCAAAGAAGCGGCTAACGGCCTCTCTGAAAACAAATCGCCATCGCAGAAGCCCAGCTGGCACTCGGTACCGCAGCAGCTTTTGGTGGCGATGCACTCTCCCCCGCAGCCCCGTCATCACCAAGACGCCCTGGCCTCAAGAGCTTATTGGTCCGGCCAGGAGAAGGGAAGTCCCAGACAGCCAATCAACCATTCCCTAGACGTGTCATCACCTCGAGTTAGACGGAGGGTTCCCTCTTCCAGATTCGGTTCTCCGATCGCCCTCGAGATCACCAGCTGTCCCCCTGAGCTGTCCTCCCCCAAGAACCAAAATGGCAGCCCCTGGTCTGCACAGAATGAACCTCTGGACCTCTCACTGCCCAAGCAGCTCACAGACCAAGAGAGGAGGAACAAAACTGTAAACGGCAACAACTCAGCCAGAGGAGAGAAGAGAGAGCTCAGGAGACAGAGTCCGACTTCAAATAATATGCCACTTCACCATCATCACCACCCGGTCTACAGCGGGGGGTTTCCAGGTGCCTTATACAACGGATTTCCTATCTTCAACCAGGCTGGGTTAGGCCTTCCAGGACATGAAGGCATGGCTGCCATTCCATTCAGCCAGCCAGCCAATAGCCCAGGGTTCCTCTCTCCTATAGCTTACATGATGGAGGCAGACGCAGAGGCAACGCTGAAGAAAATCCACCAGGAGAGGTTCATGGTGAGTGAACTTTCGCACGACTGCATGAAATACCTATACGATTGGAATGATATTGTAAAGTATTAGGGTTAGGCTTGTATTGCTGCAATTAGATAAGTCATTTTTAGTGGTCTAAACCTTAATGTGTTCTCCGTAGGGTGAGGTGTTAAGCCGCGGAGCTCTGGACTACCTGTCTCTCATGGATGAAGGCCTGGAGGGAGAAGGAGGGCCAGGGAGGAAGAGACTGAAGAAGACGGACGAGGGACTTTACGCGTGTGACATTTGTGAAAAAACCTTTCAGAAGAGCAGCTCCCTGCTCCGACACAAATACGAGCACACAGGTTGGTGGCTTGTCTTCAGTCTGCAAAAATACTTACTTGTTGTGAACACTTCAGTTTTTCTACATATATTCATACCACTTATGACCTCTTATTGGGAGAGAAATCTGACGTGGGTTTTTGAACACAGGTTATTAAGAAAGGTAGAGGTGGAGGTTTTTTTTCTCATACTATGGTGTCTCTAGTCCCACTGGGAACCCATATTAATGTTAAAAGAAAACATGAAAAAGTGCATTTTGCTTATAGGTGACGTGACCTTTAAATGTCTTCATTACAGGCAAGCGTCCTCACGAGTGCAAGATCTGCAACAAGGCCTTCAAGCACAAGCACCACCTGATCGAGCACAGCCGGCTGCACTCGGGAGAGAAACCCTACCAATGTGACAAGTGTGGCAAACGCTTCTCTCACTCCGGCTCGTACTCCCAGCACATGAACCACCGCTACGCCTACTGCAGCAAAGACCAGGATCCAGACCAGGACCAGGATGACATGCCTCTCACCCCAGGGGCGGCCAGCAATCTGGAGGGCCGCCTGTCTGACGAGACCCCTCTGTCCATGGATGATACCCAAACCCCACACTCCTTCCTCAGTGACTCCAGTCTGGATGGAACTACAGAAACCCTTAAAGAGGAGGAGGAAGAGGAGGAGGGAGAGGAGGAAGATAAAGAGGGAGGAGCCAGTGATGGTCATGTGGAAGAGGCACACGGGAGTTTGCCACCAGAAGCAGAGGAGTTTGGTGGCGACCTCATCCAAGAGTCACCCATGGGGGAGAATGGAGTGCAAAATGAGAGAAACAGTTACGACGTGAGAAGCCATATTGACAATGCAGAGAGGCAATTCTGGAATGGAGAGGACCACAATGGAGACTTGGGCAAATGTGAACTGAGCCTGGATATAACAGATTTACCCAGAATAAAAACTTGAGGTTACTTTAACAAGCCAATTCAATGCATATGCTATATATATTAACATTTTTTATTGCATTTTTTTTTTTTACTTTCGCTCATACAGTATATATCGAACTCTTTTACAATATGAAGAAATGCACAGAACTGCCAAAGCTTAGATGGCCTTAAAAGGGATGAAGCCATACAAACAAAATATATATGATGATACTAATTACAGTATTTTATCGTGCAAAATAGCCTTGATGTACATGCAGTATTTGTTTGATTTGTTTTGTTCTTCTAATTTAAATTGAGTTTTTAACCTTTCAAATGAGGTCACTTTCAGAAAATGTCACTCATTGCTTGCCCACTGCCATCTGTTGCACAACCCTTTTTGTTTGATACATTTTGACTGTTCACTGTTCTGATGCCCAGCAATGAATGAGTTAAGAGAACAGGCCCAAAATGTTTGCAGGGTGGATTGCAGGACGGAAAGAAATGGACTGTTTCCTTTTACAAGTTAGAGATTCAATTTCACAGATGCAGCCATACGGTATTATTCATAATCACCTGATGCTCATTTTGTATATTTATGCTTCCTAGTAATTAATTTTACACTTTTAATATCCTGTGGAATTATTTCATTACCTCTATTTTAAGAGATGAGCAATACCTTGTCAATTGTATGCAAACACACACACACATGCAGCTATTACTTTGTCCCAAAGTAAGTGAGGGCTTGAGAGGGGAAGTATTCATTGTAAGAACATTTATCATTCATGCTGTGAATTCACAAGATTAAACCAACTGGTCTCTTCAGGTTATAACTATGGTGCTCAGTGCCTTCAACTAATCAGCAAAACATTTAGTACAGTAGTTTAGAGCAAGCAGTGAAAAGGAGAAGAACTGGAAGGACGTTGTGTATTTATTATTATTTTTAACAGAAAGCAGTGGACTGCACCTTTTTTATTGTATGCCTTATTAGGGAACAGTCATTTCTGCATTTTTTTGTATGGGAGGTTAAACGGGGCAAAAGATGAAGTAAGTTGGGTTGTCCTTTGAGGTAGTAAACTAAACTTGCACTGTCTCACTGCTTGTGTGATAATCACACACATCTGCTTTATATCTGTAAATGGCAACATATCTAGTATTTCTCGTAACCTTTCACACCTGCTACAGCCTTATTTTTTTTTAAAAACACCCGGAACTATAACGGTTCACGCGTTTTTAGGCTGTCTGTTGAGGTGCAGCAAGAGGGTCAAAACTCAGGACACACATTTCATCTTTTAACTTCCTCTTCCCCACTGCAGTGTAGTCAACGTGAAAAGTGCCTCAGAGGTTCTCAGACACTTTGAGTAATCCGACAACACCTTGACACAGAGAGATAAGACGGTGGTGCGTGAGGTGTGACTAAGCTTGTAGCACTCATGCATACCGTGTGCAAAAAGACACTTCTTGGTCATAATGTATGTATGTGTGTCTGTGTGTGTGTGTGTGTGTCTGTGTGTGTGTGTGTGTGTGTGTGTGTGTGTGTGTGTGTGTGTGTGTGTGTGTGTGTGTGTGTGTGTGTGTGTATATATTCACCAAAGATATGCATGTGAAACGCCAACTGCCACTCTACTCATGCATAGTTCCTTACCTGTTGCTTCTGGGTCAAAAATAGGTTAGGTAAAAAATGCTTTACTTTCACTCAATGTCTGCACCACACTTTTTTTGTATTAATATCAAGCAGTGTTTTGCATCTTTGTATCTTTAACTGGCACCCATGCAACTTTTGTACTCACTTTTTATATATCTTTTTTTGCATGTTTGTGGATATTTGTAATAAAAATTGTAAATACTTTGTAACCAGAATTGTGTATATTATTCATCATCATCAATAAGCCTTTTACTATTAGTACATTTAAAAACCTCTATGTGAGAAGACAATTATAAGCCTTACAAGCCAATGTTCCTCCTTTTGCAATGAACTAGGTCAAATCATTTTGTTATTTCCAACAAGGGGTCTTAATCAAATTTCAGATTTGACATGTCAGTTGAGTTCAAACACAGACATGTTTACGGACGAAATAGTTTTTAGTCTGGCTTGTGGCCTTGCTGTTCAGTTTCCCATGAGCAGTCTCACCTCATATGATCTGCAATCTGCTATGTTACAGTAAAACATTTTTTTGCGGCTCTCTGTTTGCATGATGATTCATCATAGGTGGTCGCTTTGTGCCTGTGAACCTGTCTATGTGGCTGGGCCTTGCAGGGGCTGAACATTCTTTTGCTGGTATTTGATACATTGAGCTGTAGGTTTAACTGTTGTTTGAGTAGTGTACATTAACAAACCATGCAGTGTGACATAGTTTAGATACTTTTGGGTGAAAAGCTACAACAGCATTTAGCCAAGCGTAGCACCAACAATTGGTGATGGTATGACTTTTTTTTCCATCTGGTTTTGACAGTGAGTAAGATGACATTTAATTGAGAACTTCCATGACTTATATTTGTGGTTCACAAAAAAATCAACAAAGTCAGACAGCAACCTATACATCAGCATCACTTTAAACAATATTGCGAGTCCCGTCCATAAGCAACAGGCAGTCAGATGTGATGGTTTCTGAGCATGTTTAAGTTTCGATTCAGAACAGTGCAAAAGAGTGAGCAGGGTCGACTATACAGAACGAAGACAGCAAGAAATGTAATTCGACGGGGGGGGGGGGGGCAGGGAAACTGCTCTACAACTACAACTGCCTACTGCTGCAGTGTAGGTCGTATCTCTTCCTTCCAGAATACCAGATGAGCTTCCAGAGAAAATTATGTGAAAGCACTTTCCAAAGTAACAGATGAAAAACATTTCACAACTCTCTCATACGGACTTCCACAAATGTTTAATAAACACTTGCACTTACTTAAGAACATGTTGTTTTACTGTGGCGGCAAACAAAATAACTGCCTACAGATGCAAGACACTTTTGAACTAACGTCGGGCAGTTGCATTTCACCAGTCCAAGCATTCAATCTTTTGCCACAAGCACATTTCCCCCAAAAAAAGTGCCTGTTGTCTGCATTATTATAAGTAATGACTGCACATTTGACTACAATACTTCGAAAAAACACAATTTATATTTTGCATTGTTTAAAATGAAACAGTCACATTCAGAGGAGCCATTATTCAGTCGCACTTCATTAATATGTCAAAGAAAGCAAAGAGAACAAAGAAATAGGGGCAGCATTAAGGGATGAAGTAATACTGTATGACTTCCACTGCCAACACACTGCTGATTAGGAAGGGAGGGGTGTTTAATGTTGTCCCTGATGTACAACTCTACTTGAGGGAGTGATTAGCGCAATCAAAAGTGAAATAAAACACATAATAGAGCAAGAGTTTAGCAGTTCTAATGCCCCTGGGTTTTCAATGTCAGGAAAAACCCCATTCTTTTTCAAAGTTTGAAGAGAGAACAATAGTGAAAAAATACTTAAAAGGTGCTCAATGCAGTTTCTGGGAAGGGGGATTTGTCTACATTCGCAGAGCCTGCAGTTAGTTTACAAAACGTAATTGATTTAGATATAAATCCTAGTATTGAATAATTGTATCATCATATATCAAATCAAAATGATTTTGGAGGCACCTGGAAGCAAACGCAAGTCCAAAATATGATTGTAAATTAAACTGTGGACCCTGCTACCGTAAACAAAACATTGAAATAGCATCTTTTCAGGATTCATTCAAACAGTGTTCCAGGCATCACATTTTCCTGTGAGGAAAGTTAGTTTATTCAGTTATGAGAATATGTGTTAGAAAACGTCACTCCTCTGACACACCCAAAGTAACATAGTGCACCTTTAAGATGAAATGCTGAATTGAATACCATTTTCAGGGCGTAATATTTTTTCTAGGCATAAAATAATAAATGGAAACATTTAATCTAATGCGAGGAGGCTCGAGGGACACAGTGTCTGTCTCAAAGACCAGAGAGAAACTTAAGACACTGCCACACCGACCGTGGGATCAATGTATAAACTGTGATGACTGTGTGCACACATGTATGTTTGGATCAAATAAACAAGTGTGGTCGCCTACTTAACTAGAAAAATATTCCGGCGTCAATCACATCTGAAAAGGACGACCTTGGAAATGCACACTGATCAAAAGTTCAGAGGACTCCCCATCAATCAGCTGCACATCGCTACGGCCCCTCCCCAAACACACACACGCACGCACGCACGCACGCACACACACACACAGACACGCGCACACACACACACACACTCGCAGGACTTGAAATACAGAAAAATTGAGAAATGCATCTAATAAAACTTTTTTTTTAAAACTACAGCCCCGCTCACCCCCACCCCTGTGCCTCTTTTCTGCTCTTTTTTGTCTTATGCCAAACCCACAGTCAATATAAAATTACCAAAGCCGCAGAGGGAGAGGGTTTGGGTGGTGGCGGAGGGGGGGGGGGATCCACATTTTTTAAACATATGCATTTCCAGTTCCTCTTTTGTTCTGTTATTAAAAGCAGCATTTTGCACCAATCACAGGGGATGCCTCCGCCCACAGCGTCTCCGAGGCTCCGCATACCTTCACACACTTCTACTATCTCTCACGCAAACCCCATGGCTTGGTACAAGAAAAACCTGACACACACACACGCACACAAACACACACACACACACACACACACACACACACACACGCACACACACACACACACACACACACACACGCACACACACACACACATCCTGACCAAATATCACCAACAAAGATCAAATCAGTTACTTTTTTCTTTCTTTTTTCTTTATTGCAGGAGAGTTAAACAATCAGGTCCAAGCAATATATTTAACAACACTGTTCATTTTAAAGCAAACGTATCAGTTTGAATTAGGCTAATATACAGTATACTGTAATGTTTAGGTCACACATTGTATGCAAAGTGCATACGGTATTTCACATATTTACAGCTTAATATATTTTTTTAACTTAATCTGAGGAGCTTGTACTAATACAAATAGAAGATAGAACCAAATTTGCACAATAAGGGAAGCTCTGAAGGTCCGCACATACACACACACACACACACACACACACACACACACACACACACACACACACACACACGCGCACACACACACACACACACACACACACACAACGGTGCAACGGATCAACTGCTGCCCATCTCGGCACATTCATTCCATCAGTGAAATCACCCTATTAACTTTGAACAGTTCTGCATTGAAAAACTCCTCATCTAAACACTGTTGTACTTTGGCGGAGATGCGGGCACGTATATACACACCCAGATTGATTCCTCCTTATTTGCATATTTTTTTAGAAATCCACTCTATCCACTGCAGGTGAGCTCAGTCCAAACCCTGCTAGAAGAGGTGCTGGTGCATGTGTTTTCACAGTGAGATGGTGAGATGATCTTGTTTCAGTGCTACGTCGAGACACATCCTTCCTCACGTTCCTTGATAAATATAAGTGATTAATACTCAACTATGCGGACCGGCTTTGAGGAGATTTATCTCTTGTATGGCTTTTAAAAAAAAAATATATTATCTGGATCAAGTTCGAAGCATCAAGGAAAAGTGACAAGGAGGGTGTCCATTTCAGCGGTAAAAGGACACTGGTGCGCTGAGTATTGCAGCTAAAATTGAGTTTGTTTTACTATTATTGTTTTAACATGGGCTTTATATGGAGACCAGATGGGATGATTAGCAGCTTTTCTGTCCTGGCTCTTTTTTTAAGCCCGTAATTATCTTTTTTGATGTGAAATCCATTTCCCCTCACCACATGACAGGGCGAAGGGGACAAACGTTGCACTAGTTGTGCTTTGGTCTGATCTGGGAGCTTTTATTGACCCCCCCCCCCCCCCTTTTCCCCCCATAACAGTCTGTCCGAAAAACGATCAAGACGCGCCTCTCGTTCCAAAGATGTGGTCAAACTCGCTGAGGATGAGCTCCACCGCCTGGTTCTGGTAGACCATGTTCACCGCCATGTTGCCATTGTCCCGCTCAGGGCGCATCAGGGTCGGCCCGAACACAATGCCGATGTTTTGGGTGGTCATACGGTTGTCGCCTGAGTGCTCCAACACACTGCAACACAGAGAAAATAGATGAGTTTTAACAACATCTAGAATAAACAAAAAGTGGTTCTGGATAACAGATTTTGAATTAATGCAGCTTGTAGGTTTCAATTATTTAGTCACACTAGTGGTATTGTTCTAGGGGATGGCAGTGTTGGTCCGTGCAACCACTTTCGCACAGATTGAGACACTTCAGCATCTATCTGATGGATTACCGTGACATTTTGCAACAACATTAACTATTGTCAGCTGATGTGCTTGTGTAATGACTCGTGTGATCCTCAAGTGCCACCATGAGGTCGGCATTTGTGGTTTTCGAGATGAAAAGTCTTGAAATTCTGCAGATGCATTTATTTCTCCCTGAGGGGTCAATTGTCATACCTTGTTATAACACTGTAAAAACTGATGATTTTTTCAGCAGGTCAAAATTTGTGAGATACAAATTATGTCCAAGACATTCTCGTCGACCTCAGCTGTAGTTTGTGTTTGGTGCTAATTAGAAAACGTTAGCATGTGTACAAATGCAGATACGTCGTGGACATGAACATCCATGCACTACTGTGTGCACGCAACATGCTAAACTAAGATGTAAAACGTGACAAAATGCAGCATGTTAGTGTTGTCAATTTAATTAGCATTTAGATCAAAGCCCCCCTGTGCCTAAGTACAGCCCTTTAAGTGCTGCTAGCAAGGATTAACAGACTGAGAAGCAACTTCTTCCCCAGTGCTGTAGCCTCCATCATTCCCCCCTCCCCTCCCCTACCCTCTCCATGCACACACTCACCTGCAAATACAACCTATAGCTGCTAAGGATTACTGTCAAAAACCGGAAGCACTATTGCCCTTTAAATCGATTGCAATGGTCCATATTAACAGTATGCCTTTGTTTATATATTTTCCTTTTCCTTTATTTATTTTTTAAAATCTTTATTTATTACTGCTGCTGCATTGATTGCCAACAACATAATGTCCATACAATGACAATAAAGTATCTGGGATCTTGCAACTTGAAGGCAGTACACACTTAGTCTTGCTTGAATTGATCTTTTGGGATTACAGGCGTATAGATGACTGCTAACTGCCTGCACAGCTTCATGCCTGTGGTCGGCAAGTGACATCTTTATGAATCCTACAAACACGGCAGAGCATTTTCTACATCCTGTCTTTGCATGCATGTTCACGTCAATGTATCATCATTTTACACTCCACATTGGTGCACATAAGTGTCTAATTCTGCTGCCCGCATCCACCTATATTGGTGGGGGGTGGGGGGGGACAGGAATGGGTTTGAAGCCACAGCATGAGGCATTCTTCTAAAAATGCCATTCCCACCAAGCCACAGGAGCAGCCAGCAATTGCTCAAAACTTCCACATTAAAAAGAGAGGAGGAAAAAAGAGAGAAAGGGAAAAAAAACGGAGGGAGCGAACGAGGGAGGGAGGGAATAGAGAGAAGAGAGGAGAGAGGTTCCAGTGGTGGCGGCGGTGGTGTTGGTATGCCTTCCAGCAGACGAACCACAAGGCTCCCATGGGACCTTCGAGGCAAGGAAGAGAGTGAGGGAGGGAGGGAGAACGGCACGGAAAGAGGAGGAAGAAAGGAAGGAAGAGGAAAAGGAGAAGATAGAAAGAGAGAGAATAGTCTTTATTGTCATCGTACATTTACAACGGAATTGGATGCAGTCCTATCAGTGCACTTTGTCTATGTAGAAGAAAAGAGGGAATAGAATGAAGAGGAAGTATAGCGAGAGGGAGAGAAAGATAATAAATGAGAACCAGAACGAGTGACAGGCGGGGAGAGAAAATGAGAGAAAGACACAGAGTTGACAAATTCATGGGGCCCCACCACCACACCCTGGCACAAACACGGGCCTCAGAACACGAACGCTCACCCCTGGAGTGGAAGAAGGGGAAAACCATAGGCGGTAAAAAACACACTTTTTATGTACTGTAAAAAAAGGAACTGGCTCGCGGGACATGGTACACCATTGATCTGGCTCCAGCCGTTTCATCTTCACACGGACGCAAACTTAACAACAGTGTGATCCCTGGTACAGCGCTGGCATATGCGCAACAAGCCGCCGCGGCCAAAATAATCCCTTATGACTGAGAATGAGTTGAGGAAACTGCTCCCTCTTGTGGTCAGATTTTAAAAGACCAAAAAAAAAAGTGATTTTTTATTTTCCTAAGAGGGCATCTGGTTTATACCTTTAAGCTGAAATGTTCCAAAGGAAACATTTCTGCTTTATCAATATGTTCCAGTTTCAGGGTTAGACCAAATGGAAACGAGCACCGGAGATGTTCTGTGTGTGTGTGTGTGGTTTTCCTCTCACCGTCTGAGGTGGCGACACATGAACTGCAGTGTGTCGTGGTTGGGTGGAGGCATGTTGAGCACCAGACACTTCAGACGATGCACTTTGTCCATGTAGTCCGACATCTCTGCAACACGAGAGGGCAAGAGAGAGACGCGTCACATCCCAATAAATGGAGTCATTTGCATTCAATTTCAACTGCTTTATTAGCATAGGAAAACCTGATTTACATCCGCTATCTGATATCACATTATATCTTATTAGCAAGCATACAATATCTAGTCTGATATAGCAGCGTGCAGTTATCAACTATCACTGATGAACTCCTGATCACCCCCTGTGCAAAAGGTTTCATGGATTAATGAGAAACGTTTATAACCGAGAATGTATTTAAATCTTTTATCTTTTTTGATATGCAAGTTTTATCACTGAATATTTTTTTTGTAAAACCAGATTATCTACTGTTTAACGGATAAGAAAAATATATATCTGTATGATATATGATGCAATTGTATTGATGAAAAACACAGTTAAGGGAAAAGTTTGGTGACTTTATTTTTCTTTTCTTTTTTTAAACTTTGATTTTGTTGAAAACAGTTGAGTGTTTTACTGCATGTAAGCCTGATTTGGTCAATTCCTCATTCTTTTCAGCACTATTAAAAACATCATTGCTGCACTGGATGATCCTTTGATTATGATGAACATGGCAAGTATTGTTTATTTTGAGTCTCTTTATTTGGCGTAGCTGTTCCCTCAACCTATAGTGCCCTGTTATAGTTGTGGCCTGTTTTCAACAGTGGAAAGGCGGGCAATGACAGGATAGGCAAGTCAACGAAGTGTTGGTTTTGGTCTTTTCATGACATATGTTGACAAGAAAAATATAGAATAATGTCTTATAGTGGTGTCAAAATGCAAATGTGATTATGTTATTGTGATGAAGGGAGGCACATGGAAAAATTCAGCAAAGATTAAGGGTTTACACTGATGGTTTACACTGAGGGTTTTTTTGAAAAGTAAAACCATCGCATAATTTTAATTCAACACTGCTCAATAAATTTCACTTTTGTCAGTCTATAATTATTCCTCCAGTATAGGAATGTACGTCATTTTCTTTTTGGAAAGCACCACTTTGGTTTTTTTCTGACTCTGTAGATCTCTCATGATATATGTGGCTTTGTTCAACATTTTCTAGAGTTGGACAAAAAACATAATAAAAAAAAACACTGTATTCTATAATGAAGAAAATAACTTCCACCACAGCTTGACAAAGCGTGAAAGCACCCGCGTACAGAGGGGGGTGAACTCTCTAACCAAGGCTGCCCTGGTTTTGACTCATGTCAACCACAGCAATGTTGTGAGCATTCAAAATAAAAGCACATCAGAGGGAACATAAAGTGAGAATAAAAAGTATTTTATGTGGGCATTCTGGTGGCCCAGAGGTTTAAGACGCTGATTATGTAAAAGCAACATTCTCACTTTGAGTCCGGTTAGGGACGTTTATATACATGTCATCCATGTTCTCTCTCTTCCCTTTCTGTAGTGGAACCTAAATCATTTCCTTTACCAATCTTGCAGGATGTAACGTTTCTGTACTTGTGCTTTCCAAAAGACAATAGTTCCAAAAAAAGGAGGAACAAGGCAGATTTAAACAAAATCCATAAGCACAAAAAAAAACTTTCCAAATGATGTCTTACATATTCGGTCTGTCACCTTTTTGAATGTCTTTGCAACGCGTCCTACTTGGTTAACTTACTTAAAAAAAAAAGTTTTTATTGTTTGTAACTGATGCCTGGTTAACGACAATAGCATACATTTTTGTTATCAAAATACAGAGGTGATAATTTGCCGTTTAATTAGAATTTAATTTTTATTACGTATAAACTTTGTGAGCAGCGAGGAAATCTCAAAGACACTAAGATCTCTACACTAGGTGGAAGGGTATGTACAATATGAAGAGAATAAAGATGGGGCTGTAGCTGGTCACTCACTGACTGTCTCCACGATGTCTGTGAAGAAGCCAAAGGGCACCAGGGGCTCGGGGAGCTCACGGAAGAAGAGCTTCAAAGCTCCTGTGATAACGTGAATGTCTTCCCAATCGCTCTGGTCCAAATCCAGCTTCTCCTCTGAGAGACAAACAAAGGAGGGGGACATTTAGACAGGGTCCCAGGAGGTAAACAAAAAGCAAGGCAATAAGAAAAGAAGAGAAAAAAAAAAATAGAATTAAAAGGTGGAGTCGGCATTTCTGGAGAATGCTTGTTGTCAAAATGTTATTTTTTTTTTTTAAATCAGTGATTTTTTTCATCACAACCGCTACCTGTACGTGCTGTGTGTCTGCTGTAAAAATAAAAATAAAGACAGTGTTAATATACAGTCTAGGCTCTGTAAATGGGAATGTTTCTAGCTAGGTTGGGCCCCCTTTGTTTACATACCCTGTGTGTGTATGGGACCATTTCACAGAGCCTAGGCTGTGTTTTAACACTGGATTTTTTTTCTAGTTTACAGTAGGCCTACGGACAGGTAGTGAAGAGATATTCACTGATTTTGACAAAAAGGGATTTTGTGTACAAGCAATCTCCAGAACCGCTGACTCCAGCTTTAAGGGAGAAAGAAGTGGCATCACAGCAATGTGAACAGAGCAGAGCGTCAATCTGTGTCAGTGTTACAAGGCGGAACATGAAGGCTTGTTGCAGCTGCGGGAGGGAGATAGAAATGCTCTGTGAAAGTAAGAAAAAGACACAGAAGCACAAACACATGTAAAAGCAGACATTTTTTCTAAAATCCAAGCACGACCAATGCTTCTCAAATTGGATCATACGGACCAGAGGGAAGAAAACAAAGAGCTTTAGTTTGACCTACATTTTCGGAAGTTAGATATTCATGATGCAAACAAGAATCTATTGATGAGAAACATTCGTGAGATAGATGCTGCTGTATGGATAGATTGCGTCACAACACATGTGTAGCTGATTCTCCGTTTCATCCACTTGGTGGCAGCCATGGACCGTGAGTCAATTCACTGTACAGCCTGCTGTCTGTTATTACATCAGAAAAGAAGACAACTTAAAGCAGAAAAAGCCTTAAGGGACACACATACATTAAGGCAAATGGTAGCACAACCAGCAAACTGCTCAGCGCATGGCTTTCGCTGCACCTCAGTAGGCGGGTGGTTTTGGTTTGAGTTTAGACTGAGGCGTTCACATTATGTTAAAGCACAGCGAGGAGGCACAGAGTAAAAGCAGTGCCCAGAGCCGCAGGGGGGGGGGAGGGGGTTGTTGGTCCGGATCTACCTTGTACAAACTCAGCCGGGAACATGTAACGGCCGTCTGTAGTCACTGCTCGCTCTGCAAAAAAATTGTTACACAGTCAAGTCAGTCGGCTTTTTCTCTGCGTCTGCTTTATCAGAAAGGATGGAGGTATAGTGAGGCCATGACAGGTTTCAAGCAGGTGAACAGCGAGTGTGCGTGTGTGTGTGTGTGTGTGTGTGTGTGTGTGTGTGTGTGTGTGTGTGTGTGCGTGTGTGTGTGTGTGTGTGTGTGTGTGTGTGATAAGAGTGAACAAAACCGCATGAGATGGCATGTATCTTGAATTATAGAGGTATGAAAATAAGAGGAAGAGATACAATTCAATGATTTCTGAGAAGTCCAACTTCCGCTGCCCCCACTTCCCCTCCCCCCTCCCCCGACATTTTTTTTCAATTCATGATGAGATGAAAAAGTTGACTTTCTTCCCCTCCTCACCGTGGTCCACCAGGAAGCGTAGTTTCTGAATCACCGCCAGGTTCCCGGATACTCTGTAGATGCCGTCAGACTCCAGTCCTGAAACATAGCACACACAGCAGGTGAGAAGGGGGAATCTCCACTTGTGTGTCGAAGTATCTACTCATATCAAAACCAAATTGACACGTTTTATATAAGTTATATTTTTATCCACGATCACACATCCTCTTATGAATAGTTAGAAAACTTCCTCTTCACGTTGCATAGCGTGTTGCTGGATGAAGTGCACCTCCCTGGTTTCAATGTCAGAGGTTGAAGAACAAGTCAGGCTCTTATGACTCATCGATTATTAATATCTGATCAGAGTTTCGCGTTTAAAATAGAAACAGCTCAAAGTCATAAGGAGCAAACATTGTCTAGATAGCTTTATAACCTTTATAAGAGCTGAAATAAAAATTGAAAAAGAAGTGATCATTTTCATAGTTTTCTCACATTTGTGATTCCAGCTTCTAAAATGAAATATCTTTGATCCTTGAACTGAAATAAGCAATAGGACGACATAACCTTTTGGTAACAGAGATATATAAAAAAAATATATCGAACGGGTCAAAAAAGAGATAAACCTCGGAAAATACAGAAGAGTAAGGAACCTCTCTCCCAGGACAAACAAACACGCTTGTTAGTTCATACAATCAACCTTATTTATTTTCTACTTCAAATGATTATCAACTGTTACTTTCCCTTTTTTCAGTCTGTCACAACCTTGAATATAAATGTCTCCACCTGAAAAGTCTCCACAGAAATATTTAATTCATCAAAAAACATGTTTTTAAAGCCTTTGTGGTCAGAACACTGAATTATTTGTGGACTTTAAATATTTACTAGCAGCATTGTATCTAAACAGCATCCAAACAACTCTTGTTTTCTCTCATTTAGATCTTCTCTCTGGCGGGCAGCTGTCACAACTTTTTTTATCTGTGCGTTTCAGTTCAGCTCTCAATCACACACATTTATCAGTACATTTTTGTCGGATGAATTTTACGTCACGGAGCTAAAAGAGGATTGGGGGTGGGTGGTGTTTTCTGTGTGTGTGTGTGTGTGTGTGTGTGTGTGTGTGTGTGTGTAGCGACTGTACCTCTCTTCTCCACAGCCTCAGTACAAAGTTTGACGAAGCGAGGGACAGTGCTCTTCTCTCTCTCGCAGAGCATCTCCAGACGACAGCCAAACACCTGATCTGAAGGGTGATGACAGGCACAAACACACACACACACACACACACACACACACACACACACACACACACACACACACACACACACACACACACACACACACACACACACACACACACACACACACACACACACACACACACACACACACACACACACACACACACACACACACACACACACACACACACACACACACACACACACACACACACACACACACACACACGCTTTTTATCTGTTCAGAAGTTTTTTTTCTCTCACTCAGCTAACTGTGCCAACACATGATGTAAGAGCTACAAGCTCAAGATAATCTGGTGCTGAATTTACTCTTCACAATGGAAGAAAAACCTCCATGTTTTTCGACTCTGTTCCCAGCAGATTGGAGGCTCACCATTGATGATGCAATACTACACTGTACTGTATACAATATAGGGTGGGAAAAAAAAATATCATACGCAACCCCTTCACATCAGAGAGTACGCTTCCATTATTCTGCTGTATGATCAAGTTGTCTTATCTTTGATACAGCCTGTGCTGACTACTGATATAAAACATGAGAACCACAATCACTTTAACCATCATTCAATTAGGTTGTCTATTATTCAGTTATACTTTTCCTTGTAGATTGTTAAGTATTCATCACTCTGTTATAAATGGACAGATGCCTCCATTGGTCTGAACTAACCATAACTAACATGCAGAGCGACCATGTTACGCCTCCTAGTGGATGAGGTAACACCTTTTTGCTAAAAGTCAATGGTATAATGCTGTTGTGGCTGGATGCTGGCAGAGTTGTTTTATCTTTGAAAAGGAGCTGTGAGGAGAAGAACAGCTTTTCAAAAATAATTATCATATCAGCATGAAGTCTCTGAACTCCACTGAAAGATATCCCCTCATTTGTACACTTCCTCGGTTTGCAACAGAACGATACATTTGGTTGTTTTTCAACAGTTTCGGTTCTCTTTCACACCTATTGTTTCACCCCTATCAGGAGCAGAGAAAAAATGCAGGGGCATAAGCCACGTGAGAATGTCCTTCTCACTCATTGGTCAGATGTGTCTGGGGCTGGAGCAATAACATAGATCCTGAAATGCCCTACAATTGGTCAGAATTTACATGTCGGAAAACTATACTTTATATAGGGGGGCCATGGACTCCTGTTATTCAACACTGCACTGCAAACCCGCTGAATAATTTGCATCCAAAAGTAAAACTTCAAAAAGTGAATGTCACCTTTAATGAGGCCTTTCTCCTGCAGCGCCTGCAGAGGAGGCCTCTTCAGGATCAGCTTCTTCAGACGGCTCTTCACCCTCTTCCTCTCTGTGTTCTCCAGGTTGGACGCAGAGCGAGGAACTGTGGAGGGAGGAGAGGGAGAGGGAGAGGGAGCGAGAGAGATTATTTTCCACTGGGCCTGTGTGCAAATGTAAGTGTTAGACTGGAAGGAGGAGAGGACGGAGGGATGGAAGAAGCCTGTATTGGAGGTTTACCGATGGGACATTCAAAGCAATGCTTAAATGACGGAGAAGATAATTCTCTTGGTAAATGCAATAGTTTGTAAAGTTATAGCTTTGTGGAAACGTATTGGTTTATTTATTTGATCTGTCCTGGCTGATTACATTTTTTACTTTCAACCGTACTCTATTTTTAGATTTCGTATTGTTGTCCATCATCTTGTATTGTACTGTAATTGGATGCTGAATGTGGTGTATGAGAATTGTTTGTGTTTGTTGTGCTAATGTATAAGGGTTAGTCTTCTTTCATGGCCCGGTCACTCTTGGAAAATACATTTTAATCTCAATGCGTTATTTTTTTACCTGGTTAAATAATATTGAATTTAGAGAAGAAGAATGAGTGTGATGGAGTGAGAGTAAAGCTGAGGTGGAGTGGGAGAAAGCAGGGTCCAAATGCAGTAACAAGAGGCCTTGCATGACGATTGCAATGTGACTTACGTGACGTTTTCCTCTCATCCTCGTCTCCACTGTGTTCCAGCATCTCCACGCTGCCCGCTCGCCTCAGGGAGTAAAGCAGGACATTGTCTAACGGGTTCTCACGGTCCTGGAAGGCACACACAAGAGGGAGATATTGCTTGCAGTGTCAACTGATTCATATACAAACGTAACACTACAAACTGGTGGATCAGGGCAAGTCCAACAGAGTTGCAGAGAAGCATTTAAATGAGAGCTTATCTGCTATTTGAGGATTAAGAGGGGTTTAAAAAAAGTCTACATCTGATTACAGTAAGTGGGCTGATTTATGATGGTATATATCAGGGCCTTTGTAGGGAAAAAGATAATAATACATAGCTGGGAGATAATTTATTTTATCATTATTTATTTTTTTATTGTTATTATTTTTATTATGAATTATCTTAATATGTTTTTGGTTGAAAAGATAAAAACTCAAATAACATGACAGGAAAGAGTTAAATGATGTGGATCACTGTGTATTGCAATGAAAGGCACCTTATTCTTATACACTAAGGCTGTGACATTATTTTCATGCAAAGGAAACCCCTTTTACCACTAATAGAGAAGTGGTACATGGAAAGTACAACTGTGTGTGTTTGTGTGTGTGTGTGTGGTTTGTGCCTCACCAGTCTGTCGATGACGTTCTGGATGGTGCTGTACCACTCTCTGATCAGAGAGTCCGTCTCTGACTGCAGCAGGAACTCGTTGCCTGTCACTGTCCTCAGCTAGAACACATTCACAAACCAGATTCATTTGTGATATGCAAAAAATTAAAAATTAAATGTCTGCAAAACTCCCCCATTGGGGAAGTGAAGTAAACACATTTTCTCAAATTTTTTCTCATTTCACGTGTCTCCGTCAAACAGTTTCAACTAAAGCTGCAATATGTTAACCTCAATCATGGACTTTTCTTGATTTTAAATGACAGCGCTTAGAATTACACAAAATCTGCAACATTTCACTAGAAAATAAATATTTTTACTGCTTCCTCTTCCACAGTGATGGTCACCCGTAGTGACCGGGTAAATGAAGAGCTTCCTACTCTTACTTCCCTTCATCAGAAATATTATTTTTGGTTTTACTGCTTATCAGATATCATTGTCTGCACTCAAATGTACATCAGCTCAACAACTCTACAAATGAAAATTAAAGGGGTCACTTAAGTCTGAGCATTTTATGCTTACTTATAAACATGTAACAACTTCTTGAATTACTGGGATTCTTTGAGGGTTTTCAAACGCTATCTTGACATCATGCAATTCTCAAGTTTCTTTGAAAAAAAATCTGATTTATTAGTTATTCTACTGTTTTTTTTTTACCTTGAAGACATTCTTCTTGCTGGACAGCTCGTTGGCCCAGTGCAGCTGTGCTCCTCTTAAATCCACACTGCTCTCAGGGCGACTGTTTCCTGGTCTCTGTTTTCAATAAACAGATACACATACAAGAAAAATATATATATTTCATGAATTTGAAAACAGACACACACAAAAAAATCTTTTTGGGAATTTATGGGTGTACTCTCTCAACACTTAGTTGACTGAATCGACCCATATATCTTTCTAAAAATGGCGACCAAATTATTTGACCTTTTTGACTAACCAACCTTCACACACAGCACCTGTTACAGGTTTGTATGACCTGATTTATGAAAAGAGGATTTAATGTGTGCCATTACTGGGACTCAGCTAAACACAAATATACTGTATATTTTGGAATACTGAAAAAGAAACGTATTTATGTCTATGCCACGACATTACCTGGACTAAAATCATTAAACACAGAGATTGTCAGAGGTCTTACCCAGCTGGAAGGTGTCTGCGATTTCGGATCTTTGAAGAAAACCAGACTGTTGCCGACCAACACCACCCAGGAATGGCTCCAGTTTTTCCTGCAACTCAACAAACCCAAGTTTAAGATGGGATTCAGGACAGAAAATCATACATTCCCTTCATTTTTTCCAAACACTATATTCATACAAACGGAAAGATACAATTTAACTTTTTAAACTTTAAGGGCAGCCTCAGGACACCTCACCTTAGTTTCCGCCCTCCTTCTGCAATCTTTGTCTTGTTCAAGAGGCCGGCTTTCTCCAGCTCCTGAGAACACATTCAAAAGTTTTTTAAGTGCACCTGCATCTGCAATATTCACATAGAAATACTTATACTGTCACATTAATATTATCACTCGGAGAAGGCAAAAAATAGCCTGAATGAACAACAAGTTGAAATATTAACAGTAAAATACAGCAGAGGCATTTCTTCCTCTGTGAGACACCGCATCATGAGCAAACCCATTTAACTTGACTGTTGCATCACCAAAAAAATTAAAAATTAAAAAAAGGCAGGAGGGAAGCTGCTCTAAAGTCTCCCACTGCGGTGTGTCCCCGTTTAAAGCAGCCAGAGAACAGAATTAATGCCAACTATGGAGTTATTAGTGTCGAGTACAGTATATAAATACAGTGAGGAAGGCAGGGGATGGAGAGAGCAGAGAAAAAAGAAATAGAGTGCTGATGTAAGATTTGTTTAATTTGCATTTGCACATTAGTTCTCATGCTCAAGGAATTGGAAGATTATGTTTCGGGAAGCTCAAGGGAAATGTATTTCTCCATATACAGAAGTTACCTATACTGTAAATCCAAATCCTCACTTTGGACAGTTAACTCCATTTTTTTTTTTACTTTAAAAAAAGTTGCTCCACTCATAATCTGTCTACAGATATGTCAGTGGATTATGCTAAATAACTGCAAAATCTTCCAAAGGTTAATAGAAAGCCAGAGCTACCAGAGCTTTATGACCATTGCCTTGTATTTGGTGATGGATCTGCGTGTGACAATATTAATGGGCACAACGAATACACATGCAGGATCATATACATTCATTAATTTGCTTGTATAATTAACCCTCTATATGGTGGTTTTATTAGTTTAAAAGGAGGGTTGATAGAGTTGTTCGGGATGCCAAGATGCAGTGCAAAACAGTGTATCACACATATAATATTAAATAAATGTAAAATACTACAATTGCAGGTAGGTCAATTTTATTTAAAGAGTGAAAAGCATAATTGTCTCACCGGTGTGCAGCCGTCACTGTCCGGAGAGCTCTCAGGTGACGGAGACGGAGGCTCCACGACGATGTTGGTCACATTGCAGGAGTAATCTCTACACTGGTGGACCAACTGGGAAAAAGACAGGCAGTGGGCACCATCAGCTGTGTTCATTCATCTCTATGTGTATATCTGCATGTGACTAGTGAAAGTGTATTTGTATTTTTCCTATTCTCTCTGCTTGTCTGTGAATGCTTTTCACACAGTTTGTGACCTCGTGTACCTTGCCGTTCTCAGGCAGGATCATAGACTGTGAGTGGCTGAGCTGCTGCCTGACATCATGCAGGGGGGCGGAGTTATTGAGGTGGGCGTCGGCTTTGCTGAACGCCATGGCGCTCAGGGTGTCGGAGGAGGCGGCGCGCTGCATGCTCTTCACAGGGGTTAAAAGGTCAAGGTCAGGGTTTTTGGGTCAGGTGTAAAAGGCGGATCAAACAAGGGAAAAGAGCAAGCACAAACATATTGTGTGTGAACTAAAACATATATATAACATGCTCCAATTGTATTATTGTATCTGCAGACCTTGTTCAAAGCCATATGAGAGCCAATATGTGTTGTTTTCCTTCTCAATAACTCTATTGAGACTATAGAAGAACCGCTTTCTTTATGTTAAATTAACTGCACCATTAGTATTTAGCCGATGCTCTTGCCTGAGGCCATCTTGAATGAGTGCAATAGTACAATGGGCTTAATTTCCCAAACTATTAAAATCACAAACAAGAAACAGCAGGGAACAACAGAAAAGTCAAGGCCTTTTCCAAAAATATGAGCATGCAGTGTTCAACTCATGCAAACACACATGCAAAACCTTTTCTTTGCCCGTGACTTTTGGTTTTAATTTCTAAGCTGTGTTGTATTAAAGTACAAAACAGTGTGAGTATAACAGTCAATATGTATTTCATTACTATCTACTTTTTTGGAACTTTTCATTCCATGTTGCACTGAAGAAGAGGACCTTTTTCTTATTGATTCAGTTATCTACAGTCGATCTATATGCAGTTAACTTTGTTTTTCTCTTGTTGATGGACAGCAGAGTCGATAAAAGGTAAAAAAAAATAAAAAATAAAGTGGAAAAAAATAAAAAGTGGGACAGTCAGGGAATCATTCTTGCTTATGTTTGAATGGCCCCTGACTTTGGTCAACAGCTGAGCATACTCCCTCAGCATCCGCACTTCAACAGATTTTCTTATCTTTGTCTGCTCTCAGTTATCTCAGTAGATATAAGCGGGTAGCTATTACAAAACCTTTTGCTTTTACCTCAGATTTATCAGAATTGTGAACTAACCTGCAAGTATTTATAACAATTTTCTATTTCAGGAAGAAAAATAATGCTGGAGAAGTGCTGCGTCATAACTTCACTTGCTGGACATATTTGAAACTGCAAATATGAACTAAAGCATTCTGGCACTCTCAGAAACAACACTGACACTCTCAGAAACACAACATAAGCACGAGATCTAGATGACTTTGCTTAGCACTTTACAGGGAGACGGTCAGAAAATACAATGATGCATCTTTGTGCATCTTTACTTATCTTGCAAAAATATTCATGCTTACAGTCCTTCACATTTACATATGCAACTGTGCACGAATACACAAAATCAGAAGAACTTCAACTTTTAATGCAGCAGCAGCCATAATTAAGTACCTTTCCCAATGCCTGGCTGTAACCTAGTTTCAACAATCAGACTAAATATCCCGTCTAATGTTTGCCATCTTTTCATGCGAGGAGGATTACCACCACTAAGAGCCAAATCTGCTCGGTTGCTAAGAGGAGGCCTTTAAAGGGGCATTAAAACAAGCGCACCCACACCCCACTGTGATGCAACATGTTGCACTGAGAACTGCTTGGGTAACAACCTTTTTCTTTTCTCACCATGAAGTTGCTATTTCACCACCTCAATATGCATAAACGCTGATCTCCGGGAATCTAAAGAGCATGGCTGGCATTGCTTTAATGTATTCTACAGTAATACAGTGGAATTGCAGTTTTTGCAAATTTAGCGACTCCAGTTAATTGATTTACATGAGGAAAATACCGTAATACCCTCTATCAAAAGCCCTTTAAGCGCTGATAAAACAACAAGGATTACCTTCCCAGACAGGCATGCGAACCACAATAACAAGGAACAAGTTGTCAGAATAATACATTTAAAAGAACTAAAGGATCAGTGTAAGCAATACCTTTTCATCTAAAGACGTATAGTTAAAAGGTTGCGATGGTAGACTTGCAAAGATACATGCATACGTGAAAAGTGTGTGAGTGAGCGTTTTGTTTAGCAAATGCATCCTGTGGTGTAGAAGGAATATATAAAAAATAAAAAAGGTAGTTTTTCTTTAACTTTACTCTTTGAGAGGCATTTTCTAATTTAAGGTGAAAGTCAAGGTGAATTGCTGTAGAGAAGCCCTCTGGCAATGTAGGAATACAGCAGGTAAAGCCTCACCTGTTTATTCTGCCAGCCACCATCAGTATTCCTCGGGTTGCTCCCGAAGAGGAAATCGGGTGACAGCTATAGAGAGAGAGGGAGAGAGAGAGAGAGAGAGAGAGAGAGAGAGAGAGAAAGGAGAAAGAGAGACAGGAAGACAGTGACAGGAAACACAGACAAACAGTTACTCTTTCAATTCAATTTATAAGAAAAACAGTTCTATTATATTTTGTGTATAATTGACTGGCAACAAAAAATGTTTCACCTTCATAATATTTGTCAGCTTTAGTTCAAAATGGCAGCAAGAGGGGTAAAAAACATTTTTTATCGCCCACGTGTGAAAAACAGGATGCTGAAAAAAAATTTCAGCTGAGACCACTCACCAAGCCCTTGCTAACGCTCACAACCCTCAAACTACTCCCCATGTCCCCCCTCACATCCTGCCATATACATATAAAAATGATCTATGTTTTTCCACTGCGTAACAAAGATACACACAGAGATCCTCACATGAACACCCGTGCCCATTTCAAACTGTAGTTAATGAGAGAGAGTCGCTGCCGTTGCCCAGTAAGACTGAAACACACACAGCACACTACAGGTTTGACTCAAGCGTGCCGATTTTAGGTGGCTGAACTGAATCACACACATCCACATATACAGTCTTATCAGGTAGTTGTGAGAAAGACAAAGTCAGAAAAATGTCTCCCGACAAGTGAGTGGCATACGTTTCACTCGTGCAGCCAGAAAATCCTCACCAACGAATGACATGAAATGCAAAACGCAATGAAGT
The DNA here is from genome assembly GCF_949987685.1 of Ammodytes marinus. Taxonomy (NCBI): domain Eukaryota; kingdom Metazoa; phylum Chordata; class Actinopteri; order Uranoscopiformes; family Ammodytidae; genus Ammodytes; species Ammodytes marinus. The sequence goes on along the minus strand of NC_137233.1, from coordinate 8,065,849 downwards.
TAAAGTGAACTTACAGCATAGGTGCTCATTGTGACTGATCAGCCAGTTACACGGTCCAGCCCAACTCTTGTATCTGAGAGTTTGTTTTCTTTTCTTGTTGAGTCTACTGTAAGTCCTGAGCTGCCTGTCGTTTCATATCATGGCACCTTTTGGTCTGAGTGTCAAAATGTAAAAAAAAAAAAAAAAAAAAAAAAAATACACATCACTCCCTCCCATCTCAGCCTGCTTCTACTTCCCCATTCTTTGGGGGAAGCTATCTTTATCAGCCAGCACCATCATTGTCATGTAAAGCGGCTCAGAATAATCACACACTATCACAGGCAAACAAAACATAAACCACTGTCCAACAGCTTGTGTGTGCTAGACGCAAAGACAATGGGGATGCTTTACTTCAGTAAAAGCAACAATACTATAGCACTGGCATTGTCCATTACAAGTTAAGATGAAGCCGTTACACATTTAAATTAACTAAGAAAAAGGTCAGGAGTTTACCAAAACATAACATCACTCATAATGACTAATGGCAACTTCCGTGCTGTTATATTACTGGGACTTTTTACCGATGCCTCAGCTTTAAAGCAGCATTTAAAAGTGTTAGATGGTGAAGCTTCCTTGAGCTACCTTATATTCTTTTAGAAGGGGATTTCCAACAAGGGTCTGCCATGGGTTTCATGGAAAGATAATAGAGTGAATTTGACAAAATTATGATGTAGCAATAGTTTTACAGTAAAGTGTACTAAGAAAGAAAATTAATGCATACAGTATGTTTATGAAAATGTTTGTGTGAGGCTCATCTTTGGTATTTTTTTAGCCATTACACCATCAGTGTTCACACCTAAATTAACACCTGCTCTAGGTGAGAGTGTGCGGAAAATAATGCTCATGCGAGCAGAGAAGTTAAAGTAAGTGTCATCAAGTCATAAATAGAAGTAGACATGTCCATTTCCACCATTTTAAATAGTAGTGGTGGCAATATAACCTTAAAAATAGTGCTGTAACTTATTTTCATTATTGATTTATCAATTGATTGGTAAGTCATTTGGTTTCATCATCACTATTTACCAGAGCACTGACGTCTCGTCTTTAAATGTCCTGTATTGTCTGACCATCAGTTCAACAACCAAAGTCATTGAATTTGCAACAATATAAAACAACTGAAAGCGGAAAATTGTCAGTTTTGAAAAGCTGGAACCAGAGATTGGCTGACATTTTTGCTCAATGATTAACAATTCCTCAACAATAAAAATAATTTTTCTTTAAACTGAATAAGAAATTCATTATCTAATTGATTCAGCTTTACTGTTAAATACACTTTATATATTTTCTGAGGGTTCAAAAGTACAACATTTTACAACTGCTAAATGCAGAAGAGAACAAGTGTAAAGAACATTGCGCAGAAGTTGAGTAAACGTACTTACATAATTTCAACAATTGCGCCTACATGAGCTCATACAGGATAGGGAGGGGTCAACGTGCTGAGGTGTAACATATATTTTATGAATAAAAATCTAGATCTAGACCAGAGAACGCTGTGTGCTAACTATTAATATGGGTCACTCACGTTGTAACACCTGGGTCATGAATTATTGCAGTATGTGTTGTGTTCTATATGTGGTGAGGTTCCCCGTTTGCTAATACACATGTGGCAGAATGAAAGCTGACACATATAGGTCAACAGAGCGCATCTCAAGCTGGCTCTATGGGGGAATCACTGCTTTGATCATGTGGGTATTTTTTTTGATGAGCAACATTACATTTCAAACACTGACGCAACGCTGATGCAACGCAACCCTATGATGCAAAGCGCTTATTTCTAACAATCTGGATCATGCCTCTTTGCGTCACTCACTTCCCCACGTGGATATTGTCACTGATACAGATGAAGACTCAATTACTGTCACTGTTGCATAAATCTCCAAAACGTTTACATCTGCAACACATATTTTTTTTTTTTTAAAGATATTTTTTGGGCATTTTTATGCTTTATTTGATAGTGCAGAGAGTCAGAGGTGAAATGGGGCAGAGAGGGGAGCGACATGCAGAGAACAACCGCGGGTGGGAATCGAACCCGGGTCTGCTGCTGGGAGGGGGTCGCCTTACCAACTGAGCTAAAGGCGCCCCCCAACTTCCTCACTTTGTATTGAAACGGTAATAAAATCAAATCGACAAAAAAAAAAAAAAAAGGTAAAATGGATGAAATACTGGAAGTTGACTGCTGATGATAGGTTTGAGTGAGTGGTTTAAATTGAGCAATGTTTTGTATTTAAAATAGCCCTCTGTCTCCCTCTATATGGCTCTAATAGCTCCTGCTATGATCTGCATTAGATCAACAGGCATCACCTTGTTATTCCCTCCAGGGATTAGCCCGACAAAAAAACATCATTTGAGAGGAAGTGTGTCGGGGAGGGCGGCAAGCCAGTCAGTAAACTAGAGGGATGTAATCCGCTTTTTAATTTGGCCCCACTCAGCATTTCTCACAGACTAATCTGGAACATTGTCCGGGTCTGGACACACTTTGTGCCCTCTGGGTGACAGAGAGACGCTGACATTTGATTCAAATATATATATATATATATAGAAGCAGGGGATGGGAGGGGTTATTCTGTCTCCCTAAACACAGCTGTCTGCACTTAAAGGGATAGTTCAGTATTTTTTAACTGCGGTTGTATGAGATGCCTATGCATAGTTAGTCTGGTACCTTATAGAGATGGCTATCAGGACAGTCATTTTAAGGAGTTTGGGGCGAGACGTTGCAGGAGCAGAAGTCAGCCTTGTACTGTTGTAAAGGGGGCCAGGAGAATTATTTTTTCACCAAACATATTCTATTTCAATTGTACCCTAAATGTAGTTTTTTTCACTGCTGATAGGGGACTGATACGCTGTACTGCAACGCCGTGAGTTGGCAGAGTAAACATTTGACGACTTTGCTTGAGAAAAGTGCAAATATAAATCGTTGTCTGTCGGTGCAGCGCAGCATATCAGTCAGCAAATCAGCATAGAAAAGAATCCTAAATTTAGCGTGCAATTGAACGGTAAGTTATGCAAGGTCAGTCGATTTTTTTCACTGTAGCCGAGCCGAACCTCACCCTCATCTCATCATTTATAAACCCTCATACCCTGTGTTCATCTGTCTGAATTTTCTAAACGTTTTAATAAGTAGAAGTAGTCTTACCCTGTGCACTGTTCCGTTGCCAGCTTCACGAAGTGGTAGCGACAGATGGCTGGTCTCCCTGGGAAACGTCTGAGGTTGTACTACACTGCCCTGTGAGAAACACAGAAGATAAACCACAGATTGTGAAACAGGAAAGATACATTATTGGCTCATCATTACAGTCTCAAACGTTTACCCTATTGTTGAACCCACAGGATGATAGAATAAGCCTCCACTGAACACAAGTTTCACAAAGGTAGTATTTTTCGAAATAAAAATTCTAAGATTTAGGTAGTCTAATATCTCTCATATCTGCACGTCTATCTCATTTCTGTCCGTCTCAAAAACCTTGTTCAGCTACTGGGCAATGGTTATATACATACCAAAATCCACTCACCGGCACATTTGAGCACCATTTTATGTACCACACTATTTCTTGGCTGAGGGAGCATTACTTCGAAGTTGCTGGTTGCTCAACCAGACACTGCTCAGAACCATGCAACTGCAAATTGTCATTTAACAACCGCTTTAGATTTGCTTGTAGGCAGATTGAGTCACCTCTGGACAATGCCAGCTGAGCTAAGCTCCTCTTGTGGCCGTATATGTAACCGATGAATAGGAAAGTGGTATCAATCTTCTCACCCAAGTTTCAGCAAGAAAGAAAATATGTTTATTTCCCAACATGTTGAACTTTCCCTTATAGCACACTGTCCATAAAAAATTACCGTACCCACTTACAAAGTTATTATGCAATACGTAAAAATATCTGCATCCTGTCTGAGTAAACAGAAAATATACGAGCCAGGGTTCTCTCCTTCACCACTAATGCAGTTCCTTGACTAAAACAAACCCTTTTCAAGCCAATACAGTGAACATATAAATAAGACGTCTATTTTAACCTGTACCCTGGCCCTTTTCTATCATCTCCTTAGAGAAAATAGGACTTCCAGTCAGCTCTGAAATTGCCCATATTTCTTTCATTTTAAAACCAAAGCCCTTTTTACCGGGTTGGTGTTGGTGCGTCCCCGGGCCCGTCGTGGGGGTTTCCAGGACCTTTCCCTGCTGATGCTGTTGACGTAATAGCTTCTCCCTGAGGAGGGGTCAGAGTATTGCTCCCACAGGTCTATGGTGTGAAGAGGCTGCTGGCCCGGGGCAGGGCAGGGAGGCTCCAGCGTAGACATACGTCTCTCTGGCTGCACCTCATTGTAAAGAGGGGAGTCCTGCCACGACAGCTGGGCCAGGTAGGTCTCTGTTGGGACCTTGAGGCCACAAACAGCAGAAGGGGGGAAAGAGAGAGAGGTTAGAGGAAGATGAAATGAGACTTGAATACAAATTGTTAAGTTAAAAAATGATAATGGTAATGGCTGGGTATTGGCAAAGTAGATATGCATCACAATACATTGGTCACGATAATATGTATCATGATACATTGCAATACTATGCATATGAGAGACTATGAAAATGTTAAAACAGAGCCGAAATAGAAGTTGCTGTGTATCTGCGTGGTCAAGGTGAAGATTCAAGGCAATAGCGTTACTGTGAGATCTACAGGAGCAGAGAGCCAACTTAAAACTAACAATCTGGGCTCTGCCTGGGACGGCATGAAAACCATCACTGGGCTGAAAGATAAAAGAAAAAAGGTTTCATTAGCCAACTATACCTGTGACCTGCACCTTGCTCAGAGCCTCAATGATTTTTATGTCCGATTTGAAACGCATGATTTTAATGAGGAACACTCTGTGATCAAAAACAGGATGTGACCAATTGTTTTAAAAAATGCAACCCCCGTAAAGGCCCAGGCCCCGATCACATCGGTGGCCGCTTATTAAACACCTGCGCAGATCAATTGGGTCCCATTTTTTATTTGATTTTTAACAGATCTCTCAGTCAGCAGATAGTACCCTCCCTCTGGAAACAGTCCACTATAGTACCCGTTGCTAAGTGTAATAATCCAAAATCACTCAACGATTTCAGACCCGTAGCCCTTACTTCCCTGGTCATGAAGCAGTTTGAGAAGCTTGTTAAATCAGAGCTCGTTGCAAAAACCAAGAGCCTTCTAGACCCTTTTCAATTTGCTTACAGGGAGGGAAGAGGTGTCCAGGACGCAACTGCTACTCTTCTCAATCTGCTTTTTAAACACCTTGAAGGCAGTAAGAAGCATGCCAGGCTACTTTTTGTCGATTTCTCCTCGGCTTTTAATACGATCCAGCCCCATGTTCTCGTTGAGAAGCTAGTCAACATCTTTAGCCTAGATCCATGTTTAGTGGGTTGGGTACTGGATTTTTTTAACTAAAAGATCCCAAAGTGTTAAGGTGAACACAACAGTGTCTAGCCTTCTGTCCACCTCCACTGGTTCGCCACAGGGCTGTGTTCTCTCTGCTCTTTTGTTTACTTTATACACTGATGACTGTCGCAGTAACCACGACAACCGTTTCATCATCAAATACGCGGATGACTCGGTCATTGTCAGCCTACTCAACAACGATGAGACTGTGCATGGCCAGGTTACAGAGGACTTCCTGACCTGCTGCAATGATGCGTTCCTCGAGCTTAACATCTCTAAAACTAAAGAGCTCTGTATAGATTTCAGACGTGGCCCCCATCCCACCGAGAACACTGTCATCTGTGGCCAGCCTGTGGAAATCGTGTCCAGTTATAAATATCTGGGCACTATCATTGATAATAACTTGAAATGTAATGCAAACACTGAAATGCTGTGCAAGAAAGGCCAGCAACGCCTCTACTGTCTTAGAAAATTGGCTAGATTCAATGTTGACAAAAGCCTGTTGAAATTGTTTTACAGCGCTTACATTCATTCTGTCATCTCCTTCTCTATCATATGCTGGTATGGTAACCTCACTACCAAGGACAAAAATGATCTTGGGAGAATAATAAAAACTGCTGCGAAAATCACTGGTATCCAGTTAGAAGGCCTTGATCCTTTCTATTGCAAACAGTTGCTCAAAAAATCTAGGTCCATACGACAAGACAGTGCCCACCCTCTTAATTCTGAATATAGGGTGTTGCCATCTGGCCGTCGCCTGTGTGTTCCTATGACCACCAAAAACAGATACAAGTTTTCCTTTGCCCCTGCCTCGATTCGAGCAACCAATGCTGCCAGTAGCAGATAAATGCTGCTATTGTTGATTGGGTTTTCGATTTTTTATATTGTTGATGGTGTTTATGGTACTGTACTGTTGATATTGTGGGCATTGCTGCTAACGGCACTCTGCACTTTATTTTGCTGCTATTGATTGTTTGCTGTTGACCACATAGCACTTTATCTTGGCACTTTATGATGTTACGATTCTAGGATTTTATGTTTGATTTATTTTATTTTATGATTTTATTTAATTTGAATGAATTTTATGATTTAATTTATTTTATTTTATGACGGTATGACCTGTGTCTAACTGTCGGAGCTTGGATAACAGTAGGAGAAAGTTGCCCTGGACTGCCTTCTCAGAGCGGGAACACTCTTTACTAAGAGCCAGAATTCTCTGGTCATATCTCGGGCGAGTTTTGCCGTACAGCAAGACTCTATCCCCAGCGTGGCCCGTCTTAAGCTATGGAGGGAAAGGAACTGACTTTGTTGTGTTGGTTTTTCCCTGATTCTTGCACTTTGCACTTTAGTGCCCAGGCCTGCGTACATGTTGTGATGTTTGTGTCCGTCACTGTTTTGTACTGTTATGTGTTGTCGCCTCTCCTCGCTGTAAACCAAATTGCCCTCTTGGGACACTAATAAAAATCTTGAATCTTGAGGTTGTAGTTTGTTTGTTTAAAAATATTGTATCTATGCTTATACTACCATATTCATGTTCATGTGTTTAGTTTATATAAATAGTGGGCTACAGTCAGTGTTGTACAGAATACAGTCCAAATATGTGAGCATGAATATGTGTGTGTTCAGAATTGGGACACATACTGTAAGTGCTACAAATAGCAGCGAGCAATGCTTTGAACAAAAGCTGTCATCTCATTGTGGAAAGAGGAGACAGAAATCACCAAGCGAAACAAGTAAATCCCACCGCCTCTTACTATAGGACCAGCCGTCAGACTTTGGATTAAAGACGCAGCTTATAGATACGCCTGATAGAAAGGACTAAAGTAACAGCCACAAGAGAGGAGTTCTGCAAATCCAATGAAATGAGTTGAGAATATATGCGAGGAAGATCATCTTTCCACAAAATATAGCTGAGACATAATTCACTAACTGATTGACTGTTGTCTGTTTGATCCTCGTTACATAACACGGCCTTTTCAGTTAATGACTGAGGGCACATGGTGTGTATTGATGCATGTGTGTGTGTGTGTGTGTGTGTGTGTGTGTGTGTGTGTGTGTGTGTGTGTGTGTGTGTGTGTGTGTGTGTGTGTGTGTGTGTGTGTGTGTGTGTGTGTGTGATGTACATGTAAAAAGGGCTGTTATCATAGTTTACTCCAGGGGGCAGCACCGAGTCTTCAGCTCACCTGACGCTTTCTTGTTCAATTGTTCCCTGCTGTTCATCCATGGTTGAAACCTACGAAGTGTTTGTCAGCAGGGTCAAATGGGGGCTATGGCTGATTGGGAATAGGCTATACAAACCAATGTTATGATTCTTGCCACTACAAAAGATAAAATGCATTCCACTTAGACAAATAGCTTATTTTGAAATCTAGTTAAAGATGAACAAAGTGTGTGAGTGTTTGCGTGTGTCAGCGCCCTTTTTATCGATTTGTTTCAAAGAATAGTTGATGCCTTGATCTTTTTTTAGTACTTATTATTCAGAAACTTTGTCTGCCACCTTCCTCTTATTGTTCAGGTTTAATAATCTCACCCTGATCAGAGCTGTGATTCAGTTCTTACTCATAGGTGGTTGCAGGGTCATTGATGCTTTACCAAGAAATGATGTGAGCAAGAAGAAGAAGAAGCTTTATTTATGGACCAGAGCCATGAGAACTGGGCAGTGCTGAAAAGAAACTGTTGTGTGGATGTGTGACTGTAGTTGGTCCTTTTCCACTTGGTTGTGTGTGTGTGTGTGTGTGTGTGTGTGTGTGTGTGTGTGTGTGTGTGTGTGTGTGTGTGTGTGTGTGTGTGTGTGTGTGTGTGTGTGTGTGTGTATGTGTGTGTGTGTGTGTGTGTGTGTGTATGTGTGTGTGTGTGTGTGTGTGTGTGTGTGTGTGTGTGTGTGTGTGTGTGTGTGTGTGTAAGGGAGGGGGTGTATTTCAGTTCTATCCAGCTCATTATACATTCCTTTTCTATGGAAAGTCATATTTATATTTTCCTGGGAACACAGGAGATGTAAAACCAAAAGTAAATGACTTGAGTTTTGTTTTAGGTGATAATAACGTATTACATGTGTTTGGATGGGCTTAGTGTAAAGTAGAAAAATACAACTTTATAATTCACATAGTAAGGTGTTGAAAAGAGTGGGCGTCCACATGGTTGAGTGGTCTTTTTTTACATTCCCTCAATGTTCACAGTTTGATTCTATGAAACGCCATCTCATCCTGCCCTGGCCAGATTTGAACAACAACAATACATTTCTTCAATCCTAAAATCTTTTTTTAACTGTTACTCATATCTTTTTCAGTTCCCACTGAGTTTTGCCCTAAGGAGGACACAAATAAATTTGATTGAAATTCATTCACCAACACCAACAAATGTATGGTGAGAGAATGTTTTAATGGATGAAGAATGACAGGGAGTTATGACCTGAATGTGGCTGCTGCAATAATCCTGCTCAGTGTTTACTGGTATGAAAGCCTCAAATCAAGAAAGTTCTCAGAGAGAGAGAAAGAGAGAGAAAGAGGGACTGTTACGGATACAGAATCAGACAGAGAGGAACACAGAATGAGAGAGGTAGAAAAAAAAGAGAGCACTGTCATTTGGAGTCAATTTGAAAGTTGGAAGTAACCGGTGGCATGCCTGCTTCATTGGACACATAGCCTAACTCATTGTGAAGGGGCGGTTTGGATACTATGGCTGTCTGTGGGGGGCTTCCCTCAGCTGAGGGACAGATAACCTTCAACATTTCAATCAACGAACGACGCCTCATGTAATCCTCTCTGGTGTATCACGGGGAGGCTCTGACGTCACCGCAATGAATCTTGATTGCTGCTGTTTGGGGGATTATTAAGGTCAAGCACTGACGTAGACCGAATGCAACCTCTGCTGCCTTGGCTATTTTTATCAGCTTAGTAAAAAAAAAAGGATAATAATACACATACAGTTTATTGCTAGAGTTCTTGGGAAATGTTTTTTTCTGATTAAACTAAGTTAAAACAAATTTAAAAACACAAATCATTTTTTTAAGGATAATCCTGCTCTGTAAAAAAAATCTTCCAGCAGTTGTACTACTATGTTGGAGTAAGGCTACAATCTTCCAGCCGTTCTATTACGTGTTTTACGATGACATCCAGTAAATCCATCATTATGGAGATTTTCTTAATGACAGGAATAAGAGGACACTTCCTTCCACAGCAGCTGTATGTGATGGATTCGTTTGACCCATTTTTTTTTTTTTTTGCAGTAGTCTTCCTACTCCACATTAGGATCATAGAAGCATGAAGTAACAGCTGAATGTACAGCTGAGACTGGCTTTTTATTAATTCTCCAATGCGTAACTGCTGCCTCTCTAGTATGAAAATATCCATCCAAAAATCTGTCACTTTTTTAAATGCTGAATCGGTCTGTTGGTTGCATTGACCATGTCGTGTACTTCTTGTAACTAATTTCAGAGGGTTTATCTGTGCAAAAATATAAACTGTAGGTCCATTTGTTATTTGTCTTTAAGGGGAATGTACGAGATATGTTATGGAAAAATGACATCTACATATATGAGGTTGAAATACATATTATAACTCTACTGGATATATTCTCTTATATAGTCTATTTTAGTACATTTATTGGGCAGAGAGCAGATCTTTTGTTTAACTTTTGCTGTCAAATGTTTTGTTCCACACAAATGAGAAAGGCATCGACCCCACTGGGCCTGAGCATCAGTTCATGCCCTACTTTGGTTTAAATGAATGGAAACTCTGGTAATTTTCCAACTGCGTGTAATCCTCACAGGTTTTTTCCATTATGACTATTATCATTATAAATTAATAAGTTTTACTTGCAACCTTTGTTGTAAAGATTTCGAATTGACATTGGTTGAAGAAGACGCCTGAGCCCCCTACAGTTTTCCAAAAAAACATAAATTCAACATAAATCCTCTTAACATAGCCGAAAGGTTACACAGAAAACAGTCCCCATGAAATCAAAATAGCCAAACATATAGAGTCAAGGCTTACAAATTGTACTAGAATTCCACCTTTAAGTGAACCAGGTGTTTGGGTATAATCTGTTTGTAGGTGTGTTAGATCTGAGAATGGCCTCTCCCTACCTGCAGATGGGTCTTCTTCCTCTCGGAAACTCCCCCCACGTCCCACTGGCTACAAGACTTCTTGGATATCTTGTTGTTGACATGATTTCCGAGGCCGCCCCCCACCTCGTCATAGGGGTTCTCGGCCAGGTTTTCGGGCAGGTTGCTGGAGCTCTGGCTGCGGGTGATCATGGGCACCACCCTGGGGTTGTGATGTGGTGCTGTTTGTTGGGTGGTGGAAGCTGCGGGCGCCCCAGGGACCATGAGGTGGCCAGACGGGGAGGTGGGAGCATTGGACGGGGTGAAGGTAAATCCAGAGAGGGGCAGAGATGGGAAGTGGCCTCCACCCGCGCTACTGCTGTTGTTACTGTCCAGCCTCTGGAAGGCACTGTTGGAGTTGAGGTTTTCCATGGAGTGGTAGAAGGTCTTGTTCACTGAGGAAGGAAAGGAAGGGACAATACATTCTCATTTTACATAGATAATTTATTTTTTATGCTCCAAAGAAACAAATGTTAAATTTCTTCTCATACAGTATCAAGGGGTGACACGGCAGGTAAAACATATTTTTTTTCAAGCACTGGTCCATTTTGAGATTTTTGTCTATTTACATAAAAAATCTTCCTTCATACTAGTATACATAAAAGGTCCAAAATGTTGTAGACTTGTAAAAATAAAATTAAGATTTTAACTGTAACATCCAACATGACTTTTTGTTTTTAACGCGATGCAAATGAACGTATAATTAGTTAGATATCGCCAACTTTGCATATTTATTCAAACATTTCTGAAAAAATGTAATGCAAAAAGTAGTAAGTAATCAACTGGCACAGTTTCATGACGATATCTGTTAGTCAATATGTTAACCCTATTCACCTGCAGTGTCTTTCTTAATACACACCTCCTGTCCTTGCTCTCATACTTTACCTGGATTCTGTTTATTACAGGACGTCCCCGTATGGCCCGGGCTGAGTGACAGCCGTGACAGTATCCTGAGGTTGGTGTTCAGCGATGAAGACACGACCAGGCGCTGCGGTGAGGGCATTGGAACGATGGGCACCTCTGTCACATAGGTGGCTGGGACGTAGAGCGGCTTCGTTTTACTGGCTGCCCCAATCCGCCGCACCTGTCAAAGAACAAACACTTTTCCAAAACGCTTTTGCTATTTTTGCACCCGTGTAAATCCACTTAGTCCAACCAAGCGTTAACCAAACAACACAGCTGAGGTCTGAGCACTGTGCGGAAATGTATTTCACTGAAGTTCCTGCTGTGACATACAACAGAAGCAATTACAAAACCCACAACTTCTCTTTTGAAATACGCTTTTTTCCCCCCCTATGAGGCTCTATAGTCCTTTTCTATGTTTCCTGCTTTCAATTTGATGACATACACCATGACATGATGGATAGTTGTCAACTGTCTACTGGGAACAATTTAAGTCCATTTATGGTGTCAAGTCAGTGTGCAGGAATTACAATTTATTTAAACTATCAGAGATTTTGCCATACTGTTTATCTTTGGTTGTGTTAGGCCATTTCAGTAAAATTGGATTTACAGAATATTTGCATTTAATACAATCAAGAAGCCTACCTTCATTTGTCAGATACCTAAATTACTGAATAGCCAAGCACAGTATATTTAGTCGATCCCACATACACCTGACCATCCTGTTTCTGTAAATAGAAACACCACTCACCACCACAGCACTAAATCTGTGACTGAAAAATATTTACTCCTGCTGTCCTTTATTTCAAGTTAAAATTTGAAAACATCCCTTTCGAAAGCTATACAGTACATTGAAGTAGATGGTCTCAATGTCCATGTTTTTCTAAAATGTTTCCACCAATACAAGACAAACAAAGGATGAACTGTTTCCTCACCTGCCACCAATCAGTGTTGGTCTTTTTCAGCAGAATAAAGCGTTCCCCCTCCCTGATGCAGACTTGCCGTCCATCAGCTCCACGGTAGCTGTAGTCATACTGAGCCTCGAGGACCACGGTGCCAGTGGGGACCCCGCACACCGTCACCCCCCTGGTGGTCACTGCGGGCGCTGCAGCGGGGGGCTGCTGGCCCAGGGAACGTCGCCAAGTCCCAGACAGCATGGCTCTCCACACAGGCCAGTTCAGCAAGCTCTGCTGCTGGGAGCGCGATGGTGCTTGATACCGGTGATACTGGTTGGGTTATCACAGGGCAGGTGAGACTGGAGCCAGGCCAGTGCCATGCTCTGAAACAGGGGGCAGAATGAACAGAGAGAGGGAGAGAGATTATTAATGCTGTCAGAGAGCAACGTTGCTAGGTTGTATGCAGGTTCAAAGGGGAACATGATTCCTTTTAGTGCTAAAAATTGAAGTCTAATAATCTGGGTCAAATATATAAAGTGCAAAAAGTATAGAATGCAACATAACGTGGTAAATAAACAAGTCCCAACAAGCACACAGGACTGTTTAATGACATACAATCGCCGACATATATTATCAAGTTTTACCTTCATAGAGTGTTTTTTTTTTTTTTTTTTTTAAGCAAAAATGCCATATACTGTACTTGACAGACATTGCTTAGGATGAATGTCACTTCAGATAAATGCACCACCACCACCACCACCGTACAAAACTCTCCTATTGTCCCTTCATGCTGGTAGATCTGTGGGCCACGTGTGAGTGAATAACTCATGCGTTTGGAGGATGGAAGGAGAGCAGGAAACCCAAAATAGCATCTGTCTGCGTCCCTCCACCTGAGCCAGCTTCCCCCGGCACAACCCCTGCTCCATCCAGCCGAGACCCGCTTACATAAGAGAACATCTAACTCCTCTACCAGACACATAGCGATATAGCTTCACACAGTTCATGCACCCACCCACCTACACATAAACACAACACACACACACACACACACACACACACACACACACACACACACACACACACACACACACACACACACACACACACACACACACACACACACACACACACACACACACACACACACACACACACACACACACACACACACACACACACACACACACACACACACACACACACACACACACACACACACACACACACACACACAAAATGGGACATCCCTAGGCACCTGGCAACAGTGATTCAGTCACAGTCACACCCGACCCCTCTCAGTCTGGGGTGAGATAAGGGGAGGCAGGAAACAACAGACATCCCTAAAAGTGTGTAGAGACGTGCGTGGGATACACTCACAAAAAAGTGCAAAGAGAGCAGACAGTCAGGATTAAATGGGAAAATATATCAAATATAGAAACGGAGAAAAAAGGGAATAGACAACACAGGATGTAGCTGTGATCTATGTGAAGGTGATGGAAGAGAGGAGCAGGGTTAGCTGACTGAACCTTCATAATCCACTGTTATTCCAAGCAAGGGAATGAATCTATGAACCCCACCACTACAGAGAATTACAGTAAAATCCCTCTGTATCAGCATAACTAACACTGGCACTGCAAGGCACACAGGAGCGTTTCCAAGGCACCTCATTGAAATGTAATGGATCGTAGATATCATCCCACATTAGGGAATTGTATGTTTGAGTGGTAGACAAAATATTTTATTTTACAAATATGTAGGACAAATATAAAATAGGTAAGGTAAGGGAAGGTAAGGTAAGGTACATTTAAAAAAATCCTGAAATCAATAAGAGAATCGTAAGTGTATTTATTGAAATTTTTCAGACTGTGTGTATAGTGTGTTATGTGATTATTAGTGATGCATCCACCCACTTATTTACTGTTCTGATCAGATAAAGAGATACACTTCTTTCTCATTGAATCTTATCTAATCTAAAAATGAATGTTCATGTTCTAATGATGAGTTGAACTCAAAAACTTTCTTCTAAGAGCTGCAGGTGAACTCTGGAGGGACGGAGGCAAAATACCGAGGCAGGAGGCGAGCGAGCGAACAGGAAGCTGCATAGACACAACAAGGTTCAACCACAGTTTGGCTCATATCCTCTCATCTTAACATTGTTTTTCTGACGTTGTATTGCAGTTTGGTAACAGTCTGGAAGAGTTGACGGCCGATGGAGTAATTTGTGCTGCATTAACACACACGTGAATACAGTGATGACGTTGAGTTGCCCCATCTGACTAGCAATGTGTAGGTCTGTGAGTACTGAGTAGAAGTAATTACTGCCTAGCTGAGCCTCGAAAGAGAGAGTTGTAGTACCGTAGTTTTTTAACTTAACAATCTTCAGCTATGTGTAGTGTATACTGCTTAGATGGCCAGGGAAAATTGCATCATACTCAGGGTTTAAAGAGAGGTGAGAACACACAGCCGTGCTTATTGATACAACCTGTCAAGGATTTTTTTATCATGAGCTTTTCTCCCTGCACAGACCCGGAAAGCGATCTTTTGATACTGCTGCACACCTGTTTGTCTTTTTCCTGTCTGTTTTGTACTGCTCAAAACAACCGGTTTATACAAAGAAAGAGTGGGGGATACAAACTGAATAAATAAATGATACCCAGCTACTGTGGGGCTTTATCTAACCCTCTAACAACCGTCTTCAACATTTTTTGAGTGAGAGATCAATTTAGAAAAAGTTGCTAGTTATCATCATTTCACTCATCAACACAGGTGCAAATGTTTCCCACGCGTGAGGCTTTATTGTTTTATGTGCAGATAAGGCTAAAAACCAGGGTAAAGCCCCTGGTTGTGTGAGTCAGAGTTGAGTCGTCCTAACGTTGCTACTAGAGGGCAAGAGCTCAGACTGCTGTGAACCAAGGCTATTTTAAAAGGTCATCTATTATGTAGAATGAACCTTTTAATGGTTTGTCAACATTAATATGGGTCCCCGGTTTAACTGAACACTCCCAATGTATGGAGAAAAATCCAACCCTCTCTCTTTTTCTCCACATCCACCTTTCTAAAAGCCTGTGTTCAAAACCCCAGTCAGATTTCTTTCCCCCTATGATGCCATAAGGGGAGAATATCATGCCCCCCATTACCAACCTAATTTAACATTACCTCCACCTGTGATAAGCACACTCCCAGAAACCACTGAATCTAATTGGCAGTTTGAAACGGAGTGTTTCAGACAGAGGCTGAAAAGAGGAGATTCAGCAGTGGCAGTGAGAAATGTTTTTTTTTTTTACACTTCACAGTGAAAACAGTTTTCTAGTAGAGACCCAAAGTACAATTTTGAAGTTGAACATTTGTATAATATTTGACCTTTAATTCAACAGCAGTGGCTTGCAATTTAAAAGGGCAAATTGTGAACATGACAAATTAAGATCTACAAAGAGAAAATGAGGCCAGACCGTGTTTCTATTTGCAGGTCAGATGGCAGGGGAGAGGGCACTGGCGTCACACACCCAAACATACGGAGAGGCCCATATGGTCTCAGAGACAGACTCAGGCACCCCCGTCACGCCAGCTGAGAGCCAATGACAGCTTGTGCCAGGGGCTAGTGGGCACAGGGCTTATGTGTTGGTATCAACAACACGAATGGACAGATAAAGAATAAAACAAGGGGGAAAAACTCTCCGAAAGACAAAGGAGAAAAACCTAATCATTATATTTCATTATTAATTAGAATTTATCCGTCAGTCCTTGCTCGAATGCTTTGACTTTTCACTGGTTCTGACTGTGTGTGTGCACGCAAGGAAGACCAAGCCGAAGAAATTGGGAGTATACAATTTGTGCATGCACGCAGGAAAAAACAGAGAGCGAAAGCGACTCACCATGGTCCTGAAGTGAGAGCGTCTCTCTGTCAGTGAGCGAGGTCACTAGTTCACTCTGCAGTGGGATCCATGCACGCAGCCCCACAGATAAAACCTTCAAAACAAAATAAAAACAGCATGAGATATTGATGAAAGAGTATTTAAACCATGGCCCACCAGCCCAAATGGAAGATTGTTTTTCTAGCCAGAAAAAGATTTGAAAGCAAACACATTAGGGGCCGTGAAAAAGTTGGGGCATAAAACCAATATAATTGACACGCACACACACACACACAAACACACGTTCACACAAACACGTTTATCCAATGCAGTAAAATGACCAACCATTGAACCCCTGCTGAGCATAAGTTCCCCCATTTAACTATCCCACTTTGCCTGAAGGATAAAGTGACAGAGGGAGCATCACTTATCTTTTTCACAGAATAAACCATATGAATTTGAGAAACAGTAATGTGGCGAGAGGGAGGAAAAGATCAAGAGAGGACCTTTGTGTGTGCTGGCTAAACAAGCAACCAGCGGCCCAGTTTATTGATGGAGCTATTGATCCATACAGACAGGGCTGACTGGTCAACACTTTATTATGGATCATGGAGGACATTATGCATTATGGAGGACATTATGTTCACACAAATCATCCCGGGATTTTTAAGGGCAGACGCATAGCTACTAGCTAGCTATGTAAATGTTTTTTACAGTAGATGTTTTCAGAAGTTATAATGTAGGAAAAGTTTTCAGTCAAATCAAAAACCCTAAAGAGCATTTGATGAATACTTCCAGTCATGCAGTTTAGCTCTGACAACAATGGTTCCACTTGAAGCTTGCTTGAGGATTTGAAAATCCATCACAACAAACATTGAGCTGCTTAAAAGCTTAAAGCTACTCTGCAGCCATCATACAACTACTGTACTATATAGGGCCATGTCGAATTGGAATGTACTACGACTGCATTTAACACAGATAGTTTGGTATAACTGAGATCAGTTTAAAAATTGATACTAAAAATCTTATCTTACTGCATATGATAGTGGCTACGTGACTGTGAATTAAATGTGTTGTCTTTTACACACTAATGTACTCTGTTCGCTTGCTTTAAATGCAAATATCTATTTCTTCGTCTCATTGACAATGTGGAAGTACAGCATGTATGTAATGTTGAATGTCTTGTTTTGTTTCATCTTTTGTGTGGACAAAAGGAAGAAAAGTTGTTATGGTAATAACTAATAGGGATCCTAAATTAATATTATTTTAATCTATTCTTCTATTCAAAAACGGTTTATTCTTCATCATTGAAAAACAAAGAATCCATTAATATGACAATATTGTTTATTTGAACATTTTGCCCGGCTGCACAAGTCCATTTTCAGTATTTTTTATGCTGGAGGTTTTGAGTTTCCACACCACATACAATCAAGCTCATCCACCCACACGTGTTGAAAACTTTCCCCTCTGAGCATATGAATATTGAAATGGCTCTGACAGCTCGAGCTCTGCACATACATCATTCTGCACACTGAAGGTCAAATGTGAAGAAACCATGAGACAAACACATTATTTAGCGTTTTCATGACAGGCCCAGAACACCCTGGCGCTGGCGGGCACGTTGAACGCAAATGTAAAAAATAATATGGTTGGGGGGTGGGAAAAAAAAGCAGATGCTGTTTTTAGAAAAGCCTTCAAACATCTGGCTAGGGACACAGCACCTGAGTTGATGCGATAAGCGTTATGAATAAAATGAGAAGAGGTTGAGACGTTCCCCTGTAGCTCCATTTCATTCTGAACGAGCATTATACTAAAGGAGGATTCAGGGATTCTGGAAAATGCTTGTTGTCAAAATCACTTTGTTAATGTCAGTGAATATCTTTTCATGATCCACTACCTGTCTTTACCGTGTGTGCACTGAAAAAAATCCAGTTTAAATACACAGCCTAGGTAGTGGATTATGAGGAGATATTCACTGATTTTGACAAAAAGTGATTCTGACAACACTCATTCTCCAGATTTGCTGACTCCACCTTTAAGTACTCCAGATACCTTTTGCATCAGCACAAAGACAAGCAACCAATTGACAATCCCAGCCCCAACAGATAATGTTCCCTTGGCCTAACGTGCTTCCCCCATGGACCTATAAAGAGGCTCCCCCTCGCGACAGGACGAAGGAGGAGTGAAGGGTGGTGGTAGAAAGTTTGGCGTCATGTCAGATCCATATTCATTCTATACGTTTGAAGTGGATAGAGGGCGGCTTTAATGTAGTCATGGCTACATGGTCTTCAAAGAGAGATGATGAGACATGGGGAAGAGCAGCAGTATAGAGTGAATGAGGAACTTCAAAGGCTTCGTGCGTGCACTCCCACATCCGTATAAACACATAGCAAACACCCGCACCCACACACATTCGCACGTAGAACGTACTGTATTTACATACGAAATGTCTATAACCAAAGGCTTCACAGGAAAATGAGAGAGACGAACAAGCTGCTCTGCATGATACATTAACTTTAATCACCACCAAAATAAGTAGAAAATGTGACTTACAAAGTTAACAGGGGTCCTGATTTAATTTCTGTGTCAGCCAAACAGCTGCTGTTGGTTATTTACAGTGACATGAGCCTGGCTGCCTGTGCATTATCTATCCATGTTGCTTTTTCATGCAAGCAAGCATCTGCTCAGCTGGCTGTCTGAGTACCAACCTGAAGTCAGGTAAGGCTGCGGGAGGCATACATTATTGGTTAAAAGGGCTTGTAACGCAGCAGCACATCTTAGAACAAGCACTGAAGAGCCTTGAAATATTTCTAGAAATCAATGCTAAACTTATCCATGTGCTAGAAGACTTAATCCAAAGTACCCTGCCCTGAAACATATTCAGTGATCACAATTTATTTATTTTTTAACTTTGACGACTTCACGATGTGATACTTTTACAAATTAGCAATCAAAAACTTCAGTTCTATACTGAAAAACATTTTCTATACAACCCAATTAACACCTTTGTCTGTTTCTGTTTATGGGTGTTTTGAATTTATATAATATTGGATCGAATGATGGAGTGTATTGTATTTCATTCATATCGTAAAGTCTTCTGAAACAACAATGGTATTTTGGGCTATAACGCACTCTATCCTTAGATTCCGAATTTAGCCGAGAAGACAAAATATATTCATCTAAGTATTTAAACATTTAAGGTGAAATCAGTCCACTCTCAGCTTGATTCACTTTGTGTATATGTACAGTTAAAACTACTAGAGATGATGTCTCTCTCTCCATATGAGACACACGCCTCAAGCCAAAACAGCCTTTCATCCTCCCATCCCAAAGCCATGCATTATGGATGATCAGACCAGAGAGACACACTGTGTTTCCCAGTGTGATGGCTGGTTGAACGTGTGCAGATATCCATGTGTGTCTGTGTGTGTGTGTGTGACTGTGACTAAACAGGTGGGCTGGATTCTTTCAGTGATTAGCAGCCAATCAAAAAGCCGATGATGACAGTGAGGCAGTCATTGGCTCATGCCCTTTACTATCATCATGACAACAACCTCTGTGACCAACTGCAATCTCCAGTGTCTCCTGTACATGTGTGTTTCACTTCATATGTGTGATGCCATCATTTCCAGCGTTTGCTGACGCAATACTTGTGTTTACAATTAGGCCTGCAGCCTGTATCAACATACATGTAGCAAACTTCTAGAGGGAGTCCACTTGTTTAACATTCAGCGTTCCATTTCCCCTATTTGAATGTTATGAACAATAACAACCGGACAGAGCAGTGTTTACCGGTTAGGCAAAGTAGAGCAGGATTGCTCAGGGGGAATTTTAAACTCTTGAAAGATTTAATTCAAGCATAACATTTTTAATTAGCTCATGCACTTTAAAGGAAAACGGTGAAAAACACACAATGCTATTGTACTTCTTGTTAAATCATAATAAATGTACAATAAGCTCATGAAAAATGCTTCTTATTTCAATAAGCAGCTTTTCCTTGTGCATGAAAAACACAGCACTAGCTATCTGGGTCCCCTTATGATTGTACAAAAAATATTGAGGTATAAATCATATGTTGTATACATTTAAATAACATGAGTTTGCTTTCCAAAATAGATATTGATTAATTTATTGATAACAGCACAGCACTTGAGGCTGCAGCTAACAATTGTTTTTTTTCACTGATTAATCTGTCAATAACTCTTCCTTAGACTGATTAACCATTAAGACTGAAAACTAACTGACCAAAAAATTACCATATTAGAGCCCAAACTTCTTGTTTTGTCTAATAAACGTCCAAAAAACACAAACCAGCAGCAAGCCTGGTCATGAGTGAAGTTTGCATTTGCTTGAAAAATCCCTCTTGATAGATAATCTGATTATCAAGAACCTTTTCAGCCATAATAAGAATGATTTATTTGCCCTTCATGACCCCTTCCTTGTTATCTTTCCTGTTTTTTTCCTTATACAGTGTTTCTCAAAAACTGAATATAAGACTAAGCTGCCAAGATATGGATTTTGCAGCAAGTCGATTTTTGCCTAAAGCACTCAAACAGAATAATAAGAGAATAGAATATATATAATTATATGGGATAGAAACCCGAAATCAGCAATAATCAAGTTTTTTCTTCACATGAAAGGTGCTGGTTGAACAACATACTGTTGCTAATGTTATTCATACAGTATTTCAAGCATCAATCAATGATAAACAAACCATGACACTCCCACAATATTCCTCAAGAAAAAAAGGAAACCTAGCGCAGAAGTAAAGTACGCTCTTTAGTGAATACTAAAATAAACCTTCCCTCTGTGAGCGCTGGGCTCATGGGTTGTGAGCCTGTGGGAATGTGTGCGATACATTGATGTTTCTAATGAAGAGCGCTGAGCTCCATTGATCCGGCGGGGATGAGAGTGAGCTGTCACAAGCTATCAGGCAGAGTCAAAGACCCACTTTCAGGCCCGTGCTGCTGAAGGGAACACGGCACTGTTTGGGACGCAAGGAAGAGTATAGGAAAAACCTCCTAAGGCAAATGCTTCAGAGAACAGGCTCACACGCAGACACAGAGTTGATGCCTTGATTTGTTCAATAAAGAAACATTACACAACTAATAATGAGGGGTTGGGTTGTGTCAGACCTTAGAGGAGGGTGCATTCAGTTCTATTAATTATTTGAACAAGTTTTTCTAGAACACAATTTCCTTCCATTTCCTTCCAACTTCAAGATGTGTATTAAAACTAGAGCTGCAATGAATGTTTAATTGCATTAGAATTATTGGACTAAAAAAATCAATGTGTTTATCAAAATGATATGCCTTCTTGTTTGGTTTTGTGTGAACAAAAGTCCAATACCCAAATAAATCCAGTTTACACTGAACTATGATGAAGAAAAGCAGCAGCTCCTCCCATTTGAGGAACTTACACCAAACAAAGAATGTGCAGCATGTTTTTTCACTACTCCGCTTGAAAAACAACTAGGCATGGGTCGGTATCCGGTTTCAAGGTATACCGCAGTTTGAAAAAGTCAAAGTTTCCAAACCACTATAGCCTACTTTTTTCCATCATACCGTTCTCAAGTATTAGCATTAATCATAATCGACTAATCATTTCAGCTCTAACGCCACCTTTGTTTCTTTTCAAAAGTATGTGACAGTGTATGAAGTGGCCAGTTATCGAATGTGAGAGGTGTTGAAAAGCCATGTTCGCTTTTAATATTTTAATCACCTTCCTAATTTCTGTCCAGATGTTTAAATGTGCTGTAGCAATGCATAAAGCCAGCCAGTGAGAGAATGAATCAATGCACACACTGAAAGTAAACAGGATTAAACTGGATTAAAAACAGAGCACAGATGTGATGTAGGTGGAGAGACTGTACTGTACAGTATAGATGTGCCAGACAATACAGCACAGCTGGCAAATAGGAGACCAGATTTGTTCTGAATGGGATGTACAGTGGCATGATGCACTAGTTGATAATTTCTTTATTTTACTATCTACTTGATGCTCTTGAAAGTATGTCACATGTCACATACAATGTTTACAGTTTCTTTGTGTCGTGGAAATGTGGTCAAGAAAGTTGAGAAACCCTAGCAAGACCGGATATCATTGACAAATAGAAAGTATAAAACGTCGACAAGGTAAGGACAACAACAACGATACCGCCAGTCCATCAAATGTCCATCAGTCACATGTAGAAGTTTAGAACTACTTTGAAGGTACTTTGAAACTAAATCCAGACACCCAGTTGTGTTGTGGCTGACACGTTGTCACGTTGTCTGCACAAAACAAAGCAGATAAGTGCAGTGTGGTTTTGCAGTGCTTTGCGATTTGCATTTGCTACTGTATAATTTTGCTCCACAGCTGATAGCACGCATGCAAGCAGAGTCAGACACACATCCCACACAGAGGGAGATCAAATATAGAGATAGACTTGATCCCAGAGCAGCAGAATAATCTGACTAGTGACGAACAAGGATGGGAATCACTTCAAGTCCCTCTCATCTGCGTCCACAACAGCGGTCTGTGGAGCACACTAGCAATTACAGCAAACTTGTAACCCCCCTGCTAATACTGCACATGGCACAGGGCACTTTTAATCAGCAATGTTGCAACTGGAGAGAATAATCTTTCAAGCCTGTGTGTCGTCAGACACTGGCGAAAAGGAGAGCAAATCTCCTGCTTTGCATGGACTTAAGAAAAGATTATGAAACGTCAAAAATGCAATGCGTCAGTCAAACAGTTTCCGTCACATCCTGTGGTTAACCCCGTCCATACACTTTCTGTGAAGCATGTACGGGCTGAAGCTAGCTCGCAGTTGCTTGCAATGCATTATATTTCCGCATGAAAAGAAATGTGTGATATGTACATCATGTATTGAGAATAGCGATTCCTATCAGGGGCATTTTGATGACCGGAAAATAAAGATGATCAAAAATAGGGGTCGTAAGGTCAGCACCATTGCAGTGATGCCAACAATGTTAGGTTGCATCTTTGTCTGAAAGACAAGGTACACATGCATTTAGAATACATTAATTAAAGAGAAAGCATTGGAAAACAGTCGGAAGTTTTTTTTTATAAAAAAATGTTTGGACTGGAGGTTGAAATGTTACAATTGCATGTAAAGTCTCTATAAGTTGGCTCTTTGTGGCTCTCTTGCAGTGGCCCTGGCTGAGTTTAGACAGTCGAGGCTTCATGTGGTTTGACACAGCGATGCGGAAAAATAATTGGTTGTGGAAAAAGTGGGCTTGCTATTTTAGTAACTGCAAAATGTATGACCTATTTTTGGAGCCAGGACCAATGTTGCTAAATGTAAGAGTTGCAGCATTGGTCCACAACTTTTGTGCACGCATTTGATGGTAAATGTAGGCCTATTATCTTTTAATACAACTTTAAAATAAAACAGTCCAAGTGTTAAAGAGTTTAAATAAAGCATTAAGAACTTTCATAAATGTCTTGAATGGTGATAGAAAAAAGCTCATTAAACTATTCAAAACAAGGAGTGAGTGAATTCATTGAGTGAGAATCAGAGATTTGTTTTAAACCTGCAGTTAGATGTGGCAAGTGATAGCATAATGTGATTCAACAACTTGTAAAGTATATAGATAAAAAATAAATCAAACATTATATTGCAGTGTTTTTCAATCAAATTCATTTCGATATATTTGAAAATGTCATAGTTCGTAGTTATTAACTTTACAAAATTATTACAGATTATAACACACACGATGAGTGAATAATATTGAACGCCATAGCAAGCTGAAAATATGTAGGCTACTGCAAGTAGCCTATTTGATATTCCACAGCTGAAAATAAGATGTTAGACCAAACAATTGAAAGGAAATGTCATATTTTGCATAGAGGGACTCTATGAGCATCACTCACCTTGCAGCGACAGTGGTGACAGCTCAGTTGTGTTTTCGGAGTGAACTGCAGAGAGAGCAAGAGTTCCTTCCTTTTTCTTGTTGGGAGAATAAAAAACATTGATAACTTCACACCATTTAGGTATCGGAAGCACAGAGAAGGACTCCGTCGTGCACTTACTTTGTCAAATTAACATTCACACACACGGGCACTAAAGTTGCACAGTGTGCAGCCCGTGATGATACATCCTCCTGGCGCTTTAAGTGGATGAAAAAATAGCTATCGCTGTTTGGGGTTCGGTGGTTTGAGATTGGCTACAATTGTGTGACATCATTTTACAGAGGGCCAATGAAATCACTGAACACGGTGCGATGCGCACATTTATTACACGGCGTCGCCCGCAATCTAGTACACAACAGGAGAGACCTGTCCCGCCCGGCGGTGCTGCTATGGTGGAGACTAAATCAAGCTAATCTCAAGCACGTCGAAGTGATGGGCCTCATGGGAGATGTAGTCTATTTGAAAGACAACTACCGTTTCAATGAACGACACGGACACCGCTCCGAAACTACATATCCGCCATTGTTAGCCTGACAAATACAGCTTGCATCAGCGCGTGGACGGCACTCACTGGCAAAGTTTCAGACAGCAGCTACTTATTGTCATTTTTAAAGTAGCAGTAAAACATATTGCCACCATTAAAGACAGTCGTCGGTAGCATAACATAGAGGAAAAGCTGCCAGAAGCCAAATGAAGCTGTTCGTAAGTGAAGGCAACCCGCACTGCCTGAAGGTGTTAGCCTCGTTAGAAGTGACTGGAGTAAAGTGTGACGTTCAATATGTCAACCACGAAGGTAAGAAAGCAATGTTAGCCTTATTAGTTTGTGAATATACCTTTAATAGTAACAACAGCTGCCATTCGCTTAAAGCGGCACCGCCCAGCCATTTAAATGTGGTATTGTTACGTTTTAGCTGAGTTTGTGTTGTAACTGTGGAATAGCAAGCTAGCTGTAGCAAGCTCACCTGTTCAAGTGATGACTGGCTGTCAGTGTCAGTCACTGATGAATGGAGTGAACAGTCCACATGTATCTGCACCTCTGAGAAGCAGCTAGAAACGTCTCTTACTGCACATAACTGCTTTGTCTGTCTATTAAATTGTAGTTCTATACAGTAGCCTCTGTTGAGCATTGCACAGCTTCAGGTGTTTGGCTTCTACCTGTACAATAAATACACTAAACAGCTCATGCCTGAAACACTTGCTTTACTTGGATTGCGTATAATTTTTAATGTGTTGGTTTGTGTAATAACACAGACACGACAAGCAGATATTTTGTTATATGTTATTATAGCCTTAGCCAACCATATTAAAAAATAAATAAAAATAAAAAATCACACCTGGGCACCTCCCTAGGCAGGTGTTTCAGATATATCCAGCTGGGAGGAGGCCTAGGCTCTGTAAAACCGTTATGTTGCTAGCTACGGTGGGCCCGCTTTGTTAACATTACCTTTGTTTACATATCCGTTTACAGAGCCTAGGCTTCGTAATGACTGGATTTTTTTTCAGGTGTTTGGCTTCTACCTGTACAATAAATACACCAAACAGCTCGTGCCTGAAACACTTGCTTTACTTGGATTGTGTATCATTTTGAATGTGTTGGTTTGTGTAATAACACAGACACGACAAGCAGATATTTTGTTATATTTTATTATAGCCTACCATATTAAAAAAAAAGAAAAAAATCACACCTGGGCACCTCTCTAGGCAGGTGTTTCAGATATATCCAGCTGGGAGGAGGCCTGAGGGAAGACCCAGGACTAGATGGAGAGATAATACCTCCACACTGGCCTGGGAACACCTTGGGATCCCCCAGTCGGCGCTGGATGATGTGGACTGGGAAAAGTTTGGGGTCCCCTGCTGGACCCCCCCACCCCCCTGAGAACTGCTCAGTTGGGTTATCTTTTTTTTTTTTTTTTTTAGCTATAGCCATGTATATTGTGGAGCAGTGGTCCCAGGCAACTTGCTTGTGGAATTCCACGACTTAGTTATTTTACCTCAGAGGAACTTCCATTGAAGTACACCCGACTGTTTCCTAATTAGTAAATGGCTTTCGATCTGGCATAATGACCAGGTTTCACTCAACAGAAACGTCTTATCAATAATCATGGACCTCAAAACTTTGCACTGACAAAAAGTGATTTCACTAAACAATGAGCAAAGTAATGTTGAACCTGCCAAAAACAACCTGAAAAGCTCATTAAACATAAAAAAACACAGGAAAAACAGAGTGACTTATTCACTGGTAGAGAGATGTTTTTACACGTTTTGACACATGAAAAAAAAGTCTGTATGATGATCTTGATAATGATTGCGATCAAATCACTCAACCTTCCTCAACATGGGAACAATTAAAGGTGCATTTAGCGATTCTGGAGAATGCTTGTTGTCAAAATGAGCGATTATCTCCATCCTCCTCGCGACCTGTCTGTACTGTTCGTGCGCTGAAATAAAATCCAGTTTTAATACACAGCCTAGGCTCTGTAAAACCGTTATGTTGCTAGCTACGGTGGGCCCGCTTTGTTAACATTACCTTTGTTTACATAGCCGTTTACAGAGCCTAGGCTTCATAATGACTGGATTTTTTTTCAGGTGTCTGGCTTCTACCTGTACAATAAATACACCAAACAGCTTGTGCCTGAAACACTTGCTTTACTTGGATTGCGTATCATTTTGAATGTGTTGGTTTGTGTAATAACACAGACACGACAAGCAGATATTTTGTTATATTTTATTATAGCCTACCATATTAAGAAAGAAAAAAAGAAAAAAATCACACCTGGGCACCTCCCTAGGCAGGTGTTTCAGATATATCCAGCTGGGAGGAGGCCTGAGGGAAGACCCAGGACTAGATGGAGAGATAATACCTCCACACTGGCCTGGGAACACCTTGGGATCCCCCAGTCGGCGCTGGTTGATGTGGCCTGGGAAGGGGAAGTTTGTTTTACCTTACCCGTTTACAGAGCCTAGGCTTCGTAATGACTGGATTTTTTTGAGCATGCACAGTACAGACATGTAGCGGATCATGAAAAAATATTCACTGATTTTGACAGTGATTATAAGGGATTTTAAATGCAAGTAGTCTTACCTTGGCTAAGGTCAACAATTACTTTAGAATAGTGTATTGTTTTGCATTGAATCAGTCAACATATAATATGGCTATAGCACACGGGCTGGATATACTCTTGCTAATCTGTGATTAAGGGTGTTTCTCACACAATGCATTTTGGATCATCATGTCGATGCCTCTGTGTAAAGGAATTAGATTCTAATTAAATGGAAATATATCCCGGCTTCAGGCTTATGGTCTGATTGTCTCTCAGTCAGTGTCTGAGGGAGAGCGGCTTCCCTCCCAGTCCCAGATGGGTTCTAGTTCTCTCTGGGAGCTGGATCATAGAGATGAATAACCAGGGCCATCTGGCACACAGCCAGTATATGAAGTTGACTGCACTCAGAAATATATAATGTATTCTAGACTTGTAACAATATCAAAATGTTTGTTTTGATACTGTACCAATATGAATTTCAATATTTTACCAAAAAAAAGGGGAGACTATGTCATTATTGTCATATTATATTGTGTTATAAGTTATTTTAAGTTATATCATATTATAAGCTATATACATGCATACAATGCAGTAAGCTATATTACTTTTTTAAATACGTTAGAAATGTATAGACTAATCAGGCTTTATCAAGGATGAGTAAGTTGATTTTACTGTACAACCACTGCTTTTGTTTTCTTATAAATTGATACATAATAAGCACATTTATTAAGTTGAATTTAGTAAATATGTTAATCCTAATTTAATCAATCGTCGACATTGCGCCATAATTACAAATTGTGTTGTGTTGACGTTAGTAGAAAACAATGATTATAAGATCCCTTCATGTGACGTTCTTCCTTGAGTTCTGATAAATTCTAGATTAAGAAAATCAAATCCTCAATGTTCTGTTTGACCTCCGCGTTCCTCATAGATCATTCTAGAAGGTTAACTGATAAGTACGGGGCTGAGAATTTGATCCAAAGGATTATCCTTGAAGCATTTGAGGAGTCTTGTGTGAATCAAATGTAATCTGAATCTCTGCCCAGTAAGCGATGGAATTATGTATATCCGTCATGTCAAACGGCCAAATTATTTATGCACGCTATGATTTTTTCTCATTTGTCATACTGTATCACATCATCATTAAAACCTATCTTTTCAATATACAAACAGACAATAAAAGTCATGGACCGGAAACCCATGAGATGGCATCACTGTGGCATTCTAAAAACACACAACCTTCTCACCTTTGATAACTTTATTAATTTGAGTAATCTTAAATTGTTTTTCAAGTGTGTAAATAACCATGTGTCACCACTGTTGTCTGAATTGGCCATCAGACGTCAGAGCTCTCGTCGGGCAAATACATGAGCCTCCATCAATGGTGATTGTCTTGTTCCAATGCACAAGACATCTTTCGGTCAGTCTGTTTTCTCTGCAAAGGGGGCAAA
Organism: Ammodytes marinus; assembly: GCF_949987685.1. Lineage (NCBI taxonomy): Eukaryota > Metazoa > Chordata > Actinopteri > Uranoscopiformes > Ammodytidae > Ammodytes > Ammodytes marinus. Next base: position 8,037,254 of record NC_137233.1, on the reverse strand, counting down.
ACTGTGGAACCTCTTGCCCACTAGTCTAAAACTAGAGACTAATAGCAACACTTTTAACAGATAACTTAAACAACGGCTCAAATCAAATCAACAGTGCTCACACAAATAATTTACAACTGGTTTATTGTTTGATCATGCTGCCTTTGTTTTACTCTACGTAGCCTATATATATTTGACTCATTATATTACTGCTCTGTACTCTATTGTATACTGCATTTTTAATCTTTTAATTATCATTGTTTTATCAGTATTTGATCTTGTTTCTGTTTTGTTTAGTTTATTTTGTTGTTTTTAAAAAAGCCTCCTGTGGACAGGTGTTGTAAACTAGCATTTATGCTAACACACTGTAAACAATGCATCTGGTTCGTCCAATGACATTGTCATGTCCATGTCCAAATAAAATCTACTATACTATCTAATAAATATATATTTTTCTTCTTTCTCTTCAAAATGACAGCCAATAGAAAAAAAAGATGTCGAATCAACAAGTCGCAGACAATTAAATAATCTAGTCTCAATGGTCTAGAAATGTGCAATTTTGCATAAACATCCTTTCTGTTTTTTTTTAATGCATTTTATTTGGTGTTATCTGAACAAACATTGTGATTTGTTTTCCCCCCACAGAGAAAGTGGTGCCCTTCCTTAGCCGTCCAGCCTTGCCCGCTCTGCTCCTGCCCAGTGGAACGCACCTGTTCAGCTCCAACGCCATCTGCAGGTCGGTAAACAATAGTCCTTCCTGCTCAGTCCTTTGAAAATGCTGTTAATCACTGCCTCCATAAGACCTATATTTGTTTATAGTTAGTTTGAAACTGCAATACAATTTTGAAGCTCACTGTGACTGACTCCCGAAGAGGAAGCACATTTATGGGCAGATATAAATATTTAAAGTGTTGCTTGCAGCTTGACAAATATCAGACACTTTTGAGAGCAAGTAGGCTGCAATGTTTTTTTTTTATTTTCCTTTTTTGTTAACACCTTAGATACCTGTTTGAAGTAAGTGGACAGGACTCCAGTGAGCTTTGCAGTCAGTGGCTTGAATGGGAGGCCACAGAACTTCAGGTGAGCACAAAACTCAAACAGACCCTTTTAGTGCACTTGTTATCTGTTGATTTAGAAAAAAAACAATTGGTTTTCTGCTTGATCAAGTTGCGTTCAATCAATTTCAATTAATCTTTGTTTTGTCTTTATTTCTGTAGCCTCCTCTGCTGCAGGCCCTTCACATGGCCGTGGTGCAGGGGAAAGGATCAGAGGTGTCCAAGGTTCTCCAGGGGCCTCTGAACTACTTGGAGCAAAGCTTGAGCAAGAGGAACATGCCATATTTAACTGGGGTACAGCAATACAAAATGATGTGTAGCTACAGCACTATCTATTTCTCAATGCCATTGATTGCCATGTGTAGTGTTAGCAGATATATAGAAGACACGTTAGAGACAAACGTACTACCCACTCAGACAAAGCATTTTTGTCTACTGTAGATAAATATAAAATCAAGTTAAAAGTTCATGATGCCTCTTTGGAAGCTCAGCTTAATTGAGCGTCTGCTCTGCGCAGCATCATGCTCCTCCGGCAACATTTGTTCTGTCTTTTTTTTCTTTTCTCAGCTGCTGATGCTGAGCTAGTGATGCATTTTTATGCTAACACAATTAATCAGGGGAGGAGGTCCCTTATGTTGCAGTGTGGGTGGGTGGCTGATTGGGTATCAGTTCTCTGTGGTATACACTGCCCTGTGGCAACAAGTCATCTGTCATATTATTTTATGTGAACAGAAATGTGTTAAGTCTCTTGGCGATTGGCATGGCTTGGAGGGTCCACTCTGTAACGATCAAGAAAAATTGTGCTAAGCTTATGCAGACACAGCAGTAACATGTAGTCCATATTTAGTGAGCACACAAAAGTAACAATCGTGCTGAAAATAGTCTTTTTCAGGGCTGTTGTGTTTGTGAAAACTCACAGGGGGTTTGCTGGATCCCTCTTCTTCATTATTTGAGGCTTTGAAAACAACATGAATTTAGGTTTTTGATGGGATGACAGGAGACACAAAACAAGTTCATGGATAGTGCGTGTGAATTGCTTTAAAAAATAATCTGTTTTGTTTCAGGAAGCCGTTTCACTAGCTGATGTTGTTTTGTGGGCAGCACTGTACCCCGTTTTATCCGACTCTTCACTCGCATTGGGTAAGTAATGTTATTTTCCATGCATAAATGATCCATATTTTAATATTTTTAATTTAAATACTTCACTTGTTCCCTGTTTTCAATGATCAAATTTTTTTCGTTGTCCATGTTCGAACTGACTTTATCGCAACCTTATACTTTACTTTCCTATTCTTTTCTCCCATCATTTCCCCGCCTCTCTGTGTCTTTTACAGGTGAACACAAGGCTGTGAAGACGTGGTTTGACCGTGGGGCTGTCATGTCTGCTTTCCAGTCTGCTGCTCAGAAAGTGCTGCAGGGAAAAGGCCTGCAGGGCATGAAGAGCTACATGCAGAGGCAGCCGGCCCCTCAGAGCAGCAGAGACACACAGCCATGCAACAGCAGCCCTGCTGAGGTATCAGAAAGCACCAGCGCAATAACTATTAGACTATCAGACAAAAAGGCATTCAGGAGTGCTTTAGAGTCTAACTACACTTGTGCCTGTGCCTCAGGAAACATGAATGCCCTGTGAGGTTTCCAAGAAAACCCGTTGTCTTTACAATTTTCCTCTACCTATGAATGCATTAACATGAACAACACCTTGCAAGACAAAAGTATTGCCTTGCCTTTCCCACATTTTCTGTCTTCCCTCACTGAAGCTCTTTCACCTCTTAGGAGGGAAGTTCAAGCATTCAAAGGGCGTCCAGGCTTGAGTTTACCTCACTTTAACTAAGCGGGGCTCTCTTGTAAAGCAGTTGCAGTCTCTGTGTGAGAGTTAACCTGGCTCTACGAGAGCTACATTAACACCTGTGATAGGATATAGAACATTCCGCATGCTGAGGTTACATCACTATTTCTTTATCCTCTATTCTCTTTCTTGTGAAAGCATGGGATGGTTTGAACAGGTGTCAAACTCATTTAGCAACTGCAGTTGTGGTTCCCTGTTGTTAAATACCTTTTGGGTTAGAGGTCAAAAGATCATGTGAGGTATGGTCATATGTCTGCTGCTATAGAGTATAGACACTTTGTGAATCCCCAAAGCTAGATCTTAATGATTGTTCATGGAACTTAGCGGGAAAACATTTTGGGGGAAATACAATTTAAATGGGTAAAGAAAATATTGTACCATTTAGAAATGTTGGCCATCGTGATATTACAAGTTTTAAAAAAATCCATGCTTTATTTTGAAGTTTGATTTGGTTAAATGTATGTATTCTCTCTATGTTTGTTTAGGCTGAGGAAAGTGAGCGTGTGGTTTCAGAAGAGGAGATGGAGGCAGCGACTCTCACCTGGAGTAAAGGTCTGAGCACCTGCCCATTGGTTACAGACAGACAGCATCCCATGTAAGTGATTAAAGGGACTGTTTCCCATTCAAGACAAATGAACAGGTACTCTTATTCAGACCCACTGGCAGTACATGTGAATGTTGGATTTTAGGATGTTATATGTTTTAATGCTGTCCTATAATCATCTAGTCCTACACAATAAATTGTTACCCAAATAGATATACCAACCATCGCTGTTTTAAGATCTGTTTTTTTCCTGTCATCAGTTTGCCACAGGAGGGCAAGAGAAACCTTCTTGTGACCAGTGCCTTGCCTTATGTCAACAACGTCCCACATCTGGGCAACATCATTGGCTGCGTCCTCAGCACTGACGTTTTCGCCAGGTAGGATTTTAATCTTGTATTTCCTTCTTTTTCCAGTCAACATAGATTATTTACATAATAGCAAACACTATCTTGTGTATTAATATAGTTCAACCTGTATAGTATTTTTGCACACATATTTGGGTATTTGGTGTCCCTACCATCCCACAAAAACTGTAATACTCTAAGACAACCCTGTCAATTTCTTTAAGGCTGCTTAGGCCAGAAACTGTGTGAATCGGCATGCTGTTCAAATGAGCTGCCGAGTGTGATGCAACAATCATTTGCATATTACGCCCCCCATGCGAGGCTCTAAATGAGACGCCAGAGACTCTGCAACTCATTAGCATACCACGCTTCCCATAGATAGCCCCACCTGAGGCTCAAGAGGTAACTTGCTAAGACATGCAGTGAACACTCACGCGGATCTTGCCAATCAGAGCTGACTGGGCTTTTCGGAATGGGGGGCAGGTGCTACAAAAGAGCGTTTCATACAGAGCGAAAAAAAGCTGGTGACAGATAGGGCAGAGTGAGAACAAGTACCGGTATGAGTTTTTTTTTATAACAATTACCATTTAAAAAAAAAAAAAAAAAAAAAAAAAAAAGCTTCTAGTAGACACCAAAAATACACAGTTGAACCCAGAAACAGCTTTAAAGGTCTTCTCAACATTACAAAGCTATCAATCATGGTCTTCCTCACCATCAGGTTATCCACATTTTCCAAGCTCACGTTATCCTGCTCTTTCTTCTTCACTTGCCCTTACTGTTATTCACTTTGTGTCTCCCCATTGTCATCTTTATTTGAAACCATCTCTTTTCCTTCTTTAGATCTTCCCGTCTCCCTTGCCATCCCTCCGTGTGTGTGTGTGTGTGTGTGTGTGTGTGTGTGTGTGTGTGTGTGTGTGTGTGTGTGTGTGTGTGTGTGTGTGTGTGTGTGTGTGTGTGTGTGTGTGTGTGTGTGTGTGTGTGTGTGTGTGTGTGTGTGTGTGTGTGTGTGTGTGTGTGTCCTACTGTACTGACTCCATATGTCTTCTCCCCTAAGGTACGGCCGCATGCGAGGCTGGAACGTGCTGTTTGTCTGTGGCACAGATGAGTACGGCACGGCCACAGAGAACAAGGCCAGAGAAGAGGGTCTGACACCGCAGCAGATCTGTGACAAGTATCACGCCATCCACTCCAACATCTACAAGTGGTTCCAGATCGACTTTGACTTTTTTGGCAGAACCACCACCGAGAAGCAGACAGAGTAAGGGAATGCAGGACAAAAGGCTTTTATGTGAGAAATTGAAGACAGGGCTTTTTTCTTTTATCATTATCAAAGTTAAACAAAAAAAGCTCCAATAACAATCAAAAGCTTCAGCGTGCATCATGACCCTGGTCCATTCTAGAGTTGGATGTAGTATTTTTTTTTTCTGCTCGTCTCTAGTATTAAAGGTCAAGCACGTTTCCCTATGAATACTATACAATTACGTAATTTTGGATTACTGTAATCTTGCAGTAGATACTGGTGTGGCTATTTAGCCCCCTTCCAGCACAAATTCTACTCTACTTAATCTCAGAGATTATTGTGTATGATTGTAGAATGTAGGTCATTGCTTTGAGTATCTTTTATAAAAAACATTTTAAACAGAAGTTTGTCTGGCACTACAGCTCTTGAATTTATAAATAGCAAAGGATTATGATATACAAACTCTTGTTTTGGGGGCTTTGCTTTTTTTTTGCTTTTTTTTTTTTTTTTTTTTACCCAACATAAAAGGAATCCAATACTATGCACTTTGTTCTTTGAAAAATGAAACTTGTCTATAGCTTAAATACTTTTTCAATCTGTTTACAAACATATGTTTGATATTAGATTTCCATCAGATTTTTCAGGACCACATCAATAACAGAGAGTAGAATGTACTCTCTCTTCTGATTTTTTCTTTTTCTTTTTGTACATTACTCTATTTTCTATATTTTACTATATTTATCCATGCAGTTTACAGAATTATCAAGCCAACAGGGGAAAGCAGTATCAATCTCAGTTGTCGGTGTGTTCATACACCTTTTTAACTCTTGTCAAAATACAAACTTTTTCTCCTTGTATCCCAGGCACAGCCCACTGTCAACCGTCTTTGTCCTATGTTTCTGTTTTCAGGATCGCCCAGAATATTTTCTGGCGTCTCCACAAGCACGACTTCCTAGTTGAAGACACGGTGGAGCAACTGCGTTGTGATAACTGCCAGCGCTTCCTTGCCGACCGCTTCGTAGAAGGCATCTGTCCTAACTGCAACTACCCAGAAGCTCGGGGCGACCAGTGTGACAAGTGTGGGCGGCTCATCAATGCTGTGGAGCTCAGGGTGAGTTGGAAGGATAATCAGTAATTGGCTATTAGAAAGAAAATTGTATTGAAAGCAGTTGTTTCAGTTTTTTAATCGTCTATGCTTTAAAACCAAAATCAATGTTTGGTTACTTACCATTAGACATACTGTAAATGTTTTTTATTTCGCATTCCACTTTCTACTTGGTCTTACCTCACTACCTACAATGTACTTCAGTTGGTGACTTCATACATTTCCCAGGGTGACTGACCACACTCTGTGGAGAATAAGGCAGACATATTTGGACATAGTGGATTAATTAAGTATATTAATAGCTGGACAACTAGTTTTTTTAGATCGAGGTCTATGATGTCACCTGCACTATACAAAATGCAGCATTCACAGAAGCAGCAGTACATGGGCTGATATCTTTTATTGTATGTATTTTCAACTTTGGAACCATCAATCTAGAAATTCAGACACTCTCTTCTAATCAGAGAGACACACTGACATTTTTATTATTGAAGCATTGACGTTGCACTAACATTTTTTACAATACTTCATGCTTTTGGGATGAAGAAATACTCCCCTTAATTGTAATCTTGTGTTAAAATCTAGTGACATTTCACCTAACCATTGTTCCACATAAACCCCTCCAGGAACCCCAGTGTAAGGTCTGCAGGCAGACTCCATCTATCCGCTCCTCCAAACATCTCTTCCTGGACCTGCCAAAGGTATTTTTTCACACTGCATTACAATGGCCTGTGTTGTCTATTCTACACAGTTAAAACAATGCTTTTCGTGGTAGCAAGCATTTGGGACAAAGGTAGCTTGTCGAGAATGTATAGGCATCCAAAGTAAAGTAGAATTCAAAATCGGACAGTGTCTTGACAGCAGTGCTAATACATTTTGTTATTCTTTCTAGAGCTGGAGTTCAGAGACCAGTCATTTGGTGTGTGTTTTATTTTTTCACCATTTTTATTTTCCCTTTCTCTTTCTCTGCTGCAGCTGGAGTCTCAGTTGGAGCAGTGGCTGGATAAGTCGACCAGCACAGGCGACTGGACAGCGAATGCCAAACAGATCACTCGCTCCTGGCTGAGAGACGGACTCAAACCTCGCTGCATCACCAGGGACCTGAAGTGGGGAACACCAGTACCTCATCCTGACTTTAAAGAGAAGGTCTGCTTTAGTCACCCAGAGTATAAAAATACATTTTCACATTGCACATCTTTTACTATTCGATAGTATTTTCTTGTTTATAGTTTATTATACAGTAGAAAAGGTGCACACACACACACCACTCTGTGTTTCCTATTAATGTAGCTGGGCCTTACTGCTCAACTAAATTACCTGCTGAAAAGTTAATGAATGTGAACGCCTTATATCTAAGGTCAGGTTCCTAATTAAACAATGAAAATTACTATGCTCTTCATTAATTGATTACAGACGCTGCAGTGACTGATGATACTTGGCACACTTGTGCTTCGCTAGGAAACTAGGTCTGCCTTTAACAGACCTCTTCTTTTTAGTACACACCTCTAAAACTTTCTCCAAACACAAGCATAACGGAATTTAACTGAAGTCACATCCACAATTATAATCAACGTTTGTGTCCAGCTCATTGTGATTTCTTTTTAATCTTTGTATCCTTTTCCATCATGATTTGTGGTATCAAGAATACATTTCTGTAACACAAAGCAATTAAAAAGGTTCTTTCGTCTCTTGCTGTCTCTGCAGGTATTCTACGTGTGGTTTGACGCCCCTGTTGGTTATCTGTCCATTACGGCTAACTACACCGACCAATGGGAGAAGTGGTGGAAGAATCCACAACAGGTAACCCACATGATATATATCAGAATCTATGAGCCGAGAAAAGCACTAATGCACGAGCGTTGCACGGATGCCTTATTCTTAACAACACAGAATGGGTCTGATTGTTTGTCACTGCCCCATCTGGTCTTATGTGCCTTCAGTTAGAACGGTGCGATTCCTAGCCCCATCGAATGTAACTATTATGTGAAACGTGTAGTTGATGTGTTGAAAGAAATCAAGCTCTGTACTTTGTGGTCCACTTCTACAGTATATTCCTCACTCAGAGATGGTCTTGGCATTATGACTCTATTATAGGTTTTCTTGATTTGTGTTGGTACACGTGAGATGTTATGTTAAGCTTTCACACCACTCACATGTCAGACTGGAAATATTTGCTAGTTAGCTAGCTTCTTAATTTACACGTAGATTTATCTAACGGCAAGTTCTTCAAAATAAGACTAAAATATCCTTCACTTTCACTGACTCATCCTGTCTCCATCTGAAACCCCAAGTATTGAGTTCCTGTCATGTGTGTGTAATGGCCCGTATTTGCAGAGAGAGGGAGAGAGAGATAGATGGGGGTTGGGTAGAACTGATAAGTCCTCTTTGAACTGGATGATCTCATGATGATCTAATATGATGTCATCCTCACCGTGCAGTGTTGTGTCTCTGCCACCAGGTGGAGCTGTACAACTTCATGGCCAAAGACAATGTGCCGTTCCACAGTGTGGTGTTTCCCTGCTCCCTACTGGGAGCCCAGGACAACTACACCATGGTCAACCACCTCGTTGCCACTGGTAAGCACTTTTTTTTTACTGACTGATTTAATTATTTAGATCTTATATTGTTAGACTAAGTGGGATACACAGCAGATGGTTTTAAAAACAGTGTAATGGCACATTTACTATGTTTGTAAGCTACACAACGTGAATTTAATCAACAATCACATTCACACTGGAAATGAAGGTTCAGTCTGACTTGTGTTGTCTGGTTCCCTCAGAGTATCTGAATTACGAGGACACTAAGTTCTCCAAGAGCCGTGGTGTGGGCGTGTTTGGAGACATGGCCCAGGACACAGGCATCCCGTCCGACGTGTGGCGCTTCTACCTCCTGTATGTGCGTCCAGAGGGTCAGGATTCAGCCTTCTCCTGGGCCGACATGGCCACCAAGAACAACTCTGAGCTGCTCAACAACTTGGGCAACTTCATCAACAGGTTGGTAATAGATTAATTCATTCCTGCTTTCTACATGTGGTTTAACAAATAGCAGAATGTTCTTGTCAGAATATGCCATATCTCATATGCCATGTGCCGTGGCATTTTCTTAGCGTAACTGTTCATATTGTAAATGTTTTGATCAGTGGAGATCAGTCACCAGTGGAATGAAAAAAATAGGGCAATCCAACTCAAGTTTCTTACATTTTGTTCATTATAAAGTTTCCCTCAAAAAGTAAACACACAGCAAAACTGTCATCCTGTCCAATTAACAAGTACGTTTTCAGATTGTTGTACTTATTGAAGAAAAGTCTGTAAGACCAGAAACTATCACAAGAGGCTCACCCTAGTTTTCTAAATTTGTTTGGGATGGTGTAATTTAGCCCCAATTACATTGCCTCAAATGATTTTTAAAAGATCAGGGTTAAATCCCACATCAAAGATTTTTTCTCTGCAGCTTTTATTTTTTTTAATTTCAAAGTACCTTGATCTTCAAAATTGGTCTCGGGCAGCAACGTCGATGCCTAATTGCTTCAAAAATATCTTGTAGATTGCATTCAGCCTAAGGTGTTGGAGGTAGAAAGTTTTTTCTGCTGCAAAAAATAAATTCTGTCCTTGCCTGGATCTAGTCACTAAATCACTAAATCATTAGCGACGGTGTGTCCATCATCTGCTACTTTTTCAATTTCAGAAAATATTCAGTGGTGTGGTGTTCAGCCTAGCTGCTGTTCAGGTTAAATACTGTCTGGCTTTCACATGTAATAAACTTGATGAACTAAAATGGGTTACCAGCAAACATTACTTTATTGATTAAGACCATTCAGTTATTGACACTGACAGTCGGATTATTATTCTTTATTTTTCCCAGAATAATAAAGAAAAAACCCTGAGGGCAAGATTCACTAATCAAAAGACTAAAACCAATTTAGAATGCAAGTCACACAAAGTTCATGCTCGCACATCAAAATCACAGTTCATTGTAAATTTGACAGTCATGTCAAAGCATTTTGGTCTGCTCAGAGGCTGAGATGCGTAAATTATAGAACAGTCTGTTGCATCAGACAAGACAAAACCCCCTATGAACATCCGCCTGATGTACACATATAACACTCATTTAAAAAAAACCACTGGCTCCAGACGCCGCTCCAGTGTAGAGACGATGAAAGAGCTGTGAAGAGAGGCTCAATGCAGCACACTGTTGTATTAGTTTACACAAAGCAGTGCATTGTAATACATCTGGCAACAAAATCTATAATTTATAAAAACAATTAGCAAGTCAAGTAACATGCCCTTCTCTCATTACTCTATCTCTCTCTCTCTTTACCGTTTTCTCTCACTGCCTCTCTCACTTCGTTCCCACATTTTCCCTGGACTCCCCCCTCCCGTATATATTTATTTATTTATTTTTATGTTGCGTGAAACCCCTCTCTCCTCCAGAGCGGGCATGTTTGTCACTAAGTTCTTTGATGGCTGTGTGCCAGCGATGGAGCTACAGCAGGAAGATAAGAGGCTGCTGGCTCTGGTGGGCTGGGAACTGCAGCAGTACATTCAGCTCATGGACAAAGTCAAGTAAGAACTATTCAAGTCACATACCTGGCCAAAGGTTGATGTTGGGATTTAGAAATCTCAGAAATATATCATACATTTATAACTCTTCCTCCAATTAAATTGAAAAATGTATATGTTAATTGTCAGGTACATTTTCCATTACTGCTATTGGATTGTAAATTGTATCATCTTTTGATGCATCTCAACGCTAAATGTAAAACATGCTAGTAGCTAAACCCATTTCTGAACTTATACTGATGTAGATTCTATATACAAATTGCTTGTGGTCACAGAATGTTAAACTGTAGATGTGCATTGGGCAGCTGTCAGCGTCACGCCTTTATAAACATTTTCCGACAGAATCCGCGATGCCCTGAAACACATCCTCAACATCTCTCGCCATGGCAACCAGTACATTCAGCTCAATGAACCGTGGAAGAAGATCAAAGGAGGAGACGCAGAAATGTGAGATTGCCTTGACCAACTTAACTCAGTCTGTACCTCTGTAGTTACATGCGACCTAAGAGACATGTGTCGCACACTTTGAAATGCAACTCAAAATGTATTCTCATCCAATGTTGAACTGACCGTTCACCTTTTGTTTTAATGACAGTCATGTATAACATTAGATTTAGCACAGATACAAATAATAAAATTAGATCTTAAAAGTAGACTATTTTTCAGTTCCGTTCCAAAATCTGGGTTTTGGATATCAGCAGATACCGCAATTTTCTCGTTGGTCTAGTGATATCACGTGGTAAGGTTATAAAGGCAAGAAGAAACACAGCATTCCTTCATACTGTAGTTAAAATTAAAATAATAAAAATGGACTTTGGGATTTGGATAGGTACATGGATCGGTGGGGTCAGTCCTATATTCCATAAGTGGAATGCAGCCATATCTGTCCAAATACCAATATAATGTAGGATCCGATCGGTCCCAACCCAACCTAAAATAAATAAATATTTGTGTGCACAGCCAACCAGAGAAGCATCTGATTTATGTCCATTGTGACATTGCTCAAAGCATTCAGATTCATCACCTGTCTGTGTTTTGTCTCTTCAGGCAGCGTGCGGGCACAGTGACTGGTCTGTCCGTGAACATCTCCTGCTTGCTGTCAGTGATGCTGTTGCCGTACATGCCAACGGTCAGCCAAACCATCAGGGATCAGCTCAACGGCCCTCAGTCTTGCATCAACACCATGTTGCAAGGCACCGGCTCCTTTGTGTGTAGCCTGAATCCCGGCCACCGCATTGGCACCGTGAGTACCAACCTGAAAAAGTACATACATGTGCACGCGCACACGCAACCACCTGTGGAACTTTGCTGTATGTTGACGCTGGGTGATACAATGAGGATGCAACAGTATGTCAATATTTCAGTACGCTAGAGGACATTGTAGTCATTTTAACACACACACACACACACACACGTGCGCGCTGCAAAGAATAATAGCCTAGATGGTGTTTGGAGGCCTTTCTCCCTGGCCACTTGTCCCTTCAGGCCTAATTGTGGTGACCAGCCTACCAGCGCTACACACCATCTCCAAGGCAATCCTGATTCGTAACTGATGTCTCCAGGCAAGAAGCCGCAGACCACACTATTCTAAAGTCACACCTAAGCGCTGTACACAATGCACATGTGCACACAACTTCTCTGACCAATGAAAACTAAAATGCTGCACTGAACAGTAGCAATCATGATAGAAACTGCACATTTATTCCATATACTTACCTACTTACTTAATTGCTTAATCCTCTTTGTTCAAACAAGAGCAAAGAGCCTCCAGATTACATATTCCAGCTACAATGGCCCTGGGCAGGATCCACAATTGCAAACTTTTTAAATAGTCGTGTTTATATCTTTTTAAATATCTACCTTCTTATTCACCCTAAACATCCATTTCATTCCCAGGTCAGTCCGTTGTTCCAGAAACTGGAGGTGGACCAGATTGAGGCTTTGAAGAAGAAATTTGGCGGACAGCAGGTATTTGATGTTTATGATGTATAATGGTCCCTGCAGGAGTTCAGTCACCTAGTTATATAGGTTGAACGTTTATGAATAATGAAATAAGAAATAAATTGATGATGCGCAGCCGTTCATGCACCTCTCTCAGACTGTCGTCATGAATCCGATTTTGAATTGTATTGGAGTGTGTCTTTTGAAACATAATGACGCACTAATACACTGTTTAATTATCTATTGAGAATCCATCCTATTAATACACATAATCCCATTCTTAACCTTCTCCTCAATTGCACTGCCTCTAGCCTGAAGACGAACCGCCTAAAAAAAAGGTATCGAGCGCTATTAGTGCGTGAAGAGTCCACACCAGTGTTGCTGTGTCAATGTGGATAACTGCATGCCTTCACTAACGCTAAACTCATCTAACGCCTTCAGATTTAGAATTTTGTACTCATCCCTGTGTGTCCAGTGTGACTCGCTGTCCATTCACACTTCATGACTCATAAAAATCCTGTCCACATTTTGAGTGACGTGTGTCATTGTCAGAAATGAAGTAAGGCATGTCTTGAAATAATAGCTATCAAAACGGCTCAATTCAAACATCTGAATCTGTCTATTTCCGCCCTCAGATGACAGCTCAGAGTACAGCTGCCAGCACCCAGGCTGCCGCTGTGCCAGCTCCTGCTGCTGCTGCTGCTGAGGTGGCCACGGGAAACACAGCCGACCCAGAGAAAGCCAAGCAGCTCACACAGGCTGTGGCTGAGCAGGTGAGATCGCTAGCTACTGGCAATGCACTGTTGAGCTATCGGCTCTAAACCCAATTTTTAACATCTTCAGACATAATGAAATTATTATAATAAAAAAATGAGTCAGTCAGATTCTTTTTTTATTGCATTGTTTGTTGAAGATATTCTTCTCATAACTGGAATAACAAAACGGATATCTTCCGTATGGAGCGAAAAACGATCCCCCCCGAAAAATCTAATCACGCTCGCAATGAACTACCGGCCGCTGAAATAAAATAACGGCTGATTTGTGTTTGTAATTAGTTGATCGAGTGGCAACACACTGTTGAGCTATCAGCTGTAAACCCAATTCTTAGATTTTTAGACATTTTTAAAGGATCATAAAAGATTATTTTAATTGCATTGTTTTAAAATATATATATATATATTCTTCTTAGAACAGGAATAACAAAACGGATATCTTTTGCGTATAACACAAACGTTCCCTCCGAAAATCAAATCACGCTCCCAACAAATTACTGGCCGCTGAGTAAAATAATGGCTGATTTTAAAAGCTACATTTTATCAGTATCGCTAGTTTGAAAATTTCTGGTAATGATTGAGTTTTGTCATAAATTGATCAAATATTTCAAATAGTTTTCAATGTTGTTTTCCAATCATAAGTTTACACTGACCATAAATTTAGCGGTTACAATTTTGCGAATGTTAAATTCTCAACTTTCCCAATCACGGCCATAAATGTATAATTACAAATTGCCGCCTCAGTTAATTGCGTACTATTTGACAAGACAAATTTGATTAAAAAGAAGTGTTTGATCAAAGTCAAATGAAGGTTTGAGAAACATTTTTAACCCCATTATTTTCTGTTATCGCAGGGGGAAAAGGTCCGAGCACTCAAAGCGCAGAAGGCGGAGAAGGCCGCAATCACAGCAGAGGTGGCCAAACTGCTGGACCTGAAGAAACAGCTTGCTCTGGCTGAGGGGAAGAGCCCAGAGCCTGCACCGCAGAAGGGCAAAAAGAAGTGAGACAGGGAAACAGGGACAGCAAAGAGATGGAGGTTAGTCAGAGGAAGGGAAGAGTAGAATGATTTAAGGTATGAGAATGGGAACAAGATGTACACTAAGAGAGAGAGATGAGGGTATTAGCTTAAGGCAAAGCCGTGACAGGATCTAAGACAATGTGCTTTTGGCACCGAGGACTAATGAAATGCTGGATAGGCCGACGGGGAAATGAAAACACACAAAGAGAGAGTCAAATGAATACAGCTACAGAATGGAGGGATTTTTTCCCAAATCCCTACACCAAAAGAAGCTGATTTTATTCTCTCCCTGTGATAAACTCAGCATACGATATTAGCGTTGGAAGGTGTGTTTCGCATTTAAAGATGTTTTTTTTATATCCTCTGGAAAATTGTGTTTTGCCGGTTGCTACAAAGACCCATTTTAAAATCAAGAACATTATTAACTTGAGCTAAATATTGTCTGTACTTTTCCCCGCCCATGTTTATCACCTTTAGTTTACACTATTTTCTACAAAAAAAACATCTTTCATACACAGGTCATTAAAACCAATAAATACAATATGACACAAAGAATTGCAATTTTTTTTTCTTTTATTGCAAAATTTGGGATTACAATGTGGGATAAAAAAACTTGGTATGGTAAAATACATGTATTTGATGCCATCTATGATAAAAGTCATGCATATTTTTCTACGATTAACAATTTGTGATTACAATGAGAAAATAACAGTGGTTATGTTGGCATTTTACAGTACAAGCTGTTACAGTACAACTGTATATATATATATTACAGCATTATATAAAAATAGTCATTTGTGGTAGAACAACTTGTTGTAATTCTATGACAAATCCCTATATTGATAGAAAAGGTCAGCATAGAAAGTATAGCCGGGTCCTTCTTACTTTATCTAAAGACACGTGTAAAGCCAAGGGTTATAAAAAAGTAAGAAAGATTATTAACTCTCTTCCCCCTTCCCCTTTTAAAAAAATCATTCTCTCATACTCGCACTACACTGGACACTTTCAAACTTTTCCTGAGCTCCTAAACTCTCCATAAATTTGGGCAAATAATAATCTCTGCTAGCGTAGATTGCAGCCCTTTACGTAGGAGTTACAATTATTACAAAATGGTGGGAACGGATGACGATGAAATGCACTCTTTGAATTAACTTCCATTCTGCCCTACATACAAATCATCAAATGCTTCTAACTTGTATTTCTGCCATCTCACATGGCACTTAAGAGTTAGACATTCTTTAAAATGACGAACATTCATCAAAATCCCTGTATCACTCACGTAGAGCTGTGTGTTCATCCCTTTGCCTTCAAACATGCTGTGTCTTCTGATTTGCCGCAATGCTGTTGCAGCCTTCTTCTCTCTGTGCTTCTATCTGTAAACTTTCATCACTTTCCTACTTCTTGCCATCTTAAGCTCTTTTGCCTTTTCCACAAAAAATTCTGTTGCTTATAAAATATCTTTGGTTTTTCATCCTTTTCCTGTCTTAAGAGGCATTTCATGACCACCATACTACACCCTTCTGCACCACTAGTGCTTAATCCAATTCATTTTGGACCTATCATCTTTCATTCCTATCTTCCATCCTGTCTTGTCATTCTTTCATCATTTCCTGGTGTTGACTAGTCTCTCTATCAGAGCTCTACGCGTCCTCTGTACCTCCTCTCCCAGCCTGTCAATCTCCGCTTTCAAACGCTCATTCTGATCCGTCAGCTCCTGCACTTTCCTCTCGTTCTCATGCTCTCTCTCTTTGCGACTCTTTTTGCCCGCCGAATGAAAGGATGAGGAAGATGTCCGTTGTTGCGTGGATGAGGCGTACGAGGACAAGGCACCGTTGGTTCTCTCGCTGGTGGTTCTCTTGCGTTTTCCCAGGCGCGAGGACGGATAGGCGGACGGAGAGGAGACGGGCGAAGAGGGTGAGGAACAATTGTGAGAGGGGGATTGGGAAGCTGAGGAGGAGCAGGATGGAGAGGTTGGGACACAGGGCAGTTCTTCCTCGCTGGCTGAAGGAGACGCAGGATGGACGTTGTTGTTGTTGTTATTGGCCTGGTGGTGTTGATGGTAGTGGTGGTAGTAATAGCCACCGCCGATCACCGCTCCGCTCGTATCCACGGTTCCCACTCCTCCCTCACTCAGCAACTCAAAGAACTCTGGAGGAAGCAGATCACTACCACCACCGCCGCCTGACGAGCTTTCTCCGGTTCTTGAGCTCTCGTTCTCGGCCCGCTGCTCTTCCGTAACCGCTGGACTCATGCAAGAGGAAGAGGACGAAGATGATGATGATGAGGTGTGATGAAGAGGCTGCGTGGTGTGGATCTCCTCTGTTGCCCTCTGAACTCCCTCGCCCCACGTCTGGCCTCCGTCCGTCAGCCACGTCAGAGAGCAACTCTCCAGAACATCCAGGAACTCGGGCTCCTTCTACAAAGCACAAAACAGAGGAAAAAGTCAAAACTTGTAAAACATGAAATTGAACGTATGTCACTTAAAATTTGAATTGAATTTTTCCGAAAAAAAGAATAATAACTTTAAAAAGGAAAAGGGGAAATACGAGCGAAAACACCCACACTCATCATGGAAATGTGTGTGTGATAACCATTTCATTCCGAAAGCAGAACTGACCTCGGTGCATGTGGGGGCACGTGCCAGTTTTGCCCCTCCCGTGTCAGAGCCCAGAATATCCTGCAGGTCCTCATACCACGCCTCCAACTCTGCACCACACAACGGCCCCACGCCAGGGGGGTACGGCGGGGGCAGGTGTAGCCACTCGGCAGTCATCTCCCCAGTCAGTCACAACTCACAGTTACTCGGCCACACGGTTCACACTGGACCTGTGGAGGGGAGGGCAGCCAGACACAGAATGGTTGGTAAAGGGAAGAGTGCAGAGCAGCCACACGTCAGATGACAGACACACAAACGTCACAAAAACTCTGCCTTGCTTCTTTTAATCTCCATCGTTCTCTGTGATGGTGTATCTCATCATCGTTATCTCAGAATACTGCAATAAGCCGTTATCTTTATAATTGCTTTAAACACGAGAACTTAAAACTAGACCAAAGTACAGTGTATTGTGTAATCAATTTAATTGTGGATTATATGAAAGTAACACTAAATGAAGAAATTTCAGAAATGCACTGGAATTGCTGAAAGATTTTACGATATTTTTTTAATTTTAGATAACCCTTTAGAGTTAATATTAAATTACACAAATTGATTCATTTGAAATTTAAATGTCACAAACATGCAGCATATAGAAAGTCAAATATGAGAAGACGTGAGTACCTTTTAGAAAGTCTCTATTAATCAAGTCTGCCAATTTGTTGGAGATAACTTGTCCCAACAATGCTGTAAGGAAAAAACAAAAAAAATCATAAGTTAGTCTTCACAAATGTGGACAATATATACTCTGACATTTGCTGAGATTTCAGAACGAAAATGATGATTTGCACAAATACAGAAGCAAGCTGATGGAAGAAAAAAAAGGTGCCTTCAATGAAACATCTTTGGCTGCTTTGTAAAATACTGAAATCCAGTAAATTATAAAAACCAAAACAATCGGTAAATGTTAAGATAATCAACAAGGATGGAGAAAAATAAAATTGCTGTCACTTGGTTCTTGTAAACAAAGACCGAGATGCTCTCTACGGCGCCCCCTGCTTTCTACGGTCCTCAACGCATGTTGGGGGTCGATAAACAAGTGGTAAAAAACGACGAATAAATCCTTATATTGATTTCTGCAGGTGTGACAGTCAGGTCTACTGCTTTTATTAACTGCTTAAAGCTGTCAAAAAGAAAAAATACTGAACAAAAGCCTTCGTAATGAAGGAAAATGGAAGACAAAGCTTGCATATTAAATGTCATAAACAAGGATTTCCGCAGTTGTCCTCCAATGTGCAGAGAGAAAAAAATCAAACGACATTCTTACATTGTCGTAGCAGTGATGTGAATTAATTAAAGTAATTTAAAAAAAAAATTTTTTTGAACTTAATGTAAATGCTACACTTCATTTGGGCATTCATGTTTTAGTGAATAAAATCTAGTTATTAATTTCTTAAAGAAATATTTCTATTAATATATATCTATATTTATTTATTTTATTTTAGTTGAGCTACATGTCCACTCTGAGCCAAGGCTATTACGTCATGGAAATGCAAGTCCAGCAGTGGGAATGGGCGAAACAAAAGGAAGCGTACAGACAGAGGAAAACAGTGGGTTGGAAAGAAAAAAAACATTACACTGTGAACACGTATTCATTCATTGGTTAACATTTAGTCCGAACTGGGTTGTCAAAAGTGCAACAAATAAATGTAGCGGTTAAAAATAAAAGCCGCTCGGTCTTGGAGTCAACAGCCCCACCAATTAACTGTCAGACGTCACGCGGAGAAGGCTAATGTCTGGTGTTTGGTTCAAATGAATGTACACTTACAAAGTTTAAGCAACACTAGTTAACAGAATTATTTTAAAAGGTTAGACACACTCAATAGTTCAAAACTCAAAAACGTCCGAGGTTTAAAGTCCGTATGAGCTTGACAACTTGTCAGACGAAGCGGACAACACATTAAAAACAACTCGATGTGAATTTGTGATTGATTAAGACAACTGCTATTCTATAAAAAGGCACTGGGATGTGTGCCAGAAACATGCCGTTTTTTCCTTTCCTGTACACTGGAGCACTTTGAGAGTGCGTTAACTGTAACTGTCACTCCCCGAAAAGACTGAAAAACACAAGTAACTTACGCAAAACTACTGACAAAAAACTGCACTTACCCTTTTTCTTCTATTCGCTCGCCTTCTCGACTGTCTTGAACTCGAATGTGGATGTTTTAGTAAAAATTGGTGATAGCTCATGTTAACCATTGTTCAGTCTTGACGCCTGAATGTGATTCTTCGGAAACTCCCGGCGGTGTTTATATTGAGGGAGAGGCCAACCGAACTATACAACGGGGAAGGTAGTTTCGAGACAACCTACCCGGAGGAAAAGGGGGTGTACCACTGTGCGCTGGTCCAATCAGGACTGCAGAGTTAAGATATTTTCCTTGACGACATCCAATAGAGTCAGTCCATTTTAGTACGGAGGTGGGGCTTGGTGTCGCACCGGCTGGGTGCTGGTTGTTCTCTTTACTCCACAGCCTGTATAGTTTGTACGAGCAGCAATTGTGATGCAGTCATAAGACGGCCAGGACGAATTTGGGGCGTATGGGAGTCACATGAAAGGAATGATGCAATGCTTGGCAACGAATTTCTAGCTGGGGATAACACCAGCAGAATCAGAACATGTTTTATTAAACAGTGTTGGCTCTAACTAAAAATCTAAAAATATACATATATGCATGGATATATTTAATGTCGAAGAATTGTTTGTTTCACACACAAGCTGAATCGATTTCTTTACGGATTTTTTTTTATCGTTTAAAAAAAAAGTATGTCTTCATTTTGCGCTTTTGCTACTTGATATTTATTTTCAGTGTAAATGCTTGAGCATATTTGTTTTCACCTGACTTTTCATTACAGGTGCATTTCTAAACTGTGTCGGTGACACTGACATTACGCACATCCGTAATTACACACGAGGAAAAAAACAATAGCCGGCCCTTTTCCATAAACAACACTTCTCTAGTGGACTCGAATGGATCTGTAAGACCCGTGTGTTTTCGTCAGGTATTTGTTATATGCCACAGAATCCACATGTACAGTGTCACACTCTCAGTCATTTCATAACGCGCGCTCTGTTGCAGTTCCGCGAGATATCAAAAACACACGCCCGGCCGGTGGAGCGTCTGCGGCGCGAGCTGCTCCTGGGTGTGACGCCCCCTCCCCTCTCTGGTGTCCGGTTATGTTTTCAGCTGTTAATGATGAAATTCAGCAAAATTCTTCTTTAGTCCTTGATAATGAAAAATGTAGAGCCTATTATATGTTATTATATCTGAGAAGTGTCGTTTATTATTACTAATTTTATTGGGCTATTTTCTATTTTATTGGACCATAAATCACTATAAGACAAGGTACAACTGTACAATAATAACATAGAATGACTAAAACAACAATTTCAAAGGGATTTTATACTTATTGTTGTGATTATTGCTGATAAAATTGCTTAAAAAATACAATTGAGCAACACAGACAGCAATGCAATATGGTGTTTATTGGATATTAGGCTATATAAAAATAGTTCCCTATTAAAATGTTTTGTCATGCGTGTCACATTTACCTATACAGACCATAATGTCAAAAAATAATTGAATTGGCCAATTTAGAAGGTCAGCACACAGTATTACTTCATGACACCACAGAATCGATAGTAACCAATTAACTAATGAGTAGGTTACCAATTGTGTCTAGAGATATTTAAAATAAACAATTTAATGCGTCACTCACTTTAGTCATTTTTAATGACATATTTATCGATAGGCTATAAATATATTGCCTTTAAGAGCTTATATTGTTATGAATTCACGATTAGAAGTTTCGTTTACGGACAATAAAGCTTTGTGACAACTAGAATTGATAAAAGTTTGATAGAATACACTTAAATCATACATACAATAAAACTCCATGCATTGTGATATAATATGATTAAAAGTTCAACAAGGTCACCGTCTCAGACACACGCGGAACCGTACAATAGGCTAGTCTCGTTTTAATGTCGCTTACATTGTTAGATGATGACAATTATGAGGCAAACAACAGCAATAACAACAACAACAAAAGTGACAAAGGAATAAAACCACGTTTCATCATGTGGTATTCTTGATGCGGGCTTTCCACTCCCCTCTCGTCCTGACACTTTTCCTGCCCTAATCCCAAACTCAGCACACACAAACTGTTTTCCCATGCACGGCGCAACGTGCACGGCTCAACATGCACAGCCCCATAGCAACAGCGCCAAGCAGCGAATAGAAATCTCTAGTACTGTCTCTAGGACCCGGGTTAAAGCGCTGCAGGAAGCACCGTGAACACGTCACGACTTGAGTGGCTGTTGCTGAGTAGTTCAGCATACTTTCTCTACACCCCTCCCTCCCTCCCTCCCTCCCTCTCCACCCATGCCGTCTGTTTATTTTGTCAGTCCCGTCGTCTGTGTTGTATGCATTACAAAACACATTGTTTACAATCCAACATCTAGGTTGCCTCTTTTTATAAACGTAGTCTCAAAATGGTAATCCCTGTTTTGTTATTGATTTAGTTTGATAACCTATTATAATGAAAAAATTATAAAAAAAACAAAAACAAAATAAATGTTATAGTAAAATATATTATTCAGCCTATATTCTAGTGTTCTCTTTCGTTAATTCCTGAAAACATTTGTGGACCAGCGTTTAGATTTAGATTTGGTCATTACTGATGTTTTGTATCTGGAGAAAACACTTGCCATGGTGTAGTCGTTATGTGTATGGCTGTAGCCTCATCTCACTAAGTACATTTTTGTCTGACTACTCATAAATTACTAAACGCAATCATTTTTTAATCTATATATATATTTTTTTTGCAGATCTTATATAATCCCTCTCTTGTCGTGTATTACATCATACTTTTCAGAAAAACAAGTCAATCAAGAAATTCCAGTAATGCCCACATAACTTGGCCGCAATAAGGTGGCAATATATAATCGTACATTTATTTATTTAATAAAACACCAAACAAGTGAAACAACCACAATTTACAATGAATATTACCTGGAAAAATCATTTGAATTAAAAAATCTCCTGCACAGGTGTAGACAGAGTAATTTATCTTTCTCATGTGTTTGCTCTCTTCCATGCTGCGATATGGAGATACAACCAGCTGGTGTTTTTAATTAAACCAACATACAACACTTTAAAAAAAAAAAAAATCAGTGTACTGGTAATTCATGTTTTGCGTTATTATCCCACACCCAAATTTTTTATTTTTTTTTGGCTACTGTTTTCTTTTGTTTTATAGGCAGAAAGAGTCTGGGGAATTTCCAGCCACCACACTCTCGTCTTTTCTGTCCTGTGCCCTTGGTCAAGGCTCCACACCCAGTTCCCCCCGACACACACACAGACAGACACACACATATACACCAGCTGTCGGAATCCTTCCCTTCTCTGTACTGAGACCAAATGATACAGCTGTTAACATCTTTCAGCTGTTAAGATCCTTTCTCTATCTCTCTCTCTCTCTTGGTTGCCCTTTCTCGTTGTTTGTTTGTTTGAGTGTTTTAATTTCTTTGGGTCCCGGACAACCAGTAGAAAGACGTCCTCATTTTATTGTTAACTCTGGTGAAAGCAGGGAAAGATATATATATGTTGTGTGTGATAGTGGATGGACCTGTTCATTTTAAACACAATACCTTAGCGAGACACCGAGGAAATATAAACTAGATGTTTTTCCAACAATTATTACCAACAGTGCCCAATTGTTACCACACAATTGTCACCACATTCATCTCTATTCGCCAATGCCTGTCTCAGCTGAGGCCAATATTACCGCTCTCTACTGTCAGACGATGGCCATTAATCAACTCATTTGCATTTTATTCCTCAGGAGGTCCCTCATCTATCATCTCCTTTACAAGTTAGCTGTCCAGCGCTCACACAAAGCAGAAAACTACCTCAAAACAGCCCCTTAAATTAGAAAATTTATTCAGCATTTCTTTTTTGGGAGTTTCCCCAAGTTGTCCACTCGATCCCATCTTGCCGCATGCAGATCTACCCGCCGAATGTCACATCCACTTGTTGAGATTTCTGTATTTGGAGCTTCAGGACGACTTTTCTAAGACAATCTTGTTAGTCCGTTAAACCCCTGTTTACCTCTGAGCCTCACCTCTCTTTACCCTACCCTACCATCTCTAGTCTTCTCCGCTATCTTTTCTTTTTATTCGCTACCAGCCTAATTCTGCCCCACAACAGTATCCGTCTTATTTTACACTGCTTAACCTCCACCCACTTGATCTGTCCTTCCCTCCGCTTCTCCACTGGCTCCTCACCTGTCCAGTCCCATTCAGAGAGAATATGACAAACTACTGATGCTGGGGCCCCCTTTGTGTGATTCGCTTTCTCTTCCGCCGTGGCTAATTTTTCATTTCTGATGTCAGTTGTTTCTTTGTCTGCTTCTGCTTTTCCCTGCCTCCATTTTACTTTGCAAATTGTTATCGTAAGTAATTTGACTATTGTCTATCCAAATAGAGGATGTATTTGTGTTGTTGACAGCAGTCAAGGTAATACATTGGAACTAACGTGCCATTGAAATCAATCAGTGGTTCTTTGTGTGCTTCTGCTTTTCTCTGTCTTCATTTTACTTTTGAAATTGTTATCAGTAATTTTTTTGTCTATCCAAATAGAGGACATATACTTGTTTATGATAGCAGTAAAGGTAATACATTGTTACCTACATGACATTGAAACCAACCTGTAGTACATTTACACATCTTCATAACTGATTTAGTTATTGATTCCCATTGCATTGTCTCAAAAATATCAGTGCCGTTCAGTACGGACGGCACTGATTTCTTCATTTCTTGGCGCCGTCATACGTATGTGTCAAAGATGAGACATTAGAAAAAAGGCAAAGGCAAAAAAGCAACAAGCCCAAGCAACAGACTGTAGGGCGTTAAACTTTAAAACGCCTGTCTGAACAGGTGGATAAACTGGCAGCGAGACACACACTCCAGGCGCCTACTCCATCCTTTTCTTCTTCCTCCTCTTTTACTTTTCACTGTATCAGCACCAGAAACACAGATTTCGGAGCAATTGGTGTTCCCTACAGCCTCCTCTGTGTTCAGCTGCCCTGTGCTGCCAGGGGACTAAAATATTTACTCTGCCCAGTAAAGTAAAGGTTGGTGCAGGCTGAGGACATGCATAAGTAGCTGCAATTTCACCGCAGAGTCAAGAATGACTGGAGGTGCAATGTCATTTATGTTACTAAAAGCGCTCTAAGAATTTTGTGTGGATTTTGTTTTTACCTCGACAACAGCTGAAATTATGTATTTTTGAACAAGTTTTAAATAGTTTTTAATTATTTTATATAGTTCATTTATCGTCCCTTTATCCTCGCTCACATTCAGGGTTGTGTTGAGAGCTCTGTCTGGAATACAATCTTGAAATTTGTTGTTGTTATCAACAGTCTGGGCTGACCGTATTCAGATTGAGAAAACTTAAGCAGCATATCTAAATCAAATCAAATCAGCTTTATTTGTATAGCCCAATATTACAAATAGACATTTGCCTCAGTGGGCTTCACATGCCGTACAATATGACACCCTCTGCCGTAGACCCTTAGCTCGACTGAGAAAAAACTCCCTGTAAAAAACCCTTTAACGGGAAAAAATTAGATCGTCAAATATTCTTAGACGTGGATCAACAAACAACATAGGGTGCAAAACAAAATTGCCGTTAACCATACAATATGTGTGACTAAAAAAAGGAATGAATTCCTAATAAAAAATTATTTAGACAGGATGAAAATTACAATATACAACTGTGTGCAAAGTGTCATCTGGATCTGGATTTGTGATCATTACCTTTTTATATAAGAAGTTTATGGCAGTGGGAATTAAGGAGTTTTCATAGGTGTTTTTCTTGGCTAGGGCGACTTTATAGTGGCGGCATGATGGTAGTAGCTGGAAAGACTTATGCAGGGGATGAGCGGGATCTTTAGTATTGTGATAGGCTTTCCTTTCAACTGCTTGGTGAAGCACTGATAATGGAGCTTGAGTTTGGCCAGTTATTTTATCTGGTAATCTTCAGGTTGTAATTGCGGATATGTGTGTCTTAACATATTGGGGCGTGTGATGCGGACCCTTTCTACCTCACCCAAAATAGAAGGACAAATGCAGTACAACATGATATACTACAGTACACGGTATTTCTCTGTGCTCGTCTGGGGAATTCCCTTCTAAGTCCGAGCTGTGGATCAAATTCCCTGTGAGTCACACTTGATATGTCCTGTCCAAGCAGGCCAGTATTGTGACCCCCACCCAAAACACACACACACACACACACACACACACACACACACACACAGACACAGGGAAAACGGAACTCTGCTCAGCCCGTTCATCTCCTTCTGAAATAAAATAAAGATACAGATATGCCTAATACAGGCAATAAGAAACAATGCATGCCAAATTGACAAAAAGGCACACACGTCCAAAAGGGCTTTTTATCCAACTGAAAATTACTAAACAGATAGAGGTTTAAGTTATGAAACTGACCTTTAAACTACATGTCTAGCAGTGAACTCACAGGTGCTGTCGTGTCTGGATGACTCATCAGAAAACATCTGATCCTTACCCTACTGTACGTTATCTGTCCAACTGTGTCACTAATGCCACCACATTGGCATAAAACACCAGCAAGCTGTATCTTTGAATGATGTTGGCAACATTCTAATGCCAGATGGTTTCCAGGTTTAACCTCAAAGGGCAGGTTGTAAATGCCTTGTTTATTCTTGTTGCAGGTGATAAAGTATCAGACTAGTCCCAATACATTAAAATACATTATACTTCTTTCTTTCTGTTGGCTCTTCCTGATTATTAAATGTGTCTTTGGTTGTGTTCACAATGGGAATGTAACATTGGCCAATCCTTTCAGACACTGGTATTACTCAGTATCAATAGCCACAGTAGACAGGGAAGACAGAAAGTGAGATGGTTGATCCATTAGCTCTCTTGACCACCAGACCAACAATAAAAAAAAATAAAAACTTCTTAATGTAGATTTTCAATCGTTGGCTGGTGTTAAAATGAGACTTCCTATAAACTTTACATTTAGTTGGTAAATAATTTCTTGTTACTCTTCTTGTAGGGATATCCAATGCAGACACAAAGAGTCTATCTTTGAAAGCTGAATAACGGCTCAATACGGCCCTTTCTTACTACATGCTTTGCTGCCACCTTGTGTTCAAAATGGGCATAACAAATACTGTTACTACAAAAGAGTTCATTTATTTTTTATAAATACTGGTTTACGCAAATGAGTAGTTTATTTAAGGAAAATTATTTTACAATGTTTCACTTTTTAGAACATGTATAACATAACATGACAAAGTATCATGGCAACATTGCTTTATACCAACTAGTGATGACTCAGGAAGTAGTTTTTGCATACACTTTGTAACCTTACATCAGCCGCACATATTTTTCTGTTCAGGCAAAACATGTCCATGTTCTACTAAATGGGAAAAAATCTGAAGTGTTCCAATACATTTAGTAATTTGGCTAGATGAATTTTGTCAAGTAAAATAATTATACATTTTCCATCCAAACAAAACAAGTATGAGGTCGTCGGCTGTCTCAAATGAGGTGATTATTAAACGAAATCATCTTATGAAATAAAAGAAGCCAAGCTTATCGCACTTTGTTTTATTGATGGGTTTCCATGACCACAGATGTACAATACAGTTGACTTGTAGGCAATGACAAAGCAGATTAAAAGTTTGTCTGTGGCGTGTGGTCTCAGTCATAATAATATAGTTACAAGCGACTGAGCGTGAAGAAACAATAAGGTACACAGGCATATTTACAAGCTTTCATTCCGTGACTTGGCCCTGACACCTGCACAAACGTGCTCCTGCTACAACCCTATAAAGACAATACATCTTGATTTTTTTCTTCCTTTTTACACAGTTGACAACATCTTTAATGTGTCATCCATCCCTCAACCCAACATTACTGTGATCCATTTCATTTGACCAAAGTGTACAGTAAAAATTCAGTAATAGTTTGAGATTTCAAGGGGATTGGCGGAATTTCTTATCTTTAATCTTTAATACTAATAATTATAAAAACTATCCAGTCTAAAACTCAATAAGCTTAACACGGGACTGCAATCAGTGGCATTTATAAAGTGGACAGAAGTGTTTTCAGTTTATCAATTTGATGTAGGAGAAAGGAAGAGGAAAGGAGCATGGACAAGAACATTTTGGTCTCCTCTTTCTTTCTGTTTGTGGTTGTTCCATCTTTTCCAACTTTCTAACATTCCACTTAGTGAAAAAAGGCAGAGGCGAAGTAGAAAGCCAGAGTGCTCTCAAGCCAACTCTTATTAGTCCATGTTCTACACTCTCCTGGACCGGTCCAATCTCTCCTTCGCTGTCTATTTGGAGACTTTCTGCATCCTTTGATCTAGAGCACCAAAGTTCTCTTCTACAGCTGTTAGATTTTCCTTCATTGTCAGTTGGACCTGAAAAAAAAAAGATTACGTTTGTTAGAGGTGAAAGATAGGGCATAGACACGTGTAACCGTGTAACCGTTTAGTAAATCATAACCGTTTAGGAAAAATCAATAAACGAAAACCGTTTTAAATTTTTATTTTTTTCAAATTTCAAATTTTCCCTTTTTCAAAGTTTTTAAAAATTTTCTGGAGACACGCATTTATTGATTTTACATCACTAATAAACTAATTGGGGATGATAAAAGCTATTCTGCCTAATCGTTCTGTCCCTCGGCGAGTGTGTGTCTGTGTGAGTGTGTGTGTATCGGCGCACACACACGCGGGGAGTCGCCGTGCTGGGGCTCGACTCGCAGCCACGGACGAGTGATGAAAGATAACCTAAATATTAAAGTTACTCGGTTATCGTGAACTACGCTTGTAAGTAGCCCGAACTTTATAACACCTGTTCAACCTGCATAAACGTGGACATGTAGAAATTTGTGCGAGAGGCTATATTAATCAGGAAATTAATGAAGGGCGATAATGACGGCGCACGTGTGTGTGTGTGTGTGTGTGTGTGTGTGTGTGTGTGTGTGTGTGCACCATGGACCTATTATAAGAGGTGTGTAAACGAGCGTAGTTTATGTCAACTGTGTGTTTACAGGCGAACGAACGCGTGTGTGTGTGTGTATGCGCGCGCGCCTTCAA
Organism: Ammodytes marinus; assembly: GCF_949987685.1. Lineage (NCBI taxonomy): Eukaryota > Metazoa > Chordata > Actinopteri > Uranoscopiformes > Ammodytidae > Ammodytes > Ammodytes marinus. The sequence continues at coordinate 8,009,041 of NC_137233.1, read as the reverse complement.
GACGGCGGGCGCACGAGGACAATGACGTCACGGTTAACCTGTTAAAATCTGTCGTGTACACGGTTAGACATTTTTGTAAACGTTCACACCCCTAATACAGACACACTAAATACAAATAATGGACCATACACTTAACATGTGTATGCACATCAAAGTGCAAATTCAACTTTTTAAAGTTCCTTTTTGGATGGGGGCTGTTGTGCGATTATTGTGGACAATAGGCTTACTGTGATGCGATAGCCTATAATTCATTAATGGTTATTTTGAGCCTACTTGCTTGATTTATTTTTAAATGCAGAAGTTATTGGTCGTTTTGGAACATGTATTTCCCAATTTAAAACATAAAAATAAAGCAGTATTGAATAACTCAATAGTTAAAATAATAAATACAATGTGTTTTCCCCTTAAAATGACTAAATGCATTTCAAAGACAGTAACAGTGTGGCACTTCTGTAAACTTACTGAAACTTGGCTGGGCCATCACTCTCATGCATTCTTCAAACTTTTCTCTGCGCTGTCTGAGCTGATAGATAGGTTGTGTTGCCCACGGTGATGTGGAGTCTTAAACCATTCTAGCTTTGCAGAGCACTTCTTTCTGTTCAGCTAAATATCCCCATAGAATTGCACTGCGTTTATTATCACAACCAGTTAAATGTCGGTTTGCTTCTGCTCATTTAACTCTCGCGCGTGCATGCCGTAGTCGCGCGCGGTGCGGTACGGTCGCGCGCGCAAAGCCGCAGACACAGAGCAGCTGATAGAGAAACGCTTGGAGACACGTATGCTTTTTACCGCAAATCGCGGCCTTTCGCGCCGTTATGACCATGCACAAGCACACATCGCGCTTGCTAGTACATTAATTGTGCAGCACAAAAAAATTGGGTGGTTGGTAGTCAAGGCGGGGGGCTGCCGTTGCTAAGGCGGCCGCCTTCGCTATAAAGCACTGGGGGAAACACTGGACTTTAAGGCTAGAGCATCACTAACTCCTCTTGACGTTTTGGGCATATGCTGGTCAGTGCCCAACATTTTTCAAAATTAATATTCAACTCCTTTCAACAGTGCGAATAAAATAAAAAATTAAGATTTTTGTTTTTCTAATTGTTCCAATTGTTGAAAAATGTCCTACCTGTGATAGCAGGGTGTTATTGTCCTTAAGAGAGTTGTTAATCATCTGCTGAGTGGTGTCCAGGTGGGTCAACAGCTGGCCAAACTGCATGGCTACAAGACGAAGAGACATCAAGAGGCAGGAGTGACAAGAAAATGTAGGATTAAGCATTAGTTCTCAAATTTACAAGTTTGTGATAAAGAAGAAACACACTTTTCTTTAACTTTAATGCCTTCATGTGTACAGAAAGTTTAGAAGAGAAAAATACAATAGAATAAAATCAGCACAGCAAAACCCTATTGAGTGAAACAACACTTTAGCTGCAGACTGTGACAGATTGGTGCAAATAGAGTCTGGATGATAAATGACCTGCTTCAGCTCCCAGAAACAAATTATTGATATAATCTATGAATGCCAAGGTTCTGCTTTCATGTCCTAAATAATAAAAACATGATAATGTGATATGTTATATCATGCATCTCTTTGTCCCCTGAGGGGAAGTTTAACAGTATTGTAAGATTTAGTCTAATTCTATTATCATTTTCAGTCTCCCTCTGTGATTTCTTTTAGCCCTTTGTTCAAATAGAATGGCATGGTTTAGGCTAATTCCATTATCCATTTGAATCCCATTTCCATTTAGGTTTTTATCTTTTGTCTCACACAGACGTTCACAATTGCAAATGCAAATCTTTCGGAGCAAGAATGACATCACAGACGCTGGCTGAAGCGTGATCCGGGTCCACACCACCCTGTTATGTTCTGTGGCTTCACCCTACATATTTTGAATCCTTGATGCCGCCTCCTTCCCCCACTAACCTACATAACATCCTCTCCTTGAACTCCCATGGGTGCCATTTCAAGGTTCTGCTTCACTCACATAAAAGAATACAACATAGATGGTCCAATTGTTCATTGTTATTATCTGTGCTCGGGGGGGATTTTCCCCTTGGAGCAATATTATTACAATATTTGCAATTTGAACCAATTCCTCTTCAACAGAACATTCATATAATGTTATGGTGATTGTAAAAATCCCTATACCCCCAACAACTAATACTGTGTACTTGCATACAGAGTTACATAAGGACACAAACACAGTCTTGGGCTACCACCTCGAAAACCAATTTCAGTCCATCTGCGTTACCTTGCTCATGCAACTCCTTGACAGCAACCAGCCTCTGCACCACCTGAGGTATAGAAGTGGACATGGCATCCCACTTCTGAACCACGTCATAAAGCTGCGACACCTGACAGAGAAAAACACAAACAGGCACTTTAATACCAAGATGAAGCCCTGTGACCAAAAGAGTGTGTTGATTTAATCCGAGATCACGGATTGGTCCCTTGTTATGTAAATGTAAATGCACAGTTGCATTTCTTATTAATATTGCTATTATAATAGACCTTGGTCAAAATAAGTCTTCATGACGCTGTGATAACAATTGCTACCAACATGCTCACTAACTGACATTTGCCCTGTCCAATTAAAGCTGTGTTTTATTGTAAAGAAAATACACTGCATTGTGTAACTTGGTAAATTCACGCAACCTATTCATAAAAACATTATACATGGGTAAAGAAATATCACATGATGATATAATTAACATGCTCTGCCCTCTACTGGCCATTTAAGCATATAACACTTTACAATATTTGATGCCTAACAAGCACAAGTGCCTGGAAACCCTGCCAACCTCAATATAATAGGAAACACTGACAAAAAGGTTTGATCCAACTTCCTGATAATAAATGTTGTATTCGTCTCAGACAACTGAAAGGCTGGCCACCTGCTTGTTTAACTTGAGGATAGGAGTTTAATGGACAACTTCCCGATACAGCTGTTACGATGGTAGCAATTTTCCAGCCGAACCATCTAGGTGCTTTGTAACAGAGGAATTGATGGTATACCGAATGACCCTGGAAGGTGCCCTTTACAGTGTGAAAGCATTGGAGATGACACTTGCACAGTGTGCACTAATACGGAATTACGTACCTTGTTTTGTGTATCAGCGTCCTCAATCGCTGCCTTATGTTTAGCAATCTCGTTCATCTTCCCGAGGACACTCTAAATGGGCGAGAAAAAAAACAGGAAAGGAAAAAATAGTTTTAAACTGCGATAAATTGCCGGTTTCTCACAGCGCTGCCCTTATAGAAAGGATAAGTGGTGTTGAAACACATTTTGTGTTTTTCAACCTGAATGAAGAGCTTTACCTGCAGTCTGGCCTCCACTTGATCCAGAGTAGCAGAGTCCAGTGCGCTGACCCTCGCCTGAAGGAGCTCTATGGTGTCCTGATTCAAACAAACACAACAAAAATACACACTATAGTTATATACACAGTAAGCTGGTCTAGCTCTGACTACTGGCAGAGCAGCATCAAACATACTAAGAGGAACTGATGTCATCCCTGAAGAATGACCTAGTTCTCTGGCTGCACATCAGATACACAGAGTTAAGAACAGTGCAGACACAAACTCCAATAGAAAGTAGTTGACTTCTTACCATCAAACTGGCTCCTTGTACGCCAGCACTCAGAGGTCCCTGCAATGTAGACAAGAAAACGGAAAATACTTTTTAACAAGAAAGGAAGAAAAAAACTCATATAATTTACATAAATTATGTGGAAGATTTATTTCAAATTTCTCTTTGTGGCTTGTTACACAGCAACAGAAGCGTTAAAATTATTCTGGTGTGAGTGTGAAAGAGATAAACTGCATTTGTGTGAATGAAAGAGAAAAGCATTCGAGAGGATGTGTGTGTGTGTGTGTGTGTGTGTGTGTGTGTGTGTGTGTGTGTGTGTTTGTGCGTGTGTGTATGCGTGCGTGTGTCTATGTTTACCTGCTTGTCTGATCCCGGGCCAACAGCCGTCTCCAGCTCAGCTAGACGCTTCTCCAATTCTGCCATCTACAGGGACAGAAGAGGTAACACTTGGCTGGCAGTGACAACAGCATCCCACTTCCCACAGGACGCAAAACACACAACACAACCCACGCAAGTACCTTCCTGCCTTTTATCCTGTTCATTACCATCAAATAGTCTGACATTCATCTCGAGAGAATCAACACAAAAACACGTCTAGATCATTTTGCTAGTGCACTGATCCGAGACACTTGACTCCGCTCCCTATCCACTTTACCTTGGCAGAGTCGTTGAATTTCTCCTGCTCTGGTCTGCTGTGCAGCTCGTAGAGCACCACTCCATCTGGGCCCTTGGCTGCGGCCGCCGGCTTACTGTCTCCTGCAGCGCTGCTACGACTGCCCTTGGCCACTTCCAGCTGGGTGAGCAGACGCCTGTGGAGGGAGGGAGGGAGGGAGGGAGGGAGGGAGGGAGGGAGGGAGGGAGGAAAGAAAGAAAGAAAGAAAGAAAGAAAGAAAGAAAGAAAGAAAGAAAGAAAGAAAGAAAGAAAGAAAGAAAGAAAGAAAGAAAGAAAGAAAGAAAGAAAAGGATTAAATGTTTCATTATTGTTATCAGCCTCTTGTGCAGCTTGGCTTCTCCCTGTCACTCTGTTGGAAACTGCAAGGTCAACATAAGCTTGGAATCTTTTCAGAGCAGGTTTCATTCCTCCGTTAATCTCTAACCTTCTCCAGTTTTTATTTCCCTTCCTCAATCATCTGTACACCAGTTCTTCTTGTGCTCCCCAGGTAGTGCTACACTGGGATTGGCTGGATTTATTTGGGCAATTGATACCAGCTCTGCTGCCTTGCCCCCATAACTCTTTTTTTTTTAACTTTTATGTTTTTTTTTACGTATGGACAACAAAAAAACAGAATAAGTAAACACATACAATACATACACAACACCCAACCCCCTCCCTCACATAAACAGACAAGGAATACAGAAAAAAAGTGAAATAAATAACTAAGACAGAATGATTAAGAAAATAAGCTATAAGCAAACAAGAAACAAAACAAAACAAAAACAAAAACAAAAACAAAACTGGGTCAAACCTCACACCTTTTGGTTCCCTAAGTGCCGCAGCACTGGGCCCCATATAGCGGGGTTGCCCCCATAACTCTTATCACTTCTTATATATCTGGGTTATAGTCCAAGGCTTAGTGAAATTAAAAGGTGGAGTCAGTGATAAAGGAGAAAGCTTTTTGTCAAAATCAGTGAATATCTCCCCACTATCTGCTACCTGTCCGGTACTGTGAGGATATATTCACTGATATTGACAACAAGGGATTTTGACATCGAGCATTCTCCAGAAGCGCTGACTCCACCTTTAATACCCCTGGACTTCTCTCCTAACTAATGAATTGCTGACTCCCTGCATTTCTTCAATCTACCCTTATTTCCTCTCCCTCCTCTCATCCGTTCCCTGCCTTCTATCTCATCACTCCATCATGGTTCGATGATGTAGTGTCAGGTTCCAGATGTCAGGCGCATGTCCTCCTGTGTGATTGTCTCTGGGCTCACCTGGTGAGCGCTCCGTCCGGGTCAGACAGGTTGATGTGAGCCTGTGGGCCCAGCAGTGAGTCCAGATGGGCAGAGACCAGCTGCTGTTTGAGCTGGGCGGCCTGCTGGGCCAGCACCACGGGGGTCAGACGCTCCTCCGCATTGCTGTCCTTTGTGGCAGACTGGAAGCAGAGGGAAAAACAAGGTTGATGAAATGTGTCCCATGTGAATGAGAAAAAGGGCAAATGTTATGCTTTCGGATATACACTTGGCATGGAAATTGAATTTGATCCGACACGATGTTTCAGAATAAATTCAAAAGGTTCTTTTTAACCTTTGTGTGGATGGGCTATTGTAGCTAACTGCATATGGATTTACTTACTAAGGATGACCAAATCAAATTCTGCATTTACATTTGTTTTAAATTAGGACACGTGTTTGAAATGATCTATGGTGTTGCTAGATTTCTGGTGTGATCCCATTATTTGTCTTACAATTTAGGTCCATCTAAACGGATTACAGTATGGTCTCAACCATGCCTGCAGCATTTCACATTCACCCTGATGAACGGACACAAAGGTTTTTCACAGGCGTACATTTTAGAGGCTGTAGAAGCAGCTTTTTCTCCTCTGTCAGGTTGAATATACTGCCAGCTTGACCGGCCTGAGCTGAATATTGTAACAGAAATAGCCAATTCACAGGTCAAATAAGAATACGGTGTTGTATTCATGAATCAGCCGACCCTGCTCCGTGAGTATCCATTTATGTGCGTAGTGACAGCCGAGGTTTAATTTGTTCCCGGGTTGTGGGATCTGAAAAGCAATTTATTTTACTGGTTGTAATCAAAGCCAATTTTCAGGGTGAATTTAACGCTTCAGTGCACACATGGTACTAAGTTTTGGATCGGACACTCGGGTCTGTAGTGCCATTGTGAGAATTGGACATAAATATTACACCTCTGACACACACACACAATCAGAGTGTACCTTTCCCTGCCAAGCCCTGTGGGCATGGACAAAGTGTGCTCGGTGTGTTTGTGTGTGTGTGTGTGTGTGTGTGTGTGTGTGTTTCTGGCTCTCAGTTCACCTGGATTGCGTCCACCTCCTGAGTGAGTTCCTGGATCTCGTTGACCAGGCGCTGGTACTTCTGCTGGGGCGTCTCCTTCACTCCGCAGCCCTCTCCAAGCTACACAAAGGTGAGAGCAGAAACGGTATCAGTAGTACACAACAGCAAAGGGATAGTTCAGTACATTTGAAGTGGGGTTGTATAGGCTACTTATACATAATCAGTCTATTACATTATGGAGATGGTGATAAATACAGTCACATTTACTCTGGCTTAGTCAAGACACAGCTGTTCGTTTACTCTGGTTCATAAAGGTATCCTCTTAAGTCCACAGTGAATGGCATGTCGTTGCCACTTTCATAATAATTTTTATTCCCTTTCTTGTGTCTCTTGAATAAACCTGAGACGAACAGATGACGGCCAGAGGGATAAACTGTACTGCCAGCTGGCGTAGTAATACATGGCCAAACTACACTTGAAAAGAAATGTGTTTGGCTTTCTGGCGGCAAACTAAAGCAGTGAAAAAATGGAGCGTCTATGTATGTATTAGGTGAGCATTTTATATATGCAGTGACATTTTTTTTTCTTCTATCCCCCCTCTGCCACAGTACTCTGCTGACTTCAGCTAGAGTAACGATGACGTCTATCCCCAGACTACTTAAAGTGACTGTGCTGATCTCGATTTCCATAAGTTATGAGACTATGCATAAGTAGCCCATACAACCCCACTTCAAACCTATCCCTTTAAATCAGAAAGCACGTGTAGCAAGGGAAATTAAATATATGAGGGTGCTGGGACCCTAACAATGGAACACCTGAGAGAATAAAAAGGGAAGTAATGAATTTCTGCGGAACAGAATGTACTTACGATTTCAAATTCTCCGGACTCATAGCCCACTCTCCTGCTTTTACTGATTCTGTCTGAGAAGTCTGTGAAAAGGAGATGAATTGGTCGTGAGTGAAATGGAAAAAAGCAGACAGGCTTTGGTTCTGAAGCCAATTTCTGAGCAAGACCAAGATTAGGGTGTCTTAAGTCCAGAAAAGGAAGGATCTGCTTGGTTACACCTGTAATGGGTGGGTAAAATTTTGAAGCAATAGCGCCTGTTACCTTTGTCTTCCAGTCTTACATTTTGTTGTTTTTTAATGTTATATGTTTTGCATGAATTGCCATTTAGATTTCTCTTGTACAATTCTATCAATTTAGAGTAAGTAGTAATGAAAGAAACCTCTCTGAATACAATCAGTTACCACTCAAAGTTTCACCTTGCTAAACCTAATTAACCTTAATACAAGAGTCCAACAACACAGTTATATACATACATATATACAGATATACATTTTAAAGGCTGCAGTTTGTGGTGCTGTTGATTTGTATTGCATTGAACTGACACGCTTTTATTGTTTTATCCATTCCATTTATATCAAGGGGTTGGTTAAATAATAGAAACCCCCCCTCTCTCTAATCCAAAACAATGGTATATTATATTTTTGGATTGGGACTCTCAATCCATGTCCTTACTGAAGGGGACGTTGCCCTTCTGTATTACATGAGTCAGTTGATAAGTCACAATAAAAAGACAAGCGATGAGTGATTTATGGTGAACTATGAACTGACCGAGTCCCTTGGTGCCGATCTGCTTGTCTTTGAACTTGTCATAGGCTGCGTTGGGGTTGACCACAATCCTCTCCACGCTGTCACTGCAGAGCTCCTCCTGTCATTCAAACACCGGGGTAAAAAAAAATGTCAGTTGAAGATCAACCATAATCATACAAGACCACAGGGGACAGCAAAGAAAAAATGAGCCATGGTTCACTACCCAGTGAGCCACAGGTCTCTAAGCCCAAGGTAGACTTGAAATATGTTGACAGGCTGGTCAAATCTGAGAGGAGATTGGATGCTTGATCATTGCCCCAGAAATATACCGGTAATTTAAAAAAACAAGATATTGAATTAAGTCAACAATTGAATTATTTCTTATCAAGGTCAGATACCCTCGGAAATTAAAATCCATTTTAGCCAACAATCAATACAAAAGCACTTCACATGCCATTATTTGGGGCTGTATTTGGAATAATTCAGAGTACAACATGTACAAAGAATTATTATATCACACCCATTGATTTACCTGGACCTGATTGTTGAGTCTTAAAAAAAAAAAAATGTCATCCATGTGGTATAAGTCTACTATGGTTAAATCAATGTTACGTGAATGAAAAAGGCAGAACCAAAGCTTAAGGCCACTAATTATTGTCTAAATTATGTTTTTTTATTATTATTAGGGATTCTGAGGAGGAAAAAAAACACATATTTGATCAAAACTTTTCTAGTGATCAATTATGATGAACTAGAGGCTACTGGGTCAAATTAAAACACCACGGACACACACAGGTAGATGACATGAGTCCGGGCTCACACACAGATTTGGATAACAAAAATAGACAAGAACCAGAACACACACACACAGAACACACAAGACAGTTACACAGATGAAGGGAGGAGGAGGAGGAGGAGTGAAGGGGAAGGTTAGTCAGGCTCTTACCAGCTCCTTGGGTTTCCAAAGAGAGTTAGAAAAAGTAACGGAAGAGCAGAGGGGGAGAGAGAGAGAGAGAGAGAGAGGGAGAAAGAGAGAGACAACACATATTAATGTGGTTATCACATGCCATGCACACAAAAGGAACAGCTTGCCAAGCTCGGGGGGGAAAGATAAGAAAGAAAGCAGTGTTCTCAAGAGTTACTGCTAAAAAAACCCTGGAGACACACTGACTGGTCTGGCTGCTCATCATGTCTCAGTTCTTTCTCTCTTATCTCGATACAGGGTGGGAAGATGGTCCATTAACACCAAACAAGTTGCTTTCCCCTCTGATACCATACTGTACTTTACAATGCAGCGTGACCGTATGCTCTCGTAGAGGGCATTGTAGGTCTCACAACATTGTGCTATGGATGCAGGGGGATTGGTGTTTAAAAAAATAAAATAAAAATAAAAATCCAGGACTCAGAATCAAGGGGGATGGGTGGTAAAAAAAACTTCAACACGTCTGAAAACCCGATGATGCATTTGGTTACAGACATATCCATCAAAAAATCATTTAGTTAGGTTGAGTAATTTCTTAGTAACATGCACGTTGTTGATCATAAAATTAATTTGCTGGACTAAACCAAAGCAATTAATGAGGTATATCCTAATTAATGCACCCATATACACTGTGTGATTTTTGGGCTGTCCCAGACAAACTTAATGAAAGCTATGGTCTTAGAACGCACCGTGAGACAAGTCCACCAACAGTCAATGGCAGAATGGCAGGTGAGCAAATAAAAGTCAGCGGCACAGGTCGTAAAAGGTGTTAACTTTAGGACCAAATACTAAATGAGACGTAAGGGCCGGACTGAATGGATTGACACTCACGGCTGGCCAATACCTGTTCAACTGACCGGTATTGGTGCAGATAACAATCCAATGCATCCTGAAATGAATCCATTGAAATTACGTAGAATACCACAGCTTTCTATGTTCAAACAACGAAAAATATGTAGTTGTGATATCCCCCTTTTACCTTGATTCACGAGGGATTCATTGGACTGTCCAACATGTCTCCTAATTGCTAACGGAAAGTTCCGCACTGATTTTATTATACCATACTAATCTGGCTAAGTGTGACACTGCAATGAACCTGCAGGGTGTTATCGCACAGTGTATTGGGGCCTTTGAAGTGTCCAGTTAGTCAGAACAGTGTGGTTAGCAAAGAAGCAGCTGTTAGAAAAAGGATGGCAGGTTAAACAGGAATCTAAAACAAATAGACAAACATTGGTCTCTCTACTGTCAGTGCCTCACGTTCACACAGACACAAACTTGAGCCTTCACTGCTTGTTTAAGCATAACCAATTAAAAGAGCAAATTATAGCTAAAGACCCACCAACATCATTATTCCCTTTAAAAAGTTGCAGTGGGCAACACAAATAGGCAGAAAAGAATCGATTCTTGGCACTCCAAAACAATCAAAACTGTATGAATTGCAGAGCACAAAAAAAGGGTTCACTCCATCGATTTATTTCTCATTACATCCCAATCAATTGAGGTAGGAAAAGTGGATATGAGATTTTTAAAAAGACATGCATAAAAAGCATGGCATAAGCTCGCTGAGAGTAAAACGGAGCCAGTCTTACTTGTATAAACTAGGGTCCCAGGAGGGGTGGGGAAGAGTCAAAACAAGGGAAAGGGTATGGGAAGGACCAATGTGGGAACATAGAGGGAAAATGCCAATTAGAATTCACTCAGCTGCTCAGACATGTTAAAGCAAGACTAAACTCACGCATCGCAGGTACATTGTATTTATTCATAATATATTGGCATTCTGTCTAAAATTTGTTTTTATTGTGTCATACAAATATAAGTTCATTTTTGAACTTTTTTACTAACACTCACCAGACAGTGTTACATAGATGTTTTGGCTGCAGCACTATTTAACGACTTTGATTTGTAACTAGTTTGTATTCCACTTGCGTGACGATACTGTATTATATATTATATTTAAACAAATAGAGCTAAGAATGTCCCTAACGACTGCTTTACCCTCATTGCTGTGTATATGACACTTCAAGAACTTGAAAAAATACTGTACTGAGGACAGTATTGAAAATAGACATTTCCAAAAGTCACAAGACCATCACCATGACCAAGTTTATACCACAGAGCACACTTTCTTCTTTGACATTTGAATAGATGGGTGGGACCTAGGGAAGGTTTATTTATTTATTTAGTTCTCTATTTTATAATGTTCTTCCCTTTTTAAAACAATGTTTATTGTCTAAATAAGCAGATATGCCATTCATCTTTAAGACTTCATTTTTTGTATCCAATATATTTGCTTATGAATTCTAAATTATTGATTAGGCAACAATAAAGTCAATGCAAGTGCATTCTTGCAACTTCTGTTAGATAGGTAAATAATACATGCATTTGCCCTGAAGAGTTAGTAAAGACAGAACAAATGCAGTAACAAGGTTTTAATTGAAATGTCTTAACCAATAGCTCAGTAATTAATATTAAGTGAAATCATGTTATTTACATACATTCATAGTGTTGCTGAGCCACAATCATTGCTTTGTCATGTCAGTGATCATAGTGAGCCAAGCAATTACGTGTGTACGCGTTTAATCTTTGCAGGGACACAGATTATAATGCAGTAACCAGTATAACTTGTAAACACTTGTCAGGTTAGTTTAATATTCAGCGCATCACACTGCACACTGACATATCCACTGACTATAAAACGTCCACTTACCGACTCAAACTGAGCTTGGTCATCTTCAGGAAGGTCACCGGTCTCGTACACGTCCGGCTCGTTAAAAGCCTATTAAAACAATAAGGTAAACAATGTATCACACGATCAAATATCCCGTTTATTGTCATTAGCCTGGCCAACGCCCCGGCCCATTCCATAACACGTATATGCTAACCCTTGCTCCCTGTAGGTTTTCAGTCACAAGACACAACATTAGCTAAGAAATCAGCACATAATAATATATAATTATTATTAGCTTGTTGTGTAGTAATTGCAGACAAGAGAGTAGACAGCAGGGATGTGAGCTAACCTAGCTGTCATAGAGTTAGCATTGTCAAATAGCCACCAGCTTATCTGTCTGCTAGCGTTAGCCACTTACAATTCCTGGTAAGTTTGCGTATTTGGGATCAGCCATTGTCAGCGGGAAGCAAAGACGAGACCTAAAAAACACGGTAGAATATACTAACAGTTCTTAAAATGTATGAACAGCCGATTTAACCGAATATTGCTGTAACAAAAGCTAACGGTGGATGAGGCAGCAGTCTCTCTCTCAGCCGGTGGAGGCTTCCAGGCTGATGTGTTGGTCACTAGCTTGATTTGGCAGCCTGTACGTTGGGTTTGTTAGAAGCGTAGGCGAGCGGGCGGTGACGTGTTCTCTACACCAAAGGAAAAAGAGCATAACGGCCAACTGATGTGGACAAAACAAGCACACCCGGCAAATTGGAGTCTCATTGCGCATGCGTCTCGTTTGACCAATACAAAGTAACGGTCTCCTTCCTCTCTGGCAGTTATATGTTCATATTTATCTCTCCATTCTCCAACAAACATTAACACATCATTTACAGTCGCACTTCAAATGTATTTAACGACTAGACTAGTTTGCCTTATGGGGGGGAAAAAAAAGTATTTACCTTGTGGTTGAATTGAAGCCAGGTTGACAGACGGGGGCGCTAAAGGTACGGGTAGGCCTAAACGACTCAATCAATGGGCCAAAGATGGTCGATTGAGAAGATGATTCACTTGCAATAAAAATTATTAAAATGACGATCCACGTAAAGCAGGACGCAGGGATATAAAGCACGGTGAGGCTATGTTGTGTAGGCCTATGTTTCAAGTTGTATTGTTTACATTGACATTGAATTGAAAATAAAAAATTGAAAGTCAGTGAAATGATTTTTAATTTCCTAGGCTATATGAAATCACAAAAAGTAGTCTATAGGCCTATAACAAAATAAGAGTAGGTCTTTGTGCTAATAATCAATAATGAATGTATGTTTTTTAATATGTCTATCATGTAGGGCCTACACAGTAGGCTATTAAGAATACTTTATACTGTATCATAACATTTAAAATACCTAAAATGAAAGTGGCTTCATTAGTGTCATTAGGATAATTGGAAACTTGGTAGCAATATGTTGTACAATATCGATAAACATGTCACTGATTACAGATGTATCAATCAATTAAGATCTGTTTAGACAAATCAGCTCTATTTCTTTCTTTCAGGCAGTGTTTTTTTTACTATTATTAGGAGGACCGGTCACTTGATTGAAACATGTGACTAATCATCATATGTGCCCGTAGACTAATTCAAGAACAGTGGGAAAATGCATTAATTTTAAATCTAAGTTGTATTCTTTCTTAATGTTTTTTTTTCTTGTGTACATTTTAGACCAAGATGAATAACTTGAAGATGTTTACTCGCAGCCTATACACCTACCACTGCATGTGCTTGAAGGTCAGTTCACTCATCACAATGGGGTAAGTAGCCTGTGACAGTGTAGCCTATTGTGTGTTTTGTTGAGGAGCTTTCTAAAGTATGAAGAAATATCTCACCTTTGACTGGAGACTTCAAACCTTGTGTTAAACTGAGGTCGGGGGCGTGTAGCCAATACAGGGAGGGATACAGATGTTTCCTTCTAAAAGGATACCACTTTACACTTGAAGGTCAGTTCACTCATCACAATGGGGTAAGTAGCCTGTGACAACCATTAGGCCTATTGTATAAGTGTGTTTTGTTGAAGAGCCTTCTAAAGTTTGAAGAAATATCTCACCTTGGACTTGAGACTTCGAACTTGTTTTATAAACGGAGGTTATGGGCATATAGGCAACTATACAGTGAAGGCATTACAATTGAGTAGCATTTTGGGGAAATATTTTATTGGTCAGGACATCTTTTCTGCTTCAACTATTCTTTATTTAAGTCTCCATCAAGTCCTGATTAAAGTGCACTGCTTCATCAAATGGAGTAGCATACCCCTTTAAATCTCTGGCCAAAAAGCATGGAGCTTTTGGTTCACACACACCCAATTTGTTATGCAAAACAGCATTGCCATGACGACGAGTCTGGTGCAGACCTGGGAGGGGGAACAAGAGGGTCTCTCCTTAAAGTCTCAATGGCCACAGAAAATGTAGCCCATCACTAGATGCAATCGTACCTAATACTATAGGCTATACCTTCAGCTTTTTACGCAAGTCAAACTCGAACGACGATAACTTTTCTTCCATAGTTGTAGTTACCGAAATAAGATGCAGAGTCTGAGCTCCCCTCTCTGCTCCTCGGTCCCTGTGCTCAATGGTGCTGATGAGAGGATTTGAGCCGCTACTTTTCCACGCCCCGCCCCCAGTGAGAGCGCAGGGCAGCCTGGCAATGATGCAAGGCATGCTCTCCCGAGGAGCCTGCAGCCTATCCAGACGCGGCCGACCGGACCAGTTTGGAATATAGGCTACTCCCCGTTTACAACTCTCCATCTGTTCTCCACCGCTCAACTGCACCCGAGTTTGGTTTGAGGGGCATTTGAAGCAAGAATCACTCTCAAACGGGCCGTTTTTTTCAGTTTTTACATTTATTTTAATTACATTTGGCTGTAGTCCCTCCCAAAACTCGTAGTTGCCCATTCTTCCCAATGCGTCTCCTGCCATTCTCGCTCTGCATGTGGTTATAGCCGGTGGTCTCAGCCTGCGCCCGGGTGTTATACGGGACAAAGGGGAATATATTGCACAGGAAATATTTTATTTTTTATAAAGAAATCCTTCTTTATCTTTTGGAAGCGCCTCCACCTTTAAATTTTTCCACCATGGCTGATGAAAACGCGGAATGCAATATCAAGGTGTTGTGTCGGTTTCGTCCACTGAACAAGTCCGAAATTACCCGCGGAGATAAGTTCATCCCAATATTTCAAAGAGAAGACACCGTCATCCTCGGGGTAAGTTATTTTCAAACGATCCCTTCCCTTTTCCTTGTCACCTTTCCATGCAGGCGATGTGCGCCCGCGCCACGGGTTAGGCTACACTTTACACTTGATCTCGCGCACACACCAATTACTGTCCAGACAGGACTGGAGGGTTAAAGGCTCCAGACAGGAATCAAACTATAGTGTCGGGTTCTGATCAGCATGTTGCATCAGAGATTCAGCCGTGTGCTGCTGCTGCCTCTGCCATCAAAGAGCAACAAGGCTCCCCGACATCTGTCACTGAGACTGAGCCATGCAAAAGGCAAAGCCCAGATCAAATTGATTCATGTCATGTCTTTAGGTGATTTGCCAGAATAATCAACCCCTTTCCTTTTGAAATTCACCCCTAGATCAGTAAACTCCACTATCATGAATTTTGTGATGAGAAGAAAAGAGAAAAAATAACTTGGATCTTGGATCTGGACCCCACCTTTGTGATCCCAAACTGTGCCTCATTATCTCTTCTTTAGTATTGATCTGCTGGGTTTTGGTGTTAGAGGATTGTGCAGCACTGATTGATTTTTGGTGATGAGTCTAGTTGTCAGCCTGTAATGCACAGTTGAATTATCGGATGCTGAAAATTTACCGGGAGTCATTATTGTTCCCTGTGGGTTTCGGTGCAATGAATGGATGTTGGCTTCTTCTCAGTGCAAAGTGAAAAGCAGTTGATGATGTGAGTTGCCTCTGCTGTGGAGCTACAATGAAAATAAACCAAGGCATAAAATGTTAATCAATCCGTTGGATACATGCCTGAGCCCGAAGCATACAGTTGAGGATTAGAGTGCTTTAAATGCAAATGTTCTAGTTGTTCGGATGTAAAGCGCATCTGGACCAAGGCTAACATACACACACACAAACAAACACACACACACACACACACACACACACACACACACACACACTAACACACATACATCGAACACAAATGCATTAAAGACGTAAACATGTAAGTGCTGAAACATTCACATACATAATGTATACACTATGCATGCTTTTCACACCATAAAACAGCTCATGCCCTCCATTAGAATACATACGTCACGTACCCACACACACACACACACACTCACACACAAAAACGCGCGCGCACACACACACACACGCACTCACACACACACACACACGCACACACACACACAAACTCACACACACACACACACACCTCACACACACACACACACACACATAAAGAAAGATAGATCCACACCCATTTGGCCTAAGGGCTGACTTCCAAGTGATGATGAAGACAGCAGAAAATCCCCATCGGCTTAGTCTGTTCGCACATGCACACACTCACACACAGCCACAGCCACACGCACAGCCACACACACACACACACACACACACACACACACACACACACACACACACACACACACACACACACACACACACACACACACACACACACACACACACACACACACACACACACACACACACACACACACACACACACACTTCAAATGCAACACAGTATCGTTGAGGTAGATTTCCCCTTTGAGACTGTCTTGTATATCATGGTTGTGGCAGGATGTCTTCCACAAAGCAGATCGAGTGCTCATTACCCCATTATTTTGATGCTATTTGAGAATGGCAGGTTGGCATTTACAACAGCTTGAAATCATTCATTTCCTCCGTCAATATTGGCTGGTGTAAATAGGGTTGGGTATCGGTTGGGTTTTTTCTGATACCGGTTACTACCCGGTACTTTTGAAACGGTTCCGGTGCTTAACCGGTACTTTTACCGGTACTTTAAAGCCTCAAATTGCACACACTTTGTCAAAAAATAATGCCCTTTTATATCCAGTGCCAAATTTAACACAATTAACTTTAACAATATAATTACGAGTAACTTACAGATAAACTATTTTAAAATGTAAATAAAATAAAATTCACACAATTTACATACTATCTAATACAACAATACTGTTTCAAACAATATAATAATGGAGATTAACGTGGAGACTACCAGGTAATCTAATCTCCATTTTAAAACTTTAGCTAAAAGTAATCATTTTGATAAGAAAGAGTCCTTATGACCTGAACAATACAACACCTTAAAAATTAAAATAGATACACATATAAAACACCCATATGAAATTAAATGCAGTATTGGATTTACAGTAAGGGAATAAGTACACCCAATGAGAACCACAGACTGAAAACAGTCAAGGAAGAGCGTTAGCCTTTTGGAATATTAACAGTGCTCATTTGCATTTAACTTGAAACAAAATTCAACTGACATAAAAAATACAAAGAAGTCTTCTGTAAAGATAAGACCACAACTATTAACTTTGTCAAATTAACCATTTTTGTGCAGAAAAAATGTCATGTTTGCCTTTTCAGGATGGATACGAGATCTTTAAAGTACATGCTGTTCTAATGTGCAGCGCGCTGTTTATTATTAATATAACGGCCCGTCATCAGACACATGTAGGCTACCGGATGGCTTTATACAGAGATCGCTCCATACAGTTATCCAAGTCAGAGCTTTTTGTATGGGCAGAGATCGTTATTTTATGTGTGTCTTCATGAAGTGTCTTGTTAAACGTTTCCATATCACCGGGCCGCCGTGTTCCGCTGTGTGTTTTTTGGGTTTGTCTCCACCGCCGTGCGTAAAGGCAGCACTAGAACAGCTGACGGGAGGAAGCGTGCAGGCGGCCGCTGCCTCATCGTCAGCCTACACGTGCCTAATACATGCGTGACAATACTGCTAGATCGCGTGTCATTTGCAAAAAGAAATGCATTGCATTGACGTTCAACAATAGTCTGACATAAAGAGCGATCAGTCTGTGAAACTGCGAACGTGAGTGAGTGTTGAGCACTCGTGCGCGCGCTCCTCGAGACGGTCGGGCTCGTTCTCGTCACTCACAGCCCGGTGAGAAATGCTCCTTGCGGTGTTCACAGAACAGCATCCGCGAGCGGACATGCTTCATCGATCATGACATAAAGAGCGATCAGTCTGTCAAAATACAAACGTGACTACAGCAGGGGGCGGCACCCATGGACATATAAAGAAAGGCGGCACCCATGGACGGCGGCACCGAAATGAGGCACCGAAACTTTCATTCTTATTCGGTCTGGTTACTACCGCTTACGTCGGCACCGGTGCCATACTGGTACCGGGTTTCGGTGCCCAACCCTAGGTGTAAATGATACATCAGGATGTGTTGTGTTTGAAGGCAGCACAAAATTTAAAAAAATCCCTCATAGGGTCATTCTTGTAGATCGCGACAACAACTGTATCTCAATTTTATATTCTGGAGTGCCTCGTGAATGATTTATTTGATGTCAGTACTTCTGTGCCATTCCTGCCCTAAAGTGTGCTAGACAGAGGAAACACACATACCTCATGTTAGCCTCCACATAATGAAAGCTGAAAACTGTACGTGCAGGCATCAAGTAAAATCCTATTTCACAATTTAAGTGACGTGTGATCTGTCACTAACACACGCATCTCTACCAAACCATTTGTATGGCGGCCAGCAGGAGCCTTCAAAACTGATAAAGCCTAGAGACAGAAGCGTGCAGTTATATCTGCTTATAGCCTATCCAATCATTTCATGTACAAACCACCCTTCAATTTCCTCCTGCTGTAATAATGGCAGTAATCATCACAAAAGCATGCACGCAATTTTCCATCTTTTTGGAATGTAATTACTTTTTCAGGTGGGCAGCATGCGAGGGTTTTACTTTTAAGATGTGCAAATGTATTCAGAGTGTGTATTTTCCCTCTGTAGCAATCCTCTTATAGCTCTGGAGTACTCTCAGAGGAAGTTGTAAAAAGAAATAAAAAAAAGAATGTCTCCT
The DNA here is from genome assembly GCF_949987685.1 of Ammodytes marinus. Lineage (NCBI taxonomy): Eukaryota > Metazoa > Chordata > Actinopteri > Uranoscopiformes > Ammodytidae > Ammodytes > Ammodytes marinus. The sequence continues at coordinate 7,990,152 of NC_137233.1, read as the reverse complement.
GAGAACTGAGAAAACTAGGGCCGTCATTTTGGATCAGGATTTGAAATATCAGGCGGACAGGTAAGAAGGCATTCTGCAGGGACCCTGTAATGACAGCTAAGCACTCACTTTCTGACGGTTGATATAAAACAATTGGCATCCGGTTGGCACTGATGGCCCTACATTTGTCTTTCTCGCGCAAGGCCCCTTCCAGAACTTGTTCAGTGACAAAAGCAATGATTTGAGGGCTTGAGTGATGGTTCGGCTGCACCTGGGTGGGAGGCAGGAGGAGACTTGGAGAGATTAAAGATCAGGGAGTAGTACTTTGTGTTGTTGTGTGCTTTAGATTAATCAGGGAAACGTCTCATGAGGTCCAAAACATCAGCAAGTCTGACTGAAAAGATTTGTAGCATTTTAATACCAGAGTCCAAAACCAAAGACTCCTCAATCAACTTGCACTGGAACGCGACACATACAATTAAACATTAGCTATGTTTCCTTTTAAGCATCACCCTCAAATCTGAATATCTGTTGATCTAAAAAAAAAGAAATTACATTAGACGTGCAAATTGCAACATGACAATACTATTGTTTTTCTTACCAAAATACATAACTAATTTTTTATTAATCAATACGCTTTTGATGCAAAAATATGTAGGCTTTTATTCATGCTGGCATGGATTCATTCAAGCCTTTATTCATGGCTCATTGATTTCCTAAAAGTCTGTTGATTTGGACATTTTCAGTAGTTTATTATTTAGATGGCAATATCAGTCTAACATTTCCAAACATAAGCCCCACTCGTTTTACAACACAAGGTTGGGTTGTAGCAGCAAATGTGTATAAAATGGACCAATGTTGCTTTGTATTGCTTGTAACTTTTTTTTTAAGACAAAATGTTGTGAAAGTTCCTCTTTTAAGAGTTAACTTATATGGAGGAACATTAGAGTCCACTGGAAATGTGTCGTTGTGGCCGCCTGATAAAGTCCAATATGTTTCGGTCTCTAGCAACTCCTGAGGGAAATATATGGATCTTTAGCAGCTAAATGCTTTAATATGTCAACCAGCTGGTCCCTGCCTCTGTCTGTCTGCTGATTGCTGCTGGGCAGGCAACCTAAAATCAGTTTATTATAGTCTTTTCACTGAGGTGTGACTAGAATCAAGGATTACACAAGGAGAGCCGTGATACAGAATCAAAATGGTGAAGCCAGTAAAACCAAAAGGTGATCAGAAAGATGCTAAAATACTTAATAGAAACAAAGGGGAAAGCAGAGTTTGATGATAGCTCAATCAGGGGATACATAAATGAATCTGAGGTTTAAAGAAAGAGAGTTTCATTCATTGGCATTTGGCTGTTTTAAAGATAAACCTCAAAAGAGTCTTTGGTGATTGGACCCCAATGTCATGTCTTCTAAAAGGGGTAGTGAAGCCATGGGTTGTTAGGAATAATAACCCCCCCCCCCTCCCCCCCATGGAGTGTAAACACTTGTGGTGGTGAAGAGAGGTGGAGAGCAGTGCTGAAAGATCTGGTTGGATGGCAGGGTAGCAGGACCTTGAATGGATACTGTAGAAAGACCCCTGGGTGCTGGAATTGATGTTGGCTGGAGGGGAATTCGGTGGAGGAGGAGGGTTGCATTCGATCAAACTGAGATGACAGCTGACAGCAGAGAGAGAGAGAGAGAGAGAGAAAGAAAGAAATAGAGAGGACAGTTTCTGATTAGCAACACGATGATTGGCCCGCGGATGTCGTGGTGAGTATGAATGGTTATTAAGGCTGAAAGAGAGAAACAGCCATAGTCAGCTGATTGTGTTTTAAGCAGGAAACGAGGGATAGATAGAGAGAGAGTGAGATAGAGGGAGAGAGCGTGTACAAAACTGGAAATGAGAGAGAGGAAGAGTGCCAACGAGAATATACAGCCTTCCTGATTGAACGTCAAGCTTCATTTATCTGTGGCTTTGTCTATTAGAAACCCTTCTTGCATTACAGAGTCATTTGATCCATTGCAAATAAAGAATATTGATTAGTGCAGCTTTCAAGTTGTTTACACACACACACACACAGACCTCAGTCGGTTGAGACTCGACTCAGACGGGACCTCGGTGACTTGGGCTTTACTGTCACTCTCTATTACTAAAGAAGACGTCCTACGCGGCCTCCATTCGTCTGTAGTGGGGGAATCCGGGCCATTTCTCTGTAGTCTGCAGCAGCAACAGTGGTACAACAGTAGTGCAACAAAGCATGTAAACACAGCAGCACACAGTACAGAGGACAATCATTCATTCAGCCCTGAAATGTACCATCATTAAAGAAACAATTTGTAGAACGGGTCATTCTTTCGCTGCACATTTTCTAATTTAGATGGTCAGGGTCCTTAAAGCACTTTTAGACATTGCAACACCATTTCTCTCCAGAGTAATTTGAACGAGGGCAGCAATATATCACATGCACTACCTGTGAGACAGAAAAATAATATGTATCATTATTAGTTTTTGTTTTTTTCCCCATCATGGCCACCTGTGGAGGCCCCGCGGAGCTGAGTGTCTGTGTGACATTAATAACCATACGCATCCCGTACTGCCCTAAGGCACGGCCTTTGTTGTTTGCTACACTGTGGAGTGACACAGCTGTCTCTACTATTTCACTACTCTGCAATAGCGCAGCGTCACAGGGGCCAGATTGTCCCTCCTAATCTTCCGGCAAGCGAGAAAAAAAAAAACTGCCACGATGAATCACGCTTTGGATTCCGTTCTATGAATAAATAAATGATCATGACCGGCCGCCTCAGAGGAAGCAAGAAATGCGCCTTCAGGAAATGACATATATATCACACGCCAGTTCCATATGAGCTATAGTCATGGCTATTTAAAATAGGAGTATATGCATATGTGCGCCATACCAGATGCAGCAGGCCTATATGATGATAACGTATATGAGCTAAGAGGCTCAGTGAGAAATAACTGCCGTCTCAGACCGCTGCAATTTATTCCATAATTATTTGTTCTTATACTTCTTTAAGCTATCAGAGCTTTACGAGCCTCGATAGTACTGAAGAGGATAAACAGCGTCATATTTATCGCCCCTTTTCCAAAAGCAAATAATTTAAAGGTTAATTTGGCTGCTGTTGCAAACCCTTGTGAATATTTTGAGCTGCAGGCTTGGTCAGTTAAATTGAACGACTAACGCATTACGATATAATTTTCCAACACAGTTGATTAGATCCCTCTCCATTTGTGTGCAATTGGACGTAAAGAGTTATTTTTTAACAATTTTCTAAAGAGAGCAGTAGGGAATACTTTAAATCTCCACGGTGAATTTTATTCTGCAGCGTATGTATAACTATCGGTCACTGTATCTCACAATCTGCGAGTCCCTTTCATCGTGGGCCAGCCACCGCTCTTTAAGATAGGAGGTACATTTTTAATGAGCCTGCAATCTCAGAGCGAGACCAGACTGATTTAATTCTAGACCAAAATACAGAAACTACAAGAAAAAGCCCCCGCGTCATGTTTATAAGCCAACTGTCAGCCTTCATCCTGTCAGATTCAACCTTGGGGATGTGGGGGGGGGGGGGGGGGGGGGGAGGATGGGAGTAAGCACATTCCTTTGCATGTGTGTTTACATATTCAGATATGGTTGTGTGTGTTGACTTTAAAAGACTAATTATACAAAGTTTGATTTTGGGGGTTTTGTTGACCATGACAGATGGCGGGGAGGAGGTCGAATTAGTTTGCGCTGAAATGGGTCGCTTCACCTGGGTTAGCTAGTCCAATTGAAATGTGTGCGTTAAAGGACTATGGATTATCTATTTTCTGCACACTATTTATATTTTATATGGATTACCTTTCCCTGGCTACTGTTCCCCTTTGTGCTTACAGGTCTACTATAGAACTCTGTAATCTCAGCTGTGAAATACGACTTGTTTACATTTGTAGAGAAGAATAGAGGATTAGTTCACAGTATATTCTGCACCGATGCTCACACACCACAGCATATTTTCTGAGCTGTATAGAAATTGAGGATCATATCGAGTGCTATACTGTTGCAGGAAATAGGCATGTAATATCGTTAAGAAATTAACCGATTATTCATCATTCTTGGTTCCTAAGACGGCTGGTTTTTCTGATGGACCCTGCGGCTATTTTTCTTGTCGTGCTCTGTTCAGAATTGATTCTCTTTCTCTTTTTCTTCCCTTTCTTGATTAGGCGCAGAGGCAGAACACAGCTGCTGTTGAAACAAACTGTTGACAGTGCATGTCGGGCGCAGCAGCGTAAAGTCGTCCACCTGTCTCGTACCTTTTGTTATTTAGAGTGCCATCGGAGTAGATTTTCTCCTTAAGGATATTTCTTTGCAATTGCTGTAACTGTCGTCCAAAACCAAACTGAATCAGGAATGGATGTGCAAAGGGGGCGCCACGGTGCACGCTTTAGTGCTCTAATTCCATCACTGCAGTGCACACCCCCTATCCAATTAGGCAGTGTAATGGGATTGCTGCGTAGGGGTCAAGATGGGCACTCATTTCTCTCCCCCCCCCGTTGGACATCACAGCCATCACACCCACTACCACTTGGGCTCAGACCTAATCTTCTCCAGCCTTCTGTATCTCTTTCTTAATACACACACTTCACCGCAAGTCTCTCTGTCTAGCTGTATTTCACGCTCTTATGATCCGGCCCCTCATTTTTCCCCATGACTCAGCAAGAGAGTTTTGAGATGATGCGAGACAGGTGTAGGTGTCGTTTCATTGAGTTAGGCAGAGGCGGGTTGCAATGGTGTGAAGGGGAAAACGCTTGTCAAACTGAGGTTTGATTATTAAAGGATCAAGGGACTTTGGAGAGCTTCACGTCACAGCATTCAGCCAAGACATGTAGGACATCTACAACATAGGAAACAGACTCGCTGAGATTAATTTGGTTGTTTTTAAAGAGAAAAATCAGTATTGTAATCACCACTGCTCTATGGCTACCATTAACTATTTAGCTGCTGGAAGGACAGGGAGCCTATTTTAACATCTGGCCACGGACTGCATATGAAAACTAGCCTTCTGGCTAAATCTGGCATATTCACATTAATGTTTATTAATATGCACTGTCCCTGTCAAAAAAAAATAGATAAAGATAAACTTTTAAGGACCTAATTTAACTACCCGCAATTCATAGCAATAAGCAACACCAGTTTAGTTTCCCTCTTATCTCTTTCCTAATAATACACCTTATACCGTTAGCAAATTAGTCAACAGCCACACTCTACAGCACATTAGCAGCCATTTATTTCAGCTCATCTATATCAATATGTTTATTCACTGTTTGCACACTCACCAGGGTTAGATAAGCCTGTGCCAGTTTGTCAACACGTTTCCTTCCCATTGCTCTCCACTTATTACGACAGAAGTGGGCTGTGACTCCCAGGCTTTTAGCTCCGGGGGAAACGTTAATGGAGCATCCTCTCCTCATTAGCCATGGCCCTGCCTATGGATGCTGACTGGTCCCCATGTCTGCCTGAGCCTTCTGTGGGGCAGCACAGCACATGTTCACACACGTGGTGGGTGCAAAACCCATGCCAAGAAGACCCAAGTGCTTTATTAGCATGGTAATAAGACAGCAAGGAAATCCCAAGGAGACCAGAAGGAGCATTTTTGCCCATGTGTACGTACGCAAAGGACATCTGTTTTCCTGAGATTAATCACAGTTTATCGATCTGATACCTGAGAGCGTTGACATGTGCTCTAGTCGAGGACACTGTTTTGTTTTTTTCACAGGGGAGCAGTGGTTTCAAGCACATTTTTCTTTGCTGTCTCAGATCTAGGTTGTTCTAATTAACAATTTGATTAAAAATGCTAAATTACATAACAGAGATTCGGAAAGAATAGGCAAACAAACATTTTCAGGCTTGTTATAATCTTTGCACGGCCCTAGATCGGCCCAAGCCCAGACTTCTCCAAACAATTCCCCAGGCTACATTATCATGATGCTGTTCCCTCCTGCTCCAAGTAGGAACATCTATAATCACAACACACTGATTTTCCATGCCCTTTTTACTCAACCTCTTCTATTATTAATGAATGAAATCTTATGCAAATTCTTAATACTGCTCCCTTTTTTTCCCTTTTTTTTTTTTTTTTTACTGGAGGCCTTTTAATAACCAAATTACCTCCGCTGCACAGCTCCGTCATTAGCCACTGCTGAATTACAAAGAGAATCCCACTTAACCATATTGTTGATTTTTTTGCAGCATATTTAAATCGTTGCTTAGTTCCTGTTCTTGGATTGCTTCGTTCTCCACCAAGCTATTCCTTTAGCTCCGCTGGGTTAAATGATTGCCGCTAGCGTATACAAAAGTTGATAGAAAATGTGTTTCTGTGTTACTACGGCTTCTTCCCACCTCCTACCTCCTTTTATGATCCAATGTATTATTCATTCTCTGGATCATGTGGTCATTAACGGCCTGTGCTAATGGCCCGTTGGCATCGTTGCTGGATGACTGCTTGTGTCTTTCTCTGACACTTGTGCTTTTGAGGATCAGCCATAGTCCTGAGACTCCGGTTTCAGATTTAATTGGAACCAGCACACAAAAAACCTCTATTTCAATTTGGCACAGAGCTAGAGATTGTGTGAAGTTGTCGTGGGCCTTATCAATTCATTCTCATCTAAAATTCAGTCAATGCAGTTGGCTCACGGGTTTGTGTTCTAATTGAATTACTGGTAGCGAGGTATCGATGGGCCGCTTAAGCGCTTTCTTATTTAACATGGAAAAAGAGAGAGAGAGAGCCATTTGTTTTTCCCAATCACAAATGGTACAATATGGCACCTTTTAAAACAAGAAAACATTTGTATACAATTGTATTTCTGGTTAATTAATGCACAGTCTATTTCCTACAGTGTTGGTAGGTGTTGATTAGATTATGTTACACATTCAGGGCTGTATTAACACTTACGCACAAGCTTTTATAAGTTAAGCTAACCGCCTGGAAAACAAGATTCCCTCTGTTGTAAATGCCAAATGTGTTTCCCTGTTGTGCCAAAGTAACACAGACAAGGGGAAAAAAAGAAAACGCTGATGTCGGGGGAAGGCTTGTGAACTTTTATGTCTAAATACATTCTGACTGGATTTATGTATACGCAGATTGAGCAGAGTGGAGGTGCCTGTCGGTTGAAATTGAGGTAATGTCTTTAAAGTCCACAAGACCGCAGGTATTTCCTTTGATATCAAATATTCCCTCTGAGAGGACAAGCAGCTAATAGCCGGGCTCTCAGACTGTCTCAGGTTGTGATCCAAGCTCTTTGCACCGCAGGCCTGGGTTCAGATTTCTCTTCCCTTATGACATTATAAGGGGAGAGAAATCTGACTGGGGTTGTTGAACACAGGTTGTCAGAAAGGATGAGATGCAGACAAAGAAAGAGAGTTGTTTTTTCTCATACTTTGGGAGTCTCAAGACCCCAATATGAATTTTGAAAAAGCATGAAAAAGTAAATGTTGCATAATAGGTGACTTTTACATTTCTTTTTTATATTGGGCTTTTCAAAATTCAAAATATGCCCGTAGAATATGAATTGATTGCCAATTATTTTCTATTTCACCATTGTCACAAAATAAATGGGAAATAAGACGAACATAAAATGTAAAAAATGTCATTCTTGAAATTCAAACATGCGTGTTCTGGGTATGCCCAGGAGTCTCCTCCCAGTTGGATGATCGTGATGGTGAAGAGACTAGAGCTGAGTTGTTTGAAACTTTCAATTTACCCGTTGGCCTTCGTTCCCACTCTTATCTATGGTTACGAGCTATGGGTATAGGAACCGAAAGAATGGGAATACATATACAAGCAGCGGAGAGTAAAGATGCACCCTGTTCGCCTCCTGTTGGGGGGTGTACCACTCAATTGCAAGTGTAATTTTCAAAATCAACAGGTCAACTTGCTTTTCGTGTTTTGATTTCAAAATGGATATGGATTGAACAGAAGATACACGGATCGACAATTCGATTATATATTTTTTTTTATAGAATTTCTCTAAATCTGTAACGTAAATACATCACTGGAAGGCGTGTGAAGGATGGAGAGGGTCAATCAAACGTGACATTGCAGCCAAACACTGGGACAACTACTTACTTGATGAGGCATCTTCCTCCTCAAGGACAATTGCCCTTGCCGTTCCTTCTTGTTCTTTCCCCCACATCCCGCTCTTTCAATCTACTCTATTCTCTCTGTGGTATCTGCATTGCCGGTCTATTTGAAATATGTATTGTTTTATGTGTGCCTTGCGGTGAGAGGCTGTCCTGGGCTTCTGCGCCTGAGTTCTTTTCAAAGACAATAAAGACAGTAGGGCTTTGTTATTTATATTTTGGGATCCCGGCGCTGATAAAATCTCCGACTTTCAATGCGGATATCAAAAAAATGTATTTAATATCTTACTTTGAGAAGCATAAGCATGTTATTCTATAAAACCGTCTTTTCTCATATAACTTGAGCCAGTGTTTTTGAATTTTTAAGCAGGCGTGGGGGAAACTTTGCTATAATAGAAAGTTGAAAATGGTCAAAACATAATTGACAAAACAAACTCAACTCTTAATTGCACTAATTAGCACATTTAAGTTTGCATTTGTCTGGCTATCTCTCGGTGAGGAAAAGACCTAACACTTCTTTTTTTTAGATGAGATAAAAGCAATATTACATTTTACTTGGTAAGTTTTTGCTGCTAAACTAGGCTAACCAACTGATGGCTGTGAATTACTGACATGGTCAGACATGTGGTATTGCTCTTCTCATCTCATTTAATTTCTTGAAAAAGTTCCATAATAACATGGTATCAAATGGGGATCTCATCTTCATGTTGAGTTTCAGCTCATTGTTTAGTTGTCAGGCCCCAAATCTTGCTGTTCTGATTGACTCTTACGGCTCTCATCGCATTGCTCTTCAGTGAAAAAGCTCTAGTAAACCAACTGTACGCTGCCTGCTCAGCATCACATGACAGAAAGACACAGTGAGCAATAAGCTGATTAACATAGTGGTGAATTTAGAAGCTAAAGAGCCAAATATTTCATCCGGGAGTTGGTGGAGACCTAAGAGAAATATCGACCCAGGCGTGAGATTGTTTTTCCTGCTGCTTTTTTATGTTACACCCGCAATGAAGACCAGCACAGGCAGACACTTAAAGGGGTTAAGGCTTTTAGGAGTTTTATTACAGATAAAAGGAACAGCTTACAGCGAACCCTGGGAAAAAGCTCTTCTCACGGTAAACTACTGATAATCACTTCACACCTTAAGCCTGCACTGGAGGACAGGCATTGACTGGAGGTAAAGTACTGTCTTGCAGAGGAAATGAGCTGACCTAAACAAAACAAAAACATAAACATAAAAAGAAAGAAAGAAAAGAGTACTAGTCCTCCCCAAGGGCAATACCCAGCTTTTTTGGCCCGCTATACCGGCTCACTTGCTTCGGCAGACCAGACAATTAAAAGATATCCAAAACAAAAACAAAGTCGTTCCAATGCCAGAGCAGCTAATGGGCCATTGATGCTCTGCAGGGAAACACATTGATATTAACAATCTAAATAAAACACTTGATTAGCCTATACCAAGTTTACAAACATTAAAATGCATGCTGCTTGAATGTGAAAATCAACTACACTTTAAGATACCTGGTACATCTATTTTTTCAACAGGTGCCGCCTTAAAACTTGTCGAAAACAGGACACAGTTATTGAATAAACTAACAATCCACATTACTCAATTATCGTTAAAGCATAAAACATGACACAGAACAGCCTTTGGTCCTGAACTCGGCACGTATGAAGGTGTGCATCTGCCTCATTTCACCAGATGCAACCAACAACGCCACCTGCGTTCCTCCTGCAGGTTGCCCTATATCTAACCGATATAGCACTAACTGACTCTGTGCCCCATGCCACATTTACAATATGAAGAACCCACATTGAAACTTGACTGTTAAAATGGTGGATTCAAATCAGGAACAACCTGATCCAACATGATTTATTTTTTTCAAATACTATATTCAGACATTTAAAGCCATCTTTCAGACTCTTGGGATACTCGTTGCTACGAACACATTTGCCCATTCACCAAAGAAGCATTTAGATGAATATCCAGCCCTTAACAACAGCATTCTTTCAGCATGTCCATGTGTCTGTGGTCTGTGGCTCAAAGGCTCTTTTTTTTCTCTCTCCACTAATGTCCGTAGGGAGGCCGATGCTGCTCCTATTTTCCGATCTGAAACTCTGTGAACAAAGCGCCAGTCTCCCCTTCCCTCTGTTTTCCACTCCTCTGTCTCCTCCTTCCCTCACCTTACTGATTAATTATGCAAAAGGATTTTTACTTTGATGGGGGGACTAATTGCTCCACTTCAATGTGAGAATGTATAATAGGTTATATAAACAATCTATAAACAAGTTGGGCCAGGAACACAAGGGGCATTTCTTAAACTTGGTTTTTAATAATGCAAAAGAAATGGCTGGTGAACGTCGGTTCCCTAAGCTGGTGAATGAGTAAAATGGCTTAGGAAAATAGCTGTGATATGTATGAGACAAAGTCAGAAATAGTACCGACACCATCTCATCTCTGCATTCACACTTTACTACTGTCTTTGTGATGTGATGCACTGAGAGCTGACTCCCCCCCCCCCCCCCCCCCCCTCTCCGAGGCACTGCTCAAGTCGACTCTCCTTTGACTTGTTGTCAACCAAGTGAATTAGGATAAAAAAACTGTCATGTTTGGTAATACCGTGGGACTGCTGCACTTGTGAGGGGGGGGGAGGGGGGTGTTCTCTGTTGTCGAGAGAATGGGCTAATGATGCTGTTATCTGGGGCTCCAATCCTGATTAGCTTGAACAGACTCTGGCAGCTTGAACTCTTTCTCCCCTGTCTTTGGATGTGCACTTGTGTTTGTGATTGTGGAGGGAGAGCAGAGAGACTGACAATCAACACAGTCTCGTAAGGGGAAAAATAGCAGCACTTGTACTCTTCTTCTTCCAAGGAGGGAGAAAGTGAGCAGCCGCCTGCCTTTCAACTGATGTGTAGGAGGAACATGCCTAATCTTCTTATCTCATACAGCTCTGCCTTTGAAATATAAAGCTACATATCTCCTTGCTCGTGGGGGAGGGATGGGGGGACATTTTGGTGTGAAACTAGATGGAGAGGAAGTATGTGACAAGAATTTAACCTCCGTGAATGGGAGCGCAAAGTGCTTCTGTGTGGGTGACTGTGTTCAAAATGATTGTTCCCCCTGCGAGTGCTGGCAGTGGCAGCCAGTCACCAAATACTCTACCCAGTGTGTTTGGCCTTATCCCGTGGATATTTTGGCATTGTAGAATTGTTCAAACATGTCAAATGAGCTACTGCGTGTTTACATTTTCCTTGACAAGCAACCTTTTGTGTGGTAATAATACCTGTTGTCCATCAGAAAAAAGGTGGAAGTGGCATGCGGTTATTATGGCACAAAACGTCTTGTCAGTGGATGTTGGGGTGAATATGGTGATGAGATTCACATCACAGTGAAATATTTATTCCAGGAAGTATTTATTATTTAACAGATCTTTATTTTTTTATTATGTCACAGTAAATGCAAATATAAAAAGCCAACAGTAATAACATGGCTTGCCGCATTTCCCTTTATTACAGTGTTTGATTTATTTGTCGCATTTAGGCATGAACAACATCCCATAATTTACACCCTAACAGAGCCACTGCCATGTTTTAACACCACATGTGTGTTTGACTGCGCTGACAAACAACCTTCTTTGTCGTTTACCTCGTAAATCTTGTAAGTAGTGACTTTATGGCAAGTTATTGTTCGCATAAGTCACGTGTCTGTGCACTGTACATGAGACCATTTGGTATAGGGAGAGAGGCCTCTATCATCCCTATAGGGGCTTCAATCATGTGTTTCCAGAAGACCCCCATCTAAATTCAACAGCTGCTCCTGCAACCCCTCATCCATCTCCTTTGTCTTCTCCCAACCCACTGAAGGCAAGAAAATGAGTTAACAAGAATTCTTAACTAATTTTCTTGCCTTAGGTTGTCGAGGTGTATGTTCTCCACCTACCCTTCTCTGCCGTATTGATTATATTTCACTCTCTCTGTCTCTCTTTTTGTTGCTGTAGAGATGATTTTATGTAATTTTTTCTTCTCTCATCACTTGTACCTACTGTCGAAGTTCATTTCAGCAAAGTCAATTTTTCCGACTACTCTTTGCCATTGATTTTTACATATTCTCTTGATTATTGCAGTCTTTTAGTTCATCTCTCTGCCTGCAATCTGCTGCCTCTCTGTCTTCCGGCAGACAGCAGCAGATTGCAGGCTGGACTGTTCATGTGGGTGTTTGACTTCATACACAAAGCTAAGGGCCATAAAACAGAGTATGCTTGTACAAACGGAATTTGGCACATGTAGGCTATAAAACATGCTATATATGCACATGCACTTCTTTGCTTCCCAATTCCAGCATTCTACATCAGCGTGCACGCACGTTATTGAAAAGGACAGCTGTCGAATTATACAAGCACACAATAAGTAGGTGTTTTTTTATCAAGCCAGTCGGACCGACAGGGCGAGAGATGGGCTTTCAACATTTCTCGTACATTTATGCTGTTATCAAAATAATGCAGCACAGGAGCAGATTAGGGCTTTTACTGTGGAGCTATATGGACAAATTATAGGTAAAATGGCTGTATTTACATCCAGCTTGTATAACTGACTCTTCACCCTAAGACCACATCCTGATCTTTCTATTGTGTGTATGTGTGTGACTGTGTAGCATTACAAATAGCACATTGTGTGAGCAGAGTCAGCCGTAATCAGTTCTGATGGCAAGCTTGTTTTTGCACCTGCAGCTGCAATTACAGCACAGCAGCAGTACAGCTTATTAGGAAATAGTACACAAACATTTATGATTGGATTCTGCAAAACTGTCTCCACCCTCTGTTACAAAACCAATTTCAAAGCTAGAACTGTAAAAGTAAGAGGTTATTGTGAGAATTTTTCCCACTCAACGTCTTTACTCTGCGGTAATGCTGTCTGATTTTTCATCTACAGCTCTTGGGGGTGACTAAAAAGAAATAAAAATAAAACAGACTTAAGTGGCCATTTCTTTAAAAATCGGAAAGACTAAGTGGCAAAAGAAAAACAACTAGTTTCTCGTGGCAGACTGAAAAAGCAGCTCTCATCTGATTCTAATATATTGACTCGATATTCTGGTTTCAAACTATATACATTAAGAAACAGAAAAAAGGTCAGCGACGATATAGGGGAGAACGGGGTAATTTGTCACATGGGTTGGATGTCACATTCGTTATATCTCGCCACCAGAGCGCGCTAGCTCTGAAATGTTGATATAAAAAAGGTCCAGAATTGGGATCAGAGGTCACATACATAGACTTCCTTGGAGGAAGACAGCTGCATTTCAGGTGAGAGGATGTTTTGTGTTTTTCATGTCAAATTCAAAATATTTTGCTTCTCAGTATTTTTCTTCTAGGCTTTTACACAATGGGTTTATAACAAAACACTTGTTACCCTCAGAAAGTGTGAAGGGTAAACTATAGTTTAGATTGTGGTTAGCAAGCTAATTAGTTGTCAGATGGTTGTTGGCCTTGATGCTAGCAAGAAATTCAAGTTGGGGTTGGTCGTCAAATTTTTTGGGGGGTTGGTTGTCACATGTTATCTCAAGGCTGCAGCCAGAAAAGGAACCCAATAACGAAATAAATTGTCAAGCTGTATCCTCACTGACACCCCAGAGAAGGAAAGAATAGAGCAGGAAAAGGCAGCTAGCAAGCAAAAGAAAAAGGGGCAACAAAATCAAAACAACCCAGTGCATCCCAAACTAGACCAGCTTTGTCAACTTGACAATGCAATTAAACATTCAAATTTGGTTCTGCCTCCTTGCCTTCTTTTTAAGATTTTTCCCATTAAGATAACATTGTGACAAACAACCCCATAGTGTGTGACAACCGACCCCTTGATGGGGTTGGTTGTCACAATGTGTCAGAGTGTCTTTGATGGTAAATTACTTCTTCATTACAATAAGTTGGAAAAAAAGAGAGACACACATTTCTAGCCAACACCTTAAGCTTCAATTTAATGTAGGAATGGCTATTGACAGATGTTTTGGTGATGAGCAATTCTCACTAGAGTAAAAAGTGTGCCTACTTACCCCGTTCTCCCCTACTGTTTTGACAATTTTTTTTCAGCAGAAATATAAATTGCCTTCTCTGAAAGTGGTTCTCAGTGTATCAGCTGATCGAATAATGGCATCACTTTTAACTATGGCAACATCAGTTTTTCTGCGTAACGATACCCATCTCGTGTCAATCTTAATTCACCAGAAGAAAATTAACCGACATGAATTCATGAACATGTATACTGGCCTTCAAGCAAAAATGCAGTAAAAAGGTAGATTGAAGACCAGTTTCACCCTATTTTACAAAAAAAATATTAGAAATGTGTAATTTTTAAACAATAAATAAATAAAAATTACTTGGAACACGTAACAGAGATAAACCAAACTCCATTGGGCTAACTGGCTTGATAGCCACAGTAAACCTTGGCTAAGCTAATGTACCTCTACTTTTCTGCTTGAAAAATCAGTTTTCATGCTCAGACATTTTGATAATTCAGTTTGTTATACAACATTAATAAGGCTGCGACTAAATCTAATAATGACAGGTGGGAGACAAAGTAAGAGCAGCAGGTAATTGACCCCAGTGGAATGCATGTGATGTGTTGTGGTTAACCTACATTTAAATTACATGTTCAAATCTAAAGACTAATTTACTATACTGAAATAAGTGAAAGAACACATTTTCTTCATAAACACTTGCAGTGATAGCTGATACAGTATTTCTGTTACACAGCTATACTAAATAGCATTCAATCTTCAAATTGTTTTCATCATTCATCATCCCCTTCCCATAACTCAATAATGATCATATGAACAATACAATCTTAATTGTGACTAATATGGCAAGTCTTTTGTGGAATGTGGAAAGACAGATAAAAGCAAGAGCGTTTAAATCGAGTGTCACTTGAGGAGCGACATAATGAATGTGCTTTATTAACTAAAGAAACGTGATAAATTAGTTAAACTGTGGAACAATCCAAACCCTTCAAAGCCTGGGACAGAACTTATTATTCAAGCCACTGATAAATGTGTGTGTGCATTTGGATTCTGGGCCTATAGCTCGTAGTTAATTGTTTCATTTTAAAGGCTGGGGAAGCAGCAGGGTCTTAATACTTGGCGGTGCAAGGGATTACTGGTGTACGTTATCCCAGACCGCTGGTGCAGACATAATCGTGGTTTAAGGCATCCACCCGAGTTGTATGGCTTTTATGTAAAGGGCAGCACAACATATGTACTGATTCATGTACTGAGGTTATGGTAGATTATGTAATATTGAAAGGCATCACCATTGCATTTATTGGTCGCATCAAAACCAGTCCATAACAACGTGCATGATGGTGTAATGTTTGATAGTTTGTTCTAGCAGCTCTCACTGACTTTCTCTAAACCAGCCATAATTCTCTATATTTCTCTTTCCTTAGTCTTTCTCCCTGTGGAATCAGTAAAGTGTATTTTATCTTAGTAATAATATTAATAATGATTATAATCCTAATTCATTTCCCCTATACCAAAATGATCATCTCTGTCCAAGAACCGGGGCCTTAACAGAAGACGAATCATGGAGCTTATATGCATTTAATCCCTTGCTTATGTAACGTGGCGCTCCCACTTCCTACTCACTCTACAGCCCTCGCGGCAATAAGGATAGAATGTAAAACGTTTGGTTTGTGGCCAATATAAACCCTGTCCATTATGCAGTACATTCAGTGTACTTATGAAAGCTTTATTGTCGGTCATAAGATAATAAGATTCTCCTGTCATTTTTTCTATTTTTAGATCAAGACTCAAGATGAGTCCCACATTTAAATCATTATGTGGTGTCAAATGTGACGTTCCCTGGTTCAATGTGGGCTTGAAATCTTTCTTGCATGTCTTAGCTTTAGCTTCAACGCTATAATTAAACAGAGGAACTAGTTTAGCGTAGAACACTTCTGCAAAAAATTCCGCATAGCTTCTTACATGTTTGGCATACAACCATTTCCACACTACAAGCCTTTGTTTAGTTTCTCTAAAGTGTTTCTTGGCTCACAGAGTGGATGTCTGCAGGCTTTATCGGTGATGCATGATGGGTCTTTTACAATGGCAGACACTGCAATTAGAATTTTTTTATACAACTCCAGTAAATTTGCATCCCTATTCCCTACACCATCCCACTCACACTGTAAATAAAATTAGACCTTTTTAGCAGTCAGCCATGTTTTATTGAGGACAGTAGACTGCTCTCACTCATCACAAGAACTTTTGGTCTGATCATGTGACTAAATAAGTCCGCCTAAGTGGTTGACTAAACATACGTGGGTGAACTTGGCTCCTCAGCCGCATGACGATAGCAGGCTAATTAATTGGTTGCGATCCAAGCGTGTGTGTTGAATTAACATATAGCACTGGCTGGCTGTCTGACTTATGAGATGGCTGATTGTTAGCTGGTAGGCCAAACTGTTTGCTTCCTCACGACAAGCGGGTCTAGTTAACTCACACAACTCCTGCTCACTGAGGCAAGAAAAAAAAAAACATTTTCTTTACACCTTTACTCTTGGCATGTTCTGTCTATCATGCTGTCTTTCTCACAAGCAATCATTGGTTCGAGGTCATGCCCATTCTGCCCTCTCTGCATTTCAACTCCTCTGCTCCACTCCTCCGCTGCATTTCTCCTCTCCTCTCCATCACTTAACTCTTAAAAGTCCTTGAACCCTGCCTTTAATGGCTTCACCTCTGACCAGATCTCGCTCTGTATCTCTCTGTCTCCCTGTCTCTCTGTCTGTCTCCCTGTCTGTCTCTCTGCCTGTCTCTCTCTCTCTCTCTCTCTCTCGGGGTCACAGAGACCATTGCTTAAAGCTTCATGCTGCATTGCACTCATTCGATACACCCACCTCTGTCTCTTGGTAGCACAGAACGCACGCAAATTAAATTTGACTGAAGCATACCATTCAAAAGAGACGGATGTGCCTCTTAATGTGATATACACGCTGCTTTTCAGGCCTGATACACACAGATGGACACAGCGTCCATAAACAATGTTCACAGCGCGTAGAGGAGATATTGATGTGGCACTTTTTTATTGAGGCAATATGGCTTTACATAATGTTTCTGCAGTAAACATAATGTGTGAAGTCGTTCCCCCCGCTATCACACACAAACACAGACACAGACAGACACAGACAGACAGACAGACACACACACACACACACACACACACACACACACACACACACACACACAAACACACAAATAAACACCCAGCTGTGACGCCACTGGGGATGTTCTGGTCGGAGTTGACAATATAATCTAGAACACTCTTAACTGTGTTTGTGTTGTCCTTCCCAGGGGAAGTCGTACGTGTTTGACCAGGTGTTCCCCACGAACGCCACCCAGGAACAAGTCTACAACACCTGTGCCAAGCAGATCGTCAAAGGTGAGTCACACACAAACCCTGTGCTCTAAATCACATAATCTTTCTTTTTCCATTCTACATACTATACTTGACCATACAGCTGCATGCGGTTGGCATACAATTAGGACATACTTTTACATATTGTTTCAGCATGCTGCATTTGACCACATGTATTG
Source organism: Ammodytes marinus (assembly GCF_949987685.1). Classification (NCBI taxonomy): domain Eukaryota; kingdom Metazoa; phylum Chordata; class Actinopteri; order Uranoscopiformes; family Ammodytidae; genus Ammodytes; species Ammodytes marinus. Next base: position 7,972,483 of record NC_137233.1, on the reverse strand, counting down.
GGACATCCTAAATCCTTTTCTCCCATACTGAATAGCAGGGAAGTATGCGTACTGGAACGCAGCAACTGTCTGCCTTCTTTGTTGAAGATGCATATGATTGATGCAAAGCCTGAGACAGAGAGCCGATACACCTTGAATCACCATATCCTTCTCTGGGTTCCCCTTATCAGCTTTGTAAAGCAAGTGAGAAATCCAATTACCTTGACATGATGTGTTCATACGACCTACAGGTATGAGCATCCGGAATGCACTGATTAACAAGATGTATGCTGATCACAGCGTGGCTGGAATCGCATACTCAGAAAAAACCTCAAGATCAAATGAAACCAATACCCCACCAGAGTCAGATCTTTTATTCCTTCGCCCCTCCCCTCCGTCTGTATCGCCGTACATCGGTCTGCCTCCGTTTTGTCCGCCCCCCCTTCTGTTATAGGGGCCTCATTTTTGTGCCACCTTCAAAGTGAGTGTGGAACTCCATTGAACCAGTGAAAAAGAGAGATTGATTTGGTGGGAAAGATTACTTTTAGAGCGCAAGATTACCTTGTGGGCCGAGGGAAAAGGCGAAATAAATAGGCGAGGTGAATGGCAAGCGCAGGGGCTGGAAAAATTCAAGGTTGGGGATTTAGGAAAATGAAGAGTGAGATTCAAGATGTGCCAGGAGAAAAAGCTTCAAAGAGAGGGCGAGCGAGGCCAGAGCAAGCTGTTTTTTTGAGCTGCATCAATGCTTTCACTTGCTCTCCTTTTTTATCTCTTTCCTCTCTCTCCTTCTGTGGCGGTCTCTGCATTGTCTATCCATCTCTCACCTCCTGCTTTCTGTATTTACCTTGTGGTGGCTGCAGCTGAGAGCCTTTATGATTACTCTGTGTGGTCAGCTAACCTATGGCAGCCCGCCGTACAGGGAGACGCGTTTGTCTTTATCCGCGTTTGACTTTTACCACCAGGGGTTTATTAGACGGTGCCAGCAATGTATCATTCGGCCGTGTGCTATTTTACAACCCCAACTGGCGAGGTAGTGTTGTGTTCTCATAGCAGATGAATATATATACAGTATATATATACTGACTCTCGAAGTCTGCAGGTAGATGTTGTTTATTGTGTGCATCCACGGAGGTCGTTCAGCAGCTAACCAAGCTTAAGTAGCGTGTACTTCAGGCCTTATGGGGGCAGAGCTGGATCTGCCTTTTTGGTTACTGAAAGGTCAAAGATATTCGTCTTGGTCTGTGCACTCGTTTGCCTGCCTGTCTCATTGTTTTCATACCCAGAAAACTGGAATTCTGTCAGAATTTATTTATTTATTATACAGCCTTTTTGCATTGCTTCGCCTTTTTCCCCTTCTCTTCCTTTTAACATGCCTTTTCCTCTCCTTTATAGATGTACTGGGTGGATACAACGGCACTATCTTTGCCTATGGGCAGACCTCCTCTGGAAAAACACACACCATGGAGGTACTGTACAGCTAAATAATTCAAAAGGCAGACTTCGCACATGCACTCACACAGAGACACGCACACACACTTGTTTTTTATTTATTTTCATAGACTATTTCCTCCTCTGCCCTTCCTGACAGTACATCTCCCTCCATCCCTGTCACAGCACACTCCAATCTCTCTTTAACAACCTTCTGTGAAAACTAACCTCCTCCACAACTGTCTCTGTGCAACAACCTTGCTCCTTTTCAAGTCAAAAGCCTCTCCGCCTATCCTTTCTTTTACTATTCTCTCCCTCTTTAATTCTCCCCTCCCTACTCCTGGCTCACCTGTTCTTATCTCTCCCTCTTCCGTCTTGTATAGGGGAATCTTCACGATCCCGAGGGAATGGGAATCATCCCCCGTATCGCGTTGGACATTTTCGAACACATATTTGCCATGGATGAGAATCTGGAGTTCCACATAAAGGTGGGTGTGAATTTCCATTTTTGTGTATTCATGCGTCCTTTAGTGCGTTTGTCACACATGGGAATGGTATACTGTGCTGCTGTGCACACCGAGATACAGTGAGTGGGAATTCAGCTCGGGCCCGTGATGTAATCCTCACGTGGATGGGGCTGAGTGGAACCAGCAATGCATCAATAAATCATGATAATCCTGCAATATCGGTTGTTTTTCTTTTCTCCATTTTATACAGCACAGTCTTCTAATCGAGGATAATTCCTCGCCGGACCCAGAGGAGAACAGATTTTTTTTGTTGCATATTTACATAATGAGAATCCCCCTTGCATCCATTATTTCTCTGTCTGTGTCTGACTCTCCCTTTATTCCAATGATCAGCTACCACATGTTTTTTTTTTCTTTTTTTTGCTGCAGGTGTCCTACTTTGAGATCTACATGGAAAAAATCCGGGACCTGCTGGATGGTGAGTTTATGCACTCGACACGTAGCTTCCAAAAAGGAATACACCTCACATTAGTCAATACTGTACAGGCTTCTTGCAGTATATACAATTTAAACCTCACAGGCACACTTAACTGCATAAGGAAAAATAATAAAGTTGCCCACCCCCTCAGTCTATAGGTCTACATAGGTTCAAATTGATTTCCTTACTGCAATCTCTCTAAAGATTATCCTCTTACTGTTTAGCTGCTCTAATCCTTTTGAGAGAAGAGAGAAATTGAGAGAAAAATAATAACATGCGCCTATAAGTCGCCTTCAATTACCTTCACAGCAATGAGCTTAAGCAGTGGTAGTAAGTGGTTTATGGATTTGTTGTGCCCTTTTTTCACTTTGCCTTACTGATTGTGCTGTATGCTGATTGCTGCCCGAGAGGAACCCTGCAGACATAACTCTGGGCTGAGAAAAAAAGAGTACTTAAGACTTGTCTGCATATTTTATTAACAGCTAAGGTCATTGTTCTCCCAAAAATACAGGCTCCAAAGCTTGGGGCTCTTAAAATTCACTACATAGGATTAGTGTGGTAATAATACTGAGATTTGCATAGGCCTTGGCATCTTAATTTTTTAAAATGTTCATATGTTGCAAACTTCTGAAACCGATTCTAAACAATTGGTTGTCATGGTAAGAAATGTATATGATACAGCATGAGCAACCCTTATACCTTTCTTTATGACTTTTCTGGTTCCAACAGTAACCTTTTACAGTTGTGTGCGTGATACACACATAATCACCTCAGCATAGCAGCGTAGTTCATAGTCTTATCACGCATATGCATAACCGGTGTAATATGAGCGAGAGCGGCCCGGACAGGGAGAAGAAGGCAACATCATTTGCGATAACATCTTTAATCGACCCAGAGACAGTGGTGAAAGTCCCCCATCTGTATGCAGGGCAGTTCACGGCGGCCGCGGAACATTTAAGCTATATGAACAAATGAAACAGTCAACAACGTGCCAGATGAATCGAGGCGGCATACAAAACAACGACCCCATGGAGGTTTTTGCAGGAGTGGAAAAGTGACTGCAGGGTGATAAAGCATGCATTCAAACACAGGTACACAGTCTCCCAGGGAAAGACGGCCTCAGCAAGCCAGAGGAATTTAATTATCATCCAAATGATAGGACTTTCAAATATGGAGATGACTAATGCAGGAGTTGGGGCCAACGAGAGGCTTTGCCAAAATGATTTAATTTTGTTTGTTGACATTAGCGGGGGCATCTGCCTAACCCCTTCATGACTTTGGCAAGAAATAGTTGAGCGCCATTGTCATATTCAGACTTATGTATATGAAGGGGACGTAGTCAGGTCTAGTTAGGTGTGCCGAGAGTGATGCTTTTGGGTAACACATTGACCTGTCTCCTTATTCTCCCTCAAACCTTAGTGACAAAAACCAACCTGTCGGTGCATGAAGACAAATACAGAGTTCCTTATGTGAAGGTGAGTCATTGGCAGTTTGACATGATTCATTTTGATTTATGTCCCTGTATTATGCAGATATAGTTTGTGTTGTGGGTGTATGTCAAGGCTACAGCCAGCGGGCGAATAGCTTAGCCTAACAACAATACTGGACAGAAGGGGGAAAAGGCTAGCCTGGCTCTCCGTTAAACTGCTTTAAATGTATAAAATACGTATTTGAAGCAAAGCAACTCTTAGTGATATTTGTATCATGTCATGTTCCTGTATTTGTGCAGACATAATATATTTTTTGTATATTTATGTGAAAGTTTAAATAGATGTGCTTATGGAAGCGTTTATTTGTGTGTTTGTTGGTGCATGCACTGCGAAGCTATTTGTTTTCTTCACAGCACAAATGAACACTGAACCGACGTGTTTCCTTCCTTTCCTTCACTAAGGGCTGCACGGAGCGCTTCGTCACGAGCCCGGAGGAAGTGATGGATGTGATAGATGAAGGGAAGGCCAGTCGTCACGTTGCTGTCACCAGTGAGTCACACTGTTGATCTGGGTGATGTGCTTAACACTCGCCCTGTCAAACACTTCATGTCACATTATTGTTTTCCACCACTTAAAGATGGAGTCAGAGATTCTTGGGAATGCTTGTTGTCCATATTTTTTTTTGTGTCAAAATCAGTGAATATCTCGTCCGCATCCGCTACCTGTCTGTGCTGTGTGTGCACTGAAAATAATTCCAATGTTAATACACAGCCTAGGCTCTGTAAACAGGTGGTTGCTAGCTACGTTAGGCCCCCATTGTTTACTTACCATTTGTTTACATACCCGTTTACAGAGCCTAGGCTGTGTATTAACAACATATTACTTTCAGCACATACAGTATGGACAGATAGCAGATCTTTAGGAGACATTCACTGATTTCGATTGGAAAGGGATTTTGTCAACAAAAATTCTCCAGAATAGCTGACTCCACCTTTTACTTTAACATATTAGGCTGCAAAGTCAACAACTTGCTTGGTGATAAAAGTCTATGGGAAATAATGAATCAAAGGATGTTTTATATAAGATGTCTGAACTAGAGCTTCTCCCCTGTCTCTTCCCCCTGTTCTTTAGACATGAATGAGCACAGTTCCCGCAGTCACAGCATCTTCCTTATAAACATCAAGCAAGAAAACGTGGAGTCAGAGCAGCAGCTGTGTGGGAAGCTGTACCTGGTCGACTTAGCTGGTAGTGAGAAGGTAGGATGCAGGAGGTATTAGAGAAACAAACAAAAAAGTATAGCTTTGCATTGCTATTAACTCTCAATGTTCCTTGTCAATAGGATTTTTAAACACTACGACCAGATGTCTTTTGTCATTTTTTTTATTATTATGTTTTTCAGACATCAAAGAAGCAGACCAACATTGTATTAAAACTTTTTAACTTCACCCTTAAAGCATTTAAAGCGCTAACTTCATGGCACTGCACTGAGTTTTTATTGAACTCTGCACACTATAAATAATCTGTTTTATAAACTGAGGGCTAAGTTTTCATTTTGAGGGCTCAGTTTAATCCGTCGCTGATGAAATAAAAGAGTTAGTGTTTTGCCCACGGGAAGGAATCCAATCGGTTCCACCCATGGAGGCAAAAAATATTTTACTGAGAAATAATAAATCCTCACATAATATTTTTTCTCCGTTCAGTACATTTTTAAAGTAGGTTTCAGCCTTGACTCAGGTCAAATTGAGGGGAGCCAGAAACAACAAATGTTCAAGTGCTTTTAGGTGAAATCTGAGTCAGCTCACTTCATCACACCCTCCATTTAAAAGAAAATGTATCATCAGGACATAGGTTTTACTCTGGAAAGCAGACAAAAAAAAACAATACAATACAGACTCTGCTAAACAAGACCCCTTAGCTCCTGGGTGTAGTCTAGTGTATATAGTATAGATGTAAAATATAGAATAGTGCTTTAAGTATTGATGGCTTTACTGTTTGGATATATGCTTATAGTCGTGGTTTGCTAGTGCGTGCTGACGCAGCATCTGTAAGTTCTCTTGGGTCCTCCTTGGGGGTTAAGGAGGAAAGGGTTCTGCTCCAGTAACTTCTTAGACCTGTTATAACATAATATTCACTGAACAGGAAGCTGGGGCTCGCTCCACAGAAGGCTTTGTGATAGCACAACTTTCTCTCCTCTCTACTTAAGCTCCAATCGCTGTAAATAATTGCTTCCCATGACGATTGTGACGCAACTTGGTTTGTCTTTCCAATTAAAGTAAAATTACGTGCACAAACTCTCAAAAGCTGGTTGAGTCTTTTTTTGTTGCAATTTACAATATGGTAAACAAATGCTTTATTTGACAGGTCTGCAATTGCCATGTTATTGTCTTGTTCTTTTTTGAAAAATACTTTGGTACTAGTACAGACACATTTCTGAGTTTTCCAGAGGAGGAAAGAACAGCTCAATTTAAACTTTAAAAGTTTAACATTAAAAAACTTTATCGACCAGCTCTGATTAATCATATGCTGTCCTGTGTACAAGGTTCATTATTCATCAATGAAAGTGATTAATAGGAAGTGTACCAATTGAACACTGTTTTCATTGTGAGTACCTTATTCATTTTTAATTTTCAGGACCTTATAATATTAAACTACACCTGTACCATAAAGCTTAACAGTATAATGATAAACAATTCTAATACTTGTGATTTTCTCGAGGAGCTAATTTCTTCCTATGTGTGTGTATCTGTGTCAGGTCAGTAAGACAGGTGCGGAGGGAGCAGTGCTGGATGAAGCCAAGAACATCAACAAGTCTCTGTCGGCCCTGGGGAACGTCATCTCAGCCTTGGCCGAGGGAACGGTACGGTGGAGGAAATTCTCTGCATCTTTTCCCATCTGTCAGGCCTCTATTATGTCGTGTAGCTGCCGCAGGATTTTCCTGTTAATACATTGTTAACTAGAACTTGCTGCCAAAGCCATATCTTTCTCTAAAATGTAGTCTAGTCTGCAGTGAATTAGTTGAACGTAAAAAATGTAATACTTTAATGTCTTTGTCTTCAGTTAGTTTTGTATGAAAAGTCACTTAGATCCGAAACACAGAATACAATGAATCAGCCCATAAGAAATGCATCCATAACACTGAATCTACCTTAAAGGAATTGTTTGACATTTATGGAAACACACTTATTTATTTCTAGCTGATAGTTAGATGTATATATGGGACGATATGAACATTTTCATGTCACGATACATTTATGTCACAATACATATTTGTTTTAAATAATAGCGATTCATGGTATAACACCTTTCGTTTTGCACAAGGTTTGTATTAAACAAACTATGAACAATTGAGCTAAAGAGGTGCCTATTATAGGCTGATTTGGTTACCTTTTGACCGAGCTAGGCTAGCTGTTTATCACAATGTCTACTCTTTTTAAGCTCAACTACTGGCTAACTGGCTAAAAGCTCAATATTTACTGCACAGAGATGTGAGCGGTATCCGTCTTTTCATGTAATTGTCGGCAACAAACCAAGTAATGTCAAAAACTATTCCTGTAACAATACTTTATTTGCTGTGACAATAATATTTTTTCTATTGTTACCAATGCGATAGATGTTGGCAGTCAAGTTGTAAACAACGTTATCACCGAATGAAATCCGAGGGTTTTGCAGAGTTCTCCTATTTTGACATTCTTGTCTTGTCTGGCAGATGATTTGAAACAGTGCTGCCTGTTTTTCTGCTCCCCTCATCCATATTCCCCCAATGCTGCATCAAAACAATAACAATGACTTATTTCCATATAAGCAAACAGCAAATTTCACCCCCTTGATCCATTTCGCCCACTCTTTCCAAGCTCCATCATCGTAATTAAAAACATTCACCATCCCCTTATGATATAACTCCCTATAAATCTTAAGGGAACTCCTCATAAAAACGGAAAGGCTCAGAGACTGTGAATGCCTCACAAATCTTTCACAAATGGGCTGGCATTCATTCTTTTCATTATTCAGCAAGGTCACAGTCATTTTTGACGACATTCCAAAACTTAAAAAGGTATGCAGCAGACAGACAAAAACCCTTTATTCTTTGTGTTGATGCTCACAGCAAACAGTTTTTGAAAAAATTATGGAAAATGGTTGGTGGTGCAGCACTTCAGTATGCTTTACACTGTCTTTTTTAATCCTCGCCTATCCATCTTTTCTTACTCTCTTGATTCCAATTTTCTACCTTCCAGTTCAATTCAAAAAGCTTTGTTGGCATGGCTTTTTGTAGTATTGCCAAAGCATTACAGTTATTAAAAAAAAATAACAAATGAGAACAATATGTCAGGATTAGTATAATACATGAAATAATATAAACAATAATTGACATATAATAGTACACTTGAATTATTACAAGTAGCACATTTATAATTAAATCAAATAATAGGAATACAAATTCTGATAAATAACTAATAGTAAAATAGAGATATTTCAATTCATCTAAAGAAACGCTATATAAAACTTCCTCTCTTTATCTCTGTGCAGAAATCTCACGTGCCGTACCGTGACAGCAAGATGACTCGCATCCTGCAGGACTCGCTGGGCGGCAACTGTCGCACCACCATGTTCATCTGTTGCTCTCCCTCCAGCTACAACGATGCAGAGACCAAATCCACCCTGATGTTTGGCCAAAGGTAATATGTCTCCGTGCTGAGTGGCCACGGGCTGCTGCACTGTGCAACACACACAACAACACACACCACACAACACACTGCTGTCTCGCTCTGCTACAGCTGCTCAGAGCCTTTTCCTGCTGAAAATGTATTTGACTCAGATATTCTGCTCACGTATTTACTGCCTCCAAACTTTGCTTTTGATGGCAACAAACCCACTGCTTTGGAGGAAGGGGTGTGGGTTGTAATTTTCTTTTACTGATCGTGCTGAGATTGCTTGAGGAGCATATTTCTCATCGTAAGGGGAAGCTGCACTCATAGAAGCAAAGATTTGGTTTGCTTGGAGCGCCATGGGTAGGCCATTGGTTACTGCATATGCCATAGAAATGCAACGTAGCTGGTTTTGATTCCAGCCAGCATCCTTTGTTGCATGTGGCAACCCCTTCCTCTGTCTTCCTGTTATAAAAAATGCTCAAAAAATCACAATAAAAAGATATGGTTTGTATGCAGGCTTCCCACTCCTATTCTTAACTGTCAACCTATGATATGCTCACAGATGTAAAGATTCTGACAAAGCTACCTCACGCATCCCAAGCCATTTCCCCCTTCCAAAGAATTCCTTCAACAGAGACTGACAGGAAAATCTGCTTTAGATAAATAATGTATGACCTAGCACGGTGACAGAACCCATAGCAGATTTGTCAATCTTACTGAACAGAAAATGTGGTCTCTTATTTCCCTCTTATGTCACTGTAGGTGTTGAAACCCTCCATTCATCTGTTTCAGAAAAGAAATGCCAAATATATTATGACATTATGGTACACTCATTTTATTGGATATTTCAGTGATATCAAGTGACGTGATTGTTTCCCAAAAAGGTTCACACATGTACAGTTTTGAGTGGAAGCTACAACATAAAAAGCATGTTAATTAAAGGGTCTCACTTAGCTAAGTTTAGGGTCTTGGTTGGTGTGTTGGTTGTGGTACGTAGTGTATAGATGCGGTACATAAATTAACCATTACCACTCTGTTCAACATTAACCTCGTTGCCCCCTGATGTTTTATTATCTAAATCGAAATTCTTATGCAGTGAGACATACTTAGCTAGGACTGTTTGTCTCGCAAAGAGAATTAATCACAAAGTACGACAATGTTTTCTTACTGGAGTGTGAAATTAAGTGATAACCACTGATGGGGAATTCATAGCCAGGGAAGCACCATGATATCGGTGGTGCCTCTTATTTGAGTCATAATTGAGCAATAATTCAAAGCCTCCCCTCTTCTGAATTGTTTGATTACTTTATTTCTAATTTAAATATTTTTTAAGAGGTCTAAAACTCTTTCACACATGGGATTCTTGCCACCATTTACCTCCCTCAATGTGCACGATCATCTCACAGTTGGCAGAAACCCAATTTGCATACCAATTAATGAGATGCAAGCCAATTTTCATCGAGTAGTCACGGCCGCTTGTTGACAGTTCCCCTATTCTCCCACACTGTCCATTCCTCTCACCCTTTTACCACTGTTCAAATTTGTAAAATGGAACACCAAAGTAAGGTTTACATCTTGTACTACTCATTGGCAAGTGCCTTCACCATTTCAAGTTTAAAAACATGAAAAATAAAATGTCACACAGTTTCCTTCCAATCTCTCATTTCTACCCTTTCTCTGTCTCTCCCTGCATCCCTCCGTTTAGAGCCAAGACCATCAGAAACACAGTAACAGTGAACCTGGAGCTCACAGCGGAGCAGTGGAAGAAGAAGTACCAGAAGGAAAAGGGGAAGAACAGGTCAATGAAGGAGAAGATTCAAAGACTGGAGGAGGAGCTGAACCGCTGGAGGAACGGTAATACACACAAACTGGCAGCTCTCAAAAGCACGGAATATCTATTCCCAGGGAAGATCTGTGGAAACTGTTGCCAAGGCATTCTGACATTATCAGCACTTTTCATATTTAATGTCAGAATTATTTTATTTTTAGCCAACCAAGCAGGGCGGAGGGTGGGAAGGGGTTGGACTACCGCTTTGGTCCAGACTGAAGTAGCTGAACTACTATTGGAGAGAATGTCATGACATTTTGTCTAGACTTTTATGATTCCCAGAGGTTAAACCCTATCCGGTGGACATTTTTAAGGTCATTATCTTTATGACTACTGTGTGGTGGGTTGCCATGAAATGTATTCTCATGAAAATGATCATGAAATTGGTTTATGACATAATTTGCAGATGTGCTAAACTAAGGTGGTGAACATTACATTATTAGACCAACTTAGCATCACCATGTTAACATTGTCACTGTGAATGTGTTAGCATGCTGAGTCAGCATTGAGCTCAAAACACAGCATTAATGAGCTGCTAGCTGTAGACTCAATCTTGTTAACAATATATTAAACAGCACAAAATTAATAAAATGTCATGCCCTTTTTGAGAGAGTATTGTAAACCAGCACCCAAGTAATTTTTTAATGTTGGGGGGGGTGATCAGCTTCTTACAATACAAAAAAGTCCTTGCAGGTAAGAGGCTTGTGCTGAGAGTCAAGTCCAGAATCATCTTAACTTCATCTAATCTTGTTCCAGTCCCTGTTCATGCATGGACGAATGCTTTCTTACTTACAGGTAATTCAAATTTGACCCAGCCTGCCCTGCTTGCCTGCAGACGTTTTTTTTCCAGTCCACCTAAGTGCTGAGTTAACCTCGTTTGGTATCATCTGAATACGTGCCAGTGGAGCTACGCGGAGAGAGCAGCCAAACAGACTCTTTGGGTTTGTGCCCAAAGCACATAACAATCTCTTCCTGGCGATTCCTGTTTCATATTATTCAGACTTTTACACTTGTTCTAATTGGATTCCCCCACATTGTACCGAAGGCAAAGAAGCGCTGGGAGCTTTATGTTTTATGAATCCTTATGTATTAGTAATCCCCACAGAGACGCGGGCAAAATTACATCTCCAGAAAATTCAGAATTTACTCTAATCCTCTCCCATGTCAGAACACACATACACACACATAGATTTCGAAGCATCCTGATGGACTGTCAGTTCAAATGTCAATGTGTTCCAATGTAGTGATCGGTTGACATTTAAGTCGTGTTATGAATCCTGTCCGATGTTTTTCTTGGAGATCATTCCCCTCAGTGCTGAATTTTAAAGATGCTGCAACGCATCTTTATTGAACGCCTATCAGTGGAAATTATTCATTTTATTGCTTCATCCCTTTCACTTATACTCCCATTCTCCGTCTCACACACAATCTCTCCCTCTTGTTCTCTTCCTCAGAGTCTCTCCCTACAATTCTGTACTTCTAATTCCCTAATGGATCATTTTGACAACATCATTGCCCCCGCTCCCCCCTCCCTGCTCCTTGTATTATTGCCTACCTCGGGCCAGAAACTCCCTGTGTTGACTGCTGTTGACCCACAGCTTGTACCACATTAAGCTACTCTTAAGACGCCCCATAAACAGAAACTCTTAACTCATACAATAAATTCCACCGCATATTGTCCTTTTACAGTCTAGAATAATGTGTGCAATAATGTTTTTTCCGATTTCTTTCAATTAACCGGCTGATTTTATTGATTATTGATTAGACCTTATCATTGAGAGGTGTCAGATAAGTCTTTTGGCTTGACTATTGATTACTTTTACCTCGCGTCAAAGGGGCAAAGCACTCAATATCCAAATGATCCTCTTCTTTCCAACTACCGTATATAGATCAAATCAGTGCAATGCAGTGGTTCTCAAAGTGCGGCCCGCGGGAAGCATATCTGGCGGCCCGCATTGAATTATGAATTATAAAAAAAAAAAAATTATATTTTTTTTTATTGAAACGCACGGAGGGGATGTGTCCCCCGTAACAGTAAAAACAGTACAGGGGTCAAAACACTTAAATATCCCTCCTAATTGTTTGTATTCATTCCCCACTTATTAAACTTGCGAAGTTCGGCTGGCCTCTGCCTCTCGTTGCAGACGGCTGGTCAGCCTCCCGCAGTGCAGCAGGCAGTGTAGTGGTCCCAATCTAAGTTGTTAGATAGTGAGCTTGTCAAGCCCAATACGATGCACTTTCTCACATTCAAGGTGAATTAGATTAGGTCAAGTGTCTAAGGATGGATGCTAACATTATCTGGTTTCTAACTCTTTTGCCTAAAGTTTAGCTAACAAACTAACGTTAGCTAGCTGCTGATAGCCATGGAACTATCTGCCTAGTTGACTGCTGATGATAGCCCACCCTGTTTATTTCCAATGTATAGTGTCATAATAGTTAACACTGCTGCTGCATCATGAGTAGTGAGTCCTACAAAAAAACACTCCAAAAGGTGATACGTTTTCAATGTGTAGAAAGTTTTGAACAATAAAGTAGAATAAATATTTGAATGCAATACAGAATGCCTCAGTGCCTTGATTTATATTCCATTAGATGTGTGTCAATGGGAGCGAGTTGTCTTTTCCTTAACATTTCCACCATAAATATCACATATCACATATCATGACACAGTCGTTATAGTCTTTGTAAAGCAGTTTCGCCCACCTTTGTGCTGTATGCAATATCACGTATTAGCGTACCTGTATTACTGTAGGCCTATATAAAATGGTGTGACAAGTGAAATAATGCCTATAGTCTATTCGAGAGCATTGTTTATCTCCCGTGAGATCCACACATTTCCAACAACGTCAGATTATAGTTATATCTTCCAGGGTGAATTGTTATGGGAAAGAGATGCGTGTAATGATTTGCTAAATTCATAACATGATTTTATCTAACGAAATATACAGTTTTAATTAATATCTGTTGGGCTTAACTTTGTACAAAACTACTTTTTACACACCTCTTAAAATTTGCTCTCCCGCTGGCCACTCACGGAAACACCTCCCGACGTATAGGATATTATTATAAAGTAGCGCTATAAGATTCAACGTATAAGATATAACCAAAACATGTAGACCTAGGCTACTTGATAAGTAATTCAACCTACATCACAATTGCATGCCATAGACTAGGCCTACAGTAGCCATATATTCACAACTATAGGTAAGCTTATACATTTTATTGACTAAATATATTGGGTGCCAAGCATCATTTGTCTGTGTTTTTCTGATGACTGAGCTTTATTTCGTGGTGTTGCCATTGAGTGTCGCTGATTCCCCGAGTCAGGAAAACCTTGTGGTAGCTCTACGCATGGTCGAAAGTTGGCGTAGGAATACGCACACTTCTCCGCAAAGAATGTTTTTATAAATACCAACGTTTGTCACCGCACATTTTCCCGCACATTTCTGTCCGTCTACGCAAGGTTTTTGTGCGCCACAAGCTTTATAAATGAGGCCCCTGATAACCATTATCTGAAATAGTCAACAACACAAACACATTACCTCATCGTGATCCATACTAACTGCCGTCTCTCGTTCATTCGCTTTCTGTGAGGACACGTAATCTTTTAGCTCCGTGAGAGAGAGTAGTTAGGTGACGCTGCTGCATCAACTCATTGCAATCAGGTGTGTGTAGCACTGACTGGCATTAGTTGATGCAGTGTCAAAACCACTCTCACGGAGCCGAAAAGAGTCCTCACACTTTCAACACACGGACATGCACTATATTGCGCCCTTCTCAGTTCACACTCGCATGCCTGGCACGAGCTAGAAAACAGCTTTGCGACAGCGGGCGTCGTAAAAATACTACCGCTTTTGTCCAAAGGGGACGCCAACGTGCCATGTTACTCGTAGTGGCTTTAAGGTTGCACTGCTCTTGTAATCTTTCTACATTTATGTTTCTATGTCTGGGTAAGAGCAGCTGTTCAGTTTTTGCACTTCCTTCATTCAAATAATAGTGTATTCTCTCGACGTGATCAATTTCTGCTTTTTATTGTTTGCCATTATTAGGTCAGATACAATTAACAGAAGTATGGAAGTAGGTTTGATCTAAAATAAAAAGGAGGATCCTAAACCAAAACCAAGAGTACCTTAGTCAGCATGCTGTGTGGAATAACTACATCTTTGCTCTCCCAGGCAGCTAATGCTAGTTCTAAATTTACTTAAAGGTGGAGTCAACAATTCTCGAGAACCCTAGTTCTCAAAATCACTGTACAGATACAGAAAATACAAAAAAAAAATACAGAAATACAAATATTGAGAAATATGTATATTGAGAGATTTTATTGAGATTAATCAAGTCCAATAGTTGTTTGATTTTTTTGTGGGAGGAAACCGGAGCACCCGGAGGAAACCCACGCAGACACGGTGGAACATGCAAAGTCCTGACACATAGAAACCAGTTTGTTTGTTTGCGTGCGTGCGTGTCTGTGTGTCAGGACTAAATACTGAACCTCGGCGCTGCCTTATGGACTTATAAAGCTAGTGTGATGTTCAATCAATCAATCGATCAAACTTTATGTATAGAGCACTTTTCATACAAGTACTACATGTAACACAAAATGGTTAAAACAATCCCCCCCCCTCCCACGACACACCCCGATATATTCATAGACGTAAAAACAATCATTAGAAATGATACATAAGAGAAAATAAAATAAAAAATACATAGAAAATAAAAGCAGACCACATATATAAATAAAATAGGCTATAAAAGATAGATGTTAAGCTGTTACTGTTAAGGCTCATTTATGCTCTACGTTACATACGTATACGGACGGAGCCTTCTGTCCGTGCTCTGCATACATTACGTATTTCTGCACGTATCCTGCAAGCTTGCGGATGCGTACCAAACGGACAGAACGGAGCATTACTACCGAAGATCACGGGGGTCGCATAGCCAACAGTTCACTTTCACTTACTGTACATTTGTTTACAAACACAAACGAAAGACATAATACTTTAGAAAATGTCTTAACTTTTGAGGAGAGGTTTTTGTGAGTTGGTACGAAATTACATACACATTTATCTATCTATGAAGTTACACGGCCGGGGCACAGGGACAGACAACTACAACAGAGCAGCATGAGCAGGGATCGCAAGGGGAAGAATGTCAGCTAGACGGCAGCAATAGAGAAGTGCCGGAGGTCCGTGCGAGACTAGTTTGTTTGACATGTCGTGATTAATGTCCTCACAGACCCCCGCTGTCTATAATACAGCCTCTAGTTTAGCCTCTTCCATCGCTAGGCCTATATCGCTAAAGCTGTTTCTTCCATGGACCTATTATAAAATATTTATTCCAGTTAATTCACTGTTTGACTCTTCTTCTTTCTATTTGAGTAACTTTTTACTCTGAGCGGCGCTGCTGCCCACTAATGGTTGATTTGCTTAATGTCGATTCCGACATAAAGTACGCATGGAAGTATGAGGGCAGTGACGTATTTAACCGTACGTCTTTATTTACGCACGGAATTGGAGCATAAATTAGCTTTTACTGTTACTGTGTGTGTGTGTGTGTGTGTGTGTGTGTTGTTAGGCTTTGTCACTGTTTGCGACTTTATGCCTCTCACGCCTGCTGCTTGTATGTGCGGCGGTCTTTGTGTGTGAGCCATTTTTTAAAACGCCTCCAAAGAGAAGGCTTTTTCAGGGGCTGTCCATGCTCTTGTGAGGGCTCTTGGGCCTTTGGTGTGGGCTTAAGTGACTCTAGTGTGGGCGTGTCGGGCTCTTGTGGAAGCCTTTCGGCCATTGGTGGATCCTGGATGACATCTTGAAGTGTTTTTTGGGGCACTTGAATGAGCAAATGTACGTCCTTCGATGACTCTTGGACCTTCTCTGTCTGCTCCTGTACCTCCTTCTTTGGAGCATCGGAGTCCATGCTGCCAATGTCTTTTTCATTTTCCGTTTGGGGCACTTGTGTTTGAACCTTGGTGTCCTCAACTGGTTCTTCGGCCAATGTTGGTGGCTGCTTGTGGGCGGCTTCTGTGAGCTTTTTTGCCTGTTGAAGTGGTTGTTCGGCTTCAAGTGGCATCATTTTAGCCTCTAGATTTTCAGCCTCTTGAAGTGGTTGTGTGCGCTCCTTAACTTGTTTCGTTGCTTGCTCGGCTTCCACTGGCGACATTTTGGCCATTCGATTATCAGCCTCTTGAAGGTTTTTTTTGGCCTCTTCTGTCGGCTTGTGGAACTCTTTTAGAGCTTGCTGGACATCTTGTTTGGGCCATTCTGCCTCTTTCTGTGGCACCTCTGGGACCTCCCCTTGTGGTGGAATTTTCATGGCCTCTTTTGCTTGTTGCTGACATGCCTTCTGAAGTTGTTCTTGCACCTCCTCTGTAACATCTGCGACTGTGAAAACAACTCGAGCAGCGTTTTCTGTCACAATCTCGGCGGCTTTTGCGTCAAACTCAGCCATTTCCCTCTCCATCTTTTCCACTTTCCCCTCCAATTCCTGAATCTTTTTACTGTCTTCCCTATGCTGACGTATTACACGTTTGAAAACATTTTGCTGGTAGACCGTCATAGCTTCTATCTGCTGGACGAGGGCTTGCTTTTCCCCTCTCAGTTTGATATTCTCGGTCTCTACCTCCGTCAGCCCCTGCCTAACTTGTTCCAGCTCTGTTCCAAAAGTTGAAAAGACGTTATTAAACTGTTTCTCCAGCTTTATTCCCATCTTGTGCTCCTCTGTCAACCTTCTCAACACCACTTGAAGCTTAGACTTCTCTTCAGAGCTCTCCTCTTGAGCTGAAATCCGTGCTCTAATTTCCTCTTCCAGTCTGGAATTTGCTGTCTGTAGGCTTTTAGTAAGGTCAAAGTTTCTTCTTGATTCTTCAACTTCACACTCACGCTGCCTAACCTGCTCCAGCTCTCTGTTGTGGCAAATTCCGGGCGCTACATCTTGAGGCACAATGGAAGAAGTTAAAAGGACTTTTTTAAGCTCTTTCTCCAGCTTTATTCTTATCGTGTGCTCCTCTTTTAACCTTCTTAACACCACTTGAAGCTTAGACTTCTCTACAGTTGAGGCCTCATCACTGAGCTCCACACAGACACCAGCATCCCCCTCTTTACGGGCATCTTTGTCTTGATTAAGGACATCCCCCAGGTGTTTTTGTGTGTCCCCTGGTTGCCCTACCTCTTGAATAGGAGTACTGAGTCTGACTTCAGGCTGGGTTGTTGGGTGAACCTGGTCTTTTTGGGTCCTTTTGGTCCTCTTTGATCCTCTTGTAGTGAAGCGAGTACTGCTGGTACCTTCTTTCATCAAGCCAATGTTGAAAAGCTTCTCCCTATTGTCCTTGGGAAGTCCCATCTCCATATCCACCATTTGTGCACATCTCATGGCATCTGATTGGTTACTTTCCCCAGTTGCTCTTTTGCATTTTGCCATTGCTGTTAAAAAAAAATCAGTTTATGGCTATTTGTAGGGTTGTATAAGTAAGTTTTTTTTTCTTTGAATTTATCCTTCTTTTTTGGTTCTTTGATATTCCGTAATTCGATGCTTTATCTGTTTCTGTGTTTTTTCTTTTCCTTTAAAATAATGTTGATTATTCAGGATCAATCACAATTTAGTCAGTACAGTATCTCTGGAACTATGTGCTGGTTTCTGAAGTGCCTGAGTCCTTGGTAAACCAGCACTAAAGATTCTACATTCCTTTGATGCCTTTGATGTCTGTCATGTATTTGTGACATCATTCTACTCCTTTGATCTCATAGAATGATTTAAGTCACAATCTGTTAACAAATGTGGAACAAAATGGCCGCCCCACCACATTTACACATGGACTAATTATGAGAAGGAAGGTGGATTAAAACATGGCGCCCATTCATTTCTATGAAAGAAGCTCATTGGCACAGGGCAACTTCATGGATAGAATTCCGATTTTTTTTCTTCTTCATCAAGGGGCCCCATGGTACATGCACAGTGGCAGCAAGGGCATGTGAGTCTGCATGCAAGACTATATTGTTGGATCAACTTGCAAACCTTTTAAGAACCAATTTGCTTTTCGATTGGTAAAAGAGCCGAATCATTACATCTCTGCATTGTTGTCAGCTGTGCTTTATGATTGTAAAGGTGGCATAATACAGTATAGCCTACAGTGACTTGACCACAGACAAGACTCAGGATGCAAACCATCATAACCACCACCCCACAACATGCACTGTAAGAGTGCTGAATTGTCTCACTTTGTCTGCATTCAACTGCTCCCCTGCTCTTTCTTCTTGATCTACTGGAGTAGTCTGAGCCGAAGCCAGACACAGGACTCTCTGACATTTAAATTTTGCATAGGTCTGGTATTTTCTACTGCTCTTGGCTCTGAGCCCGTAGGAAGCTCATTTGTAGCACAGAAATTTCTCAACCCTGAGATAAATGAATTCCCTAGTAAGGAAAGAACATATTCTGACGCTCTCCCCATTAATATTTTTTATGCATTAACCCATCCAGAGATAAGAGCAAGACATTTACAAAAAAACAAAATATAATATGTTGTCCCTTTTCCCTTTAGGTGAAGAAACTGTGTCAGAGCCTCTGAGCCCAGGCTTGGAGGATGTGCCACTGGTGCCTCCCGAATCTGAGGAGCCTCTTCTGGACATCACCAGCCCCTGTACACCATGCTCAATCCCCTCCTCCATTGTGGTTCATATCTCTGATGAGCAAAGGCAGAAGTATGAAGAGGAGATCCGCAAGCTTTACAAACAGATGGACGACAAGGTGATGAATGGATGGCACTTGAGTGTAGAGCTGTTTTACACACACTGACTGAAAATTTCACAATTGTATGCACACGTGAATACATCAGCATAACATATATGCATAATTCATGTTGATAAATGAAATCAGACACATATTTGTGACTAATATAGAAAGAATTAGGAATGCATGTCATTGGGGAAAAAGCAATGATCTACATTAAAAAAGCTTTGAAGCCTTAATTTATCTAACACGATGTGTACGTGTATGTGTATGCTGTGCTCCACGGGGAGGTAATGTGTAATTTTATTGCCTTTAAAAAAAAAGGATTCCATTAAATATGCAGAGGAAGGTATGTGTCGATGCAGTGGCACCGTGCACGGTTTGTATTCCTTTTACGATGCACATGAGAAAAGTAGCCCCTCAGTAACTTATAATGCTTTTGACATGTTCACACATCCAGGCATATCCAGGCTTGTGGTTGCACACACCATATAGGGCAGGCCATAGGGATGCATTTATTTTTTATGTCTAATCTAATTTGATGTGGTATGCCAGTTGTAGTAGACCTGATTGATGCGAAATGTCGTTATTGTACGTTAGGTGTATTTATACACAGGATATATTTGTGTCATAACATGCAGTGTTTCTGGTTGAAGGGGCTTGAGTTTAGCATTTTCTATTGTGATACACATGATTACGGTAGTACACCACAGACCATGATATGGGTTAGTTTTTTTGTTTGTTTTTACAATCAAACAGATTCACATAATAAATAGAAAGTACCGTTATTGTAATTTCACTAAATAACTGGAAAAAGTCCAGGGTTTATATATAGGTAGGTAGCATTGCCAGAATATCATTCAGCATGCAGTCAGTATGTAGGATAATACAGAATGCACACAGAATAAAAATTCATATTCAAAAATATGACTTATACAAATAGGTCTCATCAAGCGATGTCAAAAAAATGCCTCCACACCTCCAGGAAATAGTTTTGTGAGGTGTGTTTGTTAAAATGAATCTGTTCCATATTAGTGACAGAAATAATTTCATTGAGCCACCTCCTGAATAATGGGGACGGTGGAGATTTCCAGTTTGATAATATAATTATTATGTTTTTGCTTCAACCATGTCTATTCTAAGAGCTTGCTTTTTAATGGAGGGAAGGACCCATGGCCTGTCAGAGCAAACTGATATTTCCAATGTACAGTCTGGTCGAAGGTCTAAATTATATTGTTTGTAAAACCAATTAAATCTTTCACAGCAGAAATGACTTCAGCCAGTGTCAAAATATATGTGTGGGATATAGGAATGGGAAAACCTGATTCAAATATCTTACTATGTTTAGTTTTACAGTTAAGCAGTCTGTTTTAGACTTTACATTGAATTCATCTACATGTAGAATTGATCGAAGAGCTCTGTGTAGAGGACAGACCCTCCTCCAACAGTTCATCTGACAGTGGAACGCCCAGAACTCCCTGAGATGACCGCCGCTTACCGGCACCGTAAAAGCAAATGATGAAGCCGGAGATCTAATTTAGAGTCTGGCTGTGAGGGAAGTAAATCATGAAAGTGTATCTCTTTGGTTTGACTTTGAATTCGGAGATACACATAAAATGTGTCAGAGGAGGAAGGTGATATGTTGTTTGGAGCCGAAGGAAAAAGGAAATTCTTATTATCTATGTAAAGATCTCTTATACAACAATTTCCCCTTCTTCCACCAGTCCAAATAAAATACCATCCATCAGCCCTGGATTTATTTTATTTTATTCCAAATCTTCAGGGAGTTCCTGAGAATGAAGTTATGACCAAGAGATTTGTAGTAAGGAGAGAGATGTCTGAAACTGACATGGATTCAAACTTCAACCAGAGTAGGAAGACAGCAGACATGTAGAGTGAGACAGCAGACATGTCATATCCAGGGAATCCCATTTGCCAGAAAGTGAGAGCCCTTGCATTTGCAGCCAAGTAATAATGCCTAAGTACAGGAAGGCCAAGGCTACCCCTGTTTACATTTGTCTGCAAGTGGGCTTTGTAAATGCGAGGCAGTTTATTTGCCCACACAAACAAGTATAATCAAATCTATAGGAATGTTTTGAATAAGGTCTAAGAACCTTGGAGGTGCCACTACTGTATGTACATAGCATTAATGTGGCCAGTCATAGAGAGGGGAAGTAACTTCCAGTTCCTGATGTTAGCCTTTAGTTTGTCTATCATCTCAAAGAAATTCATTTTCAGTTAAAGTTTTGGGGCTTCTGGAAAATAATGCGATTTAACTTATTTTTTATGACAGATATTTTAAGAATGCAGGGCTCTGAGTATGCATCAAAGGCATGCCGTAACTTTCTATATTCTATATCCTGACAGTCTACTAAAAATTTGATGTAGTTCAGGAGGTTGGGAAATGAAACTACTGGATTAGATAAACAAATCAATTAATCGTGAGCATTTAAATTCACAAGGCTTTCAGCTATTACCACATTTTACACCACGGATACCTGGGTGACTCCTGATTCCTATTGCAAGAGAGTCTAAAGCAATATTGAAAAGGATGGCAGAAGGAGAATCACCCTTCCCTAGACCCATTTGCGGATCAAAGGAAGGGTCAAAAAGACTCATTCATATACTTCATAATAGTATATTATAGTATTTAAAACTAATAAATACCTCTTATCCACTCTCAAGTGCAAGCTGAACACTTTTATCTGTCATGTCAGTGTTCCAGGTATCTGTACTTTACTGTAACAAACTCATTTAAACACGTTGCCAATGTAAATGAACTGTTTTTATTGTGTTCGTCTCTGTGTCACTGAAGGATGATGAAATCAACCACCAGAGCCAGATGGTTGAGAAACTGAAGCAGCAGATGCTCGACCAGGAGGAGGTAAGGGCTCCAAGTTTTACTCCCTTTCATCAGTGCAGTTAAATGGCCCGGAGTTGGCTGCTGCACCTGCAAAATGTGACAATCAAAACCGCACTTTGAATAGAACTCAGCCGTGAAAGGTTTATTATATCTCCCTTGAGATGAAGAGGGAAAAAAGCTTTTCGGGAAGCCCTTGAAGAACATAAAGAGCAACATTGTATATCCTAAGTGTATGTGTGTGTAAACAGCAGTTTGAAAAAGAATAGGTTTCAGTGGCTGCTCAGACACACACAAATGGTGTATGGAAGACTAATGCTACCTAATCTTCTTACCTGATTTTATGTATAATATGCTGTGGATGAGCATGACTTCATCATTGTTGGTGAATTCAGAGACCTTTTATGTAGAAGATAATTATTTGTTGGCCCTTTCTCACACAAATCTTCATTACACAGGGTTGCCTACCTGTATTTACCACATGTGGGAAAACAGCAAATAAAAGACTCCCTTAAAGGTCATCAAGATGAGTATTTACAGCATGGGATTATAAGAGCGGCTAAAGAATAACAGGATAAGCAGCCCGAGCCAAGCTTTGGCATGTAGCACACTACAAAGTAAAAGACTGCAGACTTCATCCATATCCCAAAATGGGCCTGCTGTGAGTTGAGATGACATGATGGTAACAACCCAATCTTAGCTTGTGGGCAGGGACATTATTTTACTTCCATTTGGCCAAGCAGAAACTGTACACTGCAGTGCAAGCATGGGGGCACCCTGCATAGAGCAACATCTTCATTTAATGACACTCTTACGGTAAAATCGCCCACAGTGAACTGCAGCTGTGCACATGCAAGCAAACAATCATGGCGGCAAAAATAATGTCAGCGCTTATAGTGCAATGTGATAGTCTAAGATGAATATATAAAATGGGTTTCATCTGCTAAATTACATCGGTGTTATGTAAGAAAGGTTTGTGCACATGCTTCTCTTTTATAACCAAGAGAAGATCCTGCACCCTTTTTTAAACAAAATCGAGGCTATCTATAGTTTGTATTTACTTGTTAAAGGTGGAGTCAACAATTCTGCAGAATGCTTGTTGTCAAAACCCCTTTTTGTCGAAATAAGTGAATATCTCCTCACAAGAAGAAAAAATACAGTGATAATACACAGCCAAGGCTCTGCAAACTGGTATGTTGCTAGCTACGATGGCCCCTTTGTTGAAATACCCTTAGATTACGTGCCCATTTACAGAGCTTTACATTTACAATACAGACAGGTAGCGGATTGCGAGAATATATTTTATATTATATATATATATATATATATATATATATATATTATATATTATATTCAAAAGTGATTTTGAAGAACAAATCAAATCAAATCAAATCAGTTTTATTTGTATAGCCCAATATCACAAATAGACATTTGCCTCAGTGGGCTTCACATTTCGTACAGTATTACACCCTCTGTCCTTAGACCCCTTAGCTCGACTGAGAAAAAACTTGCAGTAAAAAACCCTTTAACGGGATTAAAAAAAAGGAGAAATCTCAGGGAGAGTGACAGAGGAAGGGATTCCTCTCCCAGGACAGACATCATGCAATAGATGTCATATGTACAGAAAAGAATAAACAAGCATTCTCCAGAACCGCTGACTCCACCCTTTTACATCTTTGTGTCTCTCAGCTTCTGGCCTCATCCAGGGGGGACAGTGAGCGTGTACAGTCGGAGCTCGGCCGGCTGCAGACGGAGAATGACTCAGCCAAGGCCGAGGTGAAGGAGGTCCTGCAGGCCCTGGAGGAGCTGGCTGTCAACTACGACCAGAAGAGCCTGGAGGTGGAGAAGAAGAGCGTGCAGAACAAGCTGCTGGCTGAAGAGCTCGCAAAGAAAATGGTGGGTTTAAGCTTCCCGGGGGGGAGGGGGGGGGGGGCTCAGTCTCTAGAATAAATCTTTTTTGCCCACGGGGTGGAATTTTGTCTTTGGCTCAACAACCGAACCACACATAAAACATTGTATTAAAATGGGTTTAGACAAGAAGTGAGAGTAAAAGCAAAAGAGAAAGAAGTGTACATGATTTTCCTTAAAAAGGCATTGGACATGCACCATGCTGTGGTGTATATATAATTGTAAGGCACATTTAGAAAAAAAAGAGAAAAGCAGTTAGGTATAAACTAATCTATCCATCTATCCAATTAGGTTTTTCAAGAATATATAGCACTTCTAGTTCAAAATGTAATTAGAGAGATAGTGAGTAAAATAAGCAAGAATTCTGATAAGATTAAGTTTTACTAATTAGGAAAGTATAGAGGTTGGGGAGAGGGAAAACTTTTTTTAATAAGCATTAAATAAGCATATAAATATTAATTGACAACTTGAAAGTCTCAAATATTTTTCAAATGCCAACAATGGTGTTTTTTTTAGCTCCTGGCTGGTTGTTTTGTACTATGAAATACAATAATTTATTAAATACTTCATCTACCAAGAACCCAGGTCTGACTTTGCTTGATTATAGTGGGTATTCAAAGAACTCTATTAGAATTCACTTAATAAGAAGCTGTGATTTTCACCGGATAGCGTGTTTGAGGTTGTTGTTTTAGGACGACGTTCAGTGTTGCCAAAGACTGAATTGTAGTTAATTCAATCTGTCTTGGATTATCTGTGAATCCCTTTGAAATGTAGTTATTAATGCTATTCTTCTCTCATTAAAAAATGCCTTTCAACAACTGTGGAGGGCACCCTTTATAGTCAGGCCAATTCACGTTGGTTTCTGTGGCTTTGAAAAGTTTCGAAAGCTACTTTTTTAATTGAGTCATGAGAACCAGAAATGTTTTTTTTTTTTTATTCAGCTTCTTCTTGTAAGTATTGGGATCTCCTGGAAACTTTTGCTATTTAGACTACTTTTTTTAAACATAGATTGGTAATAAGTCATTATTATTTATTTATATATATTTATCAATATTTAATCAAAATATGTTGAGTATTCAGAAGCCTTAAAATTTGGGACATGTTATGAACAGTGAAGCAAAAGTTACAGGCCTGCCTAGAGTAGGTTTTTTATTGCTGATTTTGTGTGTGTGTGTGTACATCACTGGATCTTTGTGTACAGGAGAGTACCTTTAAGTGAAATAGAGCTCAAAGTAAAAGCAAGGCCATTGGCAGGGTTGGTCAGCCCTTAATAAAAATATCATCATTGGGCCGAGTGCACCATTATTCATCTTCTTAAAAACCTCTTCAATATTTCATGAACCGTTTAACAATCTGCCGTGGCCTCCTCCCTCCCTACCCTCCCTCCCTGTCTCTCTCTCTCTTAGAAACTGGTCCAGAAAATGGTAAAAAGGATTTCACAATGTAACTCCACACTGCACAGTTTAGCCCACAAAAAGCCAGCGTAAACCGTTGTCATCCTTCAATCATCTCTCTTTTGCCTGACTTCCTCTCAGACAATAAGTGGACCAAAATGCAAGAACCATTCAGTGATTCAGAAATCATGACCATTATTGCACCTCACAAATACACACACACACACACACACACACACACACACACACACACACACACACACATCAACTCCTTATCACCAATTCTCCACATTCTGCATCTGCATCCCAGTTCGTTTGTTATGATAATGTGCAGCGGTGTTGCGGCTTTTTGCATTTTTCCCATTGTCTACAGTGGAAAATGGGGCGACACTGACCTAGAAAAATGGTGCAATGGAGTACATTCATCACTGTCTTCAGCCCACCGTCTCCTCAGCTGTCTCCGTCCCGGCTTTCACTTACCCTTCTCTTCTTCTGCAGGAGGCCTATTGCAATCGTTCACTGTCACTGCCATTCATTGGCTCCCTTTGAACACCTTCTCCCAGCCATCCGTCCACTTAAGCCCCTCGCTAATATTACAATTAACTCCATCCATCACTCAACCAAACACCTCTCCTCATCCGCGTCTCTCCGTTAATCTTTCTCCAACCGATATGAACATTTTCCTTTTTGCTTACTCATACATTTATTTATTTCAGTCAGCTATATACTTTTATTGAGGCATAGTTGTGATTTTGACGTGGGAAATGACCTGGAAAATGATCAGAGGGCTCGGAGGTAATGAAGGAGATGAAGGCGGAGAGGGAGTAAACGTTACTGTATTTAAGCTGGCTAATGGTGCTTTCAGTTTACCGATGATGCATGGTGGCAGTAACCTAAAATTTGCCATTAAAAAATTGCTTTAGCTCAATGTTTATGTGACAATAGATAATCCACTTAGTATAAAATGAAACAGTGTGTGCAGCATCACCGCTATGGAAACAGATGCCAGACCAGATTATATTTGATAGAATACTATTGTTACTCACGGTCACGCTGAACTACTGAGACAAGAACAGGGCTGTGTGGACATTGGGGTCATTATTCCATAATGTTTCCATAAATGTAGGACTTTAGATGACTTGATAAGGAGTTCTTATATTCTGAAGTTGCAAACTATTTTAGCAAGGCGGGATTTGATGCCTGATTTTGATATTTCTTTAGACAAAATATGTTTTTGTTTTTGTCTATTTCTATGCGAAAAACAAAATTAAACAATAAATAATAATACATTAAACAGCTTTACTAATGACTTCATTTAGAAAACATCTTACAAGCCTTATTTTGATGGTTTTATGGAAGAATGCATTCGCTGGGGCATTGTTAAGGTTCCTGACCTCTAAAGGTTACAGCCCCTAAACAACTACATACAGTTCCTCTGGGTCTCATTCATGTGGTGCTAATATGAATCATGTTAACAACCTGAGACGCAAATAGTTTGCTTCTAAGGTAGACAAACTGCACCACCTTTCTTCCATATTCTACAGAGCTGTAGGTTATCGATTGAATCCCAATTGTGTCATTGTGTGCAAGCCATTGGGGCTACAGCAATGTTTAGGGTAAAGTTAGCTTCATCATTCACTCTCCCAGATCCTTTCTACCAGCGCCAAAGCCATCAACCCCTTTCCCTGTTGTATATTGATTTGTAATTTAGCGGCCATTAAGTTTTGCTAGTTGGATTTTCTTGGACGAGAATGAGGTCATGGGTTAAAATGTGGCTTGCAGCTGTGTGTGTGTGTACTATTCTTGTACATGTTATAAAACCCTTTTTCTTCTCCCCTCAGCCTGCTTTTCTCTAATTTTTTTCTTTCCTGGTTTTACTCCTCTCTTCTGATAGGCTCACCTCATGGCATTGGAGGCGGAGCTTTCCCGTATCCAGGAAGCGAGCAGCCACCAAAGGAAACGCATCGCTGACGTTCTCAACAGTCTGATGAGGGACCTGAGTGAGTTCAGCACCATAGTGGGAAACAGAGACATCAAGCTGGTGAGTGAGTGGGACACAACATGCAGGTTTTGGAGAAATTGTCTTCACTTATAAGAGATGTTGAAAAAGGGCAAGACAAAACATGACACACTGATACAGAATGCATCATGTCTGTTAAAAAAGATGAGAAAATTTTTAAGTGTAAAAAGCAAATTGCTTTATTTTTGTCAGTGTGTGAACAATTGAATCCTCATTTTCTGCTACAATCAAAGTCAAAAGAACATCAAAAATCCCGTTGTTATCATCTTGTTATTGTGCACAAATGTTGTACACACATTTATGGGATCAGTTCTTTCCAGTGAACAGGCCATGTCTGAGACTAAATCTTCACATTTTAGTCCCATTCATTAACTACATCAGGGACAAGGATCTCTCTCAGATGCTCGATAAAGTGGAGGAGGTATAAGTACAACCTCTGCTTTTGAGGTCATGTAGTACCCTCAGAGGACAATAGGGAACGCATTGTAATGTACCTACTTTTTTATTTTTTTCAATTGAATGTCCTTTTTAAAATTACATTTTTTTATTTACTTATTATTTATCTAAGCATTTATATGTGTGTGTATGCGTACATTTACATACTTTTTCTTATAATGTAATATGTCGGTATGCATGTATGCGTGTATATATATTTTTTATATAAGTCTTTTTATTGTACTATTTTATTTTATTTTATTAAGTCTGTTTTTTTTGTTTGTTTTTTTAAACTCAATAAATACATTATTAAATAAAAAGGCGCTTCTTATGAGCGGGAACAGTTATTTCCAACTAAGGTTAATTGAAGCCCAGGGTATACAGTACATGTAAAAATTGAATGATATAACAAATAGCTTTTGATTCTATTCTTTAGTGTGTTTCTTGTCACAATTTAATGACAATGAATCTGTGGTCATTCTGTTTTGGTCCCCTAAACATCATCAGCTTTGTTGGTCCAAACCTTAGCAATCTGTCTTTCAATTTCTGTGAAAATAATTTCTAGAATTATTTCATTTTCCAACCTTTTGCAGACTTTCTAAAAGTTATACATGCTTTCATTTATTCACGACTTGACTTCTGTAATGCACTTTACTCAGATATCAGCCAGAACTTCCTCCACCCTCACCAGTTGGTACAAAACACTGCTGACCGACTTATTACCAGCACAAAGAGGCTTGAACACATTACCCCTGTGCTCGCCTCCTTACTCTGGCACCCCTTTAGATTTCTTATTGATTTTTGAAAGGCCTTTAATGACCTAAAATGCCCCAAAATACATTGCTGACTTATTATCCTGGTATGTACCCCCTCACACTCTAAGATGGGTGGATGGGGCCCTGCTGGCTATTCCCAGGTCACAGTGTGTGACGAAGGGTGATTGAGCTTTTGCTGTTAGAGAGTAGACCCCACACTCTGGAACTCTTTACCATCTGAACTAAGACACACCAAGTCCCTAACTTCTCTCAAAATGCTCTTTGTGAGAGGTTTTAGTAATGTCTGATGTGCCCTTTTATTTATTCAGTTTCTATTCATATTTATCTGATCTATTTTACTGTTTTAAATTCCTCCGTTCATGTTTTATTTTCAATTAATCTTGTTTGTTACTTTGTGACATTGTTAAGAAAAGTGCTATACTTTATTATTATTATAATTATTATGATTATTATTTTAATTCAGATCTTGCCCCATGATTATCAAATCCACTTACAAAGGAATTTCCATAGCACATGGTAGCTCACAGGTTTTTCTTTATTTAATTTTTTTACTGTGTTCTTAGAGCCCTACATAATATAAATATATATGTGCATATACTGTATATTGAACATGTCTGGACATATAGGCAGAGACCAAAAACAATTCCCAATTTTGTCACAGAACAGTGATTTCCATTTCCAGCCAAGGTTACTTGTAGCCCAGGGGATACATGGAAAAATTGGATAGGATTACAAATTGTTGTGAGGCTAATCTTTACGATGTATCTTGTCACAATAACCCATTAACTGATAGCTATGGACAGGACACACCTCCCATTGACCGGAGACAGTGGGCTGTGCGCCAAACGCAGTACATTGCTTAGAATAATGGAGGAAGAGTTAATGTGCCCAGCTTTCACCACTCCAAATAACACTGGAAATATAAATGGAAAGTGTTTGTAAAATGTGCAATTTAAAATCTGTTCTACTCTGGTGACTGGATGGTGTTGTTAAGGGATATTGGAACTAATCTGACATGGCTGTGGGTGTGAAATATAAAAACTCAAGACAGAGTGGAACATTTAAAATGCATCATTTTATAGAAAAATCTTTCTAACTTAGTCAAAGATACTCAGCATCTGTGGAAATGTATGTATCTCAATGAGCAATTTGAAACACATTTTTGTGTGTTTATGGCTGTTAATAATGATTTCCCTGCTGAAGAGCCATACATTATAGATTGTAGTTCTCAGTATATGTATTTCCCTTATATAACATCCATACTGTATATATACAGTATATATCCATTGACAACAAGTTGGCTGTAATATTAGATTGATTCGTATAAGTGGATGTATGTGCCCATCCTCCACTGTTTACTTCAGAGCATTTGAGTCACAGTGTCTGCCAAATGATGCTGTTAACCTAAGTGATGTGCGTATAAAATGCCAGCGAAAGTTTCGAAGATGCTTCAATCGCACTTTTACTTCCCTGCTGTCTTTGAAGGTTCCACACTCAATCTTAAAACAAAGATCCTAGGCAACATTTTTAACAGTCTCTCTCTCTCCTCCTCTCTGTCACATTGGCCTCCAGCCCACAGAGATCACGGGGGCCATTGAGGAAGAGTTCACCGTGGCTCGCCTGTACATCAGTAAGATCAAGTCGGAGGTGAAGTCCATGGTGAAACGTTGCCGCCATCTTGAGAACCTTCAGGTGGAGTGTCACCGCAAGATGGAGGAGACAGGCAGGGAACTGTCCTCCTGCCACCTTCTAGTGTCACAGGTGAGGCACCGATGTACAGGTGCATCTAAAAAATGTTGAATAACAACGCAACGTTCTCTGTAATTGAATTCAAAAAGCAAAACTTCAATACAGTATATTTTAGATTCATTATAAATAAAATCTAGAATAAACATGCTTTTCACAAGATAGATATTTCTGTGTCATAAATCATTTTTAGTGTTGGAGCACATTACATTTCATCTGACTAATGAATATCACACATACTTAAGAAGGCCTTCGTGCGATGTTAATGACCGTAATGAAGAGCAGTGTGATCCAAATGTCACTTAACAGCTTGTGGCAATAACGCATCTATTGCATCACAAGCTTATAGTGTAAAAACTGTTCTGATTCTGTTGTGGCTGTTTTGTATTCTTCGCGTTGATGTGGTTGATTAAAGGCGTCATGATGTGAGTTTTAACTTTGTCGGTTTTTAAATGAAATTCCCTAATGTTAAGAAAAGTGCTCTATAAATGCAGTTTATTATTATAAAGGATCACACACATTCAACATAGATCATTACACACTGAGTACGACATTATACTCATCAGTATACTTTGTGCGTCTGTTGTGACTTTCAGCATGAGGCAAAGATCCGCTCTCTGACGGACTACATGCAGAATATGGAGATGAAAAAGAGACAACTGGAGGACAGCTACGACTGTCTGAGCGAGGAGCTGGCCAAGGTCCAAGCTCAAGGTTGGTAGACTTGTGTCAAGTTTTATCATTTACAGAAAAACATTCATCATCAATGAAGTACAACAGTAGACTAAAAAACTCAAGGTCTACAGGTTTAAGTACTGGAGAACTTAATGTCCTATATAGTAGACATTTCACGAAAAAACACACATTTTAACCTTGTGATGGCTCCAGAGGAAATTCTTTGTCAGGGAACCATAAATGTCTTTACAAAATGATGGGTGCCAATCCATCAAGCAGATATGTATTACATATTTCACAGATATATTTCATAGGATAACTTTGGAACTGCTGGTATTGCTGGGGGAAAAGTCAAGGGGGCAAAATTACATCAACAGAAAGTCATAAGGAGTAATGCTCTAGGCATCACGATTGTCTTTATAACTTTTCATATTAAACTGTTCAAAAGTTGTTGAGATATTCAATCTGGACTGAAAGACAGACAGACTGACATTGCCATCAATAGACAAAAAAAGACACAACAGTTGCAGTTAATGCATAATATTAGCCTAGTAATCATACATCCTTAGAAATGTTGAAATACACTGTCAGGTTGAGGTTGAGGATCAATATTGCACAAACATAGTCGCTGCAGCACGTATAATGTGTACAGCTATTGTATTTTGTAATAAAAGTGCCTTTGCCCCAGGGTTCAGGTTGAGATATTTTACCTACGTGATCAAAATAACAAACCAGGAGCATAAGGTTTAATATTATTTGGACTCTGAGGTGAAGGAGGAAAATGTCAATACGGTCAGCCAAGCAAAACAACAAAAGTATGGTTGATAAATCAGGAAAAAACACAAGGCTCCAGGGAAGGATTCAATCAATATTGTCAAATAGTCAGCAAAACAGATCTTTGCCCAATAAAAACCAAAATACTGCTGCTTTAAAGTAGAATAGTTGTCCAATAGAAGCACACATGCTTAATATGACATTGTGCTCAAGGGACTAATATACTGTGAGACATTCTTACTAACTGCACAGTTAGGGACAACATTTAAATTGATCTACATTGTAAATTGTGCTAAATCGCTGACTTGAAACGCCATATATAAAGTGAAATGTTCTGACGCAGTCAAACAAAATCATCTCCGGACAAAGTAGAACATTAAAAACAAAGTCTGTCACTGCATTTCAGCTCCACATAACTGGGATGGAGAGAAATGCCGTCCTCACTTAAAACAATTTTATTGGCATCAATGGAGAGTTTAAGTCCGTGCCAGAGGTCTTTCTATCCTGTCAAGTGAAAGAATAACAAGGGTAAACACTGATGAACAGCTGAGGCTCCACAAACAATTGCCAGCGCCGGGACAAATAGATTAATGACACATTTGAAATTTGTGTGAGATCCAGCTCACTGTAGATAGATTCTCCCAGCACGCTGTCACAATTCACAAATCATGCTAGAGGCAATGAAAATCATTCTTCCCGAGGAGTCCCACAGAACCGTATTAAATAACTAGTGGATTTCAGGGCAAGTAAATCAATTTTGGACTTGCTCCACGCCCCGGCCACGCTGTCCTCCAGTCATTACAGAAGTAAATAAATACTAAGTGCCTCAGTTGGATTCGATCTCACAGTCTGGTGTGAGGCAGAGGACGTTGTAACTTCATCAACAGACACTAGGAACAGCAGTGAGGCACCAACAGATCACAATGGCATGACACAACAGCTGTCATTTCTAATAACGGTTATTATAACACTAACACCGCAGGCAATGCATACAGTAGCTCAGGCTGACCTCACTGTCAACGTCAAGCGACAGTACTGCTGCGATGTCAATGTCAGGTCACTGTCATATGTCATCATCTACATACGTGTGTGTGTGTGTGTGTGTGTGTGTGTGTGTGTGTGTGTTTTCAGAGAGCATGGCGCTGGTGACCAGAGGGGAGAATCACACGTCCGCCCTGGATTCCTGTGATATAAAGGTAACCATGACGTCAGTTTGAGCAGCTAATGGTAGTGACCTTTAATAACATGCAGCAGCCCTCAGCTAACTGCATGTCAGCATTCTGTGTCTGTGCTTGTGCATATGTAAACCATGGCTGAAAGTAACAGTTATTCTCATGACATGATTAACAAATAAGTATATTTCTCAAAGGCTATTTCTTTAATTAAGTTAATAATTGTATAAAGTACCCATCACAGTTTCCTAGAGGCTAACGTGATACAGGAACAGTCCGAAAATCCAAAGATATTCACTATATAGTGCAACAAAATTCTCACATCTGAGACACTGGAAACCGATTGTTCTACATTTGTGTTTTTAAAATGAACTAATAGACAAGTTCTTTCAGCACAAACTTCAATAATTTCTGGCCTCTGTTAAGTCCCATCACACACAGCAGCTTCATTATATTTTGCACAGAAATCCAGAAAGAAAACTGTATAGTGCAGTGCTTCTCAATTATTATTTTTTTCAGAATTTTTTTCGGCCCCCCCCCCCTAAATTGAAATACTGTTGAGAACCTGCTAATATTTATTTATTTATCTGTACAAAACCACTGTATAAGTTTCTGGCAAGAGCATTCTGCATACAATCACCTTATTATCAAATTAGATGTTAGATTATAAAATTAGCTGATATAACTTCTGCAGCAACTTAAAAAGAAATCGAAGTTCAGTTTATTAGCTCAATTTGTAACATTTAAACAAGACTGCTCAGTCTGTGTGAATCTCAGGACAGAGAAACAAGAGCAAATGATTAACTGAGGTTTGCATTTCATTCAAAACATTTTTAAACTGTAAACATAGTTAAGGTGGTGTTTTTTTATTATTATAGGTCAATATGCCTTCCGTGATGCGATATAAGCATTAATAATTAATTAATGTTATTATTAGTCTACTCGCTTGATTTATTTTTAAATAGCCTACAGAGACACTTGGAGACACGTGGACATTTATTTACTGCAAATCGCGGCCTTTTGTGCGGTTATGTCCATACACAAGCACACATCGCTTGCTGGCACAATTTTATTTTTTTGGTCAGTTGGAAATCAAGGCCACCCGCGCCCCCCCCCCCACCCCCCTGACAACTCACGGCGCCCCACCATTTGAGAAGCACTGGTATAGTGGAATACTACCAGGCTTTTACTAAGGTTTTCTCCATGCCAAGTTAGTAAAAATGCATCATGTGAGCGCAATATAATAAAGCTGTTAAAAATATATTTTGATACAAGACAGGGAGAACATAACAGGATTATGCAACAATGCAGGCCGCAGTTGATGTTGTATTTTAGGGCAGCTTTTCCTAAACTAATTTGCAAGTTATCTCACACAATGAACCAAAGGATGTGTGGGACTGCTGGGCTTTAGCCAGCTTTGCCCAGTTGGTGATCAAGCCTCAAAGTAAACATGTGACGTGCATTTTCTCAGCTGCTTATCACTCCTACAGAGCAGGGAGTATTTGTTGTTTGTCATTTTATTCCTGTACTTGTGCACATGTCCATGAGTGTGCTCCTGCATGTCACTGGGTGTTTTTGTGTGGGACAAGATCTGGTCTCATTAGCCATTTCTGTCTTCATATTCAGTGTCAGCCTGTCATGTGTGAACGTAAGGGTGACTCTGTGTGTGTGTGTGTGTGTGTGTGTGTGTGTGTGTGTGTGTGTGTGTGTGTGTGTGTGTGTGTGTGTGTGTGTGTGTGTGTGTGTCCAATGCCCACATGGCCTTCTATGTCCACATGTGCACTGGTGTGTGTAATTCTATCCTCTCCTGTCATTTAGCCATTTTGTTATCCTTTTGTTCCCGTCTCTTGGTAGATTTTCTCTCTCTCTCTCTTTCTCTCTCTCTCTGTCCTCTCTGTCTCATTATAAATGTCTCTCGCCCCCCCGTACCTCAGAGGGCTCTGGAGCAGCAGATGGAGTCACACCGTGAGTCGCACAGCAAACAGCTCGGACGCCTGCGAGACGAGATCAATGAAAAGCAGAGGACCATTGATGACTTGACTGAGTCAGTGCTTCATTGTTATTCTACACATCCACTTCTATACTAAATCGGCTTTCTTAATCAAGAGTCCACTTTAGAAATGTGTATCTTCTACACACAAGTATACAAATAGAAGTACGGGAGTTTTTGTAAGCACATACATCAATGCACCAAAGTGTACAACAATATAAGTATGTCATGGAGAAAGGTATATTTACTTCAATCTCAGAGACTTGACTGTGTGGCATTAAACAAAGCAGGTCATGTTGTTCCAAAAGCACAGGCAGCTTCCCCACTCTGTAAGCTGTCTGGGTGGAAATGTCAAAATTGGTTACACATGGTCTCAGTAGTTGAGTTCTCAAGAAAGTCTTAAGCTTTGCTCTAGCTGAAATCAATATGGGTGGGTGCTTGATATGGTAAGGAAAACTGCAGAGTGGGAGGATTTAAGTGAAGCTTGCTGCCACTGGGCTGGTTAAGGCTCTTTATAAATCAAGGGGCCGCTTCAGGGTGCCCATATTTTGAAAATGTTCTGTACCTATAGTGTGACTGTCAAGGAGGAGACTGTATAGGGCAGGCTTGAAGTACATTCTCCAGCCGGTCTGGGACTGTCTGGTTAAACCTTAGGAGCAGCTGCAGAGAATTGGGAATAAAAAGAGGTTTCGGGGTTGGGCTGCTCATCCCACTGGTATAGCCTGATTTGAATAAGCAGCTTGAAACAGATGGATGGTTTGGAGGGATGTGTAAATGGCTGCCAGTGAGGTCGAACGCTTCTAAAATAGGAGCAGAGTGGCCCTTTAGATCTGTGAAGTAGGAAACGTGGGGATGCAATAAATGTTCTTCTAAGATTCAATGATCAGAAAAGGAGAAGTCAAAAATTGTTTAAGAGTTAGGGTCCATGCACCCTTTTTCAAAGTGCCCTTATTTTTTTTAATTACAAGGATGTGTGTGAACCTCAATGGCACTTTAGATGCTTCAACTTTGGACTCTCAGGTACCCCTGTGTTCAGCCGAAATGTTAGCCTTGGCTTTTAGGTAATAAAAGTCATTAAATTGTGCCTCATCTTGCCTCTTTGAAAGTCCGTGCATGCCTCTGTGCTAGAGAGCTTTACTCCTCCTCGGACTTAGTGAAGAAGAACACCTCCATAATCCCCATTAGTTATTCTAACTATTCTTCCTGGGGGTCCACGCAAAAGATAAAACAAAACAAGACATTCAACATTGCATGAATACTAACACATTGTCAATGAAACAGAGAAACAGGTAAGAGATATTTAGTACTACTGTTACATTAACATTTCCTTCTGAACAAACGTTTGAAGCAAGCAAACAATTGACATGCTGTGCTAGAGTATATTAGTGTCACCACAACTTTACTTCCACATTGACATGCCCACCCACTATCAATATACCAATATTTTGAACCTGTCCATTGAATTCCATTGAATCTCTTAGTGAGCTCTTTGTTCACCATTTTGTTTCAGTTGTAACCAGACGCAGCAGCTGGAGCTGGAGCAACTGCACTGTGACTATGATCGTCTGAGGAGCCAGGAGCATCACAAGAGCCGGCAGCTTGAGGAGCTGAAGTGAGTCTGTCTGCTTTACTGTCTCCTGGCCCGCATTCAAACACTCCACCATATGGAGGCATGGGGGCTGGGGCTGCCTCTCTCCATTCACATCTTCCTACGTCTTCTCTCTGTCATTTGTCTTCCTTTTTGTCTATATATTTTCCTCCCCTCGCTGCAGCCCTGACGTCCATCTTATTTATAGCATGTGTCTCTTTCTCTCTCTCTGTAGAGTAGGGCAGTCATACTATTTGTGGCTTAAAGGTGGAGTAAGCGATTCTGGAGAAAGCTTGTTGTCAAAATCAGTGAATATCTCCTCACGATCTGCTAAAATACGTCTGGTGTAAATACACAGCCTAGGCTCTGTAAACTGGTATGTTAAAGCTGGGGTATTTGATTGATCAAAGTTAACATGAGCTGTACACTTTGGCCAATCAGAGCGAGGCTCCGATTCTCTGTTCTTATTGGCTGTTGGGACTGTCCATTGACTTTGGCACGACTTTGTTGGTGTGTAGAGCGTGTCAGGGAGGGACCAAAGAGAACAAGTGGAGCGGTTGAGGTATTTGAATTTGAATCTCTATCCCAACTGCCATTTTCCCCCCAAATCCTCCACCCCAGCTTTAACTAGGAATATGCCCATTTTCAGAGCCTAGGCTGTGATTGAACATCTTCTTTTATAGTGCACACATTTTAGTTCACTGATTTTGACATAAAGTGATTTGACAACGAGCATTCTCCAGAATCGCTGAGTCCACCTTTAAATTATCTGGGGGCTTACACTTTGTTAACCTCTCTCTGCCTCTTTTATCTCTTGGTGTCTTTCATTATGTGTTACTATCGTTGCATCTCCATTATGGACTTTTGGGAAAAGGTGGCAGCTGGCTGCTAATATGCCTTTTTCTGCACTGACCTTTGCAGCGCATTGCATCAGAAGACAGCTGGGTAACAGCCATGAGTGGGACAACCTCTTCACACTGCGTTTGATGTTTATTCATGAGTTATTCTGACAAGGGTGTAGTACTAATTT
The DNA here is from genome assembly GCF_949987685.1 of Ammodytes marinus. NCBI lineage: Eukaryota > Metazoa > Chordata > Actinopteri > Uranoscopiformes > Ammodytidae > Ammodytes > Ammodytes marinus. The sequence goes on along the minus strand of NC_137233.1, from coordinate 7,935,141 downwards.
GGGATAAAGAAAACAGAAGTTAAGCTGGAATTTTTCTATCTCTCCTCGTGTCTTATGTATAGGTTTCTCCATGAGCGACATGAGCAGTCAAAGCAGGACCTCAAAGGGCTGGAAGAGACTGTGGTAAGTTATTATGCCACAATTCACTTGGCTCCAACCCATCCACTAAATAAATACTATCTAACTGTTTGAACTGAACTATTTCCAAGTCTCGGGAGCTCTACACCCTCCACAACCTACGCAAGCTCTTTGTTCAAGACCTCACGGCTCGCGTTAGAAAGGTAAGGCAGACCCAACTTACCTTAAAAGCTTTAAATAAATTACATTTGGCTTTACCTGTTCTACATGCAAATTACTTTTTGATATTGCAGCATTTGCGATGATGGTGTGTTTGTTTTCTTTCTACAGAGTGCAGCGATGGAGCCCGATGCGAGCGGGGGATATATCACCCAGAAGCAGAAAATTTCCTTTCTTGAAAACAACCTGGACCAGCTTACAAAAGTTCACAAACAGGTAGCCATACAGCCGCAGATATAGAACAATAAATCATAGTGAAGTAGACTGAAAATAAAATGTTGCCTGTCCACACATTTTTTTTAACTTTTTTCAATCGCCTGCAAGCCTGATTCTCAATTGTGCCGTGGCACAGCAGTAACGCAGAAGTGATTTTGCTGGATGGCCTATAAAAGGAGGACTGTAGAGTGAGCCAAATTAAAAATACAGAGCAGTGTGCGCAGTTTGTCATTTCTCCCTCTCTCTATCCTGTGTCCAGAAGTCACATAAGCACCATCATCTCCCTGCAGCAACTTCACATGGAAGTCTCCTTAAGAGCAGAGCAGCAGGAGGCATTTAACCATTCCACCTTCATGGAATGAAACCACACAGTATAAAACAGTTAATACGATGTTATACACAAATGAATTCATAATGCAGGTGCACTAAAACACACTCTGTCTTTATCCCCTCTGAAGCTGACACTCAAGCTGTTCATAAAGCACACATGCACTCACGCACGCACACACACACACACACACACACACACACACACACACACACACACACACACACAAACACACTTAACAGCTATCTTTCATATACCTAAATGGACTGGATGATGCAGAAGGCGGACACTCTCAAAGGCAAACTTGTGCTTAAAACACACAAGCACACACACACACACACACACACACACACACACACACACACACACACACACTTACTTTTCATCATTCTTTCATATACCTAAATGGACTGGATGAAGCAGTGGGCCGAGTGTTAATGTGCTAAATGTTCTGCGGACTGGCACACATTCTAAAAACTGGCAGATCTGTGAGAGCGGCTCTGCACTGCAGCAGTTTGTCAGGCCCAAAACCCAATCCCAAAGTGGCTTCTGGGAGACTCACTCCCATCCACCACCACCTGCTGATACTGTTGGAAAGGAAGATGAAAGCAATCCACATAAATCAGCTAGCTCCCGTTGGACAGCGATAAGGCTCCGAGGGACAGGCAGTGGACAGTGCTACCCGGCCTATGAATGAGTTGCTCTGCCCCTGTACAGATATAGTAAAGTCTGCTTTTCCATCCATCAATTTAAATCAGCACACATACAGAGTTGTCAGGACTACTCGTATCACATCAATTACCTCCTGAGGCAATCCAGCCACCATTTATTTTTATTTTTTTAGCTTTTTCCTCTGAAAATGACTCACCACCAGATATTAATCTTACTGCCCTGGCCGCAGGTTCCTGAAACCTTTGCTAAACCCTCATGTCTCATACTCAATATCTCTGCAGGGTGTGCATTAGTTTGCATGATCACGTAGCAGCAGACTCAGTGTTTAAGGTGCTTAGTCATTGGATTTGTCCCGCTTACTTTCCCCCCACACACATGCTGCGTACAGCAATTTTAAAATCAATACACATCTACACATGGATTTGGGATTAACCATAAAACAGACCATTAACCACAAGTATTCTTGTTTTACATTATACGCCAGGATTGGCTTTTGTCACGTTTTTACAGTAATAGTCATTAACACGGATTGTTCCTATAAACGTACTAATTTGCAGGGATCAGATTATTATTGTGTCAAACTCTGGTGTTTTGTTGGTCAAAACATTTATGGAGAAATTTGCATCAGAGGAGTGGAATCATAGTATTAGTTCAGTCATAATATTTACTGTCTGGGATTATTGGTACCAATCAAATGTCTTTTTTCCTTTTTCTTAATAGATTTTTTTCTATTAACTTTATTGAAAATTCTTCAAACATACCTGTACACGTAGAAGTATTCCATATAGTAGATAAAGTGTTGTACGTATGTTCATTTGGCATGTTCCGTCAACCCCTGGGCATATGTCCCTGTGTGTGTGTGTGTGTGTGTGTGTGTGTGTGTGTGTGTGTGTGACAGCTGGTACGTGACAATGCAGATCTTCGCTGTGAGCTTCCAAAGCTGGAGAAGCGTCTGCGGTCTACGGCTGAGCGGGTCAAGGCTCTGGAGGGCGCGCTGAAGGAGGCCAAGGAGGGAGCCATGACGGACCGCCACCGCTACCAGGAGGAAGTGGAGCGCATTAAGGATGTCATGAGAACTCGCCATCCATTCCGCAGGCCCCATGCTGCACTGATAGGTAACACATGCAACTCGCTTATAGAGATTCAGCTATTTCACCACCATCTACGCACTACACAGCCCCATTTGTGTCATTTCAGTAAAAGCTGTGTGATCGGATTAAAACGATGATAACAAAGCAGTATCTTCTAATCTGTAGGTAAAGGCAGTGATCCATCACATCCGTACATCCATTAAATATCTGATCTGTAGGGGTATTAACGTGCAATATTCTAGTGTTATTACTGCATTTCGGTTTAGGACGTGAATTGCTTTCTTATAATTCTCGCAATTCAGTTCACAATCAGATCACACAGGCACGCACGCAGACGCGCACACACACACACACACACACACACACACACACACACACACACACACACACACACACACACACAAGATAAATCAACCATCTCCACAACCTTACTTCTCAGTGTACACATATCCTCCACATTTCATTTTAGCTGATACTTGCTTCTGCAGTGCGGCAATGGAAAGATTTTTTTTTTCTTCTGCCGTGTGATTTCCTAACAGGTAACACACATGGTTGGATTTGCTTCTGTCATGCTCCATAATCTGTCATCCCCTTCCGTTCCCTTATCGTAAAAACCATATATACATTCACCTCCTCTTCATGCGTGGACGAGCTGCAAAACAGTTTATTGCCACCAGTGTTGTTCCATACAAAGAAGCTGAAAGTGCAGAGGCTGATTTTCACAAGGATATGTTTTGAAAACATTCATAGTTAGTAGATTATTTGTGACGGTTGGCTGGAATATTTTGCAATTAAGGAATGTACACAATGTAGCACGCTCTGCAGAGAGACGAACAATTAGGAAAGCAGTGAAACGGATAATTGCACTCACACTGTGTTTTGATTCTGCGTGAACAACACCAGTGACGCACATGCTGCAGTGAGAAAATTAGCTATAAATAATGTCAACCGTTTTTTCTTCAATTTATTTTTTTATTTAACCTTTATTTATACGGGTTATCTCTTTGAGAGACGGGGTTTCATTTTCAAGAGAGACCTGTAAGACAACAACAGTACAGAGGTTACAGACGGACAGGTCATTTAGTACAAAGCCAGGAATGTTTATATAATAATTATAAAGGTGAATGTGTCAATGTGTGAATGGATTCCATGTACATCACAGAACAGGCATTTCTTCTGTAGCAGACAAAACCAATGCAATTTTTATTTTATTTGAGGACTTCAATATATTGTCAGTGTTCCAGTCCCATTCAAATGTTATTATCTAGTGCTGTAGACCACAGTGTATTGCTGACACTTTGGGGGGCGGGGGGACGGATATAAACATGATGTTTTCTTGTCTTTTCTGGATGAATGGCTCAGTCAATAGATCACTTGTGTTTTATCACCAACAGCCAAGCCTGTGCGTCCCGGTCACTACCCGCCGTGCTCTCCCACCACTAATCACTTCTACATTCGGGGCTACAGCGAACATCCCGTCGCCTTCCGAAAAGCTGATTCTCACAACAGCAACCAGCAGGAAGCAGCAGCTGCTCCCATGGCTCCTGTAGCAGCAGAGCCTGAGCCCAGATTACCTGAGACCAACTCCAACCAGAACAGCCCCGCAAAACACCTGGAACCCCAAACCCACCAATCACACGACAACGACCCTCAGAACAACGTGTGAGTAAAAACCCCATTTAGCACTGGTTTAAAAGTCACTCCTTCTGTTAAGACATGGAAAAACTAACATAGGCTATGCCTCAAAGGGGAAAATACAGATCTTCTTCAAAATATGGGGAAAATGTTTAGGATTCCTTGAAAGTCACCAAGCAATTTGTTTGCTTAGTACTTGAAATTGTCATCTGATGGCAGTGTAATATTACTGATCATAACATCCATATAAGAAATGCAGGTTGAAATTATTTATATATATATTTTTTTTATTTGCATGTACTTTGACTGTTTATGATTTGTTTTTATGTGTAGAATAGTATATGTCTAAATGAATGTGCATGTTATCTTTGAAAATGTAATAAATCTATTTCTGTTAAAAAACATTTGCATGTGGTAGAATCAGTCATTTAACATCATGGAGTGACATATTGCATGTTGTCATGACACAACATCTTTTTTACATAATATTTTGGACTGCTATTATTTCAACCACATCTCACTCTCTTGATCTTGAAAATGATCTTGACCCCACATTCACTCATTAGCTTTTTTTAATGCTCTATTGACCACATTGTTTGATCAAAGAATTTGAACTCAAAGTCCACTGTATAGCTTCGAGATCTATCCACTGCAGTTCACCATTCTGCTGACCATGAAATGCATTTGAATGCATCAGAGTCGATATCATCTTGTTAAACTTCTATTTCAAAGGTCAATAATGAATTTTCATACTCTGAGCGAAGTTAATTTACGTCTGTTTGTGTCTGTTAACTACAATCCCACAGTATAATATTATATAATAATAATAATATAATCTGTGTTCTGTATTCTATTACTACGCTTTTAAAGAAGCTTTTTAAAGGTTAAATCTTTGTAACGTACGCTCACAACACAAGCATTTTGTCTTGACTGATATGACATTTGATTTACTATTTTGCTGCCAAGTGAGTGCCTACATCTTTATTTTTTTGAAAAAAAAATTCATCTTCTTTGACTCAGAGACCATTTATCAAAGACCAAAGATGAAGAACACAGTCACATTTACATAAACATCTCTATCTCCTGTTTGCAGGCTTCCAGCTGAACCAGCGACCAAAGCGGACAACAACACAACAGAAATGCTTGACTCAGAAAATGGTGAGCCCCATGCTTGGATGCAGTCTTTTAAAATAATGAGAAATATTATGATCAACACCACCAGCAGGGGCTAAATGAACTTTTTATGGTGACAGTTTTTTAAGTGTTCGCCATTAAAGCTATGATACCAGCCATTATTTGTGAATGTTTATATACTCTCACAAAGAGGAGGCTGTTAAAAGCAGTTTACAGAGATTGCCTTGCTGCTATGATAACAATTCTGCCCGCTGTTTGTAATTTTTCTTTCTTTCTTGCCCTTTTAATGGGTTGGTGGTCTTAGCCATTTTGGAGGATGGTTTCCGTGTCGGTCAACAGTTTTTGAAAAGAAAGTCCTATTCTCTTTAAAGGACACTGCTGCCACTGCTATTTGAGCCTTTTTGTGCTTGTGTGTGTGTGTGTGTGTGTGTGTGTGTGTGTGTGTGTGTGTGTGTGTGTGTGTGTGTGTGTGTGTGTGTGTGTGTGTGTGTGTGTGTGTGTGTGTGTGTGTGTGTGTGTGCTTGTGTGTGTGTGTGTGTGTGTGTGTGTGTGTGTGCGTGTGTGTGTGTGTGTGTATGTGTGTGTCTGTTTGTGTGTCTGCTCCCATCAGCAACAGACTCTGGAGGAGATAGATTAGGCTTGCAGTGTCATTAGTCAGCCAGACAGAAAGCCCGGCAGGACAGGCTGAGTGCCCACCTCAGCCCCTGACCCACTGAAGACAGCTGTAGAGTTGTGTTACAACACCACACACCCACGTCTATTCTGCAGGAATATCAATACAAGTCGGACATGGGGGTTAGAGCCAATATATCAATACGCTGCGACATTACCGGCCTGTAATTATATAACAGATATCCAATCAAGAATTGAATCTTGTAATGCTGTTTCAGAGGGGTTTCTAACCCTGCCAACATGGGAAAAAACACTGTTATTTACACTCAATACTGGCAGCTTTTCAAATGATTCATCTGTTCAGATTTGTAAACACATGTACTGTTACAGATGGCATTAGTTATTTTTGTATCTAACTTATTTTCGATATCATATGTTCCTCAAAATTTACATTTGAAATGAGAACGCTGTAATGTATTCTGTAGTCAAACTTGAAGGGAAATTCCCTTCTGGTCCATGACAAGTCGTTTTCCCTCTGGGATATCATTCTGCTCGGCGGAATGAATTTCAATACGAGCGTACTGGAAAGTGTAAAAACTTCTACAAGACCTGTACCGTAAAGTGTCTCACATTTTCTCTTTATTTTTAGTATGCTCCGTGGTGGCCTTGAAGATATTTATTTAACTGTCACATTTCTAGGACAAAGATTTAAACTGAGCAGCCTTAACATTCAGTCAAGCATGTGGTCCCCTTGATAAAAAAGGCCAACTCATCAGGTTGAAGCGCAGAGCACACACATTAAGTAAACCGTACCTCCATGAATAATGGTGAATGAACCCACATACTTCTCAATGGCTGGAGACAGCTGAAACCTCCTGATATGTCCGGGTGTCACATAAATATCCGGGTAAATATTTTGTTGAGCTGAATCCCAGCCAGGATAGTTTATGAAGAGCAGTGGCCTTTAAGGATTGGTGTGATACATTAGCTCCTGTGTATAGTAGCAGGACTGTTGATATAGCGCTCGCTGTTAAAAAATGAATGCAGTTTTTCGAATCCCACAGAATGTTGCAGCGATATAGGCACTGCAACTTCTTTGGCACTATTGGTCTACCTGTAAAGACGGTTATATGTACTTTAATGCAAGGAAGATCTCTGGTTGGTTGAGTGAGGCTTTTTTTGTTATTGTGAGCTGTACTAGTAATGTACAAGCGCTGCAATAGGGGTTAGAAGTAAGACAGTCCTCATCAGAAAAATGATAACCCTTTAACTTGAATACACAGTTTACAGTAAGTTGGCCTGACTTGTAGAAAAAGTGATGCTTTTGTGTCTTTGAGGTGGCCAGACGAGTAAACACGCTCCTGGGTTGTTTTAGAACACCTTATTCATTAAGTCATTTATAGATCGGGACTTTTGTCTGGGTCCCAACACTATTTGTTCCAAAGTCATCCATCTTCAATGGCTGTGGGGCTGTTCAATTCAACCCAATTGTGTCCGTGACAAACCCACTTCTTCCCCTAATTTACACACACCACCCCACCCCCTCTCACTGTGCACCTGCCTGCCTCCTTATGCACCTCTTTCTGTCCGCAGGAAACACCACAGATATCAATGACAACAGGTAAGGCTGCTGCACCATCTTTGATCGCTGCAAAACACCCCCTGCTATGTGCTGCTGTCTTCCTGCAATGTCTTCAATGTTCAGTGCAGACAATGTTACTTGTGTAGGATTTGGTAGAGGCGTATTTATTTTAGGGTTTATTTTTGACTGACTGACTATGATAGGCTAACAACAGTATGGAAGTTATTAAATTATTTACTTTTAATAGGCTTTTAATCAGTTGCCAATTTCAGAATAGATGACAGAGCTACACACAATTCACGTATAGGTGGAGTCTGCGTTTCTGGAGAACGTTTGTTGACAAAATAACTTTGTCAAAATCAGTGAGTATCTTATGATTATCTGCTACCTGTCCGTACTGTGTGTGTTCTGAAAAAATACACAGCCTAGGCTCTGCAACAAAGGGGGCCCACCAAAGCTAGCAACATGCACGTTTACAGAGCCTTGGCAGTATATTAAAACTGGGATTTTTTCCAGCGCACACACGGTACAGATAGGTAGCGGACGATAAGAAGATAACCACTTATTTTGACAAAAAAAAAATCTCTAGAATCACTGACTGCGCCTTTAATGTTTGATTATAGTCAATTATGGGTAGAAATGACACGTCAAAGTATGGCACTGTCACATTTACAGTGCATGCACTGATCCCCCACTGTGCTTTGAGACCAATTACTGTAACGTCAATGGTGTGCTCCCCTCCCTGCTGTGTGTCTCTCTGCTCCACCGCTGCCCCCTTGTTGCCGTCACTGCTACTGCTCCTGCTGCTGCTGCTGCTGTTGCCGTGGTTGCGGCTGCTGCTGCTGATAAATCATCTGGCGACTGGTTGTGTCGGAGTAGCATGTGTCTGAATGTGAATTCTGGTTCCAGAACAGACATCTGTGATAATCAGGACCCAGCCAAACACTACAGTCTGCAGCCCGAGACTTCAGCCAGCTAATAGTCCAGAGCAGGTAAGAACACTGACAGACAGAGCAACTCTTCAATTGATTTGCTACAGATTACTAGCCTGGAAATCCAGACGTGCCGCTGACAAGTTTACATTTGCTCAGCCTGTTGGTCTGGACACGATCCATTGAGGCTCATTAACTATGTCGGAAAATTCCGACCTGCCAATCAAATAGTTCTATCTGATATGGGCGGGCCATAGCCCTATGTATGGGGCTCTGGGGCAGACGTAACCGGATGATGACAGTGCTGGGCATGCACCGTCGAAACCGTGATAGTAAACAACAAAGATTGCTGCGGATAGGTTGTTTGAGTTTGAAACTGCTTTGGCCTCGACACTTAAAGATTTGGAAGACAGTACTCAAATCTTTCATTAGCAAGAAAGAAGAATTTTCTGTTTTGAGGACCGACCAAGGCAAAAGTTTAATTTACCATTTAACCCCGCTGTTCACTAAATGAACAGGGCTGAATACGTCACCTTGTTCATTGCTCTGATTTATCCAATTGTGTGTAGTGGTATTTGAAATGCACGCGTAGGTGCCGCCCCTTGAGTTGGGAAGGTCTATTGATCGTGGCCAGACCCTATATCGTTCTAGATGTGGGTCTGGATTTCCAGACTAACAGATTACTGGTTCATGGGTGAAGAATTAGTCTTTTAACCTACAAATCTCACAAGCAAGCAGTTAACAATCAAAGCTTCAGTCCGTTGATCCTATCTATAGTGGTTTAGACACGCAAAAAAAAACATCACCCCATCCTGAAAAACTATTTTGGCCCTTTTTACAACAAGCCCTTGCATTATGCAAATGATGGCGTCAAATGTCAAATTTCACACATACAGTATTTGCAGCCTGCAACTTATTAATACATTTGCGAGTCCCTGGGGGTTCTCGCATGATAATGAGTGGGTGGTATGTATGACATTTGTTTCTATTTCTGAAACATGTCAAAGTTAACAGGAAAGGAAATTATATAAAGTTGCAAATTGCAGCTTACATGTTGAAACAGGGCCCATGGGCTTTGAATAAAACGGCTATTACTACAGGATTTAACTATGCAAAATTAGACATTTATTTTCTATTCTTGACATTTGCATTCATAAGAGTGTTTAATTTATCCATGTTACATTTAATTACTATTACAATGGATGTATATGGTTGAAAGCAGACCGTGTCTTATGAAACATGACTTGGATTCTAGAGGCTATTGTGTCTAAGTATTCTGTTGCTGTCCCGAGCTCCCTGAGTAAATCAACTGTTTTTATTTTTCTGGGTCCTACCACAATAAAAAAAATACCTACACTCAGTTTGTGCACTGTCAGGCACTTTGCACAAGAATAGCCAACAAATAGCCTCTGCCTCGGATCAATACTCCTCGTTTTTCTTTTGGAGAAGGATTACTAGACTTAAAGATTACACGCTATTGTAAAACATATTGCTCTGGTAAAGACCTATAAGAGAAAGAAAGGTGATTAAATGATCACCGGCTCTGGGTTTTGACTTCATTGCACTAATTTAGTATTCAATTTTAATATTCAACAGAATTTGTCTGTACGTCTGTATTTGACCTCTTTTGCAGAACCATTATAACCATATATCATTTTCTACTTTTAAGTGAAAGAAGTAATGTGAAGCTGCAGACTGAGGACTGCTTTGTAAGAGCCATATGATTAAATAAAGAGGCTATTCTCACTTGTCAATCACTATAAGCTGACATGAGGTTTTCTGCAGAGTAACAATAAGTTTTTGAAAGGTGCTGGTGAGTTCTATACATTCTATGAAGTCTAAACTAACACTGAAGTTACCAGAAAAAATTGTTCCTTTTGCCAATGTAAGCATGACTCGCTATATCTTTTCTGCTGTTTTCCACTCTCTGTTTCTCTCAAATATATTACACTTACTTTCTCTGTGTTTGTCTCTGTGTCTCTTTCTCTCCAGACAGACCCTTTTTTTCTGAGGCCTCCTCTGTAAATCTGCATGCAGATGCTCACTGTCCCTCCAGCCTCCCCTCCCTCTCTCATCCCCACCTGCTGTAAATATACCTCTCTCTCCCTCCCTCTTTCTCAATCTCCCTCCCTCTCTATCTCTCTCTCTCTCTGTCCCTCTCTCTCTCTCCCTCCCGCTCTCTCAATCTCCCTCTCTTTGTCTCTCTCTCTCTTTCTCACTCTCTCTCCCTGCTTGATCCTCCTTCAATCCTTTCTCCTTTCTGTAAAACAATGAGGTGTTGTATGTGTGTATCAGTGGGATATCCATGGCAAGCACTGCATCTCAAATTCGTGAAGTGGCCGATTACACCCAAGTCTCTTCACACCGTCCCTAATGACTTGGAAAACAAAGGGACCGCAATTGGGTGGCTGGCTGCGGAGGAAAAGGTGCAGTGCTGTGGGTAACCACTAGGGTGTGCCGTTTGTCTCAGTGAGTGGATCACAGTGGACATAAAACCAGTATGCATATGGACTTAAAAACTCCAACTTAAACTGTGTTAAAAAAAACATGAAAACAGTGTGAACCTCAAGCTCTTTTTACTATAATTTATTAGGGGTGTAATGGTAAACAAAACACACGGTTGGGTATGTACCTCGGTAGTCACTGTTAGGTTTGGTTCAGTTAGGTTCTCAGTTAAGAGGAATAATGCTTGTTTGTTATAAGGAACATGACTTAAATTAGTTAAACAATAACAGTTAACATTTCATAGAAGTCAGCATCTCAGCAAGTGTTTCAAATGAAATGAAACATACAAATAAAATGTACAGTAATATTTGAAATATATAAAAAAATACTGCTGCAAGCTCTCCAATACTCACCTCTGGAACAACCCGTAAGTGCCTGTACCGTGGTGGTTCGGTACAAATACGTGTATTGTTACACCCCTAGTATTTATAATTCTGACTGCGCATGTTACTTTTTGTTGTTTGTCTTAATCTTTTGTGGGAAAATAAAAGAGAAAGAGAGCTTGTGAGGCAACATTATCATGAAATGTGACAGTGTAAATGGAAAAATATTCAGTCTCAAAAAATAAGTTGTGATATTTCTGGTAGCGTCACTATCTAAACAGGTGCAGGAAGAACCCCTTACCCTGATGAGGTTGGTTGGTTAAGCACTGTTTCAAATTTTAAAAAAATCAGTGGTTTACATCAGTCGCCACAGCATGTCTGACTTTTGGTTTGCTGCACCGGTCTGAAAAGCAAGTTTAAAACGTGATTTTTTTTTTTTTTAAAGACTGACTGTGTTGTAGTAGAGAGACCTTTAAGCTCTAAATTATCCCCACAAAAACTGCCTGTCTGGGATCGTCTGTGAGATATTCAGTCAATGTCATGTCAACAAAAAGCATGGCAGAGTGAAGAAGAAAAAAAAGAATTGTGTAGCAACTATTTTTATACTGCTAGTTCTAGGTAAAAAGAAATATATACATATAATATATGATATTTATCATTTGCTCTATTTTGATTGTTATTTATTTGCTATTTATTATTTATTATAGCGCTTGTTGAATGTGAAGCGGTTGCGCTTGTTTTGATGTGTGAATGTTCCATGTGGACATCTTATCTTATCATATCTTACACACTGCAGATCAGGGTTTCAGATTTCCACTGTTTTGTCAATGAATGAAAATATACATTTGTCAAGCTGTCATTCCAGTATACATTTGTCTCAGAGATGAATAATCCTATGTTTATTTATGACCCAACTTGTGTTAAAACCAAAGCCCTGATTGTAGAGAAGTAATGGAAGAGGATCTTGCTCCACAGTCGTCCATATACTTTAAGCTCTGCAGAGACATAAAGCAAAGGGTTACTGTAGGTTATCAAGGGCTTATACAGCCCTGTTTTATCCGTCTAACACAGACACACACAGTAACACTCACACATGTCCCATACGCCAATGAGGTAATTCACTTTTGACCCCAAATATACAGATATATTGCTTATCCTGTATTTCTTGGGTGCAGCGTGAGCAGATAAGTTGATGGACTGTCAACACACACACAAACACACACACACACACACACACACATGGTATGTTGTGTGTGTTATAGGTGAGAACAGGAGCAGTATCTCCTTTGCAGAGTCTCATAATCTTTGACTCTCTGCAATTTCAACTCGTATCGCTTTAGATTACAGCCTGTTAATTACAGTGTAAATATTGTGTACGAACAGCACCAGTTAAATATTTATGTGGATACTTACTGTCTATAGGCCCTAATGTTAGGCAGTATAACAGGGTACAGACAGGGGGCCAACAGGCTTAAGGTACATGTCGTTATTCCATAAAAATAGACGAACAACATCTGGCACTTTAATTTACTATAATATAAAAACTGTTTTGATTGTCAGGCGGATGAAAACGACATAACTGTTCTTCAGTAGTTTATCATCCATTTAAAAACAAACACATAATAACAACACACGGGGTTGTTTCTCAGCAACATATGATGCAAACCACATTCAAAATAGCAGTTCAATTATTTTTGCAATGTAATTCCTAAATTTTTTATATAAATATAATATAATTTCAAGAAATTAATGATAAACTGATATCATATTGGCACAGTTTCCTCTTTATTCCTCCTTATACACTAAGAGTTTGTCTTTATCTGCTGTAAGTATTTGATTGAAAATAAAAACAAACACTGTACATTGCACATTTTCTAATGTACTTAATTATTACGCTGTTAATTGAGCTGCAATCTAAAGCGCTATACCAACAGACCCTCTCATCTCATTATACCAAAGCTTATCTGAAGTACATGAAGTACTCTTAACACATTTTTTTTAAATCATTTACCTTGTCATTGCTTTCCTAAAAACAGTTCAAAAAGGGTGGTTGAACTTGAGCAACTTTACATTATTATTGAAGTTGAGTGTGTTTACATAACCTACAAAAACCATGAGTTGAATGTGAATGGCCTCTTTTGAGTCTACAGTTAATCAATGAAAGACCCACAAAGAAAAAACAACTGTTCTCCTGACATGCACTATGGTTGTATTGAGCTTTAACCGTCTGAATGATGTGAACAATTTATTTTATCTTGTCTTATTGTTCTGTTTGTCTTATAGTCACTGTTACTAATCTGAAGATAATTTGGCAAAGAAAATAATATGCAACACTGTAGCCTAAATATGCAGAAGTAGAATTATGAGAAGGTTACTGAGTTGGTTTAAAAAAGAAAACCTCTGTGTTTGTTTGTACATGTGTCAATAGTTGGTTTGTTTATAGCTTGTCCTTTAGTGCATGCAGTGCTTTCTTCTGTAGCTTCTGAAAAAAAAAACAGAACTCTCATCTCCTTTCAATAAAAATGATCCTGTGTACATATCATAATCACGCTGTCTTCTTGTTCCTTTGCTGTTCTTATTATGTGAAATGTTTGCCTTAAGCACTAAAAAAGGCACATTGAACAGATACTAAACTAAATACTGAAATTACAATTCATTTAAGATTGATAAGAGTGGTATTGCACCACTTTGTTTTGGTGTCCATTATATACAGTATCTCGACTTAAAGGTGCTACACTTTTCCTCTGATGATCATAGATTACATGTAACAGCCAATCAGACCATCAGTGCAAAGAATGCTATTTGCATATAGTTTTTCTTAATGTCTTTGTCATGGGTTCGCTCACCCAGGAACAACACTTGGCGCAGTAAAAACACTTTTGTCCAAAGGGGGTGATCAGGGGGGTGGAAGGGTAAAATTAAAATAAAGACATAGGGTCTTACAAGTTACAAAAACTTCATTTAATAATTCCAATCTATTTTGAACACACTAAATGTATCATGTTCATTCAAAATCCATGTGTTATGTAGGTAGGAGATTTTCAATGTATTTTCATCATTTTAATTCTTGCACAAGCTTCTCATTGGGCAATCAGCTATTCATAAGTGGAAAGTTTGATTTTTGAAACTACATTGTACTTTTATTAATTTGTTCAAATAACCGCCCAAAAATTTGGTCCGATTGTTCAATCCGTTTGTTTCGGAACCAAATCATGGAACACTGTGTATCCAGATCTAAATGAGCCAAATGTTGTGTATCTGGGCACAAAATAAATGACCTTTGCCATCATTCTGCTCATCTAGTTTAATTTCATCTTGCGTGGCCGGTCTTCCTGTATCCGTCGTAGCTGTGGCTTTCTGTGGTGCAAATTATACCTTATTGTCTCACCAGCCTGAAGTTATATAGCTAAGCTTTTTCCAGTAAAAGGAAACTTTTAGAATACTTTCTATTTCCACAGGAATGTCCTCCTTAGGCTAAAGGCCCCTTCTAGACATCTTTAAAATAATACTAAATGTCTATCTGATATGTGCAACTGCTTTCCCCTTTTATTGGATTACATCGAAAACAGTTTTATAGTTTCATAATCTGCATATAAATCATTCTTCACACTTTTGCAGCCATGTAGAACGTGCATACCGATAATAATAGAATGTGACCTATAAAAACCTTTTGAAAATGTTGCAATTCTTTAGGACAAAGTCCCCCTGTGTGCTGCATGACCTCATGTAGTGGGGTTGGTTGGACCTGTCTTGCCCGGGAGTCAGGAACCTAAAGGGGCAAAGAGCAACACAGCAGCAGAGTAGGACAGAGATGACAAGGAGTGTCACACAGGCTCTCTTAAAAAACAACTCTCCCAGCGCCAAGCATCAATTGAAACAGTTCCTCTCACCCTGTGCACTGCTGACTGAGCCAGAGGCTAGAAGAGTGTGTAAGTATTATTCTAGCACCGTGACATATATTTGTCCTGTCATGTCTGCCAGATGCATTTGTAGCCTATCTGAAATCTGTCAAATTTTATAATTTCAGTTTTGCAGTTTCTATTGTCTACTGTTTTGCATACGTTTTGAAAATATCTGACTGCTGACAACTCTTTGTAAAATATCAATATCAATACCAAAAAAAAAAGATTATATCGAGGCTATTTAGTTTTCTGATTTTCTGACTTCATTTTATTTGTTCTGAACACAAGCTGTGATCTAATCTGTTGGGGTTTGAGAACAAAAATACAATCATGCATGATGCAATATTGACTTTATAGTAATTCCTCTTGTATATCTTAAAGCAATGACCTGAAATCAAAATATCAGGAAGCAATTTGAAATGTTAATTGTAAGATTCAACATCAAATGCTTGTTTTTTTCCTTCACAACAAACCTTGAGGATGTGCTTATCAGTCTATCCTCAATATGACTGATAACGCTCATCAACAGCATTGATTTGAATGAACTATTCAATTCATTTCAAGACAGACGTCAAAAATGATTCCCTTAACATCTTAAACTGGTCCTTTCTTTGATCTCTTCACTGATAAAATGAATTGGGGAGCTTTGACTTCTCTGGAAATCGATCTGAAATAGGCTAGTTGCTTGCTTATCGTCAACAGTATCCTACTTTAACACGCTTCAGTTTGGGTGATACTTATCAATATTTGGCTCCCTTAAGTATCAGTCTAATGTTATAATATAAACCAAATACACAGAAGAATATCACAGATAGTCTTATATAGTATGCCACAGTTTATTGCAGCAACTAAATGTAAAGCAACACCTTAATTGAATGATGAAGTTGTTCAAGGAATGTTAGACAGCCTGCAAGTGGTAAAGTAGAAAAGGTTTCATCCATATCTCAATGGAAGGGCCCATCTATCAATCTGTCTGTCAATCTATATTGGCATTTCTTCTTAGAAAGTGTTGAAACAACATACAGGCCTATATGAGAAAAGGAGTTCACTGTCGGTCGTCCACCCCTTCTTGAAATCAGACGGTCCTCTGGGTATCTTATCTTCAGTGGGTGAACTTCCACAGAGGGGGACAGCTAGTCCCGCTTTATCATATGTTGACATTGTTTAACTTGAGCTACGATGACTGATGATAACACAAAAACACCATGGCCTAGGTTACTACAGTTCAAAACCCCCTCACATATAGTATGTGAGTGCATAAAGACTGGGAGTTAGTGCACGTTATCAATTTGAGATTCACATCAGTAGGCTTACCTCCTTGGGACTGTTGCAAATCAGGAATATGAACACTCTGCAGCGTGAGGCAATCTGCCAGCAACGGGTCGCGACCTCTTTTAATCTCTCAATTTATAGTGGGAGACTCTAAGCCTCATTGAAGGGGGTAATTCACTGTGGATCATAGAGGGTGAAAACATTTGTTCCTCTGACCTCCATGGGTTGAAAGTTTCGATCGTGTTGCACCTCTGCCCAGTGGCATCGCAGCCCTTTGAGGGTTTAAGACACTGGATCATTTTTTAAATCCACATAAAATAATACATACTAAATCAGTAAAAGGGAACACAATACATATACAATATTAGATATATGTGATTATTGTGTAATATAGATTGTTTGGGCATCTCTTTTTTCAATCCATATAGGGCTATGCTGTTAATTGATTTTGCATGGATTTTCCTCATATTCTAACCAGAAATGTGGCTCATAAGGTCAAAGGGGTCACCTTGTGGCTGTGTGTTCTTCAGTCCTTATCTGAACAATGACAGTCAGGCTGGCAAAAAGGAAGCAGGGAGCATTTATCAGCAGCATATCACGATGTGATATCAAAAGCACAACTCCTGTTAGTTGTATAACCGGCATCATTCATCCTCAGGGAAGCAAGTGTGTGTGTGTGTGTGTGTGTGTGTGTGTGTGTGTGTGTGTGTGTGTGTGTGTGTGTGTGTGTGTGTGTGTGAGAGAGAGTGAGACTAACCTACAGCTTTGATGTGCACAGGATTGCCCGCCTGTGTCCCAGCAGATAGTCCGTTGTGTTGTGGCATGGTCCAGTTGTAACCATGACGACAGAGCAGCCACCCAACACACTGTTGCACCGAAATGTCAAGGCCCACCAGACAGATGAGATATCCAGTCATGGTATGGTTATGAATATATATTGCGTTATTGTGTGTGTGTGTGTGTGTGTGTGTTATTGTGTGTGTGAGAGTGTGTGTGTGTGTGCGTGCGTGCATGCGTGTATGTGTGTGTGTGTGTGTGCGAGCGTGTGTTTGTGTGTGTGTGTTATATTTCCTTTGGCATAATTGGTTTACATTTCAATTTCCGATACAGTATTTGTTATTCGAAAGGTGATGGCAAGAAAAACAATCACATTTATTATAAAATTCCACAGTACAGAAGGAATACATCCTCTGCTATAGGTTTAGGGATTTTTTCAAATGTATATACAGTATACATTAGTGGTTGATAATCTTGTGTAATTTATATTCTTCAGTTGGAAGCCATAATAACGCACAGGAAGAGGATCTAAAACAGTGGCAGAAACATGTACAGGTAATCCTTTACTCCTTTGGTGTTTTATGATGTCTCACTCCTTTGAAAAGCTAACAGTCAGAAACTAAAGCTTTGCAAAGTACACAGCATGAAGTGATGTTTTGAATTTTCTTTTTTTTTTTTTTTTAATATGTGATGCAATTTGTAATGTACTTTCAACCCTGAGGTGAAAAAAATAGAGTGGGCGGGCAAAAAGTCAAAACAAATATTTCTCCTGTGTGTACTCCTGCAGAAGTTGAAGGTGAAAGTCCTGGAGCAGGTCCAGGATCAGCTGAGTGACATACTAGACAAAGCTCTGAAAGAGACTGTCCAGCCTTTCACCCAAATACAGCCAACAGCTAATGGAAAAACAAATCACTCATCGAGGTGAGAAGAAGGAGGAGACAATTTATCCTAGCGCACATATCAATCCCTATTGATCAGAGAGACATATTTACCCTCATATTAACTGCAGTAAAAATGTCCATGTGTGTCTGTTTTGCTGTTTGGTTTGTTTTAGATCACAAAGGGATGACGGCAAAGTGTTTATGGATAGGCCATCGCTGTTGGAGTGAGTATGACAGACTGCTTCAGCTAACAGTAAATCTGTCTTTTGTTTTCCTGATTCATCGTTTGGACTATAAAATATCAGAAAATAGTGAGAAATACCATATATAACACTCTCAAAGCCCAAGGTGAAGACTTCCGATTTCTTGTTTTGTCACTCCAGAAGCCAAAGATAATCAATTTTTCACATGAGACACAGAAAGGCAGTCAAACATTTGGCAATTTTGTGATAGTTAAGAAAGCTCTGCTTCAAGTTGTATAAGAAAGCATTGTCAGTTTCTCTTAACTAAACAACAGATTGTAGATGAAGAAACTGCAAACAATCCCAAACACTATTCAATCCTCATGAGTTGAGGCTGGTAATGTTGCAGAAATATCAAAATGTTTAGGGTATGTTGGAGATGAATTATGAAACTGAACAATCTGAATCTACAGAAGAAATCAAAGGTTTTGTGTCCTACATACATAACAGTTTACCATGTATACAATTACACATTTTTTAGATAATCCCACTGGATTAATTATAGGATTAATAAACCTCACAAATACGCACAATTGATAAGTGACTATAACACAGAGCTATTTGAATGACAGTATTTGTTCTGTGTCTGTGTGTCCTCCTCTCCATCAGTGAGCTGTTTGAGATCAACCACATCAGGGCCATCTACCACATGTTCATAGCCATACTCCTCCTCTTCTGTGCGAGCACGCTTATTGTGGACTTCATGGACCATGGCAGGTGTGTGTGTGTGTGTGTGTGTTTATGTGTTTGTGTGTGTGTGTGTGTGTGTGTGTGTGTGTGTGTGTGTGTGTGTGTCTGTCTGTCTGTCTGTCTACTACTTTAATAATATCCCGCCTTTGAAAACTCCTTACTCACTTCTCTCATCTTCTCTTCCTCCTTGTTGTGTCCCTCTCTCCTCCTGCAGTAGAAAGATAGAGCAATCAATCCCCTCTGAGTATTTCTGACGTTTGCTTTGGGCAGTAATGATTTGGATGCTGTTTGCAAACGCAGGCCTGGGTGTTTAATTCTCGTGTTTCCATCTGAAACAATGGCTAACGGGCAACTCCACTGCTTCCACATTATTCGACACATTCAACCGAAGTTAATAGTGATTTTTATGCGGGTAATTGATGAAAATATGCAGGCAGCCGTGTTGAATCAAAGAACTGCTTTGACATGCTGCAGTGACTTATCATTTTAAAACTATTATTGTCGCCACCAGAGCGGTCTTTCCAGACGGGAGAAAAGTATCAGGGAACACATTTAATGAAATTAACTATGCCTGCCGTTGATTAAATGCTGTCAGGCTTTTAACATCATTAAAATGGAAGCTGAAAATTGAAAAGACCTCTCTTAGGAAATAAAACCAGCCTTTGAAGATGGAGTTAGCAATTCTGGAAAAGGTGGCAGATCATAAGGAGAAATTCACTGATTTTGACGGAAAGTGATTTTGACAACAAGTTTTTTCCAGAATCGCTGACTCTACCTATTATTCCTTATACGTTTAAATTCTCTATGCCAATCTCAGATTGGTGTTGGAGTTCGACCTTCTGTTCTTTGCCTTCGGGAAGCTGGGGACGGCCGTGTGGGCCTGGGTTGTGATGTTTGCCTACACCCTGTTGGTTCCCTACTACACCCTGGTGCTCTGGGGGTCTCAGTACCACACCTTCCCCTCTAAGCTGCTGCTGTCTCTGGGCACGGGCCTGCTGCTGGCTGTGGTGCAGATCTGTGTACTGGGACAGTACCCCATCCACGTGGTTGTACACAACCAGCTGCCACCGGCCTCACGATTCATTGTGATACTGGAACAGGTGAGTGATTAACTGTGTGTGTGTGTGTGTGTGTGTGTGTGTGTGTGTGTGTGTGTGTGTGTGTGTGTGGAAGCAAGAAGAATTAACACTAGGAATTGACTGTTTCAAGTGTTTTAATAACTACTGCAGTAGGCTAGGATTCTAAGTGTTTTATTGCAATGTTCACTTCTGTTCATCATAAAAATCCAATAGAATATAAACCCCAGACATAAAAATTCTTATCAGGAACAATGTGGGCTAGGAACAGGCTATGCTGTAGGCAATGTTATATTCATTGGTAAATCCAAATTATAAATACAGCCCTTTACTGCCATCAGCAGGGACACTGTGTTAACAAAAAGCATGCTGCTGGCCAAAGATAGCAGACTTTCCAGTTGGAATGGCCCCAAAGAAATAGATCACAATGTAGCACATGATTGAACATCGTGGACCCATAGTGTTATGCCTCCTCATCCCCTTTATCATACCGACCCAATGTCTCCAAAACTGTCTTAGCGCTAACTCCATTCTATCATCAGGAGTGAGATTATCCAAGTGCTTAGATGCTTTTTAGGAATACTCATCCTCATCTGCCCAGGGTTCAAACAAGTCTGGTTGTAATTTTGATGTTGTCAGTCCCCAAATACTTACTGTATTGTATTGATTTTTGATGCACACATGAATGCATTGACCCCAGAAAAGGGTAAGCAGTTCCTTGGCATATGCAGACAGATGACGCATCGAAAAGAAGTACATTATGAACCAGTTCCCCTTATTTGGTTCTGTAATGCTATATAGTTCCCTTATTGATAGCAGAAGAAGAACAAACAAAGTCATTAATACATCGATGGGTCATGTCTCTCTCACACACATGCTTTGGAATGAAGCCGGAAAGATGGTGGTTGTTCATTTCAAACACCTTGTCGCTTTATTCAATAAATAGACAGACAGTGCAGGAGCTGCTCGTATTGAAACACTGTTCTCACTTCACTTCACACAATAACTGTTTCAATTCCCCCAGATTCGATTCCTGATGAAGAGCTACTCTTTCATAAGAGAAACGGTTCCTGTTATTATGAAGAACCCGCCAAAGGAAGGTAGTGTACTATTATATACTGTTCTGTGCTACTGTATGGTATTGAATTCAGGTGTATTTACTCCTCGGGGAGGTGCATTACTCTCAGTGACACACCTAGACACTCTAGAGAAAAGCAGAACTTAGCAGGTTGCCACCTAATGACTCATGTAGAAGCCCAAACTAACAATGAATACACCCACATACAATAAAAGATCTCAGGTATGTGCAGCCCCATGAGATCCTATTGTGAAACATCAGAGTGTTAATCGTGAATACTTTCTCACTGCGGTGGAACGCCTCAAGGAGAAAACTGTATAGTTCCTGATATCAAAAGAGCAAAAATGGCTAGTGTCAATGGCCTGCTTAGGTTAGAATGTACTTTTAGAATGGGATATAAAATAAGTAATTTTTTTAACACAGATTTGTGATTGTGTTAAATTCAGTTTTCACACAAAACAGCAACATTAGGCCATTTGTAAATGTAATTAGTACGAACAAAAAGTTGAAGCTTGACTCAAGTACAGGTGTCAGCAAAACTAGGCTTTACAGCAGACACTAATGGCTTGTATTATTAAAAATGACATGTCAGAACCACTGACCTTAAAAAAAGCCTTTAAAATGTATACATACTGTATGTCATGCATGGCTAATTATTTCACTGACAGATTTTCAGATTCAAAACTGCATCCCTTGACTTTGGTGTATCTTGCTTAAAGCGGCTACGAGTAACATTTAAATATCTTTTAAACAGCCTCATGTTTCCTTTGATAATCATAAATTACCTTTAACAGCAAACGAGACCATCAGTGCAAAGAAAGACGTTTTTATATAGTTTTTATTACTGCTTTTGGTCCGGTCGCACACCCAGTCAGATTTTCGGTTCGCGCGTACATGCTCTATGGTCACATATCTTATTGGTCGCAGATTTCAGTGTGGCGCTGCAACGCGATTTGAGAAGCCTATCCCTCCAGGTGAGGGAAGGAGAGCGGGAGCCTTGTTTGAAACAGTTATTTGTCATCATAATGACTGATAACGGGGCTGAACCATCAAAGAAAAAAAAGAAAATGCAATGAAGAAAAGCTAAAAGGGAGAGTGATATCGGCTACGGACGGGACGAGGGCGTTGCCAAGCAACGTGTATACAATTTCACAGGAGTGAACTAGACTGCAGTGTTTACTCCTAAATGAATGAGCGGTTGGTACTAACACAAAGTGTGCTTTGCTTCACCATCATCAGATGACCATTATTCATCTGAAATAGTCATTATTTACAACAACATAAACACATTACCTCATCGTGATCCATACTAACTGCCGTCTCTCACTTTCTGTAAGGACACGTAATCTTTCAGCTCCGTGAGAGAGAGTAGTTAGGTGACACTGCTGCATCAACTCATTGCAATCAGGTGTGTATAGCACTTATTGGCATTAGTTGATGCAGTGTCACTAACCACTCTCACGGAGCTGAAAAGAGTCTGTGTCCGTGCCCTCACACTTTCAACACACGGACATGCTCTATATTGCGCGGCGCCCTTCTCAGTTGACACTCGCACGCTTGGCACGAGCAAAAAAACAGTTTTGCGACAGTGGGCCTTGTAAAAATACTACCGCTTTTGTCCAAAGGGGCCGCCAACGGACCATGTTACTCGTAGTGGCTTTAACTGAATTTTCTTTGCTTTTCCAGGAGAAAGTCCCAGATTCCCTACACTTTCCAGCTATCTGTACTTCCTCTTCTGCCCAACACTCATCTACAGGGAATCATACCCTCGGTAAGACATGCTGTCCCTTTGACCTGTGTCCCATCTGCCTATCCCTTGTTCTCTTAACTTAAGTAGTGATTTACAGTAATGTGAGTGAAACTGAGTGGACGTCATACTAACTTTGTGCCAAGCAAAGCAATAGCATTTAATTGCAGCTGCAGACCTGTGTATGTAACGTGGTTAGGCCTTAACATGCATCACATACTTTGGCTAGATTATAATGCTACGTCATGTTGAGTGAACAAACACAGCCAAATCCATACCATCACAACATGATGTTAGAAAAACAAACTCTCAGGGGCCGCATAACTACTGCGCAATCCACTGTATAGATCTGTCTGACAAATGTTGTTTCTCACAGGAATAGCCACATAAGATGGAAGTATGTTGGCGTCACATGTGGAATGGTAAGGAGAAACTTTAATAAGGGGCAGTGGAGGATTCATTTTCATTTTTACTTCACACCTTTTTTACATCATAGACCAAGCAGGCCAATGTGGGGTCATTGACCTAGAAAAGACCTGACCTAGAACTTGCTCATGATGTGTGGCAATCATAAACTTGTAGTGGCTCGTAGCTTTTATCTTTTATTTCCTTTATCCTACCACTTTATGGAGTATTTCTGGTGAATTTTGTCAAGTGTGTTTTTATTTTTTTTCCATTTTAACTTACTTATGTCTTTTTTTTTTGCAGCTTTTGGCATGCCTGTTTTACGGCTACTTTATCCTGGTCCGCCTCTGTGTGCCCGTCTACAGACCCGCGTCCAACAAGACTTTTGGTGGACGATCAATGGTGCTGGCTATATTCCATTCAATATTACCAGGTATAGTATAGTGTGCTTTTTACAATCCACTTATATAGAGAAGTTCAGGAATTATTAGAAAGAGGTCGTGAAACAGCTAAAAGTTAATATGTGACTCCGCTTGTAACATCATTTCTGTTTACAACCTCTATTATCTATTATATATTGACCCGCACAGACTCATAAATATAACTTAACATGGAAAAAGAGGAAAGGAGTCTCCAGTGATTTGGAGTCGGTGATAAGATTAAATAGTCTATTATGCAATCAGGTACAGGAATCAAAAAGTGGCATTTTTATTACTCTCTTTGAATGGCTTTTTGAGTAAGCGCTGATATATGAACATCAGTGTCACGTAACAGTTCTCATCAGAAGTCCGGGAGCAATGCCCAGTATTAAAGTGTTCCTAATAAACTCTCTCTCTCTCTCTCTCTCTCTCTCTCTCTCTCTTTCTCTCTCTCTCTCTCTCTCTCTCTCTCTCTCTCTCTATCCCTCCCTCTGTCTCAGGTTCAATGTTCCTCCTGTTGTGTTTCTTTGCCTTCCTGCACTGCTGGCTCAACCTCTTTGGGGAGCTGCTGCGATTCGCCGACAGAATGTTCTACAAGGTGTGTGTAGTATGACCGACTCACGGGACCACATTATTTTCAGATTCAGTGTGCTTGCTTCACCAGATGGGAACCCATTTTAATTATTAGAAAGTGAATTTACTACTGGGCATCCCTGATGGTCCCAAAATAGTTTTCAATCATTATACTCTGTGGATACAGTTTGCTCTTGAACAAGAGACAGATCCATTAACCTGACAATTGACATACAGTACATGTACCCAACACACTGACAAAGACAAAGCTCTTGAGAATAAATATGAAAATTAAAATCATGCTGCAGCAGAAGGGACATGATATGAATAATGTAAAAGTTGCCGTCTGATTTTTGCATTCTAAGTCAGATGCAGTCTTTTTAAACTCTTAGTGACTGTACTACATTTATTTGTTCGTGTTGACAATGCAGTCGCACCATTTCTTTTAAATGCTCTAGGAACTTTATCTCTATGGCTTAAGTGATCTAATTATGTGCGTTCGACTGTGACGATCACTAAGCCTTCGCACAGAGGAAGGCATTAGCTGAAACCCCTTTTTTGTGCTTGTTATTCTTCGGCTTATTCAAACTAATAAATATGCAGCAGGTAAGATCTTCAAAAGAATTCCTCTAACCTTGAGCCTAACCAGTCGAACATATACAGTAGCTTAAAGCACTGTAGAATACCATCAGTTCAACTAACTATATGAGCTCTATTTGAGTTTTAAGGCCATATTCCATTTATACATCAATATCAGAGGAACACGATAGGTTTGGCTCTAACCAGTGTTAAACCTTTTAAATACATTACAGTATGAATTATTCAACAGAAGTTGTGACAGGGTTTTTCAAGCCCCAAAATTGAATTGATCTTTCTATACTTTTATTTTGACATTCACCTGTGTTGACTTTTGCAGGACTGGTGGAACGCTACTTCATTCCCCAGCTACTACCGTACATGGAATGTGGTGGTTCACGACTTTCTCTATTACTATGGATACAGAGACTTCCTTTGGGTGAGCACAGTGCCAATACAGTGAAGTAAAAAAATTACATACGATAACGAATGATATTAAACAAAACAACAATGTAAAGTCCCAGTTGGATTTGTCTGTATGTCTCCAAAGCCGCACGTCACATGATGAAGCGCGCAAAGTAATTCAAACACCTCATTGCGTGATTGTAGTGACACAGATTCCCCCCAGTGAAGTGGCCTGACCCCTGAACTCTGCAGTCAGAAACCCTGTACTCACTCTCTCTCTCTCTCTCTCTCTCTCTCTGATCCCCTGCAGCTGTCCAAGAGGAAATTCCGAACAGCTGCAATGCTCTCAGTGTTCATGGTCTCTGCTCTGGTCCACGAGTACGCCTTGGGCATGGGCTTCGGCTTCTTCTACCCCGTCATGTTCTGTCTCTTTACTGTGTTTGGAGGTGAGGCTTCATTAGGACAATGTACAAAACAACACTCAACTTCAGACAATGCCAAGAGATGTTTTTATACCAGATTTAGCTTTGGGCTCATTTCCATCTGTAGTCCCCCGCTAAGACAACACACAGACTATATGTTCACAAGGGCACACATAGATACACACAATGTATTCAATATTACATCAGAAGTTACAAGACATTTAGGGTTATACTTATTATTCTGGGGACAAATCCTCACAATGATATAGACAGACATTTTATGTATCTGGTGCTCTGACCTGTCTGCTGAAAGGCATCTGTGTTTCTAAAATACAAGAAAAATGTCCTTTCATGTTGCTGAGGTCTCTGAATGGCTTGTTAAAATATGTAAATGTCCCGCTCTACAGTCGGCTCTGTGCCTTCAAGCCGTCAAAGTCAAAATCTACAATCATTCGCTCTTTCACACTGTCAGCAGCAGTTTTCAGAGGACACACTCTCATAATATTTACAGAAAGTCAACTTGTGCAATATGTCCTTTCTCCCCACTAGTAAAGTCATCTGTCAAAACAGTTTTAGTTTTTGCATTTCATTCCCTTTCTGTCCTCACACACGGCCTCACATCTCAGCAATAACACAAATGAACCGTTACTGTTTAAATACAGTATTAGCCTCTACAAAAAAACATGTCTTCCTCTCTTAGTGACCTTTAACTTCGCCATGAACGACAAGCGTCAGAATCCCATGTTCAACGTCATCATCTGGACCTCTCTGTTCCTCGGTCAGGGCGTCCAGGTGTGTCTGTACTGCCAGGAGTGGTACGCCCAGATACACTGCCCTCGAACAGGGGTATGTACTACACAGCCTACATGTATATACTGCTAAGTACTGGAATGGCTGAAGGGATTAATGCCAAAATCAGACTTAAGCTTGTTTAATTCACTTCTGAATATCCAGATCATTATACTCTTTAAGTTAAGCTTTACTTTCTTTTTTTACTATTATACCAGACCTCCACATTCTGCTAACACAGGTCCAGAATCCAAATGAGTCAGGCCTTGAATTAAAGGCCTACTTCACCGGTTTGAATATGAAGGTGTATTGAATTCTGAGATCCTATGTAGTATAAATGTGCGAACAAAATTGAAATCGGTTCATCCTAGCCAGAGAAAAGGCAGAAAGAGTGTTTTTTTTAACCCTATATTTCTCTTTCTCGTGACATCACAGAAAGAGAAATATAGGGTTAAAAAAAACGTACTATGTAAATATTACTGTGATGTCTTTTACTGTGACATCACAGTAATATTTACAAAGTACGTTTTTTTTTTAACCCTATATTTCTCTTTCTGTGATGTCACGAGAAAGAGAAATATAGGGTTAAAAAAAACACTCTTTCTGCCTTTTCTCAGGCTAGGATGAACCGATTTCAATTTTTTTCGCACATTTATACTACATAGGATCTCAGAATTCAATACACCTTCATATTCAAACCGGTGAAGTAGGCCTTTAAGACATTGACAGGACAGGGTAACATTATTTTATAGGAGAAAAAAGGTGGGTACAAAAACATGCTTTCTTTTAGGTTTAACTAAACGTTCCGCTACAGGGTTTTGCCTGAAATTAAATCAATAAAACCTAGCAGGCATTGTGATGCGCTGCCCCCTTTACAATTGTTTTTAAACATGTGTAACTATGCTGTAAGATTCTTCTGAGAGATGTAATATAGTGTTTGTAGGCTTGATCGTCCATTCCACTTTAACATCACCTTTAAATCCTTTCAACACAAAGATATGTGAAAACAGATACATAAACAGATACCATGTGACAGCCTGTGAGAGGATTTTAACCAAACAGCGGTGATGTTATTAGACCGTACTTTGACCCCAGCTTCAGAGATACCTAAAGAGAAAATAGGCCAGCAGGTGAATAAACCCCAAATACAAGTAACATTATGATTAGACTGAAAGACTAGAAAAAAACTCATTGGTATAATACTGCATAAGTACATAACACGACTGGTATGAGCAGGCTCCTTTGACGTCATACAGACGCCAGTATCCTGATGAATCTGACTAACTCCAAACACTGTTTCATCATCCAGGCTTTGTAGTCTGTCGTCTTATCTCCAGTCAGTCATGAACGTCTGTTAGCACAAAGGATACACGCATAGGCTACGTGTCGAAACACACACATAAAAAAGTGCATAAACTTGTTCTTAAAAAGGATTAAAACACAAAATTCAAACACAAATTCCCGCATAGGAGGAGTAAAGTGTTTAGTAAATGACCTTTGTGACAAATCTGACATGTATTTAACCCTTAAGAAGCTCTCCATGCAACCCCAAGTCTTTGATGAAGTCACAGATGTGAAGGATTTGAATGACAGATGGGTACAGATGTACTTAACATACTTAGTCCACAATGAACTACTCCTGCTTCTCTGTGTGTCCCCGGCTAAAGGAGTCCTGTAAATCCGTTGGCGTCAGTCCCTCACACACACACAATGGCTTAACACAGATAAACTGCTCTCTAAAAATGGAATTGACGTCCGTATAAATGAGATTATGACGTGATAAATTAATGAATGGATGTGTAAATGATGCAGATAAAACGTATAAACGGATTACAGATAATTGTGCCTAACAGGAGGAGGAGGAGGAGGAGGCGCACTTTTCCGAATATTCAGACTATTTCTCTTACTCTTTCTCAACAGAATAGTTTCTCGGAGTTGCTGACGCCACGTTCCTGGTCCTGCAGCCACAATAGATGAAGCTGCTTTTTTCTCCTTTATTAAAGAAAGAAAAGATGTTATGAAACACGATGGACTGACTATAGGAGAGAGCAAGGAAGGAACGACTTGAAAGACGTGTAAACATATACATGTGTATATATTTGTGTTTTTCTGTTTTTATCGTGTAAAGATTTATTCGTGTCAAGATTCGTCACTTTATGTTGGTTATTCAGTTATGATGACGTCATCTGTATGTTGATGATCTAACGCCTCTGGAATTTTTCACCTTCTTATTTGTACCGATAGTATTAAATACTCTCGAATAATTCAGGCTGTGTAAAAAGTGTTAATACAATGCGTCCATTTTGTGTGGACTAAAAAAAATAAACAATATATAACAGAGGACAGATTCTTGAGAATTGAGTCTGGTTAGCTCTGTTACCAGTCTTTATGCTAAGCTAGGCTAAATGCATGTGGGCTCATGTGCTGAGGGAAAATATGTACTGTATATGTTTTTTCACAACTTGTAAGTGATAACTGACTGGAATTCTTTGAATCATTGAATGTTTTCAAATATGTGTGATATACCAAACCCTCAAGAACTCAGAACTCTTTATTGTAGAGTCTATAAATAAAAAGTGTAATTGCATTTTTTATCTCTGCTATATTTATAGAAACAGGAGTATATATTTTCTTCTCATCTTGTGGCAGCCTGTTGTGTTTGATGTTGCCTTTCAGTGACAACTTTTAGCAGGGCGCCGCCACAGTAGTACACCAATTACTTCTATCCTTTGACATTAGACTGTCAGTGATTGGTTCAGGAGAGCAGGTGCGTTGTTCACCAGCCAATCACAGGCAGCGCAGCATCTTATCAGTGTGACACAAAGCCTGTGTGTTTGTCTGTCTGCCACATCCCTCTGAAGTCATACAAGAGGAAGAGGATTAACATGGGTGCTGTGTTTGCATTAGTGATGTAATGCTTTGCAAACTGATATACTGTAATACAACAGCAGCTCAGAGACACAGCAGTTCCAGACGCCCAGTCAGGAGAACTGTGTCTACTTCTGAAATAGGTTGTCAATTTGTAAGCTTGAAAATGCAAACCTTGTTGTATTTTCCTTCTTTTTTAACAATATTATATGACAATCTTTTTAGCTATAGCTTTCTTTTGACTTATTCATTATAAGGCTCGAACATATTTGATATCTCAGATGGATGCAGTTGTCCATGTCAGCCATTAATGTGCCGACTACTCTATCCTCAAATTGCAGAATCATTATGGAATGACAAAACACATAAGTGATGTTCAGTCATGGGAACATAGTCAGTGATGCACTCTAAATGACAGGAAATGTCGATCAATAACACAATAGGATTATAACAATGAATGCATCAAGATTTATGTTCAACCATCATCAGGGCTTTGCAGCTTCTTTCTCACTCCAAGGCTCCAAGTGCAGTATATAAACCAGTGTTTCTTGACCTGGATGAGAAATGTTTTTGTTTTAAGGAAATTCTCAATCCAGCATGGGACATATAAATATCAAAAGATAATTGGAAAAAAACATTAACTATTATTATTGGTACCGCATGAGCATATCTTGTTTTGTGACAATATGAGACAAATGTTCGTAAAGTTTTTGAATCACCGAGTGGTGAAAGGAAGTTTGAGCTAAAATACAAACTTCGGCTTGGCTGGCCCTGACACGGAAACTGCAACAGTCACATGATCATCATTCAGATTGAAAATATTGCTCTACTCATGCAGAACATATTTATTTCTACTTCTGTAGATGTGGATAATTTCCCTTCAAGCAGAATGTCCTGCAATACCAACATTCTGCTATTTCCACAACATTTCCAGGTTCATAAAGGAATCAATAAAACCAAACAAAGTGACAATATAAATCCAGAGTGGTTTATTGGTTTATCAACTGGCAGGTTTGCCAAAGCACCATAAGAAACAAACTGAGCAATAACAACCCGTCTTTATGCAGATTTCAATGGCAGCGAGATGCGTTCGGGAAACAGTGGTATTAAAGCATGAGTAAACAATCCAAACAAAACATAACACCTTTGTTAAAAAGGACTGATACATCTTTAAACGAAAGCACAACTTGGACAGCAGTTTTTTTCGCACGCTACGTGCTACACTTGTTACAGCTGGCCGAAATTCTCAGGAAGCAGAGAAGAGATTGAAATGAATCAAATGCGAGACACAGACTGCGAGGGGGAAGGGCGGCAGGACACACAGCAGCCATAAACAGGGATTAGAGATGAACACGCAGATACTCACTCACTTCCATCTGCAATGCCAGCCAGCACTGTACTGCTGCTGCTATGCAATGGGCACATCTGTATATCTGTGTGCGTGTGTGTGTGTGTGTGTGTGTGTGTGTGTAATCATGTGGCGGGTGGATATGTTGGGGGAATACTCAGCTTTGACTAGTTGATCCGGAGAAAAGTGGCTCAGGAAGCAAGCATAGCTGTGATTTTATTCCCTGATGACTGTGAATAACATTTACTGTATAATAGTGTGTGTGTGTGTGTGTGTGTGTGTGTGTGTGTGTGTGGGGGGGGGTTCAGAACACAGGTTGGGGAGGACAGGGACTCTCGCATTGAAAAAGCAAGCAGGAGATGGTGGCAGTAACGATATAGGCAGAGACAGTTAAGGGATTACTGTCTATAGTCCAGCACAAATGCATTTTGAAAAGCAGAAAAAAAATGACCCCTGAAATATTCTCACGAGAGTCAGCCGCTGCCTGGATAACACATTCTGTATGGCTCATCCTTTCCACAAACGTGTGTCCGACTTTAAATGCTCACACAGTGCGGGGAAAGCTCACATGACCGAGGAACAGGAAGAGGAGGATGGATTTCTCTCCCTAAGTGTGTGTGTGCACACACTAAATCATTCCAACAGATTTCTGTGGGCTAGTCATAATGCATCCAGGCGGCAGAAAATGTGTGGCCTGAATCACATGATAGCTATAGTGACGACAATGGTGAGACTTCACTATAACTAATCAGGTCATATGATTAGGTCTTGGAAATGTTCGCCTCAGGGACATGTAACTTAAACATGTGACACAACAAAACAACTTTTTTTTCAGTGTCAGAGTGTAACAAACAAGGGATTCTTTTTCACAGTCCTTTTTCTGCAAAGAAAAAAAAATACTTACACGAGTACAGCAAAGAAGTGACTTTCCAGCTGGAAGAAAATCAAGTTAAACAAGGATACCGAGGGGCCTTCTGGTCCAAATCCTTTTACTTTTTGTCTTAAGTGCTGGAAAAGAGCAGAACAAACTGCTGCAGAATGTTAAACACAGGTGCTTTGCCAAAGACTAACCTGGCTTCACAGCTTAGTCTTAATAGCATTAAGACAAATAAAACAGCTAAACTCCATACAGTATTTACATTTCTTTTAGCTCAGTGCATAATGGATATCTCTTCCATTTCTCTTTTTTCAAATTTATATTAATTATTATTATTATAAGTCTGTATAGAAAACACACTCAGGCGGTCATGCGTCACACAAGCGAGGAATGCTAGTGTGTTTAGAATTGATACTCAATTGGTCCCTGACTGACCCTTTCCTTATTAAGTAATAGACAGAGACTCAGTGACTGTGTTTACATGCAGAGTTGGTGGTAGAGTGCAGACGGTGGAGGTTCCCTGCTCATACTAAGTTCTCCAAGGCTGAACTGCTCCCATCAGCATTCATGTGACAGTCAGTGGCAGCGCTAGAGCGTTAAAGCACGCACAGTTGTCAGACGTGGTCGGTTTTTGTAATAAAAGAAAGAAAAAAAATCATGCCGTTTGCGAAACTGGAACAGTGTCAATCATTTGTAGAAACAGTGAATAATCTTTGTTTGTGAAAGTAGAGAAATTCATCAATGTAGGATGATCTACATATCCGATATCTGACAACCATTTGATATTTGTATAATAATCAAACAAAGACTTCTGAGAAAGAGTTTGCTTGACCTTTCAATTTAAAACTATTCTTCACTTTCCTTTTACAGTCTGTGTGAGATTCCTTACATCTGAGAGCCTCAAGGCAAACCTGCAGTACCTTCTTCACATTGTCCTTGTCCATAAAATCTTGCCTGCGTACCTTTGACCATTTTCTAATTGACACATAAAGATAAGCTGGGAGAAAGGGATCATTACAAATCTGGGTTAAGCTGACAGAAGCTGGAAACAGACATAGAGAAGAACATTCTTCTTTGCCTCCTCGATCACTAGAGAGCGATCACTGGAAACTAAAAGGTGGACCCAAAAACTACATTATTACACCTACTGGTGCGTTGTTTCCAGAGAAGGTTTATAAAAATACAAGAGTGTACAAAACAATCTTTTGGCATTGGTCGTTGAACAGGTTGGTCAAAACACACAAAAAAAAATCATCTAGCAGGGTAACAGTCTTCATTTCATTTAGCTACTTCTTGTCCATTTCAGTCTTTATCTTTTATCAGTGCATCACCTCTCTGTGCCTTCAGAAGTTCAGTTTTCAGACGGGCGACGGCAGCAGATGCCTATTTCTGAATGCGCTGATTGGCCAGCCGCTTCATGAAGCAACAGGTTACCGTGGAGATGATGACGATGCCCACGAACAAGGCTGAAGAAAGTCCCACAACCAATGGAATGAGAAGGAGGTCAGCAGCTAGTGAAATGAGAAAAAAAAATAAAGAGGAGTTATGAAAACTGACATTAGTACAGCAGGAGGGGCTGAAATTAAAATGTTTACAAAATCAGTATTGGGAAAGTGAAAGGGCAGCATTAGCCCCTTAATCCCCAAATGCCCCAGTATTGGGCCGCTTCCAGATGTGAGTGTGTTTAACTGTGTGTAGTGCAAAGAAGACTAGTGCTCTGTGCCAAGCTACCTTGAAAAAATTGTACTGTATTTATTACATCATGAAAAACTTGACTCTTACCTCTGGAATACAAGTAAACAGTCACTGCATTAGACTCTGCTCTGGCCCCTGTGTTATACCAGCCTCCATGCGGGTCCTGCCCCCACGCCTCTGCATGACACGCATACATTCCCTGGTCCTCCATGGTGGCTGTGTGGACCCTCAGTCTGAAGGAGACGGCTGACAGTCGGTCGATGCTAACCTCGCTACCGTTAGCATAGATCTTAGCAACACCGTCGTACATGAGGGCGGCGACAAGTCTGGGTTTGTCATCCACAGGGGGGTCGGGCAGGGTAACTCCACCCTTCTTCAGAACTGGTTTGGGCATTGGCCAGCGCAGCCACTGCACCTGGGCCTGGGCGGGACCCGTGGTTGTCACGGTGGCGTTGCAGATCAAAGTGATGGTGCTGCCTCTCTTTAACAGGGGCCCTCGAGCAAGCTGAGACACAGCCGATACCAGCACGTCTATGGGAGGAGAGAAGTGGTGCGTTCAAAGATTAGTTTGTGCAGGGTTAAAGGTGGAGTCAAGCAATTCCAGAGAATACCTGTTGACAAAATCACTTTTATTCAAAATGTGTGAATATCTATTCACTACCTGTCCGTACACTGTGTGCACTTAAACAATTATGGTGATAATACACATCCTAGGCTATCAAACCGGTATGTAAATAAAGGATACGTAAACAAACAGGCCCACCGTAGCTAGCAACATACCTGTTTACAGAGCCCAGTCTGTGTATTAACAGGTAACATGCAGCGAGCGGATCGTGAGGAGATATTCACAGAACAACAAAAAAATTACAACAAGGATTCTCCAGACACGCTAACTCCACCTTTATTTCCTTATAACCTTTATTTATGACCCTAATTTCCAATGAAATCATGTCAAATTTAAGATAGTCTTTAATTGGAGATATGTGACCGTCAGTTAAAACAACCTCTCACCTTTGGACTTGAGGTTGACAGTGACTCCCTCAGACGTCTGGGTGAGTGTTGCAGGAGTAGAGGGTCCAGGGTTGATCCTTCCAGCGTACACACTCACCACACACTGGTATACACCAGAGTCTAGTGGCTGGGCGGAGAACAGCTTGAGAGAATACCTTCCCTCTGACACTTTCTCCATGGAGCCCCCACTCGCTCTGCTGGCGTCGTCCCCCCAGCTCACAACACCATCTGGGCTCAACCGGGCCACCTCTACCTGAATTAATGAAAAAAAAAATATTATCAGTTCCCTGATGCATTCACTTATAGTACATACTTGAACATTAAGATACTCTTATACTTTAGCTATACTGTTCAAGTGCAGAATTAACCCACCAACACCTCTGTCTGCACTGTCCTGCTATAGACACAATCTTACGCTTTAAGCTACAACCTGCAAGCAACAAACCATATTTATAATTTAAATCATAACATTAAGTTTATTCAACCATATTAAATCAACAGACAGAAAGAGTCAGTACCTGGCTGTCGCTGCTTCCAGATCCTTTCTTCATCCACTGAACCAGCAGAGCAGAGTTGACCTCAGCGGTCAGACCCAGCACCTCACAGGTCAGAATGAGAGGGGAGCCCACCTGCAGAGTCACCTCCCCTTTGGGTGTGGATGAGACAGTCACAGACTCCGCTAGGGAAGGGGAGAGGCAAAGGAAGACAAATCTTATTACAAGAGAAAGCACCGGAAATCTTCTGTGGTGGAGGCCCGCAAACAAGCACTTAGACTGTGGTGGTAAAAAAATAAAAACTCACAGTAAGAGACATAGTGCAAGTATAATTTTTGCCAAAGTGGTCACTCAAAATGGATCACCACTCTAATTTGCACTGTCATTTTCTATAATTGCTTGTTAAAAGGACACACGTGTGTTACTATGTTGCATTCGGTGACACAAATAAAGTGTTAACAGTTGAAGAACATGACACAAAATGAGGGCGTGCAACTTTGTTTAATGAACTGAAAAGGTTAGTTTCATATAGTTAGCCCTAACACTAGCACTATAGCACTGGTATAATGTAATAATTTAGAAGAGAAAAACACTGGTCCACTGTGTGAGCAAAGCCTCATTTAACTAGAGCACTTCTCCAAACACAATAATAGACACACTATTTATGCATAAACAAAAAGAGACGTGTCAGACCATTGTATTAGTCAGACAACTAGGGCGAGAAAATACAGAAGTAAATAGTGCTTGTCAGAGACCGTCAGGAAAGAACAATGGAAACATTGATGAGAGACAGTGCTTCAACTTCACACGCAAATACACTGCACAATTGACCTAAATTATTTTTAGCTCTAGTGCTTAGATATTCAGTACTAAGAAGTTGTTTGTGCCTCTAAACAGCAGCATAGGTTAATACAACAACTCAATATATGATTCCTCACAAAGTTAAATGTATGTTAATCCTATTACGTTGTAAGCATTCACAATATGTTCCAGTCAACCAATATATGAAGAATATGTATGTGTCTTTAGTGGGTCAACCTCCCTATCCACAATGTTCAAAAAAACGTTTGAGAAACTCTGTCAGTGATGGACACATCAGTCTACAGATACTCGTACTCTTTGCAGGCTACAAAAGGCCAACGTGAGAGAAATAGATTACTCAATCCATTAGACTTTAGACAAGCTCATTGGAATATAAATTGAGCCAAGCGGCAAAGGCAACGGGCAGCTCTCCAGCAGCTAGCCTTGTCTGCCAGCTATCGACCCATTCAATCCAGCTGGATAATCGACAACAGAGCTGAGCATCAGGCTCGGCAGGCTCGGCAGGCTGACAGCAGGCGTCCCAGTTGCAGCAAGGCAATGGACAAAATCTATATATGGATTTGCTCCTTATCCTCATTTTACTGGACAATACATTTTTTACTAATGCAGTAAAAAAAATCATTTTGATAAAGTCACCCCTAAGATTTTTCATATATTCTAGATTGATTAAACAAAGTGAAACATGTCAGGCATTTTGTTTGTTTGATTACGTACATCTCATGGAATAACAGATCTAGTATTTCAAAATATTTGAATATTACAAAAAACTAATTTAAAAAAAAGGATTCATAATAGAGAAATGTCAACCTTCTGAAAAGTATTGGTATTCATTTGACACTTTATGTGTAATGATGAATCTCTAGAATATAGGAAATTTTCACTTTTTGAATTAAATTACAGAATTTTTTTTTTACTTTTCATTGATATTCAATTTAGATCCAGCTGTATAATGGTTCCTAATACTAGATTGTCGATCCAGCAAGGTGGTAAAAAGCTGGTACCAACCCTAATCCAGGCAGCTAATCAGAACCCCCAACACAAACTCTATCCAAACAACAACACCATGACAATAGATCCAATGTATGCGGTTAGGTATTTAATCAGCCTTCTTTCTATCCAGACAGTAAACTGCTCAGTCATCCAGCGAGCCAGCTAGACATTCAGTTAAGCTCCGAGTAACACAAACATTCAGGCTGAAACCTGGACAGAGGCCAACAAACTCAACAGCACTATAAGCCTCGGCCAACTGACGCCGCTCACAGAGAATAAAGGGCCTCAAATTGACAAGTACAAACCAAACTTTACTTCAGCTTTAGGTTCATTCTGTAACCAAATGAACTTTAACATCTACTTTGTGATTGAATGCTTTAGCAAATTGGTCTCAATCGCTGTGAGATTTTATCACGTTTCAATTGTGTCTTGCTGTTGTTTGAATGATCACCAATGAAAGAAAATAATCAGCAGTTGTGTAATAAAACGCTTGTGTGGCAGGCAGCAGGCAGCGTGTGACCCTGGGCACTTGCCACATGTTATCTCTCTCTATTTGCACAAACACAGAATACACAATACACACACACTGGCACATTCGTCTCCATAGCTGCTACACACCACACCCACCTAGTTGCTGGACGGTCAAGTTGCCGATATCCAGCTTCCTCTGTGCGATCTTCTGCCACGATCGATCGGGGTCGCGGATCCACTGCGAGGCCTCACAGAAGTACGCCCCGGTGTCTGACGGCCGCACGCCTCTCATCCTCATCACGTAGACGCCCAGCCCGCCCACAGCGTTCCTCTTCTCCAGCGTTATCTCCCCGTCGTCATAGCGGCCGGTGTACGCGGCCCCGGCAACCACCCCCAACATCCTGTCGATGGAGATGATCTCACTGACGGTCTCTCCTCCGCTGCGCTTCCCGAACATGATTGACAGGTGGGTGAGCTGTTCCGATTGGATGCCGGCCGAGCACGTCAGCGTTATCTCCGCCCCCTCCGGCACCGGCTGGTCAGTCAGAGAGCGGGTGAAGCTGATCTGGAGAGTGTCAGGGATCACTGCAAGAAGAGACACAGGCAGCCAGACGTTTCTATTAAATCAAGCCCCTGCAAAAGCCAGTTGGGAAGAATATAATATAAACAAGCCAAATTTAATTATTTCATTGACGGTCTATGTGCTGTTTAGATGGGGCTATGTTTAGAACACTGAAGTAAATCATGACATGACATGTGGAGAGTGACTGCAAGCCGGCTGCCATCCTTGGATTTGGGAGCTATAGCTTTGCCAAATAAAAAGGGGATTAGTGTTCTGTTTTGGTGATAACACACTTTAGCTTGAAAGCTAGCACCAGGCATCCTACAAACATGAACTTAGCAGTACACAGAGAACAGGATGACTGTAAGACAACTCGAGATGGTAGTTAAATCGACACAGGCTTCGATTTCTTCCATACCAGACAAAGGGCTGAGACACATAATTACAGTTTGACTTCTTGTCTTGGCATGAAAATTTATTTTTATTGCGACGTAGTCTAGTGCCATGGTGATTCATTCACGCACACTATGGGAAGATTGATTGATTAAAAACTCATGAGTTATTTTCATTAAAAGAGATTAAGCAATTCCATGTAAAATCAATCATTCAGCACCCCCATAACATAACAGTTCTTCCTGGATTGACTTTTATATTTGAAGCAAATACATTTTCATGTGTTCTACAAAAATTGCTCTTTTCCAGATAACTAAAGAAGCCATTGCCCTCAGACCTTGAATGTTGCATCTATACTCAAGCAGCCATATGAGAACCTTCCTGGAATAATATACACTGGCAAAATGAGTTTATTTTGTTTTTAAATCAGGGACTGATCTGATTAAAGAGTAAGAAAACAAGGAATGAACTTTCCTTCCCAGCACTAGTTATTTAAATCACAGAAAGAAGCTGAAATGAAGTTGATCTTGCAGTGTTAATACAGTCATATTATATTGCAATCATCAGAGTGATGTATAATTTTTCCATTTCACTTGGTCATTTTATGCAATCTAATGTATTTATTGTCATCTGTTTTTTTTGCAATGGTCCCTTAACTGAATTCTGGTGATTCTCTCTATTTTTCTTATTTTCACCAAATCTCACTGAAAGACCACAAGTAACAACAAATTGATCTTACTAACAAGTATGTATGTACGTATTATTTATCTTCCATTCTTCATTCTCTAAATCTCTTACCTTTGACAATGACTGAGGCGCTGTAGTTGCCCATGTAGGTGGTGTCAGTGCTGGGCGTGTAGCACTCGTACTTGCCCTGGTCTTCTGCCCGGAGCCTCTGGATGACCAGGCGGACCTTGTCTCCACTATCCCTCTCCACCCTCACCTCTCCCCCCTTGACCCGCGGTGAAAATGGGGCGTAGGGGAAGTTCTTGTCCCGAGTCGACACCACGCCCATCTGCCTGTTACCAGAGTCATCTCTGTACAGGAACCACTCAAAGTCCTGCTGGCGTGGGCCTTCGTAGGCCAACACAGAACAGGGCAGCGAGAGGGGGAACCCTGCCACGCGGTACAGGGCTCCAGTGGGAACAGTTACGTCGCGACACACCGCAAACTGGAGCACTGTGATGGGGAAGAAAGATGAGGGGGACAAGAAGAGGAAGATGGTTAAGAGTAGGCATAGGCTAGTATCCGGTTTCGAAGGTCCTGCTTTTCATTTAAACAAAACAGTCACACACCCGGTCTCTCTCTTTCTCCAGTCTGTATTTCTCTGTTTCACAACCTCAATTTTTTTTTATCGTCATACCATTCTAAGGTATTACAAGATGTTAACATTCAAGTCTATCTATGTCTAGAATATGTCTGCATAATATCTTTTACTAAAAGAGAAATGTGTAGAAAGTAAGTATGTCTCTAAAAACCTTGTTGAGTTGCTCACTTAAAAGGAATGCTTTTATTTGATTGTAAATGGCAAATATGTCATTTTCTGTGGGTCACAGACAGTATTGCCTTGCAGCATGTCTGATGGTTGTGGGCTCACTGGTCGATAATAACCTCTATGATAATAACCTCAGCGGATGACTGGGTAACAAGGAATCAATACATTAAATAGCTTAGGAGGATAAACACTGGGGCTGGGGCCGAGCTAGCTTCCTCTGAAAACAATTACTCAGTGAATGATTGAAATCCAATGTTATTAGTGGGCTTCTGGGCTCATCCTCATTCCTGATTATTTTGGAAGGAAAAGTTCACTAAAGACTGACTAATACTGGTTTGTACACTTACAAAGAGAGATTCAATAGGACATGAGGAAACTGGCTGTTATGTCTCTGCAATACATAGAAAGTTAAATTCAAAATGACTAGCATAGATGAAAATTGCCCAATTATTTTCCCAATTAACCTCTTAGCCAGAGGTCTGTTTAAAAAGGTCAGAAAAAAAGTGATAATTGCTCATTCTAATTTCGTAAAGCCAAAGGTGACAACGTCTTAACATTGCTTATTTTGTCTGAACAACAGTGCAAAACCAGAAATTATTCATTTAAATGTCACATAACAAAACAAAAAGGCAGCAAACTAAGAATGTTGGCATTTTACATTTTTACTTAAAGAAAAATACCTGAACAATTGTTTATAAAACAACGTTGATACATTTTCTGTCAGAAATGACTCTTTCTTAAATGTGTATTCTAGTCACAGAACAGTTTGTGACCTAATAAGGAGGACCTAGGTTTTTTTGCCGGCACACTGAGGTTGCGTTCCGAATCGCATACTTTCTACTATATAGTATGTAGAAAAAAGATTTAGGATGTCCCGATTCTTGTGGCCAGATTTAGGATGGTTAGAATACCCGGATGGTCTACTTCATGCGGCCAAGATTGTTAGTGTTGAAAAGTGCATCCTATTTGGGCGATTCTGACCCACAATCCAGTGCGCACGTGAAGTGACGTAACATCGACGAAGCCTATAGGTCCATGTTATGAAAACAAACGGGGATGCGACGGATATAAAAGCAAGAGGCAAGATCAAGGCGCAATGTTATGATGAAATAAGAGAGAAAAGTACATCCCAATAGTATGCCTACTGCATCCTAACTAGATTCTTTTTATCGTCAGATGTAGTATGTAGAATAGAAAAAAGAAAGAGTATGCGATTCGGAACGCAACCTTAGTACCTTGCCATGAAACTGTTACACAGAAGAATCTGGGTTATTGTCAGCAGCTTTTATTATATTTAGAGGAAAATATTGTTGCTGTTTGAGTAAATTGTAATCATTTAAGTGCTCAAGGCAGCAAAAAACAAAAGGTAATTATGTGTATTTTTTAAGATTTTCTTAAGATCTAGGAAAGTAAGATTTAGGACTTTTAAAGTATTATTTTAAAGCCAATAATGCGAGACCAAAAATAAACAAATAATATCTACTTCTTAGGGTTAGGGACAATTTGGCAAAAAGGTTCATTTTTTAACATAAGCCATGACTTTTTTTTGTCCAGTGAAAATGTTTGATGACCTACTTTTCTATTTGGTATGTTATTATTCTATTTCAGGCCATTCAAAGATACACAACTAAAAATACCAAACTAGTAACAATGTGCATTGCCACATGACCATATCAGATCACGCCATGCTTATCTGCATTACGTAAATGCTAGAAGCATTTGTGAATTATTTCATAAAAATAGATACTACAGATTACTTTTATATTGCAACATCAGAAAAATGTATTAAATCATACAATCCTACTCCCCATTTCTCAGCAATTTAAAAGATTGATTTAAAACAATTTATTATCAATTGAGCCCTTGTTTTTTGGTTGATGAGTTCAATGTATTTTTAGACATGTTCAGGATGTGTAGGAAAGTCTGTTATATCTCCTGAGTGGAAAGGGAAAAATAAAAAGAACTGGGTCTCATTGTGTGGCTGCATGTTCCCTTGACCTCTGTATACCTTTAGGCTGGAACCAAGCTGGGCTATCTAAATACCGAAACACAGTTTCAGCCACAGGCACCGAAACTTCTCATGCCATTACTATTCTCTGATAAGGGGACTTGCCCAAAATACTCACATGCTGACACACAGTCAGTCAAAATGTAACAGACCAAATTTTCTGAACCAACGTCACATCTGCATCCCCAGACATACGCACATTGTGGTAAATTATTTCCTCTTTATAAAAAAAAGAGCAAAGCGAGAATATCTTCTAAAATGTCATCAAGCCTGTGTTTGGAGTAACTAAAACATGACTTTTTTTGCAGCAAGACCATTTTGTCTTGACGTTTTTACCAAGTGATAAACAAATGAAATACTAATATGATCAAAGAAATAAAAAAACAGGTAAAATAGCAGAACAAACTTTTCAATAAAAGCCCAATGCAAAAAACAAACAAAAAACTTTAAAGAATGAAAAACAAATACATTTGAACGAAGCCCCACACCAAACATTAAAGACTATACACCAATTTTTTTCATCTACCGATATCTATTCAGAAACTCAGAAATCTAAACTCATCAAGAACTAGCTCTCTTTTTCTGTATTATTTGACAATTTGTTATTTAACTGGACAGCGAGCCAGACCGGTCAGACTGCAGATCTCCTAGATACCTTGTTCCATATTTTGTTTGGAAGAAAACATTTATTTTAAAATGCGTTGTCTACCAAGTTGCCAAATTAACCGGTGGTTATGAATAACCTCATTATCTCAAAATGCTAATGAGATGTGATTATGCATAAACAACGGTCACCA
The DNA here is from genome assembly GCF_949987685.1 of Ammodytes marinus. NCBI lineage: Eukaryota > Metazoa > Chordata > Actinopteri > Uranoscopiformes > Ammodytidae > Ammodytes > Ammodytes marinus. The sequence continues at coordinate 7,892,729 of NC_137233.1, read as the reverse complement.
AGCACACATCCCCAAACTGACTATGAACAAAGGATCACCAGCAACCAACACGCCCTGTTTACAGTCACACAAAGCTGATAATTACCTGAACAACTAGAAATACTAGATGGGTGAGTACATTTTGGCACACCACACCTTTTACCGTGTGTGTATGTGTGTGTGTCAGACCTTAAAAAACGACTGGAGCTTTCTCAGGGCCCGTTAACAACAACACGCCCATAGATAATGACATGGGAGACTAGTGCGAGGCTTAAGCGGATCAAGTCCTAATTAACTTCGGACTCGGACTGATAGGGCTCGGGGCCACCGCGCCTTGTAACAATGCTCAATACTGTCTGGATGAGGCACTGTGTGCTGCATGGAGGGAGCCCCGGTTTGCTTATCAACAACCCACAAGGCATGCTTAAACCAAAGGCTGATTCTATCCCCCAGAAAGAAAGCTTTCCACAAGGTTATTAGATATGATAGAAGTTATTATGAATATAGTATGCAGGGAACTAAATAAAAAACTTTGTCTTCAAATCTGATATATTTATTACCCTCTCTTTAAAAACTGTCGCAAAGACCAATGTTTTACTCTGTAATAAGAGTCATTTAAACTGTGAAGCACCTTGGATTTATTTGGTTATAATTTATCTCGCCATATTTTCCCCTCTTCAAAAGCCAAAATCCTCCCATGGGATTATTAAAAACAGCTGAGCTTTTCAGCATCTCTGTTGCCATATATTATCAATACTCAAAACTGAGTTGGCTACTTTATTTCCACTTCTAATATGAACTGCAGACACCACATCTAAGGACAAAACGTGCCCACACAGAGGAGATATGACAGACAGTGAAACTATAAAATGACCATGGTAAACAATAAAACTGAAGTGTGTCAATACCATTATACAGCCAGCCCCACTGGTTGCAATACTTTTGCTTGGGACTTCCTACTGGAAGCTGCTAAGGAAACTCCTTTTATTGACCCAAAAAGACCTTTTTCTCTGACACCACTACTTCAACATGATCCATCTCATAGCATAGCCTGTGGGTGGTTTTATGTTTGATAGCCTATAGTCGACTGTCCCATCAGTCACTTTTGAGTTTGAATTGTAGGTGATAAAATGAATGGCAGACAGACCCACTGAGATATCCTAGTCTGCACAGTAAGTAACGTTTCCAGACAGAACTAAACAATGGCAGGCTAGATCATGACAATTAAGCTGCGTGCTGTAGTAGGCTACAATACATTATGATTAATTGACTATGCAAATGCGCTTCCGTGTGACAGATGGCGATGCAGTTTTGGTTGTGGGCAAATGAAAACATGTACAAAGCGGTACGCAGCAGCACCTTTTATAAACTATCTATGAGCAGCACTCACCCCCGTGCAGAAAGACTAATAATGCCGTTTTCATGGAAGCCATCGCGGTCCTCATCTTCCCCCCCGGTGTCCCGATGGATTATGGTGACTCAGATTTCTCTCTCCGTGTTCCCCTGCTCGTCTATCGCCGTTCATAGCTCATCCCCGCGTGGAGACGGACCGCCTGCAATGACCGAAACAGACGAAACGCGTTTGGGTTATGTGTGAGATAAAAAAAAATATATATATAAGAAATGATCATGTGCAGTGCCAGTGCAACGATGTAGCAAGACACTGGTGTCACAGACAGGAGAGTTAGCGACAACGGCTAACCGCGACGCACAATGAATATTAGAAGTATTTAAATGTGCAAAAGCTGCAGCGTGAATCACCTTGTTTCATGCATCTCATTCAACACAGCGACTGCTTCATAATATCCCGCTTTGGGTTTAGATTATACCGCCATGACAGACATGCCGTCCCAGTCCGGGCCATGGAGTGGCTGGCATCACAGTGTGTGTGTGTGTAAGGGGGGTTGTAGGGTGGGGAGGTTGGTGTGTGTGTGTGGGGGGGGGGGGGGGATTGGTGTGGGTAACAATAAAGGGGAGGAGCATAAACAAAAATGCCCCCGTGCCATTGGCCAATAAAGCGACGGTGGCATTTTGAACCAATGATAATAGAGCGTCGTGAAGAGGTTGAGATGTCCACGTCAGACCGCAAGAGGGCGCCACAGCGACACACTTTGGCCTGTATGCTGGATGTGGCCTTGTCAGACCTATGTGTCAGACGTGTTAATGATTTATAAAGTGTTATGATTATGAACAAGAGATACCTTTATGGGCAGAAGAACTCTTTTGGTCGAGTCAAAGTAGTATCAATAATTTAGGCTACTTTAAGGCTACATGTGATTTTTCTGAATTAAAATTCCTGACTATCCTACATAGGCTATTGTAGCATAATTAATGTGTAGGCTATACTTCATATAGGCCTAAAGTCGGACATTTGAATATACTCAACGCACAAGAACCATGACTTTGTACTTTTTTTAAAAGGAAGTTATGATAAGTTAATATTATTATTATTTTATAAACAGGAAGTCAAAAGAAGAAGAGGCCTTATCACAGTGAGACACTTCTTCTTCAGATAAGTAGATTAAACATAAAACAGTAGTCTAAGTGTCATTACAAAAATGGTTATTAAAAAGAAGATAATATAACAATGTAAATCTACAAAATAAATAAAATAGAATAAAAACTAGAGTGACAATATTATATCTCTATTTCCAGAGGAGCAAAGTGCCAGATCTAGCAATCAATCTTAGGCACATGAAAAGAGAACTGTTTTGAACGGTGTTATAAATGGTTACATTATAATATAATCATTACAACGTTCTGCCTTATTAATTAAAGGGTCATCAAAGGAAATATCATAAACATGATCCTGCTCATTCATCATCAAATGAACCATATACTTACATATCTATGTGAATCTCAATAATTCATTATCCTTGTATTTTTTGGCATCATCTATACTATTTTTGATGTATCTTATCTTACATATAACCTTTTCTATCCATACCTACTGCTGACATGTTATACTTACATGTGTCACAAGCAGAGGGTGTTATTTCAAAAACCCTGTTAGCAAATGCTTGGCCTTACAGTAATTGTGTGCGTTTGCCCTTGCGATTGCATAAAAGCCTTCCCGGAAGACACTTAAACATGTCACATCAGGTAAAGCACAGGTATTAACAATAGTGAGTAGTTGCTCAATTCAAGGTTCCTGTTGTTGTGCTTTCTCACTGCCAGATTGTCATGACTCACTGAATGATAGACATGGGAGATGGGAGACTCATGTCAAGTCTCATGTTATAGTAATACAAATGTTGTGTGTGTGTGTGTGTGTGTGTGTGTGTGTGTGTGTGTGTGTGTGTGTGTGTGTGTGTGTGTGTGTGTGTGTGTGTGTGTGTGTGTGTGTGTGTGTGTGAGTGTGTGTGCAAGGAACATACAAAAATAATTGAGTTAGAGACTTAACCACAAGATGGCGACAACCAATTACCAATAAGCATCCACGTCAAGGACATGGACTGTGGGCCTATACATGTTTGTATCACACAGAAAACATCATAATCATACAAAAATAATGTAAAAAAAGATGTGTTGTCCATCAGTTTCACTATTAGAGTGATAACATGTAAAGATAGTGAAACATAACAAAAACATCTCTTTGTGAAAGTGTTCTCCTTATAAGTTGATATAACTTCCACTATTTGTAGTTCATTTTCCCTACACGTACAGTAGGCTACTGTATGTGAGGTTTTTGTAGCTACAATGTTCACGAGCTGACAGTGATGTAAAACAGCGATAAAACCCAACTAGCATTTCTGTGGCATGCAAAGGCAGCGCAGCTACATTCCCGCCTTCTCCGTCCTCTTCTCTCTGTTTTTTTTCATTTCCCTCAAAGTAAAGGCAATAAACGAGTCTAATCATCGTTTAACCATATTTCCACACTTGAGGTGGAGTCAGGGGGAATCATTAATGCTCAAGGGTATAAAAATGGAGAAATATTACAGCCGAATGAGGCAGGATATGGTCCTTTATGTGCGGTATGGATGGGTAGGCTACATAATGTATGTTGGATGTTGGAGGACACTCAGATGCTGCTTACTGTCATCAGAGCACACCTCGTTAGTGCTACCAGTTGTCCTCCATCCTGTCTAGGTTCCCTTTCTTCCCTCAAAGGAATAGTTCAACATTTGTAATTTTTAGCTTTTTGCCTCACTCCAGCTCAAGAAAAGGCGACCAAAACTGTTCCTGTAAGTGCTTGTATTTCTGATGAAGAAATGTGCAAAGGTTGCTCATCCAAGCTTAGCTTAGCTCAAACTATTGTCAAGGGGAGCTAGTCAAAAGATAAACTTTACAACATCACTCAGCACTCCTGTGTGCTTGTTGGGACTAGTCTATTTACCATGATATGTTGTGCTTTATATTTTTACACCTTATGACATTTTAGAATTGAATACATACTGGAACTATTTGATTCTAAAATGACATCATTTTTACCTGAGTATAGGGGAGAACGGGGTAATTTGTCACATGGGTTGGATGTCACATTCGTTATATCTCGCCACCAGAGCACGCTAGCTCTGAAATGTTGATATAAAAAAGGTCCAGAATTGGGATCAGAGGTCACATACATAGACTTCCTTGGAGGAAGACAGCTGCATTTCAGGTGAGAGGATGTTTTGTGTTTTTCATGTCAAATTCAAAATATTTTGCTTCTCAGTATTTTTCTTTTAGGCTTTTACACAATGGGTTTATAACAAAACACTTGTTACCCTCAGAAAGTGTGAAGGGTAAACTATAGTTTAGATTGTGGTTAGCAAGCTAATTAGTTGTCAGATGGTTGTTGGCCTTGATGCTAGCAAGAAATTCAAGTTGGGGTTGGTCGTCAAATTTTTTGGGGGGTTGGTTGTCACATGTTATCTCAAGGCTGCAGCCAGAAAAGGAACCCAATAACGAAAGAAATTGTCAAGCTGTATCCTCACTGACACCCCAGAGAAGGAAAGAATAGAGCAGGAAAAGGCAGCTAGCAAGCAAAAGAAAAAAGGGCAACAAAATCAAAACAACCCAGTGCATCCCAAACTAGACCAGCTGCCAAGGCTACAGAACGTTATGTAGGCCTATTTGTCAACTTGACAATGCAATTAAACATTCAAATTTGGTTCTGCCTCCTTGCCTTCTTTTTAAGATTTTTCCCATTAAGATAACATTGTGACAAACAACCCCATAGTGTGTGACAACCGACCCCTTGATGGGGTTGGTTGTCACAATGTGTCAGAGTGTCTTTGATGGTAAATTACTTCTTCATTACAATAAGTTGGAAAAAAAGAGAGACACACATTTCTAGCCAACACCTTAAGCTTCAATTTAATGTAGGAATGGCTATTGACAGATGTTGTGGTGATGAGCAATTCTCACTAGAGTAAAAAGTGTGCCTACTTACCCCGTTCTCCCCTACTATCCTGGATGAGTGACCTATGCCCATTTCTTCATCAAAATGCAGTCACAGTTATAGGAACGTTTTATGTTGCCTTTTCTGTGAGGAAAAAAAACTTTAAAAAAATGAAAATGTTGAACTATTCCTTTAACTCCTCTCCTCACTCTAAAGACTCCATGGAAACCTGGATGACTTCACAGTGTGGCTCGGCAGAGAGAGAGAGAGGGGAAGTCATTAGGGTATTCTGGGTTAACAAGGCGGCGAGCAGGATATGCAGACTTCAGCAGGAGCCTGCACCAGCACTGAGGGATGGCACTCATGCAGAGTAAACTTCCTCAGCCTTTATGCCTTCCAATATATCGCAATTCTTTAACCAGGTTGGACAGCTTGAGCATGATGTAGCCCTGATCCACTTCCAGGGAAATAAAGCCCCAAAAGCTGCATTGATCCACACTCTGTTTGGTGGGCACATGTCTGCGTATTACTTGTGACAGCTAATCTTAAAATCTCCAACTCGTTCCTATTAAAGGTTGTGTTCTTTAGGGGATTTTATTCCGACATTAGCTTCTCATTGGTATGAACCTTCAAGTTTCAGTTTCATACCTCCCTCCCGTCAGTGGAAGAAAGTACATTTTAAGTTCTACACACTTAAGACCAACTTTGAGGTACCCTTATTTTACTTGAGTATTTTCATTTCCAGCTATATTATACTTATACTCCATCACATTTCAGAGTATTGGGAATATGGTAATGACTCCATTGCATTTAACTGACAGTTATAGTTAGTAATAACTTTGCAGATCTTTTTGCACGTCTCTAAAAATGTACTATAAGCGTGTTAAGTATGATACATTTTTACACAATACACTAGCAATATATCAGATTGCTCAAATTAGCTTCACCGTAGCTGATAACGTGTAAATGCTTCTAACACATTAATAAAAAAGAATAATTTAAATTTGACATTTTTCAATTGTAAACATAAACACACACAATTTCTATGACAAGCTTTTCTAACTTTTTTACATAGTTTTTTTTACTACTTTTACTTAAAACTGTGCTGTAAGATTCTTGTCCACTTGGGGGCAGCAGAACCAGCTGAACACACAAAGTCTGACATATCATGAAGTTGTTATGGCAAATGTTTTTGACAAACAATTGCTTATTCAAACATCCACCAAATATGTAGCAACAATGTATTTGGAGATATGTATGATGTCCTTTTAGCTCCCCTTTAGTTTCCATAAACTCCAGAGGGAAAAATCTGTCTCTAGCTTAGTTGTTTGACGTTCTTATAAGGTAGCTGCTGACTTGACATTGCCAGATATTTGTTGTTCATCGAGTACCGTAAATGTACTTTGTCTGAGCACTTTTTGTGTTTTAAACAGCTGCCTGCTGCTGCTGGAAATGAACCTGATGAGAGAGTTGGTGGCCCCTGAAAAATCAAAACAATGCGTCCAAGACGTCAACAGCTCTTTAGGGCTGAGGGGGAACGGTGCATGGCGGTTATTCTAAGTGGGTTTGTATAGGATAATGATTAGTGCAGCAAAGAAAAATATCTGAATCCTCCTTTCAATGTTGAAACAAGAAAAAGATTATGTACCACGGTGAATGTTCACTATTACATTCTCCCTCCTGCAGCTCCCATACTACGCTCTTCATCTCACCTTCCTCTCAGTGCACTTACTCCCACTCTGTCTCCTTAAAGGCCACTACAGACTAAACTGTGACCCTACTGGAGACTGTCTCTAATTACTTTGTTCTACAGTCGCTGTAGTCATGCAAACAACCCCCTGTCATTGCGGGGACTTCACCATGACAGTCAAGAGGAATCCTTTTCGTCGTGTGTGGCATCGGTTCCTACAGTATAGGTACAGCCATGGATTGGCACCTTTTGGTCCATTCATCTTTCTCCAAAGTTATTTTCACTGGCACAGACAAAGAGTTATGTCTTCTGGTGTTTGTTGAAAGATGGCAACTCTTTTTCCTTTCACCACTTCCCATGTCAGACACGGTTTCGGTCCAAATGCTTCCTTGGTTTAGTTCCCCTCACATATAGATACAGAACATACAAACACAACCTGGAGCTACCGACTGTAGATCATCCTTCCGCAGGTCAAGCACATGTACACATGTTCTATATATATATGGACGCCATTTGTTCCGCCGTTCTGTCAGCACTTTTATGACCATGCCGTCTCAGTCTCACCGCTATACAGGGACACACACACTCGCAGCCAGTGGTGGTTGATGGAAGGAGCAGTGCTAGACAAAACAAAGAGCGGGGGACATGTACACGTACAGCTAATTTACTGCTGACGGGATATTAATAACGCTCTCTCCGAGGGCCTTTTTGGTTTTGTACGGTTTCCTCTCTTTATTACCGAATGCAACAACAATGTTTAGCTAAGCATTTGACCGCATCATTTGACTTTCTTTTGGTCACTGTCTTGGACTGGAAATGTGTGAGGTTGATCACTCAGTTTTTCTTGGAACAAAGGGACTCTTTGGTTTTTCAAAGTCTATTAAAATAGATGTTAAAAAAATAGCATGGCGAACATATATAAAACATATATGTAAGACTTCCTTGATGGTAAAACCAGATGTATTGTTGTCGCACCCGTATTAACTATGTTTTTACAGTTTTATGTTTAGCTACATGATGAGCATATAATCCAGGACCGAGGAAATAGCTTTATTGTCCACAAATGTTACATTTCTTTGTACAAATCACACAACACTATAAAAAGTAGCATCTGTGTACCAGGCAGTTTGTTTTCTAGTGTTGGGAGTACATTTTGTGGATGCTACAAAAATGCAATTAAACACATGCATGTGTCTGTTGCATGATCCCAATAAATAGTTTCTTCTAAGCACATGTTTGTGCGTGAGTGTAGGAAGAAGAACCCAGTTGGGTTTCTGGAAGCATTGCAGTATAAAATGTTAGAAGTGGTCTCCCATGGTGTCATTGGCACGAACTGGAGGATAGTTTAAGCCTGCTGCCACGCCACAGACAAGCAGGCCAGCAGATAGACAAATAGAACATGTAATGGACAATTTGGTAGGAAGAGGAGAGGAGAGGAGAGGAGAGGAGAGGAGAGGAGAGGAGAGGAGAGGAGAGGAGAGGAGAGGAGAGGAGGTCAGGCATGTGCACAGATAGGACCCAAGGGGGGCTTGAACCCCTGCCCTTGTGCCCAGAGGGTCGAAAAGAATGAAATCAATAAAAATCTATATACTGTATTTTTTCTATTCTATCAAATATAAAGACAGAAACGTTTCCAGGAAGTGTTATACCTGTACATACATGTTCTGACCACCCAAGCTCGATAATAGCAAAAATATTGTATTACATTATTAACCTCTATCTGTAATTGCCAGCAGTCATGCTAGGGCAACTTACAAATATGCAATTCATTTCTGAAGCATATACGCCAAAAGAGTGGTTTACTCGTGAAATAATGTGTTTCAGTAGAATACAAACAGGTCCCATGTTATGAACAAAGTGTTTGAGTATTGATGGCAGCGGTGTGATAACATCAGTGTAGGAATAGTGTGTATTCGTGGTGTAAGTGTCCTTTTTTTATTTTATTTTTTTGCTTGAGCCCCTGTCCCCTCAAATGGCTGTGCACAGCCCTGGAGAAGTTAAGTTAATTTGCTTTATTTGTCAATTAACATAAGGCTACATTGAAAATTGTCTTCTGGCATAGAGTAAGAGAGGAGAGGAGGCCTAGAGAGGAGAGGGAAGGTCTGCTATGGGGGAATTGGAAACATCTGCAGTGGTCTGACTGCTGGTCTTCCCCCCTTTGCCTCATGCACACAACCACACACAACAAAGACGGGAGATGGGCCAGAAATGGTGTGAGGTTGGGTGCGAAGGTGATGATACATGGGCAGTGTTTTCTAGCAGACTGGCAGTGTTTAATGGAAGAAAGATGGCAACAAGTAAAATGTTAAACAAATGCAGATGACACAATGGAGCTGTATTGTATAGAAAGAAGAATAACTGAGGTTTGGGTTTTGTTTTGTTTTTTTGGATTGTGTATTATTTTTTAAATGTGATATGTCTATATTCTTAAATGACAGAATAAAACCCAAGCAAAGCAAATAAGTATTGGATAGAGGAGCATAATAGATGCTACACAAAAAACTTAGGGGTTTGAAATTGTATGTGTAACAAAAAGCTAAACCTCTTTAATGTGCATTTCAGACATCTGTTGCAGATTCACAAATTGCCATTTCATTTTCAGCCGACTGTAGATAATTAATTTGGGGAGTTGGAGAAATTACAAAATGAAGCTCTTAGTTGTTGTTTGTCAAATGTGGTCCGCACTCTAAAATCGGTACCCATGTCCGTCTCCTCTGCCAAAGATGGTTCCCTACAGAAATATTTTTTTTTTAGTAACTACTACATAGTGCATTACCTAATACATAGTTTTTTTTGTTTTTTTTAGTTACTTCTTCATAGTTTTGCATTACCTACATACGTTTTTTTGTTTTTTGTTTAGTTACTACAACCATTTGTAGTTATGTAGTAGCTATATCTAAGTAGTTACTCAAAACATTTTATAAAAAAACCTATGTTGTAGGTAATGAATAACTATTTAGTAGTTACTACAATTTTGTGTACGTTATAAGTGTTACCAAGTTTTTTTTTCGTGTCCAAAAACCCAGTTACCATCTGGAATCAAATCAAAAGTAGTCCCTCTGTACTACTGATTTACTGCATTCATGTAAATTGCTGTGGCATTTTTCTTGCTCCACTACAGTAAAACAGAACCATAGGCGGAAATGATACATTATTCATGTAAAAAAAAAAAAAAATGCCAATACTGTAGCTATGTGTGTTTACAATCATGCGTGCATAAATGCAGCATGCAAGTTGCCCACCTGTGTACAACCTTTGCTTATGCGTGTGCAGACACTTGCACAAGTGTGCGGCCGGAGTGTAGTGATTAAAGTCAGGGTCCGCAGCGATAGAAAGAAAGACGAGAGAGAGAGAGAGAGAAAGAGAGATGATAGAGAGAGAGAGAGTGTATGTATCATCAGTGTGGTGATGGTAGTGGTGGTTAGAAGAGGAGGAGGGGAGGGGGGAGGTTGGACACAGAGAGACAGACGCCAGCATGGGCTTGGAACTGAGCCTGCACGAGGAGGGACTGTGGCTTGATGGAGAGAGAGAGAGAGAGAGACTGATGGAGAGAGAGAGAGAGGGACTGGGGGAACGAGGGAGAGAGGGAGAAGTGGAAAGGAAGAGAAAAAGTGAAGAATCAAATGACATTAGATTGATGATAGTGGAGAAGAGGAATCTGCGCTGGCTATGAATGAGCTGAAGATGCAGCAGCAACGTATATCGTATAGTATATACAATGGTGTCTTGTCTATGTTCTGTCTTCTTTCTTTTTTTGCACTGTGTTAAATTGGTGAGTTATGTGATGTGGTATGGATGCACTTTATTACTGTGATTTGTGTTGTTATATGTGTAATGTAATGTAAAGCACAGTCCTATACCATCATTCATTGAACACAAATACCACTAACCTGGGTGCATGGCAAATAAAGATTCTATTTTATTCTATTCTATAAGGGGGAGATAGGAGAATACTAGAGTGTGGGTGAGGCTGGGGGTAGAAGGAGAGGGGGAGCGGTTGAGTTGTAGGGATATGGGGGGCGTGTGGAAGGAGGGAAAGGGGGCTCATTAACCAGTGCGAGATTGGAGCCTCCGTGGCTTGCTCGCATTCAACCACACTGGGCCTTTGATGAGGGCTGGATCCTCCAGCTCAATCAGTCCCACATGAGTCCAACTGAGAGGGAGACGGAGACGGAGGGGGTGGTGGGGTACAGGGACCGACGGAGGGATGGGAGACAGGAAAAGAGACAGGAAACGGAGGATGGAATAGAATAGGAGGAGACGGCCCAGAGGAAAGAAAAAATAGCCATAAAGGAGTCAAACCTATAAGGATATGGTGCTCACAAAGACCCACTGAGGAACTGCTTTAATGGACGTTTCCCTTTTCTAAAAACCAACTGTCTGGAGGGAAATTGTTTTCATAATACAAAAATATTTGAGTGGGTACAGTACATGAGTCATTGTGAGGAAGGATTCATGAAAAGAAAACAGAGTTTGTGACTGTGCATATATTTGCATCACCCAGAACAGCGTGGCTGTTGACTGGATGTTTGCACATCTCCGCGCGTCTTTTCCAGTGTCTTTTATTTGATTCAATGTGTGTACAGATTTTTTTTTTTTTTTTTAGTCTGGTGTCTGCGGGTGTGCTCATGCATAACTGTGTAGCACGTATGCATGCATATGTGCGTCTCAAGTTGTGTTTAAAGTGTCAGCATGCATATATTCATGCGCGAAAAATACATGCGGGTGAAGGGAAGCCGAGACAGCTTAATATAGTGCTACTTGAGAAAAAAACACGATGGTCAAAACACATGCAAATAAAGAAAACACTCACTGACAACATAAAATATACTGCAAATAAATAAAAGGCAAATTGGGGAACACATTCATCAATTTGACAACACATGCTGTGCATGGGGTGAATCGACATTCTGCAAATAGTCTGGTCAAAAATACGGGAAGAGCTAGTAATTGGTAAAAAGATGATGCTGGATGATTTGATGTTTTGAGCATATAGGCCAGGGGTATTCAACTAAAATTCAAATAGGTCCAGTTAGAGAAAATGTCCTCAAGCAAAGGTCCGGAACATCATAATGTCTAACTTGCGTTATGATTCAGTGTGATATATAGTGAAGTAGCCTAGTAGTTGTATCAACGTCTGCATGTAATTAACAACTGACTGTCAGATCAATATAGAAAGAACAATTCAAAAACATTTCAACAATATTTATTCTCACTTTTAAATAATTATAGATATATAATGCTGAAGATATATGTATTATTTAAGTGACTCAACTGAAACTAATCTCTTCATAGAGAAGGGCTGCATTTAAAAATAAAATGGTGAAAATAAATATAATAATAATCTTAAAATAAAGATAAAATATATAATTCATTTTTGAAAAATTAAATAATTTTGAGAAATATTTTCAATGTATAATTTCTAAACTTCACTATACCTACTATGTTTGTTTAACATAGTAATCTCCCACTTTGTCTAATACTGGATTTTTATTTTGCAATTTTGAAAAGCTCTGAAAAAGTGACATGTCAGAAACTAAACCCCTGTAGGGGGGTCTGGGGGTTTCCCCCCCAGTAATTTTTTTTTGTGTTTTTAGAATGTAATCCGAGCATTCTGGTGCATTCTGGGGAAAATAATAAAAGAAAAGGTCAACATTTAATATAGTTAAGATGAATAGAAAAATTAACAAAACAACATAACTTGCTAGCAGCCAGATAACTGGACTGAGGGACGGATGACCACTAGCTTTCGCTAATGTTAGTGGGGGCTACTGCCAAATATCTTGCTAAAAAATTAACCTGTATTTATAAATTCTGCCATTACTAAGAATATGTAAAACTTAAAATGTAGATAATTGAAACTACATACAAAAAAAATTTAAAAATAATGTTTTTCCTGTTGCTGTTGTGGGCAGTAGATGCAGTGCTGCTGGCGATTGGTGATTATGTCAATCTTATGTCTGTGTCATTCACACATAGGTCTACATCAGGGTAATAGAGAGTCCACATGATTGCACCTTGATCGGTTTTCACCAGTCTTACAAAAGGGGAAAAAACCATAGATAGTAAATAATAGGAAAAAACTCAGCTGTTGATCGCTCGTTAACTCGCTCGCGACACACAGAGCCGGTGAGCGAGCGTGCAGAGAAAGCTGTCTCTCACTCTCCTCCCGCTGTCTTTCTCACTCTAATCTGATTTATTTCGCTGAAATTCTCGTAATTCTTGCACTTCTCTCTGTCATCTCTCGCATGATAGCTCACTGTCTCTTTGTCTGTGAGCCAGCCTGAGCCGGGAATGCACAGATTCGATTGGCTGCCTGAGTAGCAGGAGGCGGGATGGCTTAACTCGAAAGCATTTCCTGATTCGCTAAACCAGTACCGTAAAGTCTAGAAAAGCTGCGCCGGTCAAAATAGAAGCGCCCCGTCAAAATTTAAATACTTAAATAATTGATTGACTACAGGTCCGGGTCCGTATAGGACGGCGTCTGGGTCCGGACCCGGACCGCGGTCCGCCTGTTAGTGACCCCCGATATAGGCCTTCATCCTTCATCCTTTTCCCTGGTTTTTCACACACCCAAAGCGATTTACATTGTATTGTACTCATTCACCCAATCACACACACACATTCATACACCGATAGCAGCAGCTAACTACCAGGAGCAATTTAGGGTTCAGTGTCTTTCCCAGGTACATTTGGACATGTGGTGGGGAGGCAGGGGATCGAACCACCAACCCTGCACTCCAGTGGACGACCACCACCCTACCCACTTCGCTGCAGCCGCTAACTTTTTTCCCGAACTTTCAACCGAATCACACAGTCTTCATCAGATTCAACAGGGCTAACCTTTACAAATCGCTGAGGAAAATAACATCATGTGTATATAATATGACAGATAGGTAAAAGTTCAGTTCGGTTCAGACTTTGTTAGATTCAGGGAAAGGTTGTGGTTTTGGTCAACATAAATATCAGAGTCTGGTAGGGAAACACTGACACTCACCCACTAAGAAGATTACAGTGCATTGTCTTGAAGGCCTCAAAGAAGGCTTCAAAGATCTCCCCTCCCTCATTCCAATCCATTTACCTTCAACATGTTTCAAAACTGGCAAAAAAAATATCATCTCAGACCTCTCCAATCCAGCAAACCACCTTTTTTTCAGTCTCTCTCTTCTGGGAGGTGACTAGGGTCACTTGCCACAAAATCCAAGTCCGTTTTGAAAATAGCTTCTTCCCCAAAGCAATAAAAAACACTCAATTCCCTCCATTCATGAACAATGTTACGGACCCTGGTTGTTGTTGCAAATAAAGTTCTATTCTATAAAATTCTTGGTTGGGATTGTTTTGTCAAAGTTCAGTTGTTTTGATAGACTTCTCTGTTGTGTTTCTGCATTTACTTGTGTTTTCTGTAGATGAGGCACGTTTCTTTGTGCCACTTGTGTGTTTTTCTGATTAGTCATTGTCAAAACATTTTCCGATGGAGAACAATTGGAAAATGTTTTTGTTGGTTTCTGTGTGTTGTCGAAATGGTGAGGATGTTTTCCTTTTCCACCGCAGCATGCACTCGTTGAGCTTTCTCTGCCACCATGTTTGGCTGTTTGTCGGCTACTGTACCTGGGTTTGGGTATGTGTGTGTGTGTGTGTGTGTGTGTGTCTGTTGAAGGTGGCAATGCTATGTAATGTTTTACACAAGTAAGTGAGAAAGTATGTTTTTTTGTACATTTACAACTCTACAATTTGTTTAAAAGTGGACTTTATCATCTAAATCGATGGACAACCAGAAAGAGAGAGAGAATATGTCTGTGTATTTTTGTGCGGGAGAGATAGCGCCCATGTATGTACATTTGTGTGTGTGCAGGAGTGTGGGCAGATCGGGTGACTGGCGTGTGGCATGGCGTCACTGCCGTGGATGAATGTGGCAGCATTTAGTGGTTCTCCTGAAGCTCAGGTCTCTCTCTGTCTCTCTCTTTCCTTTCCTTTCTCCCCTTCTCCCTCAACACCACATCAGCACCAGAGGGCCACAGGATCATTACCCAATTACTGTGTCTCTCTACCAGAGGCAGGGTTTAACTTGCCGCCCCATCTGCCCTCCTTCCATCTCCTTTCTTATCTGCGGCGTTCTGCAGCAACCAATAAATCGCAGCAGCCACGAGGAGCGCAATTAGCAAGTGTTTAACTAAGTTAAAACACGTCCCTCTCACTGCTCCTCTGAGCTGTGCTGACAGTGGACGTAAGCATTGACTCGCCTAATGAAAAGCTATTATTACACTGGCTGAATTATACTGTCTTGTTGAGAACAACTGCGATATGTGAGGCGATAACGACAAGGAATGACCCAATGTGTTGCCATTTTAGGTGAAGGTCCTGCTTCTGTATAGGGCAGCAGGAGCGGGGATGTAATTGCGTCCATGGTATATAAAACTGCTTGATGTTATCTGGAGGATAACCTAAAGGCTGGATGTGTAACTGTACACTCTCCAGTTGAATCCCCTCCACCACTTGGCAGACATATAGAACTGAGGTTACTTTATTGGTTTCCCTAATTGGTGCCAGTTTCCATTTTCATTTCCAAAAATTACAGTGGCGTATAGCGTTCTGTTTCGCTCTGCGCGCATCCACGCTGTGTGTGTGTATGTGTATGTGTGTGACAGAGGCAGAAATAAAGAACGAGAAAGAGAGTGGTATGGTGAAAAAGAAAGACAGCGATAGAGGGAGCTAAGAGAGGCTGTGTTTGCGTCGCATGTGTAAACGTATGCATGCAGCATCTCTCTGATGACTGTTTGTGCTTTGTTCTGTTTATGTGTGTATAATGAGTCATCAGTGATTGGCCAAGTTTATGTGGTCAGTGATGGAGGCAGGGGGAACACTTTACAGTAAGTGCATCAATGGAAAAGAAGCTCTCTGGGAGGGAGGGAGGGAGGAGAGGAGAGGAGAGGGAGGAGAGGGAGGGCTGGTCAGAGCACATCATTCCTCCAATTGTAGGAGTAAATTACACAAAAATACACAAAACTCACCACAGCTGAGTACAAAAAAGCCACCGTGACGGAGGAGCAGAAAAAAAAAGAATGCTTTAGATTTGGATAAACACACGTGCAGGGGCTGTAGGAAAAGTAAACAAGGCAAAGAAATTCTTGGCCGGGTCGAATGTGCAACAGTGAAGAAAGACAGTGATGTTTGGAAGGAGGTAGGTAAAACTGCATTAAACTGTTCTGCATATTGTATTGAACTGATATCCACAAGGTTTTATGCGAGGGAAGGCCAATCAGAATCACAATGGGATCTGGTTTAAGAGGAACATGTAATTGCTGCTCACTATTCAAACATCATCTCATCATGTGGTGTGATATCTTAACTGACAGAAAGGCCGTAAATCAAATTTCTTCAGGTTTTTCTCTCGCTCTCTTACGCGCACAAATACACACACACACACACATACACACACACAATCTGGGAGGGGCCGATCAGGGAGGATATACTGCCCCGCGGCTACACCCACTACGACCCATTATTCAGCAGCTATCCCCGTAAATGTGATAATTATATGCTTGCCCATTCACAGAACAGCACAAATATACAAACCACGCTGCTTCTGTTTCTGCTCCCCGTAATTCCTTTATTTCCTCAAACACTCAGTTAATCCATTATAAACCAACATTGTTGCACCATTAAGCCGTTTCCAAAGTAAACTATTCGATAGGGGCTGGTGAGTGATGATAACTAATTTTTTCAGGAAAATAAAGACGATCATTGTGAATTTTAAAGGGGCAATATACAGTTTCAATTGAGGGGGATTTGTTTACATTTGCATAGCCTGCAGTTAGTTGTTTATTCAGTTATGAGAATGTACCTTAAAAGAAATGTCACTTCTCTGACACTCAAAGTTATATAGTGCACCTTTAACAAAAACATACTTAAATGTGGGTGCAAAATATTTGCATCCGGTGTCGCGCGCTGATCAATGTGTGTGTTTGAGCATGCACAGCCGGCTTGTGCGCGTTCAAGCATCCATGTGTGTCTCAGTGTGAGTGAGTGTGTGTGTGTCTGTGTGTGCATGTGTGTGTGTGCTGGCAGGCCAAAGCGCCATTGTGCAGCGGTGACCACAGGGCCTCCTTCTCCCCCAACCCGCCACAACAAAGGACAATTAAACGCCGCTGCCTTGCCAGCTGAGGAGCCAACCGCCAGCCACACTTCCACAAACAGGCAGATCTGTTTAAAACCAAAGGGGAGAAGCAATAAAAGCCAACCTACTGAGAGCAAACCCCCTCCGATCCCCTTCCGCTGATTCGAACCAGAAGGTGACTGGCTGGCTTCACCCTATCACTCACTATCACCGTTCAGGCCGCATTACCGTCAGATATACGCTTTTACATGCAAAACTTCAATTAACATATTAGTGCATATCTCCTCTGCACAGAACAAGAGGTTAAAATGTAACCTGATCAGCGTCTTAGGATCTTTAAAAGGAGTGTTGACACCTATTAAGACGGAAGTTGCTTGATTCAAAATTTCATATTTTTTTGTCACAGGGCTTCAAGATGTGAGAAAATGTCCTCAGATATTCAGTTTTCTTTGTTTGTTTGTTGCTGTTTTTCTTCAATGACAGGCTGCGCCTCTACATGATGCCTACATGGGATTGCCCCATCTTTTCTTTGACCTGCCAGAGATCGTTTTAAGGATTAGAGCCTTCTCTTCACCACATTAAAACACTGGAAACGGTAGCACATAACGTACCAGCTCATTTCATTTCTTGGCGTCAGTCATTGCCAGGCACCTACTACTGACTGCACATTCTGTCTGTGTTTTGCAGAAGAGCGCCGTGTTTGTTTTCACTTCAAATGTTGCGTTGTTGGAAGCCGTATTTAGATGTTATTCCTAGAAGTAACGATGACCTGTAGCAACAGATCATATTTTATACTTATGGAAAGCTTTTGTGCCTAAAATCTTAATGTTCACAGTAACTGGTGACTGTAGTTGTCAGACAAATATAAAGTGTCATATTTCCCATTGAAATGTGGTGGAGATTAACAATATTTGCAGCATGAAATAGAAATTCTCCAGTAAAGTATAAATCACTCAAAATGACAATCTAGGGCCCAAATAATGTATTAAGTTACATTCAACCACTGCTTTGTTGCTGTTGTACAAACAAATGCTACCAATAACATTTCCACAATACCAAGCCAAACCTTCTAAGTAGTATAATATAAAGTCAAAATCTAAGTTAGAACAATTTTATCAATACATACCCTACATTTTATAAATGTACATTTTATAAATGTAGGGTAAAGAACAGAGTAAATGATTTTATGTCGGCCACGTTTGTCAGGTTTTTATATAACTACAGTCACTCAGACGTCTTTGATGGGCTATTCTCTTTTTTTCTTCAACATTCTTGTTTGTTGTCTTTCTTTTCGGTGACCCCAGCAGAGGGCAGGAGTGCAGGAACCTGTCCATAAAGCGGCTGTGGAGCCTGTCGTGGCCCTGGCCTATCCCAGCCCAGCACAGCCTGGCTCGGCCTGGGTTCAGCGTGGGCCGCATCGCGGTGTCTCTGGTCAGGCAGCCTGGAGCCCTTGGGCGCTGGC
Source organism: Ammodytes marinus (assembly GCF_949987685.1). Lineage (NCBI taxonomy): Eukaryota > Metazoa > Chordata > Actinopteri > Uranoscopiformes > Ammodytidae > Ammodytes > Ammodytes marinus. Next base: position 7,874,161 of record NC_137233.1, on the reverse strand, counting down.
AAGGGGTGCGGGCGTCCGGGAGGGGCCCCCTCAAAAGCCATCTACGAGGGGCCACACCCACACGGCCATTACGGTGGAGGCTGTTCTGGGCTTCTCCCGAGGCCGCCCGCCTTCCATTTTTAGAGCAGCAACAGAGTAGACCACATGCTGTGGCTTCAGGCAAGTGGGGGGAAGGAAGGAAGGTTTCTTCTTTATTTTCAGTCAAATCGCCGTGAGCTTTGGGAGAATTTCTACAGTTGAGCTACACTGGAGTCAGTCGGCGTGGAGACATGGTTCATCTCTTTGACTATACTTTCTGATTAAAGTCTTGTCTCAACTTTTGTTCAACGACTTTTCATTCAAGAGAAGTACAATGAGACATAGCACCTTTGATCCCTCTGTTTGAGTCGGGTGGTTTGGTGTTTCTCCTAATGATAAAAGAATAGATCAACTGAAAGTCTTTAAATCCAGTCCCCAAGATCTTTAAATATGTGAAGTTTTGGTTGATTCAGTCCTGCACAGTCTCAGTGTTCTCCAAGAGGGTGTGTGGGTGAAGCATTGGGTGGTCTAAGGAGAGGAGCTTCCTCTTGCACACACATGGTGCGGCTTGGCCTTTTTGTTTTGATTTTAGGGGTTTTAGGTTATAAGTAATAAAGTCCCCTTTAGGTACGGGCGGCGTGCTTATTTTACCTACCTATAATGTCTTTCTATTTCGGTGTTGCGTGCCCTGCCCACTTCTCTCACCGTTACTATGGGTACTTACAGCCTTTTTCCTGCTCCAGCCTGCTGCACATTCACACTCTGGACCTTTTGCATCTATCAAACACCACTGTTGTTAGTTTTGAACCCTGTGCTCAGTAGAGGACAGTTACAAAGTAAATGTACTAAAGAATGTAACTTAAGTACCCTACATTTTATTAGTATCTATTTACTTGAGTATCTGTTTTTTGGAAACGTATGACTTTCAGTCCACTACATTCCAAAGACAAAATTGTACTTTTGACTCAACTACATTTGGAAGCTTGTCGTTACTCGTTATGTTCAGGAAGAACATAGCTATGAGTAAGCTGTAGAGATTTCATTTTCTCAAATGCAATTGGTCACACGCAACTTTCGGATGTTGTCATGATTGTAAGTTTATGCGATGACAAAGTGTCCCTTTATAATGTAATATTTTGAGTGAAACATGTCACTTAAATATATCACTTCATCACTCTATCAGATCCTTGTCTTGTTGGAGTCCTACATTAATCCTTTGTACTTTTGATATACAGATGTATACTGAAGTATTTTAAAAACAAATAACGTGGTACCTAAACTTGAGTACAAATTGAATTGGGCAACTTCCATTTGTAGTTGAGTAATCTTTGACCAGGATTATCTTTGTCTTAAGTACTGGAGTTGAGTACTGTGTCCACCACTGCCTGTGCTTGAATCCATATCCCCCCTAGCCCCCTCTCTGTCTGTCTGTCTCTCTCTCTCTCTTCTTGATCAGTATCACCAGGAAGAGGAAACACAAGTCAAGAACACTTCACTTCTGTTCCACACAATCACTCAATGGACGGGGACATCCGATACTCTTGGTCAACCGTCTAGTAGTGCATGGAGACGAGCGCTCTCTCTCTTGACCCACTTGAGAGATATTATCCCTTCTACTTCACAGCAATATGTCTCTCATAAATAAACAATCATCGCAGTCTATCCAGACCACATCGTTACGCCACTGAGACATCAAATGTAAAGCTTTGAAATGTCGAGTAAAGGAGTCTGGGATATGGAGGCTTTGTCTTGTGTGAGTGGCAGACCACAGATGTGAAGTAGATCTCAAGGGGAGAATAAAGAAATTCCATAGTAATATTTGTGCTACAGGCCCTCATTAAAGCTTGTAAGAATATAGGCAGTGGTGAAAGAAGTATTCAGATCCTTCACTTGAGTCAAAATACTGATAGGCTACAACAATCTTAAAACATTCTATCCTGAATTCAAAATCTAGTACAGGAGTATTATCAGCTAAGTGTACTGAAAGCATCACAACTAAAGCTTTTTAGATAGATAAAGTTTCTTCTATAGCTAATATATTATTGTAAATGACATTATTGTATTGTTCATATAGATGCAACAATGCAGAAACAGCATTTCACTGTTGTAGAAAGACGATTTGAGGCTAGTTTTAACTACTTCATACAGTCAGGTAGTTAAGTTCCCCCATTTCCCCTCCAAAGGGCCACAAAATACATTTGGGGATTGCTTAGATGATTAATGAATAGAATATAGAAAATAAGACAACATTAAGTTTGTCTCTTTGGTGGAGCAGCTAACAACAAACATCTGAAACAGGAATAATTAACCCAGGGGTCAAAAGCCAATAGGTTGGGAGTCACTAATTTAATCTTTAAAACGCGTTTTATTTTACATGCTCATTATATATTTTTTACATTCCTTTATGGAAAAGCAATGAGTTACCGCAACGGCATTTTTGGAGTAGAAATGACTATATTTGCCCCTGAAATCTAGGGGAGTAAAAGTAATATAAAATGGAAATAATCCAGAAAATCACAGGCAGATCAAAACTGTTAAACATATTTTTAACTGCTTCGTATAAGTATTTAGTTACATTCCACTAGTGTTGTAGTCAAGACCACCTCAACCTAGACCAAGTCACGACCAGGACCAGTGCGATTTGAAAGATCCAAATTCCTATAAAAACACCCACAAAAAACAAGGGATTCTTTCATTCCCCTCTTTTATTGCCATTTACTTTGTACGTATTAAGCGATGTCCCTTTAGTTGTGGGCTTGACTGCTCTTGAAAGAAAGTTCTCTTTTGGACAATTTCGAAACCAGACTCTGGCCGTGACCTTCAAAAAGTGGTCTTTAGTACTACAAATGTTTGCTACCACTGCGATAATTATTCTATTTATGTTATATGTAAGTTTTTATATGGGACTGGCAGTTGACATAATAGATGTAGTAAACCGTTAACTATTTCTAAAAGAAAAACTATGGAAATTGTCATGTTGGGAGGTTTTTAGAAACAATAAAAAAGTCTAAATGTGTTACTTCTCACTTCTTTAAAAAAAATATTTTGCCTTTGCCAAATACGGCCTTGGAGTCTGGATAATTCAGGGAAATACACACATCCAAGAGGGAAGTTCATTAAACGAAGGAGAACGGAAGTTATTTCTAAGGGTGAGGGGACCAGAGGCGACTGCTGCTGCTGGTGGCACACACACGACACATGGAACAGATCACACGACGCATGGAGTCGGATTCGCCCGTACGAAATAAAGTAACCCAAAAAAAGAAAACCTCAATTTACTCCCTTTAAAAAAAAAACCCTCCCCTCCTTTTGGCCGGGCTCCACCAAGGAGTAATGAGCTCCCACCCAAACCTCAACACCAGCTGCTGTCAGGGTCTGGGGGCACTGACTAAATATGTAGAAACCGGTCTGGGGAGAGGGGAAGGAGGTGGGCTGCACTGTGGGGTATACAGCCCATGCAATGCCTTCTGATATGACAGTGTTCAAATAATTAATTAAAGGTTAACATATGTTAGCAAAAATCAACTAATTGATCAAGACGGTCACACAATGACACTTATAACCGAGATGGGACATTTGGAATTATACAACACTTCTATAGCCTACTGTATGCCAACATGGACGTCTAACTTACACATGAGTTATTTCTGCCCCCCAGAACTCAACCATGCGTTGCTTAATAAACTAAAATGAGCATTTATGTGCTGGGTTTGTTTTTGTTTGACTTATGAGACCACCATGTTAAATAATCTTTATGGGGTTTTGATGACTTTTAAGTCTTAATAATCTTCACTTCATTTTGAATTTTTCCCTTCTCTTTTTTTTAACAAAGAGGAATAAGTGTGGCAGAAAGTATTTTGGGGGAAATCCGAGGCAAGACTCGGTTCTGAATTTCATAATTAAGTCCTGGACAAGGTTTAAGACGGGCTAGTTATTATGAAGGGGAGTATGAACGGCCAAGCTGAGTTTTTTTAAATCATGTATAAAGCTTTGCCATAATAAAAAAAGAATAACTTTTCCATCAAAGGAGCAAACATTTTTTACTCATCAACTATGAAATCATTGGGTTGCATAAGATATTAGGCATCGACCACATGTCCAACCATTCCAGCCACACAGCATGTAGGCTGCTTCCAAGACAACATGCAGTGTCCAGTGAAAAAGCTTGGTACTCCTCAAAGTCCCTCTCATTTCACAAACGCTGTATAAAGAGATATTGAAAGACACTGTCATTGCGCCATCCTGAGCAATTGCATGCACGACGCCTGTCGGGGTCATTAGGCGGCCGCAGGTCTCCACGACAGACGGGCAGATTACAGGCCAGATGTGCGCTTGTGTACAGTGAGAAGGCGGTGGACTGGGATTTGTTTGGTTAGAGTAGATGGACTTCTGTGTTTCTAGAGCTGATACTTACATGTAATACTCTGCAAGATCAACAGCAAAATTAAGCATGTCACACAAGATTTTGCAATTCCAAAGCAGGAAAATACCTCTGTCATTGTGCAAGAAGTCAAATGTTGTCAGTGAGGAAAGTGATTAAAGGTGGAGTCAGCGATACTGGAGAATGCTTGTTGACATAATCACTGTATATATACACAGCCTAGGCTCTGTAAACTGGTATGTAAACAAAAGGGGTCCATTGAAGCTAGCAACATGCCTGTTTACAGAGCGTAGGCTGTGTATTAACACAGGTTTTTATTTCAGCACGCCCATATACAGTTTGTGAGGAGATATTCACTGATTTTGACATCAAGCATTCTCCAGAAACGCTGACTCCACCTTTAATGTCTCCATTGTGCCATTTGGTATTATGTCTGACATTTGTGGTCACAGAGACGTCCCAACGAGCTGGAACGAACAAGACTTTGCTGGGGGCTAAGGGGATGTTAGACTGAAATGATGTTGCTCTTAAGAAGCGAGATTCCAAGTAATAAGTTGTAGGAAACTTTTTTTTTTTCGTTTTCATCTCTCTCTATTTGCATTAATATGGGGAAAAGATGACTTTCTCCTCATTGCTACATGTGATTACCACCATGTCTGCTGACTAAATATGTTCTGTCCACTGGTTGAAATGCAGCCTGTTGGCGGTTGAATTACTCAAAACCACCGACATGCCCCAAAGTAGAGACAGACCACTCCAGCCAGGGCCCGGTCATTTTTATTAAAAGCATGTTGTCGCTTTTCATGTCTGACTCTCCAAAAGGCCTAAGTGACTAACATCTGATGCCATAATCAGCGGCATCAACACACAAATGAACATGATATTCACTGGTGCGTTGTATAACCCGCCACTCTGTCCCTCTCTCTCTCTCTCTCTCTCTCTCTCTCTCTCTCTCTCAGTCTATACATCGCTCCCTCTTTCTCTCCTCTCCCCCACTTCTCTCGCTCTCTCATTTTCCGTTGACAAGCTCTCTGAAATCTTTGACCACACAGCCTGGAAAAATAGCACGGAGTCATGCTGCAAGGCAAGTCTATCCCTGACCCTGATTCCCCCTCACCACATTTCCATCAGCAGCGAAGTAAAACACATCTAATCATTTCAATTTTCCCCCTCCGTCGCAGTATTATTAACATTGTTAATTTTCTGAGGGCTACAGCCCAGAGGGGAATGTCAAGGGAAATGCATTATGGTGAGATATTCCATTGATCTACCATTAAACACACTTACTTGGTCGCTGTAATGGCCTAATGATACCGAGAGACCAATTTAAAGCCAATGCACAAAACAGAAGGTTATTCACTTCCATGAAAGAAAGATGCATTATAAAAACAAGCTTGTGATGTATAGACATAGTCACACATCTAAAGGAGTCCCGCTGCTTCGCTTCATGCTCGTCCATACCGCCGCAGTGCTTTGGCGTTACCACTAAGACGACTCTTCTGGCAAAAGCTTTCACAACTATTTCAAGAAAGATGCCTGCTGGTTGAACTTGCTACTAAAGAGTACTAAAGGAAGCGACTAGGAGAAGCCTAAGGCATGCTTAAAGTGCTTGAAATTCCTTCTCAATGCAGGTACTTTATTTAACTTACTCGGTAAGTACATAAAACAGTAAAGATTTACCAGCACATGAGCAGATCCTCTAAAGTAACTCTCTAGCTCTATTTTGAAATGAAGACACAATGATTTGAAAAGGATGAGAGGAAAGAGAAGATTGTTTTAGGAGGAGATCGGAATTTCTCTAATTTTATTTTTTAACTTAAGTCAATTAAGATTTATAATTACTTTCTATTGTTTGCTGGCTGACTCATACATATAAGTGGCCACACAGCATCGTCCTCTGAATTCAACAGTTGTGAACTTTTCCATAGTACTGGCAAACGGTCTCAATTACAGCAACAGGAGGGAATGGATTTTATTAAGCCTCTTGGGCGGCAATAGCCGAAAAACCGGAGGCTAATGCTCGATATCGAACTCCATATCTAATAAGCATTTTGAGGGATTTTTCTTCAAACTTGGCACAAATGTCAACTTTAACTCATGGATGAACGGATTACATTTTAGAGGTTAAAGGTGCAGGTCACTGTGACCTCACGCCTCATTAACGCTATATCTCAAGAACGCTTTGAGGGACTTTTGTAATATTTAGCACAAACTTTCACTTGGACTCAAAGATGAACTGATTAGGTTTTGGAGGACGAAGGTTACTGCGACCTTACATACGGTACTTATTACTTATTTCGCCTCATTAAAACATAGCCCACCACCTTAGTACTTACACTGTTCTGTAAATAGTATGCCATGTGGAGGCATATAAAACGTCTGGCGGTAGTTCTAGTTTTGAATTTAGTTTTCTGACACCAGTGCCAGTGCCTAGCTCGATTGTAACATGCTGCCTCATCACAAGGCAGCCGTACAGGAGCTTAAAATAACACAGGATAAAATGAACAAAACTATGATTAGAACAACTATACAAGAGTCCGAATCTGACCAATCATTCATCACCTGGTTTTGGTGGCAGACGGTTTTCAATGCCTGGTTCTGCTGCTGACACATTTAACTTGAAACCAAAAGTTAAAGAGGAAAGGAGTTTATGTAATTTGGGCATCTGTCATCACAAGCTTCAGCGCCTCTGTCTTTGTTCCCCTATCACACGCTATTGACATGTGTCTATGCCAAACAGACGAAAAAAAAGAACTTAAGCCACTTTAGGCTTGAACGTGACATTTTTCTTTCCCGCGGTGACAACAGCAAAAGGTGAACTATTCTGAGAAGAGGAGCAGTCTTTGTCTCCTGTCAAACTGCAAACAAACTGCCCATGCACTGCCATAGCATCATTCAACTTGACACTGGGAGCGGTTTTCTTTTTCTCTCTAGAGCTAGGCAACCAGAAGAATCTGTGCCACAGAAAAAACGGCTTGACTAAAAGGATTTCACAGAAAAGTTGACCACTGGTGACCATGATGGAGACACTGTTATTGCTTCCTGGTTTCTACAAAAGTGAAGCCTTTCCCGAATAAAACAAGACAATACCTTTTCCCTGGCAACAATCAAAATGCACCATAAATTAATGCCAAGAGATTAGAACACACATTTTCATTTCTATTAAAAAACATAAAAAGTACAGCTATTATTGAAGGGCAGGCAATGTCTCTCCTTGATGCTTGTGACAGGCTGGTGAATAGCAGGGAGGTTACACACACAATAAGGTCAAAGAAGTCATGGGAAGAAACAATATTAATTAAATTTAATCATATACACACACACACCTAAATTAGGCCTATATTCAGGTTGATGATCTTGATAATCAACTACTTAAAGTCTAAGAATTTGCTTGTTCATTTTTCCAAAGGTGAATAGAAGTTTGAGCTCTTGAATCCAGACTCTTAAAAAGTGCCAGTTGTAGACAATGGTCAATCAGAAGAGGAAATGGCCACATGGTGACAAAAAAGAAGAGGATTTTTTTATCCTATGATGGAAAAAGCTGAATAGAACAACTAGCCACTCACCAACTATCAAAAACACTATGGTGCTAGTATATGTGGTTACTTGAGCACTGAGGCACATTTTAGAGATCTGAACTGGTATCTTTGCACAGAATTCTCAAGACAACTGGTCGCACGCAAGTGTGAAAAAGATGCAACATGCAAAAAAATCACTTGTTGCATTCACTAACTAACGAGCTTGGGCTAATGAGCTAACAAACACTACACCAACTTTGAAGTGCTAATCCATCTGATAGCTATCATATGGAGAGTAACCATAGAAACATATAATCAGCCTTGGGGGACATTATCGTGCCCACCCAAACGCCCCGAGGTTCATCAAGCCTGCAGTGCCAACTATCTACCCAAATCTCTAAACCACACAGGGCAGAAAATAGCAAATAGAGCAGAGAAAGCTTTTTGAAGAGCCTGTTAAGAGCCTAACGAATTCTCTAATTATAGATCTCACTGGCTGTCCTTTTGAAGAGAACTGTAAATGGGAACACGCCAAACTTTTAGATTACTACAAGTCCAATAAAAATGAGGAAAAAACGGCCCGTTGCGGACCACTTTTGCACCAGAAGTGTAGGAACTTTTATGCATCCCCTCTCATTTCACTCCAATGTAAAACATAAAGCGCTGATGAATGCTAAGAAGAAAAGGAACAGTTCACTTAAAGACTTACACCAGTAACACGCCATGTGTCAAATGAGAGGGAATGCCTAAAAGTGTGAAAAGATTGCCACGTAAAACACGAGTAGGTAGGTAGGTAGGTAGATAGATAGATAGATAGATAGATAGATAGATAGATAGATAGATAGATAGATAGATAGATAGATAGATAGATAGATAGATAGATAGATAGATAGATAGATAGATAGATAGATAGATAGATAGATAGATAGATAGATAGATAGATAGATAGATAGATAGATAGATAGATAGATAGATAGATAGATAGATAGATAGATAGATAGCAGGTCTTGTGATCTTTCACCTTTATCTTGACTTGGAATGAGGTGAGGTTTGCAGGATTACATCATGTAGTGTGTGTGTGTGTGTGTGTGTGTGTGTGTGTGTGTGTGTGTGTGTGTGCGTGTGACAGTGTAAACTCCTGCATGCCTTTGTTCTTCCACTCACACTCCTCGTGGAATAAGAAAAATAAAGCGCTGAAGGTCAGTTGGAGAGCAGACTGCCAAATATAGCTGCTGTGTTCATGTGAGGGCCAGACTCTCCAGAACGACAAGCCCAGCTCTGACCAGAGCCCTGTAATTGAGGAGAAAATAAGGACAGAAATTATATGTTTATTTTTGACAACAATTTTAATCTTCTCTGTGCTCTCCTTCAGAAAACGAGAAGCCCACAAAGAGACGCTGAGAAATCTGTCTTGCTCTAGACTGGAAGTTGAATTTCTGGATTCTTTTGAACCAATAAATGAAATTCTAAAATAAGCATGACAATCACAGTAAAACTAAATATATTACCTAAATTTAAATAGACCTCACGCAGTTTAATTATAGCATATTGAATTAGATGACTTACTTTCCTCCTTCCTGTGTTCACTAGTGTTACACCGGATATTAGCTTGTTTAAAAGTAATGCATTTTATAAAATGCTTTTTTCATGTAACTTACATATAAATAACTTTACAAATACATTTTCCTAATAGGACATGAATGAATAGTTGATAAATGTAAATGTATGCATTGGAAGAAATTGTGTCTGCCAATAGAAAAATATTTAAACTTTGATTAGGTTAGTAGCTGGATTAGTAGGCTATTATAAGTATTTTTTCAGAAGTTTTAATTTTTTTAATATGAATCTGTATGAAGTAATGTTTCTCGTTGTGATTTGAAAATGGTGTATAACATGCCATAGCATAATTTGCAGAAGTTTGGGGAAAACATTTTGAAATTGATGAATCAATAAAATTAGGCAAAAAGGCCGACATATTTTTCACATTTTCTTTTGAAATATTTTCATCCAAGACCAAAAACTCAACAACAACAAAAAAAAGTTATTTGGAAGATCTTGAATTTTTTTTTAACTTTCTCTAAGAAGACTTTTAAATTTCCAAATTCAAACTTTCTGTCAGCTTTCCTCTTTCATTTCTTTCTCTGCTTTTTTTTAACCAAACGTCTGACTGGAGGAAAGCAATCCTACGCGTCTCTTCCCCCTTGTGACTTTTACTTTTATGTGATGCGATAATCTCTTCTTTATTTTATTTAATGACTTGATCCTCCGCTTCCTCGCCCGTCTCTACAGAGCAGTCCCTTTAACCGTCGCAGTTAACGTCTGAGAAGGCAGTTAAGAATATTGGAAACAGAGAGAGGGGTTGAAACCAGAATAATAAAATCTCGGATGGAAAACCACAGACTCGCTCAGTTTAATTTTTCTTTTTTTCTTTTTTGGATTTATGTGGCGCGGGCTTAGGCTACATGCGTTCTTTTGTTATTTTTTCCTCTCTGCTTTAGTCTTATTTACAGTTTTCCTATAGGCTATAAAAATATGTCTTACATATAGCGTGAATGCAATAATTATCTGCGACACGATGTTAACTGTATAGCTGCCTGTTCCCCCCCACAGACTCCCCTGCACTAATCCCAGTGGAAAAAATAATGCCAGTGAAATTGAAATAATGTCCGCATGGTGATTGATGAGTAACACATTCATGCATTCAAGCTATATCTTTAAAAAAAACACTCCGTTTTGGGGAGGTGGGATGTCCTCTTTCCATCAACCAATCTCTTTCCCCCTCTCCTCCATCTCTGAGATTTTATTGCCTCTGAGCGAGTCTTCAAAGAGCCCACAGCCGGTAATTAGGGGGCGGGCTCCCCGTGCCTCAAAACACTTCCCCGCGTTAGTGCAAGACTTCTCCCAAAGTTGTCCCGGGTCTCAGAGCTGCTGCGCTTCTCCCCACTCCCCTCCTCAGCTTCCTTAGGATTTTGTTTCTCAGGGATGGCCGCATCTATTCTGGAGGTAGGGAACGTTATTGTAAGTACATTTCTTTTATTTCCCTTCTCTCCCTTTCTTTTTCTCAACTTAAATGGTCTCTAGAGTTTAAGTTAAAGTTGTTCAAGTTTAATTGAGGAGACCTAGCCGAATTTGTAGGGTCTGAAGAATAATATAAGACTGAATGTATGTGAGTGACATAACAGGATTATTGAAATTATAATGTGCACTAATGATAGTGAGTGATAGCAACATTTGACAACATTCTCAGTACAATAAAACTTTGTTGCTCACGTCTTACCCAATCTTTCTCCAGGACCTATAGGATTTACATTTCCTCTGAGCAAACAGAACATTGTAATGTAATAACAAGTTTTGTCTCCCATGGCAAAGATAAGCTTTGCAAATGGAATGGAGGAAGAGATTAAGAGGGGCAGTAAAAAAAAAGACCTTTAAGTCATGATTTACCTGAACACATGGGCTGACCCCGGGGCTCGTTGGAAGACAGAGAGAGATAACAACTAATCACCTCTGAATGGAGAGGAAAGACAGACCAAGTGATGATAATATTTGAGCCAATTGTTTATGCAAAGTTTACGGGCACGGATAAAAAAAAAAAAAAGGGCGTAGCATGGACACGCTTGGACAGAAAAAGACAACTTCATAAAATATGTATTCCCCATAAGTGGTGTCATTATATTGTGATTATCCTGATCACAGTATGATGTTACCACAGCAGGTAGCATACCATTTAAAGTACAACAAAGTACGATACATATCACAGAAGCACTGTTAAGTTCTATGGAAAGTTATTGTAGTATTATGATAAAGATTTTTCCTTACAGAGTGTGTAAGCTGTGCAAAAAAGGGCAAATACTAGAAAAATAAGTATTGCGTTAAATTATCCAAAGTGGAATTAGTTTGTAGTGATTCTCAATGTTTATATGAAAAGTCATGTCCTAAATTGAAAATCAATGTGAAACATAGTTTGTATACATCTGTAAGTAAACTGAATGTTGTTCATCAGCTTGTCTTCAGTGCCGAGGGGCATGCTAGAGATAAAACAACACATTTTACAAGATATGCCTGCTCCAACTGAGACACAGTTAACAGCCTACGGTGCAGTGTCTGTACACGCTGACATGGTGTAACTTTCTGTATGTTGGAGACAAAGATTTACGACAGGCATGAATTCAAAGTTCAAAATAGCTGGTAGATAGATAGTGGTTTCAGTGAAACAGAAGAGCAAGGGAATTCCTGCTGTGCTGAGGAGGGCAGAACCTTCACACCAGCGTAAACATTCTGGGCTTAAAATTGCCTTCGACCACTTTGAAAACAAAGCGAGCAGGAAAAGCCAGCGGTGGCAGTCAGACATACGTTTTTTATTAGAGTTGACACTGACAGAAGCGGCAGCGGCAAGCAGCCATTTCCTGCAGACTGACAGTCTCATTTTCTCCCCCCTCTCTTGTCTCCTTCTCCGTCCCCCAGGAAGACGCACGCTATGGCTCCAGCCCTCTGGCTATGTTAACTGCTACCTGTAACAAGTTTGGCAGCACAAGCCCCGTCAGGGATTCGGCTACACCCGGTAGTAAGATCGGCAGCACCATTCCAGTAAAGAAGCACTACAACATGACCTCTGACCTTCAGACAGCTAAGAACGGGCGCACCGCAGACGGCAGTGGCCTGGCGGACTCCTACGCTGGCTCCTTCACCGCAGCAGGAGGAGGCGGCGGGCTGCTTACCCCCACTGGAAGCCCCCCTCCTTCCGGCTATGCTACAGAGTATAACCCTTTCTCCCACTCCTTCCAGACCTCTGTCTCCCAGGACCCTTCTCTGTTAGTGTCCAAGGCCCACGCTACGGCCGACTGCCTCACCAGTGTCTACACCTCTCTGGATATGACGCACCCCTATGGCGGCTGGTATAAAACCGGTATTCACCCAGGCATTACGGCCGCTCCAGCCAACGCCACATCCTCCTGGTGGGACGTCCACCCCAACTCCAACTGGCTGTCAGCGAGCCAGCCCCAGTCTGACGGGGGTCTGCAGGCCTCCCTGCAGCCCGTAGCCCCCCAGGCTTCCCTCAGCCCACAGCTGCCCAGTTACAACACCGACTTTACGTCACTCAACCCAGCCCCGTACCCCTCTGTGGGCCTGGGCTCCTCCTCACACCTCCTCCAGTCCTCTCAGCACATGTTGCCCCAGGACATGTACAAGCCCAAGCCTGTGCCAAGCGCGGGGCTGATGGAGAATCCCATGGGCCTGAAGCCTGCGCGGGGATCAGGGGGCTACAGCGGAGGGGGGGCGCCCACCAGGTCCTCATGCGACTGCCCCAACTGCCAGGAGCTGGAGAGGCTGGGAGCCTCGGCCGCGTCCCTAAGGAAGAAGCCCGTCCACAGCTGTCACATCCCGGGCTGTGGGAAGGTCTACGGCAAGGCGTCCCACCTCAAAGCCCACCTGCGCTGGCACACAGGGGAGCGGCCCTTCGTCTGCAACTGGCTGTTCTGCGGGAAGCGTTTCACCCGCTCGGATGAACTGGAGAGGCACGTGCGCACCCACACGCGGGAGAAGAAGTTCACCTGTCTGCTGTGCAACAAACGCTTCACACGCAGCGACCACCTCTCCAAGCACCAGAAGACCCACGCAGACTCCGCCATGCAGGGGAAAGACGGGACAGTGGAGGGAGGCACGGATCTACGCATCGAAGAGACCACAGAGCTCAACACCAGCGCCGTACAGGGCAATGCTGTCGCTGACCAAATCACCAACGGTGATGAGAAGACTGGCACGCCTAACGGAGTGGAGAACAGCAGTGGACTGTTGGAGATCTGACGTCATCACGTTTTTTATTGAGACGTGGTGTTTTTTTTTTGTTTTTTTATGGTGACAATTTCACCTTTTAAATATGAGAGGACAGTATTTTGTTTCAAGACACACAAAGGATATCAGACCATGTGTGAATAGACATGATAAGTGAATGACTGAATATGTTGCAGTTGGCAATCACTTAATTTTCTCTGGACCACACACACACACACACACACACACACACACACACACACACACGAAGCCTGCTAACATACACCAATGCACAAATGTATGCTGGCAGAAACATTTACACACACAAGCCAAGTTCTACATGAACACAAACACAACATGTGCACAAACACATTAAAAGACACAACAGAGCGAATGTGCATGAGCGTAAATAATGCATCCATGCATGCACGCACAAACAGATGTACTCCTGCACACACACACACACACACTTAGCCCATACACATTTTCTGCCTTTCAAATGAGACAAACCACTGGGGAAATTTAATCTGCAAAAGCAGAAGGAAAAGAGCTCTGAAGCCGCAAAAGGAAAGTAGTTTTAGAAGGAGTCTTATGGTTAGGATGATGGAGTTGATGGAGCATTGCATGTCTAGGGAAAAATCCGATTTACAGCTGTACTATGATACTTATTCATTATTCTTGAAACAATCAGTGAACAGTCTCACTGTCTTACATATTGCTCCTTGTTGCCAAAGACATTTTTGATGTATAAATGTTTTGCATTTCACTTTTGTTCGCTGTTTTGCTACTTACTATGACTAATTTAATTTCATATTTACATAAATAATCTAATTTATGTCTTAAATTATACATGTGGAAGATTATCTTGCACCCTTCAGGTAATAAAAGCAAGATGGTTGAAGCTGGCCAAAACAGAAAATAAAATGCATTAAATTAAGTTTTTTTTCTTATTTATTAGTTGTAATGTGGAGTTTGGGGGCTGTGTTTTTAAAGATTATTTATAGATCTTGAAGTTAGATGTGTGTGTGTAAACTATTTCTATATCATCTTTTAATTGTGAAGACTTCCACACCTGGCAAAGTAATGATTAATGAGGGTTTGCCCTTGTTTGTAAATACTTTATATCTACAACACCATATAGATATTGTTAGGTGTGTTATTTTTCTACTTCTTTCTTATCTATTTCCTTTATTTTGTGTAAAATTCCACAATGAAAAAAATGTATATGATGAAAGAGCTTAACCTGTAGCTCACGGTAGCAATAAACCATTTAGCTGGTTTTGTGAAATGAGACTGTAAATAGTGATTAAGCATTGAGCCTCATGAAGGTGAACATGTTGTAAAAGTTGTGGTGTGGAATCATGACATGCATTTTGGTGCTTTTTCAAAAGTAAAAGAAATTTCAAACACATTTTTCTCTTCGCTGGAGTTATTCATACACAAAGATGTTGTCCGATGCAAAGAAAAAAAGTTTTGTACAGTCGTTTCTTGAATATGAAGCTCACTGACTCCACACTTGATCCCCTCATGCTCCTCTCTCTATGTCATTCTTTTCATATCTTACTATATTTCCACCTCACCGTGCTGGCCAACCAAATACCTTCATTATCTCTTGCAGCACAAACAAAGCCGTCCACTGAAGTGAAGACTTAACTCCACACAATGACCCCCTTTCAGAGAGCCACTGTAGTTACATTCAAGACAATTACTCCGCTCTCCAGCCTGAGAGGGGTAATTACCCAGAAACGATGCTCCACGGCAGAGGCAGTGGAGAGGAGCAGTAGGGGATTAAGGACCAGGGAGCTGTGGTGGTATTGTTTATTGAGGGAGACGGTCAAACAAAGGAACCCTAATTAAGGCAGGATGCAGGACCAAAGACATGACTGTGGGCACATGAGAACTTGGGTTGGACCGTCAAGTAGATATCCTTATCCTTTTAAAAAAAAATCTCCAGATTAAGACCAAGCTGACACAGTGGAGTTACCACATTTTCACAGCCACGACAAGTGGCACTTGTGTGTCTTCCTGTCCAGATTTCTCTCGTTGGGGCTATATTGCAGGCTAATAAAAATACTTGAGGTGGGTGGAGTGTGCATTAAAAGAGAGATAGCTTCAGGAGAGACCAAATTAAGTGTTGTGTGTGCTATAATGGTGCCATATAAAGAATTATTCAAAGAGTCAATCTTTGTAACATGTTAAGGTGAGACATGGCAGGCGAAATATAATCAAGTACAGGTCAATTCTGAGATTTTTGGCTATTTTGTTTCCACAACATGTCTTTTTTCAGTATGAATAAAAAGGTCCAAAATGTACATTTAGGTGTTTATTTTACTAAACCTCATCTGTTTGCGTCTGTATATTTCTCCTGCACTTTCCACAATCATTCTTAGCACTATTATGAAGGTAATTACGGATTTGTTCATATGTTGTTAATCGTCTGATTGTCTTTCAAACATGCTGAAAATGCATTATTAAGACCTGTATATAGTATTTTTCTTATTTATAAAATGAAAAAAGGCTGTATCCAAAACCTGTGTTGTAAAAGTGTTGGACTCTAACATGTTGTCAAAATGAAATAAAGATTTTAACTCTGGCTTTATGCAACATCTAGATTTTTAGTTTTTAAAGCTATGCAAATTTACACATAATAAGATATTGCAAAAAAAATTACATATTTAGTTTAAAAAAATGTATAGACTATAATACAAAAAAATATATTGATTTAAGAAATCAACTGGCAAAGTTTTATGGTGCTATTAATATGTTAAATACAACCTGAAATGTCTCGCTTTAGTAGCCAAGGTTGTCAACAGGTGATCGTTGACATACACAATTAGCTCGTAAATCATACTCTCCAACGTGCTGCTGAATGACATCATTTTACCCAACCATAAAAAATAAGAAATAAATAACGTTTGAATTAATGTTGTATGTAAAGTTCAGAGTTTCCTCACAGAGATAATGGAACCCCCCCTCGAAGCGACAGACTCTCCTGTTGTAACATTTACATTTACACTTCCCAGGCTGCATGGTTCCACTTTAGGGCTTCTAATGAGCTGTAGTTGAGGTCAATTTATATCAAACGTCCCAGGGCCGACTCTGTCATCTAGGCCCGACATGTTTATGGTGGTCTGAAGTGGGCGCACGCTCCAGTCCACAACATAAAAGGCAAACGGGAGGGGGAATGGGGTATATGGGTACAGGGTGTGTCAGGCCAGCGGGTGAGAGAGAGAGGGGTGGGGTAGGGGGGTTAAGAGGATGGTCAGTGGCTTTCAAAACCTCTGCTGCTACTGCTATTTTTTCTGTCTTTTTCTAAAATACACTCCTTCAGTGGTGGTGGTGGCACACTGTAAGCCCTAACTTTATTTTTACTTCTTTTATTTAGAAAGCCAGGAAACATTAAGTGTCGCTTCAAATACGGTCATAAAAAAGAAAAATATACATCCAGTGACACATTGGGTGCAAAATGGGAAGAAGCCTGGACAATCTGTTCCATATGGTGTTGCCCACTCGTGCCCCTGTACTCAATTTAAGTTTAAATCACTGCATTACATGGACTTGTTAGAGGCTATGAAGGTTATTCCAGAGGATCCTTATAGACACACCTGTTAAAACCATCACACAGACCATTTCCGACCGAACTCACACAAAGAAAGCAATTTAAAAAACAATCACTCAAGCAGTGCTTAGCCTGGCCTGAAGACTTGATGACTTACATAAATGTTTGCTTAATGAATTACTCCAGGGAGTTTTCAGCTCTTTCCAGCTGTTTACGACTCCCCCTGATGTGTTGAGCTAAAATGCTAATGAATCTCCTTTTCCTGTTATTATCTGGTCCTAACTGAATAGTCAAGTAAAACAATGGCCTCTGTGCTCTGACATAGCCACGGGCCAACGTTGCCTATATACTAAACCCCTTCAATGTGAGTAGGGCGGGGGGTTAGTGGGAGGCATAAAGCAGGACAAAAGCACAGGTGTCTGCAGGTGTGACTGGCTCTCTGTGGCATTGCAAAGGTTGGGTGGGGGGAGAGGAAAAAGGGAAAAGAATGTCAGCACGCCCAGGGGCTCGGCAATCGGGCCGTGAGTAAAAACAAGATAAGGCTTTTGGGCAAAGGGGAAGAAGTAAAGAAACCTGAGTGAACCATAACATGACCCCGCAGAGCAGGAGAGGGTGGGCTGAATAGATAAAGGGCTTGAAGAGGAAAGCATAACAGATAAGAAAAGGGCAGGAGGTGAACAGGTCAGGGCTATCCTGCTGCAGATGTGCTTATCGTTTGTAGTCATCATTGAAACGTTTGTCAGGAATGAATGGAAACAACAACATAAGAGTACAATAGATGTGCTTTGGTGATTAAAGGTGAGGCAGCCATTCTGGAGAATCCTTGTTGTAAAAATCAATTCAAAACTGTAAATATATTTTCGCGATCCGCTACCTGTCCGTACTGTGTGTGCGCTGCAAGAGAAATCCACTGTGAATACACAGCCTAGGCTCTGTAAACAGGCATGTTGCTTGGTTTACAATCCTTTGTTAACATACCAGTTTACAGAGCTGTACACCAGATTTACACACTCCCAGTACGTACAGGTAGTGGATGGTTTACTTCAAAGTTTTTTTCCTTCATTCTGACAAAATTGATTTTGATAACAAGCATTCTCCAGAACGCTGAGTCCACCTTTTAGTGCTTTCCTTTTCTATATATTTAAACTTTTTTCTTTGTTGTTGTTGCTTGCTTTTCTTTTATTAAAGGTCCCATATTATGCTAAATGCACTTTTTAAATGTGTTCCAACATATCCATGCGTCCACGGTGTGCCTAGAGACTGCCAAAATATCAAAAAAAATAACAATCTCTCCTTTTCTCACTCTCCCCTTTTCTGAAACCCCCACCCCTCCCCCCAAAAACACTCCAGTCAGAATTATCCCCTTTTCTGACCTCACAAACCGTAAAGCCAGAAGCTTCCACTGTGCAGCCCACACCCCTATTTCTTATTGGTCCACGGCCCTGACAGACAGAGGGCGAGGCGTATCTGGCTTCGCTTCCGGACAGGTGGCGGGGGGAGCTCAAAGATTGTATATTTACGAGGGGACCTGCAACTCTTTTTTAAAAAATAGGCCATTGTGAGATTAGCTGAACATCAGCATAGTACAATAAATTATCTGAAAGTTTTTTTCAGCAAACAATTAAAGAAAAACGTATTAGGGACCACTAAGACCATATAATATGGTGTATAATAGAACCGAAAAGTGTATAATATGGGAGCTTTAAGATATTTCTTATTTTTGTAATAATTTGTCTATTTTGTTTGATATAATGTTAAAGGGGTGATTGTCTGTTGTTTGTTTTTTATGTTTAGATCCCAAGACAAATACAATCAAATCTACCTCTATGCTTTAGACTCCTTATGGCCTGTAAGTCCAGCTGATGCAACAGCTGTGTATCTTACAGCACTGCCTCCTCTTTCCTCACTGAATCTGTATAATTGGTGATGGAGGTTAGACTAGTGACTAGTACTACCATCTCACTTTTGACAAGACAACCTTCCATCATCAAACTCGGAATGCTTAATATATTTTTACAACTGTTATACCGTAAAACGTCCTGGCCCTTTTTCTAGACCAGGAACTGCCTTTAAAGTTTAAAGGGAGTCCTCCCTTACTGCCCAGTGCACCAAATGCGGCACTAAATGAGGCCATTTTGTTTATAGGAACTGTGGGAGGGTTGTGGGTGACTCTGTGCCCCTTTAAAAAGATAATATGCTTCCCATTTAATGGCCTCCGGATGACAAATTGCTTCCAGGGGAAAATGAAGTTAAGAAAATTGCATGTGTGACACGTAAAAGACACATCCACTCTACTTAAGATGTTTGACATCTGTAATTGAATTATAAGCGGCAGCAGGTATAGGCAACAGTTAGGAATCCCTTTTTAAATAACCAGATTTGCGCACAAGGTATGAATAAAGTACATGCTTTGGCTCTTGATCAGTGATAACAAGTATTTCTCATTATGTAGCATGAATGGATATTTAGTATCATAACAAATGATTCATTTCACGTACAGATTCCAGCTCACTCATGGAGACCTATAGTCAGGGTACATACAGTAGCCAGCATGGTTTACTTTATTCTGACCACAATGCAAAGTTTTTCCCTGACAAGATGAATAGCTGTATATCTCTTGGTTGGAAAAACACTCGGCCACTTTTAACCTA
The DNA here is from genome assembly GCF_949987685.1 of Ammodytes marinus. Classification (NCBI taxonomy): domain Eukaryota; kingdom Metazoa; phylum Chordata; class Actinopteri; order Uranoscopiformes; family Ammodytidae; genus Ammodytes; species Ammodytes marinus. The sequence continues at coordinate 7,854,262 of NC_137233.1, read as the reverse complement.
ATACCCTAACAAATAGTAGAGTGCCCATAAACTGTTCTTTCCTTTCCAAAATGCTTACTATCTTGATGGTATTTCTGACTGACATACAGTCCAAACCATTTATGTTTCCTTCTTTTATTGTTTTTATGTTTAACTTCAAGCCAATAAATACTTCCTTGGAGCATTTTTTTAAGCAAAGGGATTTAAAAGAGAGAAAGTGAAGAAAAGAGGAGGTGGATATGTAGAAACAATACAAAAAGAAGTGACCTGCCACTAAATGTACAGCGGTAAAGTGAGAAAAGAGGAGGCAGCCAAATAGCAAATGAATCTGGATTTGGATCAACCGAATGAGGAAACTGAAGAAGGAAAAAAGAGTTAGGGAGGAAGGAGGGAGAAGAGAGAGAGAGAGAGACAGTAAGACAGACAGACAGACACAAGAGAGAGAGAGAGAGAGAGAACTGAGTGATTTGGGTTGGAAGCGCGAGCAGCGAGCCAGGGTTGGCAGGGTTTTGGTGGAGGAGTGTGGTGGTTCAGAAGTCCTCCAGCGCGAGGCGCCAGTGTGTCCGGCGGGGGCCCTGACCATGAGCTGCCTCACCCCCCCAGAGCCACGGCCACAAACCCCCCTCTCCCCCCCTCCCCCCTTCACCACCACCCATCCAACCCAAAACCTACTGGCAGGCAGCGCTCCACTGAAGCTGCTGCTGCATGTTTATTTAATATTCTCAAGAAATTGAAATATCTTTGTGGGTTCACACACACGTACATACACAATTACATATCACTCACCCGCACACACACACACACATTCACACACACACACACACGCACACATACTCGCACGCATACGTTCACACACATTTCCCCCACAATATATAAATAAATAAAGTAGAGTAATAACGTTCTCTTGATCTGTGGCCAAGAATAGAGTTGGAGAAAATCTTTTTCAAATGGTGTTTTCAGAAAGCGTGGAGGGAGGAGCGTGAACGCCTGACACTGCATGTTGCCTGAGCAGGCGGCATCTCTCACACTGACTCCCACAGCGGAGAGAGAGCCTTGCAGAAGTGTCTGACAAACAAGGAATAGTTCCCATGTGACAGCAACAGACAGTAACTCATAGAAATAAACAGATCAGGGCAGACATTAGAAGTTGCTGGTGGATTTGAACGCCGCTTCCATCATATAGGGATTCTGCTACAAAAAAACCTAAAACCTAAACATATCACATGTTAAGCGATTTAGCAACTCATAGTGTGTGGTCTGCAGATGAGAACATGTGTATGAGGTGTTTGTGAAGTGTTGAATTAACAAATGTGCATGCCAGCCTTTCTCCAGTGTGTGTGTGCCTGTGTGTGTGTGTGTGTGTGTGTGTGTGTGTGTGTGTGTGTGTGCAACAATACACACACACACACACACACACGCGCGCGCGCACCCATCAACGGTGGTGATCATTACAAAGCAATTCCATCAGACGAAGGAGAAATCCCTTGAAAACAGCCTCGGTTTTGGGCTCCCATGCTATGCCCCTTCTGTCTCCTCTCTCCCCAACAGCCACCAACCACTGCTGCTGCCAAAAATAACACAGGAGCGCCACTCGAACCCGCGCCTTCACCACAGCGCAGCCCGGCCGCAAGAGAAGGGATCAAAACACACACAAAAAAGGAAACACATCATATTGTGGAAGGAGGGGGGGAAAAGAGCATTCATACAGCGACCATGCTTGAAGATATCTACTGATGATTTTGGCAGCCGAAGAACCACAGATACTAATGCACAGACAGGGCCAAGACAGGGAAAAGGAAAGTGTGTGTGTGTGTGTGTGTGTGTGTGTGTGTGTGTGTGTGTGTGTGTGTGTGTGTGTGTGTGTGTGTGTGTGTGTGTGTGTAACTGTGTAACTGTGCATGTACATTTTGGAAGTACTAGTGCTGAGATGGTATTCAGATCTGATCTCATTCAGTCAGTGATTTAACCCACAAGTTCCATTAAAAAAAACACACGTACATTATCACGTTATAGGTCAATAAACATATGGGGCATTCAGCTGAGAACTGAAGACGCGGAACGTGAACGAAAGAAATTAGCGCTGAAAATATGAATAATGAGCGGGGAGGGGTTGTGCTCCCGGGCACGGATAAATCATGGGGCTTTGATTGTAGGTTTAGGAGTTCAAATGGGAGACAACTTTACTCATTGTCATGGCCCGTTCACTTTGTGTTGCACTTGGCGGAAGGCGCGTATCCACACCGACACACCGATGCCAGCGAAATGAAGCCATCAGAATCCCAAGCTCTGTTTCGACGGTGGCCAGCAGGGGTTTACGAGAAAACCATCATGGGGATTAATCGTTGAGCCACAGAAATAAAGAAAAACGGTGGAAAAAAGGTGGAAAATCTACTGAAATATTTTATGGAAGTGCTGCTACATTTAGTCAAAGCTTGAGTTTATGAACTTAGGGGGCACCAAGGGGATTTTTTTAAGGGTCTGGATGCCTCCTAAAGGGATCCCAACTAAGTCCACCAAAATAAGAGCTGTCGTTTAAAAGTCTTATTCTGTTGTTCATTTCATTACCATCAGTTTTACTTGTCAAATTATAAATAAAAGTTAACACTGCTGCCCGTCCCCACACACACACACATGCAAAGGGTAAAGGCTTGAAGGGCCTATTGTCTTTGCAAAAGAATTCTTAGCCTATTCCTATTTTAGTTGTGTCCTTTAGGCATACAGCCTGTGGTCTTTGTTGAAGAAAAGAAAAAGCAAGACCAATCTTTTCAAATTGGCCTTTGACTCACATCCCTTGATCTCTAAATGACTTTTACATTTTGATTATTGCAGTCCCTTCTTGCCTGTTTGTATATATGTTTTATTGTCTCTTCTTTTAATTTCTTTTCACCTTCTGTTTTCATCAGTTTGTTAGTTTTTATGGTCATATTTTTTAACCTGTTATTCTTGTGAAGCACTTTGTGAGTGTCACTTAACCTTTTATTATTATTACTTTGCAACACTTTGTTTTGTAACTTTCTGTTGCTGTATATATACATTTAGTTAGTTGTTATTAATAATAGAGAAGTTTATCTTTTAATGTTTTTCAATATAGACAAGCAAGTCTGGGTCCAACACTCTGATTCTTAGTTTACTGCTGGCCAGGTTCTCAAACTAGTTAAACTATCTGTGTTGGTCTATCGTTGAGATGGCAGGTGCCAGGCGACCCAGGGTCCCCAATTACTTACCAAAGGCCGGTAGAGGCTTGTCTGCTCGGCAGATCAGTGACTGACTGTCGCCCTCTTCTGGTTCCTATAAGTCACAGCAACTGAATTTACAAAGAGCCAGAATGCAATGAAGGCTGTCAAGCAAAACTAATGCACAATTACTTGATCAAGAAGTAGAAAACAACTGACATGTTATTGGGTACAGCCAGGTGTATTTGGCACTTTGTTTGCCTAACGTTTTAAGGCACTTACATAGGCCTAAATCAATGCAGTTGTCTGACACACCAAATTTGAAGATTAAAAGCTGTCTTGCTAGCAAGCTAGCTTTTTTTAAGGGCCTAACTTCGAAGTCGAAGCAGGTTTGGAATGCTGCTGTTCCTGCACTATCAATTCATATTTTTCGTTTTGTAGCATACTGTGTTATTTTCACTGCTAAGTATGAGCATTATTATAACTTAATTTATGCTCAATTTAAAATGGACGACTTCTACATTTCATTACATGTTTTTTACATTGACAGTGGTAGACTACTTGTTTCTATCAAATTACCTCCAGATTGTGTTGATGACCATTTACCTGTTGCTGCTGTTATATTCTCGCACAGCCAGACCAAACTACAGCTAGTAGTATGTTGTCATAGTGAAACCATCGTCCATGTGGTCGTAAAATACTAAATAAACGAATGATTATGCATTAAAATGTCCCAAAACTAAAATAATAGTGATACTCGAGCTCTATAACTCGGTGTTTTCCGGCGCTTTAAACCAACTTTCCCGAAGGATCCACTGACCACTGCACTCATATGCCTGACCAATGAGAATTCAAGTTTTCCCGGGTGTCCACTTACGTCACATCCGTGTTCCCCCTAAAACACTCCGCTGCACTCTGTCGGAGCGATAAAGGGGGGGCTTCGTCTGCTCTTCATCTGTCTGTAAAAACACAAATGAAAGAAAGAGTCTGTTGTGGCGGGGGGATTAACCATCCGAAAGCGATCGGCTCTGTCTGCGGGAAATAGGGAATGAACGACGAGACAGCACCGGACAGCTGGAAGACAAACACCGGGTGCTCCAGGTGAAGCTGCACGCACTCAAGCTAAGCTACAATAGCACAACTGGCTAGCACTTATATTCATTGATGTTTTCATTTTTTTTAGTGTCTGTTGCAATGATACCAAAAGTTTTGTTTCTGTCAAAAGCACCGTTTGTTAAAATAAATAAATACAACAGATTTCTGCGAATTAAAGTGCCATATGTGTGACTGAAAGAGATACAGCTGCCAATAGTTTACTGTCACTCATTTAACTTTCATCTAGACGTGTGACACATCTTGGTCAGTAATTGTATCAGTGTAATAAGAACGTTTTTAGAGACCTGACTGTACTACAGCAATAACCATAAACATGATTGATATGACACGTCAAAGCACAATGAAGATAATGCACACAGCCCCCTATGGAGAACAAGCTCAATATTAAAGCAACAATCTTTTAGGATCACCTAGCTAGCTACACTAATGCAGATAAGTGTTTCACTTATTTTGCCCACCTTCATTGAAATAAATGGACAAGGCTAGCCATTGTTCAGTGCAGTAGTGACAGCCGTCAAAGAATGTAAGAAGAGGTCATCAATGGAAACAAAAGGACAAAAGCACATTTCAGAATTAAACAATCAAAGGTCTATACAATGGTTCATGAAAAGGATGAATGGTGCCATTTCCTAAAGCCCTTTAGTTTATAAAAGTTAATCAGCAGTTGCTTGACTGTGCTTTTCTTTCTGTTTAGTATTGAGCAAATGCTGGCTGTGAACCCCGGAAAGACGCCGATCAGTCTGCTGCAGGAGTATGGAACGCGGATAGGCAAGACCCCAGTGTACGACCTACTTAAGGCCGAGGGACAGGCCCACCAGCCCAACTTCACCTTCCGCGTCTCCGTGGGCGAGATCAGCTGCACCGGCCAGGGGCCCAGCAAGAAGGCAGCCAAGCACAAAGCAGCAGAGGCTGCTCTGAAGATGCTCAAGGGAGCAAACCTGGGAGGTCCCATCACAGTGGGCACTGGAGGAGTAGAAGGCTTTATTGGGGTCGACGTGGTGGTGGATGCAGTCAGGTACTTTTTAGGAAAACTTGTGTGATATATGATTACATTGTTGAATATTGCGATGATATAACAAATACTTGAATTAAATATACAGTGTTAATGAATTTGTGTGCTTTGAGTTCACTGCCTAAACAGACCCCAGACAGTAGTATCCTACGCAGACACTGAAAAAATAAATTCTTAATTTCTATTCTTAAAAACATGGTTTTATATTAATTGAGTTATCACTCAAGCAATACATCCTTATGCCTCCCATGACAACATTTTATGGAAGGCTACATCTGATTGGCCAAAAACAGTGACATGCAGACTGTGAATGCATGGCACATGGAATAGGGTCCCGTTTATTGCAGTTAAGCAATAACAATACATTTTCAATATCTTTTTTTTTTTTTTTCTTGCACTGGCTCTGAAATGAAAATCATACATAAATAGCCTCCAGCAGCAGCTCATATCAGCCAGTAAAACATCTCTGTATTTGAATGTGTCACTGGTATCGGCATGTGAACATCTGTGAGATAAAGGTCTGTGTGGTTTCATCACTTCCTCTTCTGTGTCTGCTGCTCTCTATCTCCTCATCTGTTCAGCAGCTCCCCGTCAGAGATGAAGACAGTTCTCAGCACCGGCGGCTCTCAGCAGTCTGAATGTAACCCAGTGGGAGCTCTGCAGGTGAAGAACTACAACAAATATCACTTTTGTAGTTCAATATGTATGTAGTACTACTTGCTCAGCTCTTCCCAGTCATGTGTATACAAATATAGGGGAATGCAACTATGAACGTTGTCTATGATAATTTGAATATGATTCACCCATTAATTTCTCTGCCAGGAATTGGTTGTGCAGAAAGGATGGCGTCTGCCCGAGTACACAGTCACCCAGGAGTCTGGTCCGGCACACCGCAAAGAGTTCACCATGACGTGCAGAGTGGAGAGATTTGTCGAAATCGGTAAAATGAATAACGTTTCATTCTTGGAGCTTGTGCTATGTATATTTTTACTGGTTTTGTCTCTGGTTCAGATCAAATCCAGGTAGGTGGTCGTAAGTGAAACAAAAATGTTGGCATTAATTCCACTATTTCTATCTTATTTAGAGCAGTTAGTAAACTCTTTAGTTTTTTGTGCTTATCAAAGTATCCCTGAATGAATATCAGTAAACATCTTCAATCCATACCCATGACATTTGGAACATTTCTCAATCTGCCGTTCTCCTCTCCAGGAAGTGGAACCTCCAAGAAGCTAGCCAAGAGAAACGCAGCCGCCAAGATGTTATCGCGCATACACGACGTCCCAGTAGACCTGAGGACCAACCCTGAACCTGAGGTGGAAGATGACACCTTCAACATGGTGAGAGGAAGGAACAGAAGTAAAGCTTCTCTGTGTACACCAGTAGTCTATGAAAGTCCCTTGCATGTTAAGTTATACGGCACATTACAGGAAAAGGATGCAAAACACTGCAAACCCAAAGTGTTTACTGTATCCTCAATATTGTTCCCCTCAATATAATGCAAATGTCGTATTTTGCATTTCATAGTGCCTAAAAATATCTTGTCATTTCCAGTGTTCTTCCTTTCCTATGCAGAATACCACAAGTTGTTTCCCTGGAACCCATGTCACACATTTTTCTTTGACTCATAAATCTTGCCTGCAGAAAGTAAAGTCCCACTCATACTCATTTTGACGTCAATTTGAGTATGTTGTGGTTGTATATGCGAGTTTGCGTAGGCGAGAAATTCCCGGATGAGTACTCACCTCCGGGAAGATTTTGTGTATGGACCGATAGGTTACTACTCCTACTCAAACGCCCCACAATGCATTGCGTAGGAAGTTTTTTTTTAAATTCATTATTGCTTCTGTATACTTCAGTGTAAACGGTCAGACGAACTTCACATACACAATTGATCGTTAAGTAGACAGTATGAAGTATATACATGTTGAGTATGTAGGAGGGAGGACGTTAGTAGGCGAATTCGAACACAACCACAGTGTTTTACTAACATGAACCTCATCTCACAGCACATGGGGAACCGAGCCGAGTCGGGCAAAAGCAAAGGCTTCAGCTGCACGTGGGACTCTCTGAGGAACTCTGCCGGGGAGAAGATCCTGCAGCTGCGCAGCCATCCTCTGGGCATGCCCTCAGACTCCAACTTCTGCTCTCTGCTCAACGACCTGTCCACAGAGCAGCGCTTTGACGTCAGCTACCTAGATCTAGGTCAGTTCAGTGGACATGGCTGGCTATACATGTCTATGTGCATACTGTAGAGATTTGTTCTAGTTGTACTACCAACAATTTTTTCGTAGTATTGAATTGTATTGGTGACGTGCAACTGTCAATTCCACTGAATTGCCGTGGAGTTTGAGACACATTAGTTTAGATCTTACTGAAGTATAATTGAAAAACCCTGGATATTTCTTTTAATGTGTATTTGTTTATTTCTGCTTCCAGAGGAGCGCAGTCTGAGCGGCCTGTGCCAGTGTCTAGTGGAGCTGTCCACCCAGCCAATCACAGTGTGCCACGGCTTCGCTCAGAGCATCGACGGCGCTCGAGCCACCGCGGCCCACAATGCACTGCAGTACCTCAAAATCATGGCCGGAGGAAAGTGATGTCATCTTCCTCCTCCTCCTCAGAGACTCAGAACTCGCCACTTCACGACACCGGAATTACATTTCCATTTTGGACGACGGAGGCACTTTAGTTACGAGTTCAAAAAAACCATGAATTACCTCAAATTTGGAAATGGAGACTTTTTCACCCAAAATTAACCCATGGAGCCATTTTTGTTGCCAATGAAGATTTTGTCCCCCCCTCCCCCAAAAAAAAAAAAAAACTCACCCTTGATATGTTGCATATTGGCCAGAATGATTTTAAACAGCATTTTCTGTTATTTTCATACAAAGCACTGTATGTTCCTAAAATCTAAAGTTGGACTAATCTTAATATTAAGTCATAAATGGTGCTATTGGTGTAAGTTCCCAAATAACTGAAGACAAACAAAAAGTGCAAAAGCGAGAGGGCATTGTAGAAATTGGACTATTCGAAATTGCCAATGTTGCTGCTCTGCTTAAATCCCCGTTCACATGGAAAAACGCAAGAAAAAATATTCAGCCACCTGCCGAAACGTGGCAGGGAAAAAGGACTCTGCTGAATATAAATCGGAATATAAAACATTTTAAAGACTTCCCCAGCGTTCACATGAGCTTGTTTTGAAAATGTGGCTTTTGTTGCCTATTTGGTTGAACCCTAAAAAACCCAAACTGTTATGTCTCTGTGATTCTCTCAATACTGGGTCTTTACCTTTTGGATGTTTCTACTCTCCTCACCTCTCTGATCATGATAAAGGGCAGTTTAAACTCACTTGCTCTTTGGTTTACGCATAAGTAGAAATCCTGATAAGATTAAGAGATGATTGAAGGTCATATGAATTATCCTTGTGATGCGTACGATTTTTTCCCCCCTTTTTATAGACTTCATTGTAAAGAAATACATTTTTCCATGTTGACGACTTTCAAAAGCATTTTGGGAACCCTCAACACGATCATTTTCATATTTATGAAAAGTAAGTGAAAGTACTCGGATTTTTAACTGTGAGGATAATTCAAAAATGGTCTATAACATTTAATTCAATTTAAAACAACGTATTGGTCCCTTTAACTCCGTTTCCACTGTTTGCTTTTGCATACATTTCAGTTTGTAATTAGAGTAAAAGTGGAAAAACGAATGCAAGTCTTTGCCGCATATTTGGAGTTTCAAAGTTATACCATGAGATGTTTTTTCGCGCTCATTACTCCCCATAGTTGAATTTATAATTTAAACCCCTGTACATTTTTATTTTACCATCAATGCAACTGATTCCTGTGATATCAAAAAAACGTTCCAGATTAAATTCAAGCTACCTGTTTTGTCCGGTGTACAGATCCATTACCTCACTGTATTTTGCATATCAGTTTATACACTGCCTTGCACTCTTCTGAAATGAGTGTCGGTGACGGTAAACGGTTTGCACTACTTGAAATGATTAAGTCTGAATTGCTGTACGTCTATTCCCTACTGGTATCTTCCAATAGAGTACAGCGTGTTTAATGTTACCTCGTTCTCTGAAAAGGCAGATCTGCATAATGTTTTAAAGAAATAAAGACCTTAACTGATAGGTTTTTAGTACATTTTAAGTGACACCTGTTGTGGTAGCAGATGTTCCCAAGTTTTAGAAAAAACAATGAATTGAAGTTTGAGCTCCTTGTGAAATTGACATTGTTTCCAATAAAACATTTTTGTAAAACCGTTGTGATGCATTTTTTTAATTAAATATGGTCTAACAGTATTTCACATAGCAGTTTTATATTAAGTTATTTACAATCTTCTGTGTACAGTATGAGCACAGTGGAGAGACTAAATGATAAATGTTGCATAACTTGCTTCTTTGGTGACAACTTCAATCCTATTTGAGCCTGTTTGACTTGATGCCCTCTTTGGATCCACTTTCCAAAATCCTTAGTTGCTTCAGTCTTCAGTGCAGGAAAACAAAACACACACACACTACTTTAAACATAGTTTAAATAGTTGTGGGGTTTTTCTGTCATCTGCTGTGTGTGTTTGACGAGGGGCTGACGTCTTCATCTGCGTAGCCGCTGCTGTCCGACTGCATGCTGTCTCCCCGGGCAACTTCACCTACACAATGAGGTTAAGTTACACAGGTCAGGAAACAGCTCCCTGTGCTGTATATAGCACTGCACAAATGTGGCTTCAGACTGACCTGAATAGACCTAAACAACGGTGATAGAGACAAATACACCTGCACAATAACAGGATAGTAAAATATTTAGGTTCATCGAGAAATGTTGTCTGTGCATTTCTACAGGCGAACTTGTGGAAACACTGAGCGAATGTAGTGGTTCAAACGTTTTAACGTTTTGTTTGAAGGTTCAATTTTGTGACCACACGCTGCCATTCAGAGTAATTGAAACATACATTTCGAAATGATGAAAAGACACATTCCTATAACCTGTGTTCATGCCAAAAAATCATGGTACACAAATATAATAAAAAATCCACTATACCTTTGTTTTTATGTTTTTTGGACAATGGGGAGGTTGCTGTTGTGGTTTCTGATCGTCCAGAATCTTCCTCTCCTGCACTATGCACCTGTAGAGACAAACGGTGTGAAGTATAGAGTATATCATGTACTGCATACTGTCTGTTTTGAGTCATAATTAAGAAACAATATCATGAAACACCATGAGGGCTGAAACATTTATTGTTTAATTATTTTTAACTCGACGTCATTGAAAATGAGGGTCACCCCTCAACTGGTCTCTCGAGGATAAATAAAAGTTAAATGAAAATAAATGAAAATTATACCACCCTACACTTGTGGATAGTCATATAGTCCATATATTATAAAGGATCATACAGTATGTAATAATCTAAAATTCAATATTTAAACCCAGTCACGGGTGGAATATCACTGGTTTTGGAAGCATGGTTTGCCTTCACACAGATGACCAATTCATTTACATTTTATCCTGAGACCATCGATTTAGATAAAGAAAAACTCGCCCCCCCAAAAAAAACATTAGGCCAATTAACTGTTTAGCTAAGAAAACAAGCAATATTTGCATCTGACTTAAAAAAAAACTAATTGAAAAGTAAACTGAAAGAAAAAAATGGGTTCTCATAAAAATGTTGTGGAGCGGTTACAGCAGCCCTACATCACATACATACTGCCCTTTCTGCAGCACCATACCAATGCAGCAATACCGTACCTCCTCCAGCTCAAAGGAGTTAACCGTTTGCAGGTTACTAGAGTCGTGCCCAGGGCCGTGGTGTGTCATTGGGTTCAGGTAACAGCTTTTCCCCTCGTTAAGTGACTCTGCGCTTGTCTGAACAGGTGACTCAGCAGAAGAATGACTGAAATCTGGTGCGTTCAAGGAACAGTTGGAAACATCGTCCTCATCCCAGCCGGTCACTGTGATGCACAACTCAGTAGTGACGCTATCATCATGGGCCCAGACAGGAGGTGATGTAGAATTGTGCGACAATGGCACGGCAGCACTGTCTGTGTGCAAGGCCTCGTCAGTGCTTTGCTTATGGGGTTTATGAGATGATCTATCACTGCTTTCTGTCTCAGAGCAGATAGGAGGCAAAGTGCTTGATGTTGAACTATGTGTGCAGAAAGGTGCTTGGTGCACACTCTCCACTATCTGCGGGCAGATTAGATCATGCGTGACCTTGGCAACTGGTTTCAGATCATCAGCGGGCGTTGATGTGTCACTTTGAGATGAACATATTAAGTCAAACTCCGGATTACACGATAGGAGCTGAGAAGCTGCTTCTATCACCGTTTCTCCTGATAACGACGAAGCTACAGACGTCCTTACACTCTGAGTCCTGCTGTCAAAGTCTGCTTGTTGGTGGACGCCATTTTCATCTGTCATACTATCCTGCATTTCCTTATTAAGACCAATTTCATTTGGAAGAACATCTGTGTCCGCCCCAGTCTGCTGTGTGAGCACCTCCTTCCCACCTTCGCCATCCATAATAGGCCGAATATCCACGGCAGAACCACTTGGGCTATTTCCCCCCAAATCCAGTTTCTTACTACTATTCCCAGTCCTGGCTTTCATTAGCATGATATCCACCACGTCGGGCAGGCTGGACCTTTTCCCGGGTGAGGGCTGTGGAGAGGTGGAGCCCGACCCGCGAGGAGAGCCCATGTAAAGGCACATTTTGGAGACGGTGTCCTTGAGCCTTTCCACAGGGGACCGCGGCTCGCTGCGTACGCTTCCTCTGAAGCGCTCAAACCTCTCCACAGGGGAGGAGGAAAAGGTGAACTCTGGTGTGGCCAGTTTCTGAAGAGGAGTGCGGGACACGTGAGAGTAGAGGGAGTAGAAAGCGTTGGCCATGGCCGTCAGCACCTGCACCTGTCTGAAACGACCTGCGGGATGGATACAACATGAATGAATGACATGGATCTTTTTTTCTACATCCCATATTATCGTACAATTCACACGCTAAAGATAACATAAAGCAAAGGGACTTAAAAGTGGAGTCAGCGATTCTGGAGCACGCTTGTTGTCAAATTAACTTTTTGTCAAAATTAGTGAAGTTAGTCCACAGCCTAAGCTCTGTCAACTAGTATGTGCTCGCTACAGTGGGCCTTCTTTGTTAACATACCCTTTTCTTACATACCTGTTTACAGAGCCAAGGCTGTGTATTAACACCAGATTTCTTTTCAGAACACACACATTAGAACAAGCGTTCTTCACATTTCGTTGACTCAACCTGTAAGAAAAGGGATTTTAATCAGATCTTACTGGCGAGAGAGAGGCTGGGGTCTTCCTCTCTGATCCGTCTCAGCTGTGAGTCCAGGAAAAGGCGGAAGTTGATCCCCTTAACTAGAGAGGGGAAGTTGAAGAAGCGTGAAGGGATACGAACAGTGACCTGAGGCTCATCGCAGCCGAACCCCAGCTCGTACAACGTCTCCTCCGCATCCTCCGCACACAACTGAAGCACCTCCGATACACTGGGGTGCATGGGAGAAAAAGAAAGAGGGATATAGTTTTTTTGTAAAAGTTGGTGATTTTGGGCCTTATCAATACAATTGACTTGACTTGACAGTTTAATTTAAACTTGGGCGAGAAACTTTAATGAGATCTACAAATAAATATCAAATATAATAAAACATATAAGTAAGTAAGTAATAATTAAGTACTATCAAAAAGAATTCCTAGGATGTGTGTGGTTTTCAGTCTTCATTCTGACAGACTATTTAGCCTTTACAAAGTGTTAAAGCCTCACGTTGATGTGGTTCTACAGGTGGAGGAGGAGAGGCAGCTGGAGGCCATGCTGTGGCCCAGGTTTAATAGCGGTGGACATAGTCCCCGACGAGGGGTGCTGTAGACAAAGACAAGTGACACGTTATGATGTGGATTCAAACAAACAGTAAGCTGATATATTTATCTTAATAATCAGGCGAAACATCTTGTCATGCTTCAGAATGTAAACAAACAAAGTCATGTGATGAGCAAACATAAAGGTTTGGTTTTGATTTACATTTTCCTTTTGTATATACATATAACACTTATATAAAAAAAAGGTCCTATGAAAATAACTTTAAATATCAGTACTAAATGTACATGCTGATCTAAGGAAGAAGTTGGCCTACTGACCTGCAGGTGACCCTGCTGTTGCCTTGCTTGAAGGAGGGAGGCCGCGTGAGGCTTCATGGTCAGCACAGAGAGAGAGGAAAGGAATAAAAAGTAGTATTGATTAAGTGAATTCAGAAATTCAAATTACAAGTCTTAAATCATAAAACGCACCATATTTGACCCTACAAAAGACTGAAGTCAAGTTTCTTTAGTGCCATTGCATAAAAAACGAAACAGCTTAGCATCTCCTTGAACCTCGTATGCTACAGATAGAAGTGGTGACAAAATGTAATGAACAAATTGGATTCCGGGGAGTTGATAAAGAAGAATTCCCTGTCGGTATAATGGTTTTAAGCGACACGGATTGACATTAACTAACATTCACCAGCTCAATAGCACAGCATTCCTTGTTTCACTTTCTGTACTCACCCGGCTTCAGCTGTAGTTTCTCCACCATTCAACTGAGAAGCTGGAAGAGAGAAGAATGTGTCGATATGCATCTGTTTCAAAGTATGTTTGCAAACTGACGCACACAAAGCCAGCAGAGGTAATGGAAAACTATTTGGTGCTCTGCCAGGATGTCACTCAAGGATAGATCCATATGTCATGTTTAAACTGATGTAAAGAAGCCCCTTGTCTCCCACAAAACGTATATAAACTTAAAAGGAACTACATGATGAAAATAAAAGCATGATACAATACTTCACCCCCGCTGCAACACCCAAAGATATAAATTAAATTAAATTGTAAAAGTAGTTACAAGTCATATTTAAAAATATTGATATACAGAAATATTGCAATCATTAACCTATCATTAACCTTTGATGTATTAACAATTTCCTACCCTACACACATCCCTTGTTCCATAAGTATCCTCATTGACAAAGGCACAGTGATACTGCGGAAACCTTGACATTTCCATGATTGACACAAATGGGTCAGTCTGTGCACGTCCTTGTCACCACGTAGGCTTATTGAACATTCCCCATCATGCACATCTCATTTTCCTATAGTGACAGTTCCTGCTTTGTCATGTTTTCTCTGTGTGCTTGTGTGTGTGTGTGTGTGTGTGTGTGTGTGTGTGTGTGTGTGTGTGTGTGTGTGTGTGTGTGTGCGCGCTTGTGTGCTTGTGTGTGTGTGTTTGTTCGTACCATCAGCACCCAGACTCAGGTCATCGTCAAAGTTGGCTTTCAGCGAAGATTCTGAAGAAAAGACACACTGTCAGTAATTTCAGAAATTCCATACGCAGTTCCTTATTATATCTTCATATTCTCAACTACGTAAATAAACTGATGAACGGCCACATTCCTGATGGAAAAAAATCTTCCTTGTGTGTATCGATGGTGTGCAGTGGTGGAAAGTATAAGTTCATTTGGTAGTTATTATATGTTTACTTTAGATACCTATATACATTTCGCCTATAATATTGACATACTTTTCATATTTGGGCACTCCCTTCACCACTGCAGGTGCGTGCAAAAGGGGGTGTAAAGCAAAAGAAAGTTGTCCACATTTGAATTTGATTTACATTTACAGCATGCAACCAGTAAATATGTGAAGTGCATATCGCAAAATTGATAAATTGGTCAATTTGTAAGCGGTGGCTCCAAGGCTTCGTTTCAGTTCATACTCACCGAGACTTGACTGACCGGTGTTTACTGAACGGGCGTCCGACCTGAAAGATATATCCCAACATTTAAATGGAGTGACATTTGCATGCTTTTTCTAGCAAATGAGTGATGGCGATTTTGCATAGATAGCCCTGTGTGGTGTGCAATAGCGGGCCTGGCATGCAGTACAGTAGTTGCGTGTGAGAAGTACCGCTTAGATCTTCTCCTTAATCAGCCCTCAACAGCCTGCTGAAAGTCTACCAACTTCCTCTTATGGAAATGTCCACATGTGCCGAGCGGTGTTTATATCAACACCTCCCAAAGAGCTCTTTGGTCATTTTCATGTTGAGTTCTCAAAATGCAAAAAAAAAATCATCACGCCACTACTCTTACCGGGAACTTTCTCGCTGTTGGGTTAGCCATTTAAGATGCTGACAACTGTACACAGTAAGTCACTGACTGTTTAGCCAGTTCAGCTTCCTTATGAAATTGAATGAATGAAATAAGAGACATTGAATAATACTGTATCTCTGTGTCCTGACCTCCAAGTAGCTTAATAGCAGGGATAAGGAACTGACATTTTCCTTCTTGTTATAAGATCATTGTTCTCTAAACCACAGGGATTTTTTTATTTATTTTTTTAAGACAAAGGTTGTGTGTTTTCTTGGATGAATCAGCAACTGGAATGAAGGACTTTTTGAACTATTTTGCATCAACATCATGACAGTAACAATTATTTAAATCAGCATTGCCTTAAAATAGATATAAGTATGCATTGCCTGTTTTGTCATTCAATACTTAGAGAACGTCATGGTTTTAAACTAAATAACAAAAAAATAAAAATAAAAATATCAATTTGGCCAAAACATTGCATCATATAAGACTATTGTGGAGAAAACAATACTGTGGGCACGTTACCACACGGCCTTCCTGGAACACCTGACCTCAAACTGAGTTTCCACTTTCTACCAACTGTTCGTTAAACCAGTTTCCAGTGACTGACACCTTCTCCTTCAGAGCCTCTTGTAGTGCTAAAAAATATAATTTTACAAAAAGAAAAAATTCAAGCAAAGTGACTCACCCACAACCAAGGAGCCAGTCTTCAATCTTTCCTGTAAGGCATCCTTTGGAAAAAAAAATAGGTTTACTTGTTAACTCATTTAAACAAACATTTTGTACTGTCAATACTAACTTTGGACATATTCTGTTATGAGAAAAAAGTTGAACCTCTGATTGCATTGATGTAATACTGTATCTATTGCTATTGTTATTGAAAATTACTTTTAAAGTTGTTTTTTAATAGTTTGCACTAGAAGTTCAGTACATGAGCTAGTACACCTGGTCATTATTTCTTGTACAATGCTATCTATCTACCAATGAAGAGTCCTATAGCTCAACTCCCTTTCCTCTGCTAACTCCCCTTTTTGCCTATCTTGTCTCCCAGGTGTTTGATGTATAGTTTCACATTTTGAGTAGGGGAGAACGGGGTAATGTGAGATACTTTTTACATTTGCTCCCCTCTAAGGGAGCTAAAATGATTTGTCAGTCAAATTTACACATTTCCCATTAATTCAGGATGTTTCCTAGAAAAGGGCATTAGCAGAATTTATTCACGACAAAGGGCAGTGAAAATATGATTGTTTAAAAAAAAGTTGTCTTGTGTCTCAGTTTACCCCAGCTGTGGGGTAAACTGAGACAGACCAGAAAAATCAAGGGGGTAAACTGATCCACTTACTTTTTCCACTCTGAAACTACCATAGCCACAAATGTTGTAACAGTTACAATCCTGACAGCTAGCTTGAAAACCAAATATTCCAAAACTAATGTCAGACGAGTAACAGAATCATGGGGTTTGGTCAATTAAGAAAAACATTTTCTAAACACTTGAAAGTAACTCTGATCAAATACACCATATAATTCATATTCAATAATTAACATTCAAATGACAGACAGAACCAGTTAGATTAAAACACAGTCTGGGGGTCAGAACACAGGACCCTTAGAGCCAGCTAGTGTCTGGGGGTCAGAGCAAAGAACAATCAGAACCAGCTAGACCAGCCTGGGACTCAGAACACAGGACTAGACCCAGCTGTCATTTTCCATTTTTTGAGTATTTGATTAATATTTTTCTGCATTTGTTTTATTGGGATCATTCATTAAATAAAGACATATTACTTAGAGTCTATCGATGTTAAAGGTCACTCTCCTGTCCCCCACATACATACTTGCCAAACCATGCCTTTTCTGACCATCAACCCCCCACCTCCAGCCCACATTGTCTTTTGTCTTAATCAAACTTGTCTCCTTGCTACCTCAAATATAATGGATTCATTAAAAGAGGGCACAGAAACTATCTCACTTTACCCCACAGCATTTGTCTCACTTAACCCCACTGCCACAATTTGAGAAAAAACTACCTCTCTCAGCAAATCAGGTTAATCTTCAGTTATCATCATCATGGTTTCATATGTTGGTAGTTCATCAACATGTATGATCGAAGTTTTTCTACCTGAATCAATTTGCTTTGGCACAACAGTTGATTAAGTTGACAGCAAGAAAATTTACTTTTACATGCAAAAAAGATTTTTTTTAGAAAAAAACATGCTTACAACATCACCATGAGGTCCTCTCTTTCATGGCCAAGGGGAAATGAGAGGGGCTTAAAAACATATATCTCTGGGGAGCCTTTAGCTCAGTTGGTAAGGCGTCCCCTCCATAGGTCTCGGCCAGCAGCGGACCCTGGTTCGATTCCAACCCGCGGTCGTTCTCTTTATGTCACTCCCCCTCTCTCCCCATTTCACCTCTGTCTCTACACTATCAATAAAGCATAAAAATGCCAAAAAAATATCTTAAAAAAAAAAAAAACATATGTCACATGACCAAAAATGTGTTCCATTGCCTAGATCCAGGGGGTTTCTCACATTACCCGATGGCTCACATTCCCCCGTTCTCCCCTACTGTATAACAACTGATGCATTTTGCCTTTCCTGCAGAGACGCACTTTGCACTCTGCAGTGAATGTTCCAACCATTCTTTGTATTGGCCTCTCTCTCCTTGCAAGTAAAATACTTTGTTGGTGTTCTTCAGTTTCCTTATTCAGTAAATGTTGGTAATAGAATATTTTGCCAAATCAATAGTTATCGAAGTGATTCAATATTTTATCTGCATCTTTTAAGTTAGGACGTTTTTTTTTTATTTCGTGTATTTGTAATGACAGAAATGCCTACCATTATCCAGTGTTGGAGAGTAGTGAACTACATGTAATCAAACTTTAGCTATATTTTGCAGAAGTTAACTACATTTATATGTTGCATAATGATTCAAGTAGTTATATTACTTTTTGGAAACATTTTGTGTGGTTAAAGTTTTGTACTAGACACATTTTTGGGCCATGAATGGACTTTTTATGATTTTTTGTATAATATTTTGTTCGTATCACATGTACACTTTTTTTTTTACAAATTAGCTTGAACTACTTTTTCTAAGCAGCTTCAAACCAAACTAGATGTCCCCCTAGGGTGGCTTTGCTATAGTTCAAGTTCTTCCAGTGTGAAGTAATTGGTAGTTTTCAACGCAGAAACTGTAGCTATCAGGCAGATATGTGTACCTACGTGCCCTCACCAGATTTTAAAGGTGTAGTATGCAGTTTCAGGGTTGGGGGATTTGGGGGGAATCAAACACTAGCATGTTTGTCGACCACAACTGTGGGCCCTGCTGCTGTGAACAACAACAGTGAAGCAGTAGCTTTCTAACTTCAAACTATTTTCCAGGAATATAATTTTTCTGTTAGCAAAGTTTGTTTATTCAGTTATAAGAATATACCTTGGAAAATGTTAATTTCTCTGACACACCCAACGTTACATAGTGCACCTTTAAGTTTGGACTAACCTTCAGAAAAGACATCGTCGTCAGCTATAGAGGCGGATGGGAGGTCGGGTGGCTGCCCTTCAGGCTTTGTCTCCTCCACAGTGGGCCTCTGTCGGCTGCTGTTGATCCAGGCTCGCCGCCGCACCGTGGACGAGTGGCTCTCCATCACATCAGTTCACACACAGCCAGGGAACATGGTGGGCTGGAGGCTAGATAGACACAAGGACAGCAACTGAGATGAAACATATTTTTGTTTTTCACTGATGTTTGGTATCAAAAGTCTTAGAATGATCACAACAGCCTAACACCTTCGACAAAGAAGACTCTCAAAATGAATTAAATGAGCACAGTATCTTTGCGCTAAAAACGTTACTTAGAAAGTTCATGAATGAATAAAGTGAAGGCTTCTTTCATACATATTTCTGTGGCTGAAATTATATTTGCCAAATATCAGTCTAACTCTTACATGAAACAACCTATAAAAAAAGTGCGAAGCAACACTGTTTACAACAAGTTCAGGTTCAAGGGCAAGTTCAAGCTGTAAAAACTAGTTATTTAATGTCAGATAGAATAAAAAATAAAAATAGAGGCTCCAAGACAAAACGTTATATTACAATATTTAAAGTGAATGAGGTGCACAATAACCCTAATAAAATATCTGAGTTTGTTCAAAATTAATAAAATATATAATAGCCTATAGCGATGATAGGCTACACGTAAACATAGGTACAAACCCATAGTGACATATACAGTCATAACTCATAAGACCCGCAAAGGATGTATATAATTAAAATAACGTCGTAATTATCTAATAGCATATGAGCCCAACCATCTCTTCGTTCAGAATAATACGATTTTGATTAACAGAACACATGCATCCTACTAGAAACTGTGTATCCTATATAGAGTGCATGTTTTCATTATGATGATTCTTAAGACATAGCCTACGGATGGATGTTTCACAATGGTTTGAGTTATTTAATTGTAATCTCGCCAAAATAAGACGTTCACCACAGCCAGCTAACAGCCAGGTAAACAGGTGTCTCGACAGGTTGATTTAGTCTTTAGACGGATTAAGCAGGACTCGACTCATAGACCGTCTTTATAAACTCCTCTAAAAAGGCAAACAGTAGTTGTTAAAAAGGGCTGATTTACCTTCATCGACGCAGGTTGCAGCTTAGTTTGACGCGCTCTTTCTCTCGCTTCCTGTTATCTCGCGGGCTGACTTAACTAAAACTTATCGGCAATCTTCAGCAAACTCCCGCACCGCATCCAGCCGGCCTGGCTTCCGCACTTATTCGTATGATTATTTTTTTCTTCTGCTTCTTTTTCTCCTAACGACTTACTGGTGATTTCCTCTGCTTCGTGTGAGCGGGGACCTGTACGCGAGGTTGGATCATCACAGAAGTGTGAAGTTGTGTTGAGGAGAGAGAGAGAGAAAGAGAGAGAGAGACAGAGAAAGAGAGAGAGTGTGTGTGTGTGTGTGTGTGTGTGTGTGTGTGCGCGCGCGTACAGGTGCGTGTGTGTGTGTGTGTGTGTGTGTGTGTGTGTGTGTGTGTGTGTGTGTGTGTGTGTGTGTGTGTGTGTGTGTGTGTGTGTGCAGGAAGTGACTTTGCGTCTCATATCTGAGGCTTCAGTCAGGAGCGCGTAGGACGCAGCAGCGAGCCTGTGAAACATCCTGCGCGCGCGCGCGCGCACACACACACGCGCGCGCACACACGCAGCAGCAGCAGCCACATTCTCAACAGCAGGTTCATAGGTTATGCTATTTTGCAGTAGCTCGCTGGAAGTTCAACTGCAGATATTTGCATAGTGATTCAAGTACTTCAATTACTTTTTTCTGTGCCATTTTTGGTTATTGTTTTTTTTTCAATTATTCATAAATGTTATATTTATTTTGGTTCATGTATGACCTGTGAATATTCAGCACTTTTTAGTTTCTACAATAAACGTATTGGCATTTTTATTTTTTTGCTGACATTATTGTATTAAACTTCATTATGATTTGATATCTCATGTTCACTGTTAGTTTGATCATTTTCTTTAAAAAGTTTGAACCACTTTTCTAAGTAGCTTTGGTTAACAAAACTAGACTCCTGCCTAGGGTTGCTTTGCTGTTCAACTTCTTCCAGTGTGAAGTAGGCCTATTTGATAGAATGCAAGCCTATGTTGAAAAAGTAGCTTCCCCAACAATGCATTTGACAATAACTAAATACTTTTTTTGTTTTATTATTAAGAATTAAAGTGTCCATGTACATGTTGAACTCAATGTAGCTGATGGAATTTGATGCCACACAGGACACAATGACTTTCAAGTTTTTTGTAGCATTCATTTAATTTAGAACACAATGTTTCAGTTCTTGAGACAGATTGTAATCTTTTCTGCCAGTGGTAAACATACTATCTTAACAGGAAATACAAAAAACATCTGTATACACATTTCACCTCCATGCACCTAAACAGATTTTTTTTTCTAAAAGTAACACATTTAATGGTTACACCAGTGGTTCTCAAAGTGCGGCCCGCCCGCGGCCCGCATTGAATTATGAATTATTAAAAAAACAAAAAAAAAAACAATTTTTAAAAAAAAAAATTTATTGAAACGCACGGAGGGGATGCGTCCCCCGTAACAGTAAAAACAGTACAGGGGTCGAAACACTTAAATATCCCTCCTAATCGTTTGTATTCATTCCCCACTTATTAAACTTGCGAAGTTCGGCTGGCCTCTGCCTCTCGTTGCAGACGGCTGGTCAGCCTCCCGCAGTGCAGCAGGCAGTGTAGTGGTCCCAATGTAAGTTGTTAGATAGTGAGCTTGTTAAGCCCAATACGATGCACTTTCTCACATTCAAGGTGAATTAGATTAGGTCAAGTGTCTAAGGATGGATGCTAACATTATCTGGTTTCTAACTCTTTTGCCTAAAGTTTAGCTAACAAGCTAATGTTAGCTAGCTGCTGATAGCCATGGAACTATCTGCCTAGTTGACTGCTGATAGCCCACCCTGTTTATTTCCAATGTATAGTGTCATAATAGTTAACACTGCTGCTGCATCATGAGTAGTGAGTCCTACAAAAAAAACACTCCAAAAGGTGATACGTTTTCAATGTGTAGAAAGTTTTGAACAATAAAGTAGAATAAATATTTGAATGCAATACAGAATGCCTCAGTGCCTTGATTTATATTCCATTAGATGTGTGTCAATGGGAGCGAGTTGTCTTTTCCTTAACATTTCCACCATAAATAAATAAATACAGAAGACACAAATTACTGCATAAAAATTAACCAAAATGCACAAAATGAAGTGTTCGAACCTCAAATTTTTCTGGGGGACAATCCCCAGACCCCCGCTTTTAATGTGTGTTCCCCAATGTTGAAATGAGACCTAGCCCTTCATTTATTACTTTAAATGTGTTAATTACACAGTATTGGATGCTGACCAATACATGTAAACTGTAAAGACGCAAAGACGCTGGCCATTGAAATTATTTCAGTTTTATAATTTGTTTTCCTTCGGCGGCCCTCGGTCCAATGTTGTGTTCCTAAATTGGCCCTCAGCTATCAAAAGTTTGAGAACCCCTGGGTTACACTTTACAGAAAGGTAAACAAAATTGTAGTAACTACTACATAGTTAACTTATGCATTACATCGTTTTTTTTTGTAATTACAATGTTTTTAGTAACAACTACATAGTTATGCATTGTAGTAAATGTAGGCTAGTAGATACAAAAACAATGTAGTTATTAAAGAAAAAATTAAGATAAAACTATTTAGTAGGTAATGCATTAAACTATGTAGTAGTTACTAAAATACAACTTTAAAAAAAATAGTAGTTACTAGGTCTACCTGACGCCCAAAATCCCCGGACATCCAATGCAAACACGACAATCCACAATAAATACTCACTGGTATATTGACATAAAAGTGCTCCATATAGCAACACCCTGGCTGCCTGTCAACCATGTTAACACGCCACTCCGCACTGCACAAAACGGAGCCACACCAGACACCACACATCATCATGGCAAAAACCCACGAGCTGTCCACAGGTAATTAAACGGAAGAGACCAAGATGCACCGGGCGCACTATGCGGGCGCAGCATCAAATAGTAAGACTCAATGCTGCCACCGTGTGACCAGACTGCCACACTACCCGTGGCAAACCACCCACGATCCCGTGGGTGAAAAAAAGTGTCACTTTCATAACGAAAACAACCAACAACAAGGTAAATCAAACATTATTTTTTGAGAAAAACAACATACCAAGTGGAAACCAAATCCTACCTAGCTGCACAACCCGGTTACATCAATCAGAAAAATATTGATGTTTGAGGGACCCAGAGAACCTTGCCTTATGAATGAGAAATGTACCAGATGCAATTATAAGATTTGTCATGTAGCCTAAACCAATCATTACTTTTCACATTCAGTGTTTACTTTATAGATAGTTTGTGTATGATGGAGTAAGAGCATTATAGGTTATTAATACAGACAGATGTTGCCGGTGCTGATGTTGCAAGGAGGGGCGTGACGTCACTGGAGGGACCACGAGGGGTGGGGTAGGAGCGATGATGGGGGTGTATGAGACGGGACGGAGGAGAGAGAGCGGGGGGATGACCGCATGAAAAGGGATATAGCCTCCAAAACAACAATCATGACTCCTGTAAATTTATCCTACGCTGTTTTCACTATAATAAATCACAATGATTGGTCCGTTTACCGACACAGAACGCGGCAATAAATGACGAGCCTCCCCCTAAAAGGTAATTATCATTTTCCACGTTTCAAATTGCACGCCTTTAGCCTTATTCATTCTCTTCTCACACTGCTAAGTCAGTTGTGTGGTCTTTCACCTTTGAAAGTGTCAGGTCGAGGCAAATATTGACTAATATATAAATATAAACGGGGTGTAAAAAGCGATCGATCTACTACAGCTACAAATAACACGCATAACTGGTTAAATGTTGCCTTTAAATTTGAGCGATAATGATCGTCATTCTTGTTACTGTCTTTAATTGAGCCATTTATCACAACCCCCAGCCCTTCCATTGTTTCCGTTTTGAGATAGGCTACCTCCATGAAAAATTAAAATGGAAACACGCTTCACGAGAGTGGTGCCGCATGCTACACTGCTGTATAGAGTCAGCCACGCCGGGCACATGGGCTTTTGCGCACAACACTAACTAACATGCGCATTGGTTGCTTGCAGTGCGTCGTGCTTATCCCTGCTTATGACTGCAGTGTCCTCTTGGTAGCACTAAATAACCATGAGCATCACTTACTTTCTCACATGAGAACTTTGCAATTGCTATATGTTAGGATGTTCTTGAATGACCTCTACTGTGAAGGGGATGAATAAAGTCTCTATCTATCTATCTATCTATCTATCTATCTATCTATCTATCTATCTATCTATCTATCTATCTATCTATCTATCTATCTATCTATCTATCTATCTATCTATCTATCTATCTATCTATCAAAAAACAAGTCTGAACCCCATCACCCTTTTCAATATGATGCAGTGTAATCTGGCTTGAGAGAGAGAAAGAGAGAGAGAGAGAGAGAGAGATGTCATCCCCGGGCATGGGCACCCCCAGTGACCCCCTGTTGGCCAGTCCAGGAGGAGGAGGGAGGTTTGGCACGGGACAGGAGGGCCTCTGGAGGAGCTCCTTACCCAAAACCGTCAGCTTCCCCACCTCCACCTTCCGCCACCTCAGCCACCGAGCCAACAACTTCCAGAGGCAGCCCAAGCGCCGCAAGATGATCGGACCCTCGCCGCCCCCTCCGCCCAACACACCCTGCCCCCTGGACCGGCTGGACCTCAGCGAACTGCCCCCGAGACGCACCCTCCAAGAGCTGCTCTTCAACGGCTGCGTCCTCTTCGGCATCGAGTTCAGCTACGCCATGGAGACGGCTTATGTGACCCCCGTGCTCCTGCAGATGGGCCTGCCCGATCAATTCTACAGCCTGGTGTGGTTCATCAGCCCCATACTGGGTAAGTGAACAGCATGGGTGAGGGTGAGGGAGGGTGGATATTAAATAATTATGAGCAGGAGCAATAACCTTTTGCAGAGCTGTAATCTAACTGTGTTGTGTTGCATGGTCTTGTCATTTGCTTTTTGAAGGATTCCTCGTTCAGCCTCTCCTCGGAGCGTGGAGTGATCGTTGCACATCCCGGTTTGGGCGAAGGAGACCCTTTATTTTTGCCCTGGCGATAGGTAAGAAATGGCCCCTGTTCACACAAATGTCTGGGCCTCTGAAAAAGTCTAGTCAATGAATAGGCCCCCTTTACCCATTACTTGTATCAATGTGTGTGCATTTAATTTCCTTCATAAACATAAACATGTATTTGGAGAGAGACTAACTAGCTTATAAATTGAGAGAAAGCTTCATCAATGCAAGATTAACCTCAAAAACTGTCTGGAAGTTGAAGTCAAATGTATATGTGAGGCATGGGTTTTAGACGCAATACAGCAAGGCACCAGATGAACGTACAAAGCAATAGAATGCTTGTTTGGTTGACCTTTTGACATTGCATGCAAAGGCTAGAAGATTTTTTTTAAAGGAATCAAACAATTTTTACTATTTATTTTACTGAAATAAAATGTTGGTTTGTTATAAAAAAAAAGTTATAGTGAATATTGTGGTGGAAAATAAAGTTGAGTTGGTGTTGCTGGGGAAGGGTGGGATAAAAAAGATATGTTTTCAAAAGCTGCCTCCAATTTTCTTTCTTAGGGTCTTTGGTCTTGAGTATCAGGAACCCATCAGTAGAAGAGCTAAGGGCTTGTGAAGGAACATTAGATGACAGGGACTCTGTGATGTAGTCCGTTCATAAGCCACTGAGAGCTTTGGGAACGAGATAAAGGACTTTCAAATCAATTCTGGTGGAAAAATGGGAGCCAGTGCAGTTCAGTTTTTTCTTCTTTTTGTTTGTTAGCAGTCTAGTTGCAGATTTCTGGATAAGTTGTTGTAGCCTAAAGTATGCCTCTTTAAAGATTCATACTTGCATGATTTCCTCCCACTTAGCAAGTTGTCTGTTGAATTCTATTAGCAATGTTAAAAAACCTAGTCTGCTCTCCAAAATACTCTTTCTTCCATTCTACAAACTACAGCTGATCTAGTTAGCATGCAGTGGGCATACAATTGGGACATACTATTATGTATTTATATCATAACATTGTAGCCTTGGACTTGCCTCATGCTTATATCCGTCACATCCCTGGTTGTTTTCACTCGGAAGGCTCCGTCGACGTCACTTCCGTTGTGAGCTGGATTGTGGGTCAGAGTCGCCCCAAAAAACCATGCTGATATCCTCACTTAAAATTCCGGACCGGATGTAGGCCATCCTGGTGTTATTGAAGCATGCTGCACCTAAGAATTGGGACATCCTACGTTTTTTTCTACCATATTAAATAGCAGGGAAGTATGGGTATTGGAACGCAGGGTTAATTTATTTCCTCCTCCTTTCTCCTTCAAAGGGGCTCTGCTTGGTTTAACTCTGGTGCTTAACGGGCGGGACATTGGAACTGCGGTGGCGGACACGGCGTCAAATCACAAGTGGGGAATCATCCTGACCATATGTGGAGTGGTTCTGATGGACTTCAGCGCCGATTCAGCCGACAACCCGAGCCACGCCTACATGATGGATGTGTGCAGCCCAGAGGACCAGGATCGAGGGCTCAACATCCACGCAACACTGGCAGGTAAGAAAAAAACAACAACTTCACCACAAACTCAGGGTCACTTTATCATTATACAGTAGTAGCATTGGAGATGACGACTATAACTTCTATTCTTCTGAGATAATTTGGAGGGAACAAACTTAAAATAAAACATTAAAGCTATAGTGCGTAACTTTTGTCATCCCCATCAAGAACACAGTTGGCACATCAACATGAGGTTAACCTTTCTGTAATTGAACATGGATTTTATACCTTCTAGAATACGGGCAGGTTTTTACTTAGCAGTACAATCAACAACTGAAACATTTCTTGGGTGCTTCTTTGGAATTTTTCTGAGCTACTGAGTTTGTAAACGCTGCCATACTGAGATATACAGAGAGACTTTCGTGGGGCTGATAGGCTTAATCAACTTTGTGTATTCGGCAATGGTAACCGACAATCATTTATCGAAAGAGTTACGCACTATAGCTTTATGACTTTGGTAGTTACTGCTAAAGATGATTGTGTTTTTTACTTAAATCTCTCTGCAGGACTAGGAGGCGGATTCGGCTACATTGTCGGTGGCATTAACTGGGACCAGACACAATTCGGACGGTCGATGGGAGGCCAACTGCGGGTCATATACATGTTCACTAGTATCACGTTGGTGATCGCCACAGCCATGACTCTGATGAGTATCCCCGAGCGGACCCTACCAAAGAGCCAGCCCAACAAAAACCCTGCTAAAAACCATCTGAAAAGCCCCAGCCTGGCGCTCCCTCCCTCCCCACCCGTTCCCCCGGGCTTGGCTTTGGGACTGGACGAAGAGGACGAAGACGGCCTCTACAGCTACAATTTCTCCACAAAATCTCACCAAAGCAACTCTGACCATTTGGCCCATTCTTGCAGCGCCAACGCACGCCTCTGTGCTGGCCTCACCAGCCCCATATCGCCCCTGAGCCCCCTCACCCCCAAATACGGCAGCTTTATGAGCAGGGACGGCTCCATCACTGGCCTCAACGAGTTCGCCTCCTCGTTAGGAACCTCTTATATAGACAGTGTGCTCATAAACTGCTACACGGGTCAGCAAACGCCACCGGGCCAGGCCTCCACCTCCACCTCCAGCACTGTGCCCCTGCCTCCGGGGGACTCCCCTGCTCCGGGTGAGGGGTTAGGGGGCCATCCTACTGGACAGGCCCAGGCTGCTGGAGGGTCTCATACAGGTGGTGAGGCTCAGGAGGCAGCAGAAGCACCACAGACTGAGGGGGAGGGCCAGGACACAGCCGGGGCCCAGCACGATGCAGGGTCACATCGGGGCTCCTCTGCCGGTATCCTCAAACGACCCCAGAGCCTTGCACTAATAGAAGAGCCCATGGCAACACAGATAGTTGAGTTTGAGAATGGACGGAGGAGAACGGTGACTTTCAGCCAGCAGGTCAGGATAAACACCCAATGTTTTTAAAAAAAATTTTATTTTTTTTTTATTTGACTATATACTACATACTACATCTGACCATAAAATGTACTTGGTTTGCATGCAGTATGCTACATGGGACACACATTTTGTTATTTACTTCATCAATGCATTGAGCCTTGAACTTGCCTCTTGCTTACAGTATATTTCCGTGGCATTACTGGTTGTTTTTACTTGGAGGCTCAGTCGATGTGACGTTACCTCTGGTGCGCAGTGGATTGTGGGTCAGAATCGCCAAAAAGTATGCTGATTTCCACACTAAAAATTACTATCGGATTTTGTAGGAATCCGGGTATTTTTCAGCATGCTGCATTTAACCACATGTATTGAGACATAATAAATATTTTTCAACTTTAATAAATAGCAGGGAAGTATGAGGATTGGAACACAGGCATATTTAGAAAATAACGGAGGCTGTTTAGTCAGTTGCCACCACAGTATTTTTTTTTAACAATGTCTTTGTTTTTCTCTGATTAAGGTTGCAAACATTTTGCTGAATGGGGTGCGCTATGACAGCGATCTGAGTGAGAATGTGGAGACAGGAGAATCACAGATGTCAATGAAGCTGCTGTGTATAGCCATCTACAGGATGCCGCCCTCTCTACGGAGTTTATGCACTAATCATTTTTTGGGTGAGAATAGGTAGATTTAAGGCGAGATACTACAGGTCAATGGGGTCACATGACAGCATGACATGACAGCATGACACTTTGCCGGTTGATTATAAGATTAAAACTATTGCTTTTTGTGTAATGTTCAGGTCTAAAAAAAATGTTTTGGCTTTGTTTTTAAGAAAATCAAAAAGTGTGCATCAATCAGACAATTTACAACATATGAACAAATCCTTCGGTAGTAACATTCAGAGTAGTTGAAAAATATAGGTTTTTGCTGGCTGTGTCTAACATTAAATTAAGTTGCACATAAAATACCTTAAACAACTGTCTGTTTTGTATTTGATATAAACTGATTTCTTCCTTACTGCTTCTCTGTAGGCTGGCTGTCCTTTGAAGGCATGCTGCTCTTCTACACTGACTTCATGGGGGAAGTTGTGTTTGAAGGAGACCCAAAGGCACCACATGACTCCGAGGCTTACCAGCGCTACAATGCTGGTGTTAGCATGGGCTGCTGGGGCATGTGCATCTATGCATTCAGTGCTGCTTTTTACTCAGGTGAGCTACACTCTCACATACTAATCAAAACATGTCCAGGTAGGGTTGGGTGGTATAGTAAAACTATTCTATATTATATAAAATAAAAATAATTTTTTTTTTACACGTGGTATAAACGATATTGCCAAATCTCTACCGTTAGATACATTTCTACAGTAGCACAGTCTTGTCATATCGCCAGACCCTATATCTGGGGTATTAGTGCAGCTGTGGCCAGTGTCTTCCTTTGCCGCTTGCAACTCTAAAAGCCTAACATTTGTTCCATCTGTTTCTCTCTTTGTTTCTTCTTCAACTTGCAGCCATATTGGAGAAACTTGAGGAGCGTTTCTCTCTACGCACTCTGTATTTTTTTGCATACCTGGCGTTCGGTTTGGGCACGGGCCTGGCCACGCTATCCAACAACCTCTACGTGGTACTGTCTCTGTGTGTCACCTACGGGGTGCTCTTCTCCTCTCTATGCACGCTGCCTTACTCTCTGCTCTGTGAATACTACCAAAGCCCTCAGGTCAGTATCTAGCCTATACTTATTACTTGTGGAGTAATCTATAATGGCATCATGGTATTTGTCCAGGATTCATTTAAAGGAACAGTACAACATTTTAGACAGATAAGACTCCGTACGGTAAATATGAAGCCACAGCCAGCAGACAGTTAACTTAGCTGTGGACTCCACAGTGTGGAGGAGTATTAGGGCCACAGGAGAAAAAACAAAGTATGTTTTTTTTTCATTATGCACTTCAATAATAAAGTCAAAATGTCTAGAATAAAGTGGAAATACAATTTTGATGTAAGATGCCAAGACGAGATGTCCTCTAAGCTAGACTAATAATACTGTATATTGCTGTGGGATGAGAGCGCCGGCATCTAATAAGCGCAACACAGAAGAGAAAAATATTCCCTGTACTGTTAGCCGGATTTTGTACATGTTGAGTAGAACTATGATAGCTGTTTCCCTCTCTATAGACTTAAAGATTTTTGACATTTTCAATGCTTTATTTATAGTGCAGGTAGACAGAAATTAAATGGGGCATATGTAGCGTACGGAAAAAAACAGTGGTATCAGTGTTGAATGCTGTGGATAATTAACATTAAC
The DNA here is from genome assembly GCF_949987685.1 of Ammodytes marinus. Taxonomy (NCBI): domain Eukaryota; kingdom Metazoa; phylum Chordata; class Actinopteri; order Uranoscopiformes; family Ammodytidae; genus Ammodytes; species Ammodytes marinus. Next base: position 7,823,975 of record NC_137233.1, on the reverse strand, counting down.
CCAATTGTATTTGTATTGGTTCCTCAGTTCTGTGGCTCGTCAGAGGAAGGCACCAGACGAGGGATGGGGGTGGACATCTCTCTGCTCAGTTGCCAGTACTTCCTGGCTCAGATCCTGGTCTCCGTGGCGATGGGACCTCTGACCTCACTGGTGGGAGGGGCCCAGGGAGTGATGTACTTTTCAAGCCTGATGTCGTTCGTGGGCTGCTTGTACTCCTCTCTCTTCGTGGTGTACCACCTGCCCCCCCCTGAGGGTGAGCCCCCTGATAGCGAGACCCAGCCACTGTTGGTGCACATTTAGAATGAAAAAAAGCCTCTTAATTTACCTCACTCACTCACAAACACACTCACAATCAATAGGACACACACACTCTCATACTGTCAGTTAGTGTCGGAGTGCGTTGCCCGTCACTGGCACTAATAAAACAAACACACTTATACACACACTCTGCCGCCGCCGCACATTGTACAGCACAATTCAATGTATTGTTTCACACTTATCAGCACTGTTATGCTCAGAGTTAGACAGACAGACAGACAGACATTGGCCACTGCTCTAATTATGTGTATACATGACCAGTGTGTGTGTGTGTGTGTGTGTGTGTGTGTGTGTGTGTGTATGTGTGTGTGTATGTTCATACAGTGTGTGCCCATGCATTTTTCCCTAACTTTCTCAAAAACGAATGTGAGACCTTGAATGCAGTGTGGGACAATTGGATGTCCCACATGGGTGGGTGTGTGTATGTTTGTGTGTGTGTGTGTGTGTGTGTGTGTGTGTGTGTGTGTGTGTGTGTGTGTGTGTATGTGTGTGTGTGTGTGTGTGAGAGAGAGAGACTGTGAGTGACCTCTTTGAGTGTAGTTAAGCCTGAGCTTTTTCTTGTGTCCGATTCTTTGCTCTAAATTTTCCATCATCTTTTCCTGTTCATTGGTGTTCAGTATAGAAATGTTGATCACTACGTTCAGGCTAACCACAGCTTTCCCCTCTTTTTCCCTTCTTTTATCAGTTGCCTAATGTCTGCATGAGCTGCAATGTTAATCTCTCAATCTCTTCTTGTGTTAACGTTTTGTTATGGTCATTAGGCCAATGGTACGGAAGAGAATTAGGGCCATGTGATAGGAAAAAAATGAGAGGAGGATTTTTTTTTTCTATTCTGCATTTCGAGATTAAAGTTGAAGTGTTGAGACGAAAGTAGAAACACAATGTCAAGACGAAAATAAACTAGACAGTCCGAGACTGCGGTAAATCTGGAAAGATGTTGACAGATTTCAACTTCCTGGGATCATTAACTCATTATAAGTAACTACTTATAGAGTTATTCATCTGTCAAAATATTTCCAACTATACCTCAGTGGCGAACACTCCAGTTTATCAACACATTTTATGTATTTCAACTTTATTTTCCACAATGTCTCTTTTCTCTCAAAACTGCATAATAAAAAACTTTATCCTCTGCCTTTTTTCTTTGTCCTGTGGCCCTAATACTCTTCCGTACAAGGGAATGTCTACCTGCCTGTTTCTCTGAGTTAGCATATTAGCGTCACAGCTTAGATTTAGGCAGGACTCTGACTAAATGAATGTGCTGCCAGTGACCACCTACCGTATACTCACCCACTCCTTCATTATTTCAAATGCTATTCTGGCATAATTTAGCTAACACATACTTAATATTCACAGTAAACTTAACAACGCTTAATCACAGTTACGGTCTTGAAAGGGCTTTACATTGTAACAGCAAAAAAAAAAAACACAACCCACACAACCCAATCACTGAGACTTACCAGTGTACTATAGGCTATCCCCCACTTTCACAGTTTGGTGCTGGGTGACTCTTAAGTCCCAGGAATTAGTAAAACGCCAAATAAGTATGTCAATCAGCATAGAGCCATAGCTTATAGGATAGGTACACATACACACGCTTGTACCCAAAATTTAAAAAAACACAGAGAAATGTGTACTGGTGGCAAATTCTGTCTGGGCCCACACTGAGCAACAGACAGCCGTGAGCTAGCTGTCACCCTACTCCTGGCCATGGCGTTGTTATAATGACAGTGATTCTTGTCATTATCAGGAAGAGGAGAAGTTGAAACTGGGGTGTGAATCAGCATTCAGTCGGAAACCGAACAAAACAGAAGAACAGCAAACAGGGAGAAGACTCATGTGAACTATATGTAACCCTGAAGGTGGACAACATTGAAAGAAAAGACTTTGGGGGGGTTCACAGAGCCAATAGCAAGGGCGTTTTTGTCATCTTTTAGGGAGCATGCTTAAGATAGTAGGCTTGTACTCCACCACACTCAACCCATCAACTCGGTATAGTTATGACTAAACATAGCCATGTTGATCAAAGGAAGTATCATTCTCTTTCTCGTCCCAAACAAGGCATCTTCATCAACGTAATGGTAAAAGATCATTTATTTTTAACGTCTGTTTTGCAATGGCAAACAGTATGCTTCGTCTGTTCAGCCTGAACACGGGCACCAAGCCGGACTTCAGGACTTCAACAAAAGATTGAATTTGTTACATAAACTTGTTCTAAGCATATACCATTGATGGTTTCATTGACTTGCTCACACTGCATACCCAGTGGCAGTCATAAGTGTTGCCTCAACAGAATGTCGATTATTGCCTACTATTAAAGCCTCCTGGACGGACTGACTGGATGCACACCTTAATGTTTCTAAGGAAACAGTAATTGTATGGATCATGCTGTTGCAGCTTGCTTGAGAAAAATTAAATAACACAAGTTTTTGTGTTGTTACCAACTATTGCTCAATATTAGCAGTGTTTCTGTAAATGCTACTTTTATTCAGGGTTCAGTTAACTAAAATTATCATTTTGCCATTTTGGACTTCTGTGTCAAGTTATTATTGTATTTCTTTCCTCACTTGCCCTATTCAGTCAGAACACACTACAGCTAACAGTATTGTTGTCCATAGTTGTACCAGGGAGTTTGAGGGAGGTTGGATTTAAGACTTTTTTAAAAAGTCACTCAAGACCAATTTTCCAAAAGCCAAAATTGAATATTTTTTTATAACTTTGCATATATTACTCTATTTTAGGTCTTTCAAAATGCCCAACTAACTTGTGAATAATAATGCTTAACTTGAACAAAAAAAAAACACATAGGTATTTGTTAATTATTCAGAAAATAGAATTCAAATACTAACATCTTAAAAAACATCTAAAATGCTTTGCGCCCTTTAGAATGTTTTAAGACATTTAATACCAATTAAGGTCTTGTTTTTAGATGAACTAATTCAGTGCCTCTCACAATTTAAGGATCCGCAATCTTTAAGTACACCACACGGGGGAGCCAGGAGCTAAAAGACACCAACCACTTGATTCTGTGTACCCGTTTCCATTACCAAGTGAGATTATTCCTCTTCCTTCCTGCATCTCAGCCATAGAGATCTCAGCCAGCCATTTTCCATGTTAGGAAAAATTGGGTCAAGTGACATCATCAACTTGTAAAGCAATGGTTGTTTTAAGAAGCAGTAACTAGCTATAAACATAAAACAAAAACACAAAATAGATAAACTTAAGTAAAAAGACAATTTATTTTTTAAATCAGAATATACAAAGCAGTAGCTGAAGTAACCGAATGTCATTCTGGTTCTGAAAAAGGCAGCCTTGGACGCAAAACTGGGCTACACAGCCATAACATAAAACTCATTTGAAACGTAAGAAAAACAGTAAAAAGGAAAAAAATAAAATGGTACAAACTTGCGTGGAATGCATACAGAACAAATGACCAAAGCTTTAAGATTTAAGAGGGGTTAATTAACATTGCAAAAATCCTGCCTCCATATAAATAAGATCCAAGGAATCTTACAATGGAACCGCAAGACAAGAGCCCCTGTATTCATTTGCACCATCTGTTATGTTAACAGGGCAGCCAAGCTAAGGATTTAAGTAGCAGCTCAACACAAAAACATTATGATTCAACTAATGATGCTAACAACTGTATATTAGCCCCTGCTTAAAACTTATCTTTGGTCCTTTAAGTGAATCCGAGAGGTCAACATGAGCCTTGGAGGGGGTGAGCAGCTGCCTATATGAATGTATCAGCTGGTCAGCACTGACATAATAGAGATTGTGCTTCTAACATACTGATATAAAACCTCAAGAAATGAAAAACTGATCTCATGGTGTGGCCCCATTTGTACACGTAAAAAAAAATCTCCTTTTAAAGACCAATAAATAACATTTCATTAAAAAAAGAGGATGCAGGGCCACTAAGTTTTCAGGACTCCAGTGCAATGTGTTTACATGGGAGCAGACAAAAAGAACTATTTCTCAAAATGCACAGAAAGCACAAGCTCTACAAAACAATGTTGACCAGGCTGGTAGGACAGTGCTGCAAACGGGTAGCTATGGCAGTAGACTTAAGCCTCCACTTCTGCCTTTTTTGAATCTCCATTTTCCTCTGTCTTCTGCTTTTTTGTCTCCACTTTTTCCTAATAAAAATAAAATAAAAGTTCCATGTAATTAGTAATGATAAATCCCAAACCGATTAGTCAACACAACAACAACAAACAGACTGAAGATGTAACATGTTATTCTTGTGAAAACCCACCTCCTCATCCTCCTCCTCCTCCTCCTTCTCTTCAGCTGCTCGCTTCAGAGGCTGTGCGTCAGTCTCCTCAGCAGGGGGCGCCTCCTCTACTTTGGCTGAAAGGGATAGTTGGTCTCTTTAGAAAACATCTTTCACTTTGAGTGTAATTAAGACCAGATTTATGGGAAAATACATCTTGTCTAAATAGAATTTTGACTTCTAGGCCGCGCACTATAAACAGCATTTCATTGTGATTGATATCAGTAACAACAAATGAGAATTGTATACTATTTAAAAAAATTAATCTGAAAACAGCAATACTTCTTAAAATGAACATACCATCTCCATTCTTGAGTTTCTCCTCTTTTTTCTCCTTCTTCTCCACTATTTCACTGTGATCAGCACCATTCTGATTGACAAGAGGGAACTATTAGTCCAGTAACACAACAACTTAAATCATGACTGTAGGATTTTCAACAACATTGCAAAGATATAAAAAATAAACACAGAATCTATAATATTTAAAATAAGCCTCCCACAGTCTAACAAGCACAGCTCCTTTGGGGACACTTTAAAAAAAGGCCTGTGTGTGTGTAGCTCTTATTCCTCCCCAGAGGATTAGCTACCAGGCTATTCAAGAGGACCAATGGAAACCTCCACAGTCTTGCTCACTAACATCTGTGCCATTTCAAAACCCAAACAAAGCGCTGTGTGTGGAGAGGGGGAGGCGTGTGCAAGCAGGACACCTGCATGATGAGCGGTGCTAAGACAAAAGGCCATGAGGCTGCTGGTCCTCGGCTTCAACTCACTGTGCCATTGGCAGGTGCTTCCCCGTTGTCGGCTGTCTTCTCCTTCTTTTCCACCTCCTTACTCTCCTTCTTCTTCTCCACCACTTCTACTTCTTTCTTCTCTTTCAGCTCCTACAAAATAAAAGCATGTCCCTTTACAAATCAATGTACCGTTCAGCGAATAGTTTTTATTCTGAAGTGCCACACATTTTTTTTTAAGTGAATTTTTTTGGTTTGGTCTGGCGTTAATTAAAAAGATCAAATGAATATAGTTTGCCATGTCTGCGACTCTTTTAAATACAACATTTGATTTACGATAGAGTCTAATTCAAGAAAACTATGGTAGAAATAACTGAAAGGCAATTTTTAAGGATTTTTTCCTTTGACGTATTGTAACGTTCTCGTTACTGTGGTGGCTTCCCGCCCACAGCTGCACCGTTTCTATCGCTTTGTCTCCTCAACAAGATTTTTTTTTTTAGCTAACCACATCGCATACGTTGGAGTTTCCTGATACAATTTAGCTGTTGACGCTGGAAATGTTGAGAATTCACCTAAGCAGTGTCTTCGTAGAACATTAACAAATGTATAAGTCTTTTGAGGAAATTGATATTTACTCAAATTACTATTTCAACTTACTTGAAGTAACGTTTGAATTTAAAACGCCGAATAAATCAAAGGTTGTTTAACCCGAGCTAGCGTAAACCAGTCGTGAAACACATTTCAAACAACGACTTTAAAAAAGAAAGTTCAAGATATCTTTTCACACGACAGTTCAACCGAAAATAATTGAATGAAACGCACCTTGGCTGTAACCTCAGTGGGGACGGTCGTGTCAACAGCTGTGTCGGCCATGGTTAATTTGTTAAATTAATGATAATTATATTACTGATAAGAAATAATATTTTTTATTTCTTGGCTCTTTTTCGTCGTGTGGATAGTCCCAAGAAGCTGAAAGAGAAATGATGTCCCTTCGTCTCCGCTTTTCTCTCGAGCTCGTTGAAAATCCACTCTCGTTGGCTACAGCGAGTTGATCCCGCTCATGATTGGACGATGTCGACCAACGGACTTTCCTATTGGACAGATATCTTGTCAATCTTGACTGTACATCCCGCCTTCTGCCTATCTCGTCGTTGATTGGTCCATTGTTTTTAAAGCGCTGCACTACGACAGACTAGAGTTCTTTTTTTGTCACCCATCAGTCTGTCTACGTTTGAGTTCTGACCTAAAATTTGAACAATGTATGTTAGTGGCCCGTTGTTTAAGTCAGACTCGTCCACCAGAGTCTACTGACTGACTGAATATTTCCCTATGTAAATGTATTGTGAAAGTTTTAACCAAACGCACACGGACGGCGTCTTTTGTCTTAGCGCTCTTTCTCTGAGGAGATGGGGTGTCAAATTACATACAAAAAAGAATAGGCTAATGTGACGATGTAAAAAAAAAAAGCGCGCGGCCACTCCTCCATTCTATATTTATCACTAACGAAAGTCTGAACTTTCGCTCTTTCACAAACCTGATACAGTAGAGTCAAACCCTATTATTTACTATCTATGAGTCAAACCAGTACAATAGCCTACAGTCTAACAGTCCTCAACCAATAGGCGAACAGTGTCATTGTTAAGCAATTCATTATTCCATTACTTAAACATAGGCTAAAGTCAAATAGGCCTACATTGACTGAGAGCTAAACATAGCCTACGACTACAAGATATCGATGTAAAATGTAAGCGTAGGGCCTATAGGCCTATAGCGTATCAAAATTGTCCAGTGAAAACTTTTTTATATCAAAGATTAAGTCTGATTATTGCTAGCTAGTCCAGTAAGCGAAACTATTTGTTTGTTTCAGGTTAAGATGTTCGAAAAATGCATGGCTATCTGATGTCAAGTGTAAATTGCACATAGGCCTTATACAAGTGACTTTGCTATACAAACACATGTAAATAATGGAAAATGTGAATGGAAGATTTGTGCATGCACCAACACAGTGTCTATGGATATTTACCAGACCTCAATGCCTTTAAAATAGTTTGGTCTCTAATTATTTTTGCAGGTGTAACTGATAAACAAGAGTGTTCCCTTTTCCTGTTCATTTAGAAACTATTGGTCTGGTTGATAGTGATACAGTGGGGTCTGAAACCGGCTGTTTTTCTTCTCCTTCAGATGTGCTTTGAGGTCAACATGTTTGTCACCACCGCACTCGCTCATCCAACTGTTAAACCAAAGGAAGTGGAAGCATACAGCTTACTTTGATGGCCCTGCACTTTGTAAGCTATAAGCCTGCATATTGTCAACGGGTCACCGTCAGTTAAAAAGTAAGCAACATATTTTACATACAGGGAAAATCTATATATTTTGTGCTACAAAACTCAGACCAACCAACAATATATTTCCTCAAGTTGAAACAAAGCATTTCACCCTGAACAACCTCTGTACTTTGCCACACCTGCCATTGTTTGCGCCATGCACACAGCTATCATTCGTGCATTTCCATAAAACGTTTATCTGTAGTTATCAGATGGTTGTCAGAGCAACAGTGTGATTTCCACTTGCCTATAACTCTAGTTTACAAATGATATTTATCTGTGATCTATTCAATAAGTCATCACGTTGACCTGGATTTCAGATTACTCTAGTCTACACACTGTCTCACTTATGTGTCCTGAACTCAACCCAACACACACTCAGTGTTGAGGATATCTTGACACAATTATTTCTTCAGCCTGTCATTGCAGCGCCTCTTCCGACCTAATCCTACACTGCTTCAGTTATCTTCTCCGTAGTTACTGCCACGCCATGTATTCAACACACAGATTTGGGAGGAAGCCTCCAGGCCCTATTCAGTCATTCCCCTCACATTCAACTGCAATATACAATAATTCTGATTTATGAAGACTGTAATTAAATGCCGAGATCAAAGGGTTGTGTGACAGCGTACTAGCTTATTATCTTAAGATTTATTTTCTGTCTTATACTAGGTTCTTTTTTTCACTCGAGCTGTGTTGTTCTAACATCACATATTACTTCTGATAAATCATGGGCTGCATGATCTATAAACACAAGTTAAACACATTGAGACAGCATTAGTTTTATATTGTGTGGTTTAGTTTGATATACAAAGCAGAAATTAAAGGTGCTGTAAGCGGAATGGTTCTTTTAGCTAACTTCCTGTCAGTTACTGCAGTTAGCAGTCACCTCGCTCGTCCCTACGTCACCACATTAATGCACTGCGGTAATCAAGCAGCGAGTTATCTAGCATCATTTCTGATCCATAAGTGTGATAAAACATGATGAAAACCATCAAAACAGACATTGGGAAGGATTTTTACCTGCTGCGCCATTGTAGGCGCATAAACATTCACCCATCTGTTGCTCTGGCGTACACCGGCAGTGAGACCATGAGTGAGACGGGTCTCGGTTTGTAGCGTTCTCTCTTGTGATTGGATAAAAATTTCGGGATCCTCCAATAAGTTTATTTGCTGATTACATGCAGAGCAGCTGACTGAGAGATCGGCTTTATGAAACGCGCACATTATGTAAGTGATCACTGTATGAATAAAGAGCGATTTAACACTTATGTTAACATAAATACCTCTTACTCCACCTTTAAGGCAACACACTGCAGGTGATAGGTTAAACATTTCAACATATAGTTATCATAATGAAACTTTGCCAGTGGATTACTTACATTAAACAACAATTTTGTATTGCATTTTTGCTTTTGTTTTAGTGTCCAAGGTTTTTACAGAAAAGATTTTGGATATAGCCTGTTTTCATAAATCAAAAAATACTAGATGGTTGTAGCCTATCAGAGAAATATACAGATGCAAACAAGGTTCACTCAAATAAACACCTTCATGTAAATGTGGGACCTTTTATTTATACGTATGAAAGAAGACATGTTATGGAAGCAAAAAAGACCAGAATCCCAAAGAATGTACCAGTTTCTGCCTGCCTAGTCTCCACTTAAAGACATTCATCATGTCACTGCAATTGAAGACAATGTCTCATTTTGGCACTGCACAAAGTGTTGCCCTTTTATTTGGTAAATGAAGACCATGTGGAGACTCTAAAGAGAACTGAAGCAGACGTTACATCCATGGGAACAGAGGAGCAGCCTAAAACGCAACAGAAGGCATTACTCACTCTTTTTCTGTAACTGGAAAATGGGAAAGGGGGAGTGTTTCTGAGATCATTTCCTGCCTTTCTTTCTGTTTTTTTTTCTTATTTGCCTCAACATGTTTCCATGTGCAGCCAATCGGCAACGGAGAAAATAAATCCATCTATGGGCAGCCTGTTCATTCTGCAGGTAAAGAAGTGAACCAAACTGTTGCAGTCAGTAGAGTTTGTCAAGGAAAAGTTTTTTTCATAAAACTCTTATTTGCCAGAGTGCTTACCACACTTTCCACAAGTAGAAACTGGAAAAAAAACATATTTTTTTTAAATGCTATTTAAAATTATGGGACCACAGAAAGTAATACTGTGTAAAAGAAAAGCCTCTTTGTTTTCACGATGACACATGTTTGAAAGTAAATTTAATCTTTTGCATCAGTACCTTCTGCAGACCAGGGAATCATGTCTTTGCAAAAGCTAAACTGTTCAAACAACTAAACTGTGCAAATAGGTCAGATAGTAATTGATGTAGGGTCGGGGGGAACTGCACCTTAACTTCACCTTTAAGACAAAGGACTGACCTGACTTGTGGAATGCCACTGCTCCGGGGGTTGAGCAAAGTAGGGCCCATCAAAGAGCAGAGGTCAGGATTAGGAGGGGGAAGGGTCCCGATAATTGGAAGAATTGGTGGGGGCCAACCATAGACTGTATGGGGCCAACTGAGCTCTTTTGTTTCGAACAGCAGGGTCCTGCATGGTCTGGCGGCCTTTCGCTAGTTTTTTAGGCGAGTCCTGCAGAGTACAGGGACAACACAAAGTCGACTTCTCACTGGAACTCTTCAGGCCAATGCACATTGAGGGAGAAAGCGTGTTCACACTATTGATCCATAATTAACACAATTAGGTACAGACATATTGACGGTAATGGTAGCATGCACACTGGTAGTGCCGCCACAAGACCCCCAGAAGCTCACACCATATTTCTTTTCACAATGCATCTTACCTGAATTATTATCAAAACCAGACATCCTCTATATGCTCGACTAATAATGGCACTGTATTAGAGTGAAGGCATTAAATATTTTTTGCTTTGTTGTTGCACTTTGTAGATGGTCCCTGAACTCTCATCTCACAGACAACTGCATATACTGTAAGTAGCAATATATTAGTGGAGCTTAGAGGACGTCTCACACTGGTATAAATAAGGCCGTAGCCCATTATCTGCCTCAGGACGATAGCAACGATGCATCATTTGTGTTTTAATAATGGTTATCTTGTGAGTTATCGATCCCGGAAGTTAGAATTTCCAGGTTTACCACAGTCTGTAACTGTCAAGTTAATTCTAGACATTGTATTTTGTCTTTAATCGAAATACAATATAATCTTTTTTTTGACTTTATTCTCTTAGTGCAAAATAAAAAATCTTTCTCTTCTCATTTCTTTCACTCCCATGGCCCTAAAACTGTTCCGTAGATCCTAACCTGTAAGCAGTAACCAAAAGTTCCATGTAAAAACAAGCTGTAGAAATCTTGGAAATACTCCACACTGGATTTGGGGGGCTCCCCTTTGGGAAAAGTACTCAGAACAGACCCGGGGCATGCCACAGGGTCTCTAACTGGCACAGGAGGGCATTGTGGAGGTGTTGGAGGAAACCGCTTGGGAAAAGGTTGCCTGGAATATTCTACCGACTGTGTTGCCATCACGACACTGATTCCCTAAAGAATGGATGGATGGGATGGGCAGAGGTACAAATGGATGCAAGATGCATAATGTATTATTTATTCAAAAAACACTAGCCAAGCTACTGTTTTACTCGTGTTAATTTAACATACAAAATGTAGCACTTATATGTTTAAGTTGATTCAACTTTTATTTTAAAAAGTAGCATGGATTTATATTTTACATTTATTTGGTATTTCTTGTTCAAACACAGCAGCAGCATAGGACGACCCATTTCAGTAATCGACCATAAACAGTGTCCAATTTCAGTTGGAGGTAGTGCAGTGCATCTGTCAGCAAGCTCTTTGCCACTCCTACTGGAGAAATTAAACATCATAAAAGGTATTAAAACCAATACCACACTTGGATTGGATTTCTCTGTAAGACGTGCACACATCTACAGTATGTTGTCCTATTGTGAGAGGAATAATGTTTTATTTATTTGGTGATCTATCTATCTATCTATCTATCTATCTATCTATCTATCTATCTATCTATCTATCTATCTATCTATCTATCTATCTATCTATCTATCTGATGGTTTTAAGTAAAAAAATGAATGCATAACTTGTGGTTTTATAAAGCGAACATAAAGAAACTGCAGTAAATAATAAGGGGAATTTTACACATGATCTCCAAGTGAGCTAACAATGTATTTTAGTTGTCATGCATGCACCAAATCATTAACAAGTAGACTGTATTTGAAAAGTGTAGTAGTAAAAGCTTCCCCCGTGACTTCTGCCTTCACTCCCCATGTCTGCTGCTGCACTACCTTATTTACTGCACCTCTCTGCTCCGCCTCTGCAACCGCCTTCCCAGAGAAAAGTGGACATTTCCAGTAATTCCCACTGCTTTGCAAGAAGAGCTCCTCCTCTCTTCGGCTTTCCCATTCCCGCCTTTTCTCTCACTCTATACCTGCAGATTGAGACTGGCCTGAAGACCTCATGGCCCTCTGCTGCCCAACCTCGCCTTTGCTTTAAGGAAACCACGCATTCTTCACATAGACAAAACATCTCTTGTAGTGGCTTTGTCGTTAGGTCTGTAAACCTGACATTTCATCACAGAAATTTGGTCTCTGTTCTGTTTTTTCTTTATTATTGAACATTTATTTACACAGGTAATCTCATTGTGACACTGGATCTCGTTCTCAAGAGAAACGTGTTAGACAACAACAGTAGTCCAACATAAAGTTACAGACAGACAGGATATCAAGTACAAAATGTTAGAGATTAGTGTTTAATCTCTATTTGATTTGGATAGCAGCCAGATTCGTAACTCCAAAGTGCTCTTTTAGATGTCTTTCTGGCAGAGCTTTCACAACAGTTTCTTTGTTTAATATTTTGAAAAGTATACTATAATTTCCCCCTCAGAATAACTTTAATTAAGGATTAAAATATATGTAACTGAGCTCTTGATTGACAAACATGGGTTGGTTTTGGGATCACAGAACAGATGGTAGATTTGCATTTCTATCTCTCTGGCTGATCTGATATGATGGTGTCTGTGTTTCAGAGAGATATCACATGCTCCAAAACGTGTGCACTGCCCACAACTGACACATCTAAGAAATCAAGAATCGAGCAATGTAACAAGAAAGGCCTTGGAGATTGTAAAGAGTGTTGTTTAGGCTACGTGTGCCTTGGACTTGTAAAACAAGGTGATATGTGTTCAAGTGTTTACAGCCCGAGAGGGCCACACTATCTCTACGCTACATCTGTGGTTTTTTATAACTTCCTCATAACCGTATTCACACAAACAGGCCTGTATACTTGACCGGTGGGGGGGATATGCGCAAAATACACATTTCATTGTGTTAATGGACAAATAAAGCCACTTATCTTAACTTAATTTAAGATAATAATTTTAATAAACTACATATCAGACCATGATTGGGCAGCTGGAGTGGAGAACTTTGAGTGTGTTGATGACATGAGGCACACTGACCCATTAGAGCCATTGTGAAGAACGCACAAAGAGCCATCTGCACTGCAACCAAGGACTGCTGAGATGAGGGACTCACTCTCACAGGGGGGACGGAGGGGGATGGGAGAGGTTAAAAAAGAAAATAAAACAATTAACATTTACTCCAGAATATTTCAATTAATGATATTTCACAAAAATAACTGCAAAAAAAAAATTAAAATAAGTTAAAGGTTGAGTCAGCAATTCTGGAGAAAGCTGAATTATGGTAGGTTAACAAAGGGTTTGTAAACAAAAGGGACCTACAGTGGCTAGCAACATGCACATTTACAGAGACTATATTAACACTGCATTTTTCTCTTAGCGCGCACACACACAGTACGGACAAATAGCGGAATATGAGGCGATATTCATTCTTTGATTTAGACAACAAGCCTTCTCCAGAATCGCTGACTGCACCTTTAATGAAGGCTATTTACTGTAACATTCAACAATGGTCATTATGTAGACTCTGTATTGAAGAAGAGGAAGACCAGTTCCATTTATTTTTCTTTTGCCCCTGTGTTGCTTGTATGGATTAATATCCAAAAGGCCACTCAATTTTTATTCGTGATCAACTGGATAGTGTTTGCAATATGATGGCAGTCTGTGCTAATATCCTAAAGGTTTCTGCAAAAAAGTATGAGAATTTGCTGGTCATATTATTAACCCAGAGTGCATATGGGTATCTCTCCTCTGCTAGTGAAGTGGAAGACAAGAGCTGCTGGCCCCTAATCACTCAAGAGCACATTTCCTGCCTCCTGCATGAAGAGATGAAGTCAACTGGAGCTGTTTCAAGGCTAATATTTAACCCAAACCTGGACCTCAAACACATACCATATCTCATTCGTTTTGCCATCTGATCTTTACTGAAACTCTATACTGGTTTAGATTAGAAGGTCAATATACTTTTTTCATTCTTTACATGGAAGATGGTTTATTTCAAAATGGTGCAAACAAAGACAAAATGGTGTCAAGGACAAAAAATGTAATAAAGAAAAAAAACGCACAAATGTTTCACAGGTAGTAACACATGAGAATCAGGATTGCTTAGCAACAGCAGTAAAAGAAAAATCTTGCAGCCTGTGTGTGGTAACAGAGAAACTGACCGTGCTGCCCCCCAGTGGGGAACTGCAGGTGGGCTTACATGTCACTGATTATCAAAGGCTCACTCTTCTAAAACATGTGTAGCTAGATTAAATATACGCAATTACCTGACAGGTGTAGGGCCTACACACCCTAATTGAAAACGGCTTGATAGAAAAAAAAGGCATCTCCCTTTTCCTTCCTCAACCCTGTTCGAAAATAAATCTTGTAATTTGATTGGCTGGCTGGAAAATGCACTAGCTCTCACGGCGGGCTGTTGCTTAGTAACACACATAGGTGGGAGCATGAGCAAGAGGGTGGGGTGGGTGTCTCTTCGTCATGGGGATGGAGCAGACTGGGTGAAGGCAGACTGACTGGGAAAATACCTGGCAGAAACCCCAAATAAACAAACGAGAGAGAGAGAGGGAGGGAGAGAGAGAGAGAGAGAGAGAGAGAGAGAGAGAGAGAGAGAGAGAGAGAGAGAGAAAGAGAAGGACTGAAACGGAGACAGAAGACATGGGTGTTTTCCAGATAACAGTCTTGTGTTTGAGATAAAGGGAACAGGGCATTTTTGGCTTAGTGAAAACACAGTTTGGTTCCCAAAGCAGAACAATACTGGAGACAGGAAGTACAGAGCACTGTACAACACACTCTGCCTGAAGTTTATGGAGGACCTCAAGCCAGGGTCATGGAAACTAAAATAAAGCATTTCTTTATTTAAAAGTGCTACGAGGGACTTTTAATTGGGCAGGAATTAATAAATGTGTTAACAAATGTGCTGCAATGCAATGCAACTGCATTTTAGAATTATTGAAAAAGATTAAAAGTTAGTAAGATTTTATCACAATTAGATTGGACAAACCAGATGCATTATTAAAGTGCTTTAGCATACATGC
Source organism: Ammodytes marinus (assembly GCF_949987685.1). Classification (NCBI taxonomy): domain Eukaryota; kingdom Metazoa; phylum Chordata; class Actinopteri; order Uranoscopiformes; family Ammodytidae; genus Ammodytes; species Ammodytes marinus. The sequence goes on along the minus strand of NC_137233.1, from coordinate 7,808,863 downwards.
TAATCCTAAAGAAAAAGCTGTATTCTATATTCAGTTTGTGAATTCCATTAGCCTATTTATTTCTAAACCTTAGCCTACTGTATTTTAAATTGTATTTAAATGCTCATACTTCTTAAGGAGTTTATCCATGCATTTTTAAATCATGTAGGCCTATTTATTTACTGTTTTAAAGTTGCATTTGTAAAATCTTTTTATAGTTCCTCTGTTTATTTATGGATTAATTCATGGATTTGCAAACCAATGTATTAACTGTTTTATATGTACAATAGTTACTAAATATATACTTGCTTTATTTTCAGTTTGAGATTGGGACTCCAAAAGAGGACTCTAGTCTAGTCTAGCTCTAGTTCCCTAGTGAAACCAAGAGACACACTATGACACAGGTCCTTTAAGGCAGTTAGTAATGTTTAATTGTTTGATGAAGAAATTTTGAATAGGCCACAAACCGCCATGTGGTTCCAGATAAGAATGTGGAGAAACGAACCTCTACCTGTGCGTGCAGGTTCTTGTTGGCACGGATTGCATTTGAAAGCGTATTAAAAACCGGTTTGTATTATTACTATTAAGTTCAAGTTTGTTTATATAGCACATTCAAAAACAACCGTAGTTGTGTATTACAAGCATAAAATACACAAACAAGCAAATCATGCATGTCAAACAATAGCAGAAAAGGTCAAGGAGTCAGACACTCAACTGTAGTTGAAAGCCAATGAATAAGATGGGTATTAAGCAATGACTTGAAAGTGTCAGTGGTTCAAGCATTTCCTTATTTGAATAGCTAAACTATTCCAAAGATTTGGAGCAACTACTGAAAAAGGCCCAGTTATTTTTTACACTCAGGGTCGTGGATCTAAGTGCCTTAAGTGGAGTGTGAACAAGTAAAAGCTCCAATAAATAAGGAGTAGCCAACCCATTTAAAACCTTAAAAACAAGCAATATATTCTTAAAATCAGTCTTGAAGTGGACAGGGAGCAGTGGATCTTTCTAGTCCGAGTTAAAATACGAGATATTGCATCCTAGACTATAAGAGATGGTCCAATCCACAGTGGTCCAATCGAGTCAGAGAATAACTCTATCAAAATATGTATATATATATTTTTTTTGTTGGTAAATGGACGAATGAACGATCTTAAAGGACAAAGAGCTCCGACACTGTCATCTATGTAGATGCTCTGGATGACCAAACACAACAATAAAAGTCTTAATTTACAGCAATCTCAGCAGCCTGCAATGTATGTATTCAAAATACTGAAAAGAAGGTCTAACAGGTCAAGATGAGATTATGAGGTGTGGAGCAGACGGTGAGCTAGAAAATAGGGAAAACTGTTAAAATTAAAAAAAGGTGGAACATTTGCTTATATGGAGAGGAGGGGGTAAATAAGGGCCGGGCTTTAGGCTTGGGTGTGTGGGTGGGTGCTGCTGGTAGGTACAACCCTATAAAGAGGAGGGCTTTGGAAATGGCTCATGCAGGCAATTGAGGACTCTTTGTCAGGAGGAGTAGGAAATGAGGTTTCTGTTGTGATTAAAAGGGAAGGTTTCTATGGCAATGCAGAAAGCCGTGTGCACACAGAGAGATTTGTCGGGCGCGAGTGGAGGGGGGCTAAGTGAGAGTAGAATTTCAAAGGAAGAAGGCTCCCTCCACTCCACCATTTCAATCTACCACTGCTGCCTGCCCGCAAGCCCCCTCGATGCTTTTTCCACAGTGTCCTTTTATCTCTCATAATCTGTTTTCACACAGTTGAGACGGCAAAAAGGGGGATTTGTACTTGAGCAAACACAGCCATTGCTCGATCAGTCGTAAATGTTTACAGAGTAGCAATTTCACTTCCTGAAATCTACTGTCAAAACATCACTGAAAATAAGGCAACCTTCAACAGATAAGCTATAATTAAAGCACACACTAACTCAAAGCTAGATAAACATATTGACCCAAATGTGTCTCTTTCCTTATACAGGGATGATGGGAAAATATATTTAAAAAAAAGTATGATGGCATCAGTATGACCTTTACAATCTAAATATAGCAACGTGCTTTGTTAATTGTTTCACAGAGTGGGCGGTTAGTGAAAGCGGTTTCTTAAAATAAGTTCCTCATCTGAACGTTCTCTCTCGTACAGAGGAAGTTGCTCTCTGCAGCAGTGACTGCCATCTTAGCCTCGGTGAACACAGAAAGGCTCGCTCCAGGATGTTTGGATAAGATGACATTTAAAACTCCTGAACATCAAAGGGAAGTTAGCAGTACGAGCCTCAACTGACTGTTGTAGTAGAGAAAGATACAGTCACTTTACATGGAAATATGCCTAGTAGGCCTATATGCCTACACCAGAAAACTGACCCACACGAATAAGAACTGATGAACGCTGTACATGCACAGGGAACTAATCCAATGGAAAGATCATGGACAGTTTATTTGAAATAATCACACAGAGTTTATGACAGACATCTGAATTAATAACAGTTATTCAGTACAATACAACTGAGAAAAGAAACAATAAATTATTATTATTCCAACAAGACAAAATGTGTCCAAGATCAGCTTGTACTGTACAGCAAAGAGTGTTTTTGGAAACATAAGATCAAGGTCTCTCAGCATGCCAACTAAAAGCTTTCTGCTGCCCCCAACCCTTTCTTTTGAGCATTGCAGCAAGTATCATGTAATGAAAGCCACGGAGGGAGGGCTGTATACTGAGACCAGATTGTAGCCTATATAGTCAAAGCCAGATGGCAAGTCACACATCAAAGGGACAGCTGGTTTTACAAGACTCTGAATAGGCATCTTTATACCTCACAACCTAATTAGTCCCAATTTAACAAATCACATTATAATACAATACACAGGCCATTGCCAATGCTTCATCATAAAAGTGGACGTACAAAGAACATAATTAAACTTTAAATGTTTTACGTGTACAAGCTGGATTATTTCAAAAAAAGACAATCATGCTGGTTCCTTCATTGCCTCGATTGATCTGTATTATCAGTGTTTCCACTACGATTGAAACATAGCAGTGGGGTCTCGGGGGTCGCAAATTACTTTTGAAAACTCACAATTGCGCCCTGCCGAGATGTTTCAAATGCTCATGTCTATCCGTCAATTGCTCTAAGTTCAAACTACATTTTGAACGCTTATTAACAGGGAAACAATTTCCATCTAGTTTACATATCTAGCTTTCTCCAGATGTAGTAGAATTCTGTTTTGTTGAAAATAAATACATTGTCAAAAATGGTGGTGACATAATCACGTAAATGCAGCTTAGGCCTAGCTTTGTGTGAATTGATATAAGCATCAGTCTCTCGGTTAAGATGCTTAACTAACATGTGTTTGACAGCGCAAAATAGCATAGATAAAAGTTAAGAAAAGGGTGCTCACATCTAATTTTGTGTCTTAGGTGTGTTCATTCATATAAAATTAATTTGCTGTAAAATTAATATAGGGATTATATTATGTTTAACAGGCCCTTTGACTGCAGACAATAGTGCAGTTAAGGATCCCATTTTTCAAAATGTGCACATAAACTACAGTGATTAGGTCAACGTGTCAGATCAGTGCGTCTTCCAGGGAGCGCCGTCGACCATCAAACTGCTGACTTATCTTTGAGGCTTTGGTTGCTGCCTGTCGGGCCGAACTCTCTTTCTGAAGGACCTATAAATAAATAAAAATAAAAAAATAAAAAAAATAATCATGTACCAAAATAACCATACATAATCGTCAACATGTACAGCTATTGCACCAACCCCTTTAATGATTATTTTGCGAAGTTCCTCCTGGGAAAATGGCCGCTCTTCTTCGTCAGTGACAGGAGACTCTTCTGCATCATAGTCCACACTGAGGATTCCAACAAAAACACACTCACTCACTCATTAACCTAACGGCTTTAATACATGTGTGTATCTATTAGTAATACACACATGGGGTTTCAAAATAAACAGATAAGGCATACCCGGAAATTGCAAGTTGGATGTTAACACTCTGCTGAAGCAGTTCTGGATTTTGACCCAATAGAAATTTGGGCAGATCTTTGGGATTGTAGTCCTTTTCCAGATCCTATCAAAGAGTTACAAACACAGAGACAACATATATACAGGTGAAAAGGCAGAGATGAAAGAAAGCACTACAGTATATATTAGGGCCGCACAATATCAGGAAAACATGTGATATGTGATAATATTGTTGAATATTGCGATCAAGACACTTAAACAAATTCGTGAATATACCGTGTACATTTGGGCATTAGAGCAGAAGGGCTTCATCTGAAAACTGATTGGCCAAATATATTGGCATGCAGAGCGTGAATGAATGGCACATAGAATAGGCAATTCAAGCCACCTTTGCAATATGTATACTGCAATATTAAAATTTGCCAAAAACGATGCATTTTCAATATATTGTGCAGCCATGCTATATACAGTATATACACAGGAACGAAAGAAAAGCCAGGGAAGAACTACAGGTTACCTTAGAATTGAGGAAAGCTTGTATGGTGAGCATCTCGTTGGTCTTCTGCTCCACTAGACCCAGGTAAGACATGATGTTGTTCTCACTGATCCCAGAAGACGAGCCCAGCATTTCCTCCACCACTGAGCGGTCACACTCCATCTGAGAGAAGATACTGTTTACGCCTGTGAGACATGGGAGAAACTACAGTCAGATAGATAAGATTAAGATAAAACTTTATTAATCCCCCAGTAGGAGAAATGTGTTTGTTGCAACAGCCCAGCACTAGTGGAAAGACACAGGATAAAAATTACAATACAATACAAATACAAAGTGCTAATAAGGGAACCTAGGACTGTCTATAAGGCAAGGCAAGGAAAGTTTTTTTATATAAAACAATTCCCACACAAGGCAATTCAAAGTGTTTCATAAAAGCCTGTATGTACTGTTCTATATTATTGTATTTTGTTTATTTTTAGTACTCACTTTATATTATTGTACTTACCTGCCAAGGGACTACAGGTAGGAAATGGCAATTTGTTAAAAACCTGTTACACTGCATCTCTCCTTGCTCTAAACAAGGTTAATGTTTTTTTGGTACATTGTCCCTTGTTCAAATAAAATTAGATGACATTACATCTGTGTTTTCTTGAGTTGTGATAAATATCCAGACAGACATGCAGTAAGTTGAAGTTCCCTATTTAATAGAATATTTTGTTGAAATACTTTTGTAATTTGAAACCAAACCAAACCAATGTAAATATTATTAATTTAACCTGGATTTACTAATGGATGTTTTTCCTCATATGTTTTTAGACTTGCCTGGAGACAAATTTCACATTTTTGCATGTTCATCTGTAGGCTACACTAGATGATCATCACTACAAAGCAGCATCTTCCTGGGAAACTTTTTAAAACAAATGAGGATATTGCGGACCTGTAAATAAAATCTGTTGCCAAACCTGTTTTAACCTGTTCCAGGATTTTGCTCGTGATCCCGGCTTTGTTTTCATATTCCTCAGCTTGAGACTCGATCTCCTTCTGTTGATGACCGATGTCTCTCAGTACAGAGCGGTGTTCTTGCCCCTGCTGCAGACTGGCCAGTCCAAACTGCTCGATCTCGGTTTGTGTCTGCAGATTCACACATTCCAGCATAAACAGATAAATAGAAAGATAATTGACGTAAACTGAAAACTTCCTTAATTTGTAATGATTGTTTTTAATAATTTGCACAATTTGAAATGGACAAACCAGTGCAGGGGGAAGCGAAAACCCAGTGGGCTTATTCAAAGCCTCCTAAATCATGTTTAAAATGTCATAGTGTTATAGAGAACACAACATTAAACGAATACAAAAATTATGATAATGGCAGTGTTGAATTAAAAACTCTTCATGATACTCCCCCTCTCACTTGTTCCAACGGCTGTGATAAGCGACCTCTATTACCATTTTCCCTTTAACTTACTTGAATTTTCTTAGGCTAGATTTTTAATTTTGGATACGTGCAATCTTTGATAACAAGGAATTACTTTTTACTTAATTAATATTCTAGTTTTTTACTGAATATGCAAATTTAGCAATGTTAGAAATGGAAGAAATTAATGACGAGTGTGTCCACTGGGGGGAGCCAAAAACATAAAACACACTCACCTGGCTGATTTGATCCCTCAGCGCCTCAGCCTCGTTGTTCTGCTCATTTACAAAATTGAAGAGTGCAAAGTTCCGGTCTTCAACTACACAGAGAAAAAGCAATATACAACAATGAGATACAATTAAATCTTCTCAGAAAAAATACAGTTTAAAATGACATAACATTAATTTCAATACCAAACTGGCAAAGAGAATTGGCAAAGAGAACGCGGATAGCAAGTGGGGTGCCTGCGCAAGATGTGAAAGTTTTGTTTTCAATTCTACCTTGAAGATAAGGGTTTATAGAGCGATTTTTTTTTCTTATTTTTTGCCAAAATGGCCACAATAAAAATCATGATTTAAAAAAAAACTGTTCTACAGACCCTTGCCTTCAATTTAGAAGTGAAAACAAACTTGAAATGAAAACGATACATTACCCATAGACGGCCCCCCACTGTGGTACATGGATGAACAAGAAGGGAGTAACCTTACAAACGTGTTGTTGGGGGAACTAGGATGTAAAAAAAGCAACTGCATAGATAGTCATGTTGTGTTGGTGAGACTGACCCTGTATAAACCTGGTGACCAGCAAGTCCAGGTTGTCCTCCCCCGTCACAGAGTGGATCCTCTCAAACACAGAGTCCAGACCCTCCAGGGAATCCTCCCCAGAGTCCTGCCTCCTCTGCTCCTTCAACTCTGACACTTTGGACAAACATCATATCAACCATTACTGCTGCTTCAATTTATTTATTACCAAGTACCTACTGCCTTTTACATTTATTGATTTATGACATCACCTGTCCTTGTCTTTTCACATTTTTTTTTCTTGTAACGTCTGCGTCTTGTGTTTACCATTTTTCTAACTAAACTTGTTTTTTTATGTATAATGCTTAAGTTGGCACTCCTTATTTCGTTGAATAGGTTACAAGAATAAACAATGACAATAAAGGCTATTGTGTCTTATAATATATAGAGTGGCAGTTCTAGACCAATTTTCCTCTTGGGGGGTGGGCGGAGCAGCCGCTTTGTCAGAGGGGCACATTCAACTTGGGGGTCCAAGCTCAGTGTCACGGGGGCACTGGCCCCTCCTTTTTTATTATATTCATTCAATTTGCATAAATCCAACATTTACTGTGACATCTGTCTGTTTTTTCAGTTGTGCAATCCTAAATAAGTGTTAGCTACTGTGGTGAATTGTACTGTGTTAAAAATGTTGTATTGCCTATAAGTTGCAAATAGCTGGGTGTATTGGTAGTGTAAAGGAGTTAGGTTACCTTTTTTTTCCCTACGGAAAAGGAATATATACCAATCAATTAAAGAAAAAAATATTAGTGATAAATGACTACTTCTATTGTCTCTGTTAAGAAGCCAAACTTAATGAACACACTCACCTAACATTCTCAATATGACTAAATAAGGCTTTTATAAAGACATTACATTTGTGCAACATGTAGACCAGATAGGATTCTTGTCTCTATTTGTGCTAATGGGAAATATAGTATTGTAGGAGATTGTGCCTTTATATTCATAAAGCACAAGCTGATAATTGGTTGTATTCATCATTAAGAAATCACTGCTGGTGCTGTTATCTTAGCGCATAGCATCCCCAACTCATGTCTATTATTATGACAAGGGCAATATAAGCAACAATAGTATGGCTGTGTCTTACTTTGTCTTTGTCCCATCTCATGGCTGTCGTCCTGCCCGCTCCTCTCACTACACTTGGTGGTCATGAATTCTTTGAGGATACACTCGTGTGCAATGACCCTCTCAAGTTCTTTCATCTCAGCGTTGTATTGGGCAAGATCCTTCACTGCCTTCTCCCTCATCATGATCATCTTAGACTGAGCCTCCACCCTAAAAATACAAATCTTTATAAGTAAGAAATAAGACAATAAGACAAAATCTAGCCTGTTGAGACCAGCTTCACTTTCGTTTCAGACTTTCTCCAATTTCCGTTGGGAGGACCCCGGTCAAAAACTGACTAGGCCATTCAGGTCATGTGTTCTGACTGCCTTTCTGTCCGTTAGTGTAAGGCAGCCACTGGTTGGTACGTGTAATCCTTGACTTCAACATGGATCAACGAATTAGAAGTTTGTGAGATATGGCTGGTCTGACTGGAGGCTACACTGACGAATACATTAACCAATCAAAAGCTGCCTTCCACTATAAGGTCTGAACGCAGGCCCTGATTGGCAATGCCATTTTTTTGACCGGCTCCTAGATTGGAGAAAGGCCAGAGTGATTTGTGAGAGAGAAAAGAATGTGAAGCTTGCAAAGTCAGGCTGGTCTCGCCATGCTAATCAAAATCATGAGGTGCACACCACGCTGATTTTTTTCCAAACTACAGGACGAGCATCTCTAATATGACCTGGCATCGTAGGCAGCGGTGGACAGGTTGACAACATCCCCGATCTTCTTGCGGACATCAAGCAGTTCCTACAACAGACAAGATGTCCATATAAAATATGGATAAAATATGGAGTTAAATGTAAAGCCATTAGTCTCCATTATATTTGGCTTAAACAAATCAACCCTTTTGTAAAAATCAAAGACAAAATAATAGGAATGACAGATTAATACAAACCGTCTAACAAACAGTCCACCAACAAGAAATCAAGATTCAAAACACAGTATCTGAGTGGTGTATGGTGTGACCTCTGACCTTGTCCAGCCTGTCGTGTAGTTGTTGGAAGCGGACACGCTCGATATGAAAGGTCTGCAGCTCCTCTCTCAGATGACTGTTTCTGCTCAGCTGCTCATTGAAGCGCGTCAAGGCCTGGACGGGACATAAAACACATGCAAACTTCAGATTTGAGTACTCTTGCCGGACAACAACAATATGCATTTGAACATCATGATAATATTTAGAGATAATATGTACGGTTTCATGTCTTACTCTGTCCAGTTTGTATTCCACGGTGCGTATTGCCTTCTGAGTCCTCTGCACCGCTGACCTTTGTGTATCATTATTACTGACTTCCCCTTTTCGCAGCTCGGCCAGCTTCGACTCCATGTTTGCGATCTGCCCACATTACACGATTACGTTTGAGACCAAAAATAATAGTAAACCAAAAATCAAGCTAGAATTAATTTCCTAACATGTGAAAAGGTCTTAAAGGTGGAGTCAGTCTGTTTTCAAAAATCACTTTTTGTCAAAATCAGTGAACATCTCCTCACAATCCGCTACCTACTGTCCATACTGTGTGTGTGCGCTGAAAGGGTATGTCAAAAAAAGGGGCCCACCGTATTGTGAAGAGATATTCATTGCTTTTGACAAAAAATTTGATTTTGACAACAACAAAATGGCTGACTCCACCTTTAATTCACCTCTTTCTGCAGGTCTTTTTGGGCCTGCAGCTCTTGCTCCAGCTCCTCCTCCATCGTGTCTCGTTGCTGCAGCAGCGCGCGGAGACTCTGTGTGTCCTCACTGTCCTGCTGCTGGCGGGACAGGGACGCACACGCACCATGGTTACGATGCAGCTCCTCCTGCTCCTTCAACAGCTTGTCCATCTCCTGCCTGCATTCAAATCACATTGACAGACAATTATGAGAAAAGGAAAAAAAATAAAAAGGTCACACATAGGAAGCCAGTTGATTACAGAGTATCAGGGCCAAGGGAGAGAAAGAAAGAAAGATTATGCATTATGCCCGTGAAAAACATTGCGAAAAAACTTCAATATAGAAAATTTACCCAACAGGTAAAAAGACTGCAGTAAAGTTGAAAAGATGTTGACAGATTTCGATCTTCTGGGATCAATAACTCATATGTAAAACATTATTAAAACACAAAAGATCCCTCACTCTTACACATTGCAGTTATAAGTCAAGCTAAGAGGATGTTTACATTCGGCATAGGTTGTAGCAAAGATGCATCGTTTGTGTTTTAATAACGTTGCTTAAGAGTTAATGATTTGAAGAGACAAGGTTTTAATCTGTCAACATAATTTCGGCTTGAACTGTTTAGTTTATTCTCAACATTGTCTTTTCACTTTTTTGTTGACATTTCAACTTTATTCTCGACATTTCGTCTGAGTGCATCATTAAAAAGTGTCCCTAATACTATTCAGAAGCTGATGAAGTGATGTCATGTAGGTGAAGGGAACTACTAACTGTTGTTTGCGGATCTGCTCCCGTGCCTGAAGGGTGTAGGCCTGCCGGTCTCCTTCCATAATCCGGAACTGTCTCTGCAGTTTGGCTATCTCTGACTCTGCTTTAAGAAAACACATCATATGGACATTATAGCCGTTCCAACAAATCAACTGGGGAAATAACATTACATAGAGGGCAATAATATCTTATGATTAATAACGGTAACCAACATCACCTGTGCCATCGATATCCATCTCACTAGTGTTTGAGCGGGCACTTACAGCCGATCTTCCTCGAGGCATGGCTACACTGGGCTTCACTGGGTGTGAATAAAAATAAAGTTAGGCTGTGGAAAGATCAAGCACTAGACCATTGAGTCATTTCTGCTATTTTGCTTCCATACAATGTCTTCTTTCATAGTAGTTTAAATTAAGGGTCCAAAATGTGCATTTATGTGTTTATTTGACTAAACTTTGTCTGTGGGTGTCTGCATATTTCCCCCTATAAAACCAGTTTTAACAGCCATTCTCTCAACATTAGTTTTTTAAGTACCGTGAAGCAAAAAACTCAACTTCTAAAGCACGTATATCCAGTAAACTGTTAAACTTACTGTTACTAAATTTAAATTTATTAAAGGAAAAAAAAGAGGCTGTATCCAAAATCTGTCTTGTGAAAGAATTGGACACTTATATGTTGTCGATATCAAATTTTTAACTATGGGTTTATCCAACATTTATGTTTTTGGTAAGATGCAAAGGTACACATAATTAGTCAGATATCTACAAATTTGAATAGCCTATTTATTGAAACATTTCTGAAACAATTATAATACAAAAAAATATTGTTCCATGGGGATTATTTTATCCACTTGCAAAGTCATTTTGTGATGATATTACATATAATGTCAAGGTCAATGGTTCAACATAGAATACCCGTTAAGCACTGCTTCAGCTTGCTGGAGTTAATCACACATTTTAATATAGGTTTAGACTCATCTAGCATAGTAGCAAACCAAGGCATCCCATCATATAGGGCCTGTCCCAAACAAAGTAGCTATCCATGATTCTTGATGTAATGGTAGCCTAGCATTGACATATTTGGTTCGGCTATACTTATTAAACATATGAAAGGAGTCGAAAAAGTGTTTTCTGTTGAGCAAAAGTAAGAATTCTCTCACCAGCTGTAGGTTCTACAATGCAAAAACCCAGTGTCACCTCCGAGGACCCAGCACAGCAGCACTCTCACAGAGGCTTGAGTTGTTAGCAACTGTTGCTAAGTGCAGCAGTGGCACTACAAATCCCTAAATTCAGCTTGTCAGGCTGCAGAAATAGGTACGAGAAATTGAGCTACATGACCAGTAGAGACATAAGATAAGATAAGATAAGAAGCCTTTATTGTCATTAAATACACAAGCAATAGAAAATACAACGCAATTAAGTGCTTTTTGCATCACATAGGCCTTTAAATCATCAATCACAAAAACAAGGGCAGGGAAATTGTGCATTTGTATACAATATATAGATATCCATAATGATATCGAAATATGATGTGCAGAGTGGGTTAATTAAGAGAGAGTGTATATGTGCAGCATTTCATGATACAGTGTTGTATAAAGGTCAACTAATTATTGTTATATGTCTAATGTACAATATGTTGTCACTGGGTTAAACTAGTCAATAATATGAAAATCACAAACATTCTTTCTTCACAGAGAAAGCATGCAAATAGTCCCATACTATATATATGTATGTATATTTTTTTTCCAGATTACTGATTCTGCTTCCTATCTTATTTCTCTGACTCTGGCTGCTGTGGCTCCTCTTGAGCTTGTGTTGGTGGCACACCCTCGAGGAAGGTACAGAAGTGTTCTGCTGTGTTTAGCTCAGGGTTCCTCAGCAGCAGGTGGCATTTGGGGAAGAAGTAGGCCGCCACCAGTACAAAGTTGCTCGCCAGTATGAAAGAAACATGGGCAATAGACCGGTTCTTGACATCCAAATCTATGTAGATTGGAATAAAGGTCACCCATATCACACAGTAGATCAGGGAGGAAAATGTGATGTCCCTCGCCAGGTTATACTGGTGCAGTGCCTTTGCTGCCATGAAGGTGCACATAAAAGATATAAGGGCCATCGCCCCATTGAAACCTTGCATCAAGGCGACTCCACTCAAGGGTATGACTGGACATGCCAGGAATGCTCTCACAAAGTTGATAGTCATATTTTTCCTATACTCAGACAGTGAGGGCCCTTCTTGAGTAAACCAGCCACAGATACCGGCCTGCACCACGCAGCAGGACAGCACAAACAGCCAGCCCCCTGGAACTCTCACGTGCAGGTGAGACGCGGCCTTCTTCGGGAACTCTGACGTGTAGAATATCTGAAAAGAAAAAATAAGTGTGTGGAGCATGATTACAATGCGCTCTTGACAATACAGTAGGAATGGGCATGATCAATCTATGATCGATAATTGATTGTTAAGAATTTTGTCGATAATGTGACATTTTTTATCGATCTTAAAGACTTTGTGTTGTGTAGTGCAAGTCTTGAAGCAATGCAATGAATTTTACTACATGCTAGCTAAGATACATCTTACCAGCAGAGGGCAATATTAGGTCACTCCGCTGCTTACTCTACTCTACTCTACTCTACTCTGAAGATTCCATTGAGTAACAACACGCTGTATTCTTTATTTTCTGACATAGACCATTTATAAAGAAATTAAAAATTATTAAATGATTAATTGATCGTTAATTTTTCCAATGATCGATCAAGTAAAGTTCTTCAAACGCCCTTATATATAGTATACTAGTCATTCCCCCACCTGTAGTGAGATGCAGGTAATGATGGAGAGGGCCACTGTTTGGAAAATGGAGGTGAGGGGCAGTTGAAGGCGACACACCACGTCCCCTGGTTGCCCCAGGAAGAGCAGCAGACTGAGGCAAGCCCCCATTAGGCTCAGGAGGATTCCAAAACTCAGCGTTCCCCCCGAAGCTTCTACCAATGGGGTCCCTCTGTGTTTCAGGAAGAGCACGCCCACTGCACCCTGGCACAACAGCAGCAGCAGCCCCGCGAAAATCATGGCCAGAGCCTCAGACGTGTCCCAGGACAAAACGTCAAAGGTCGGGTAGGTGCAGTTATTGCTGCGGATCGAAGACCATTGACCTTCCGGGCACTCCTCGCACCGAATGTCCTCTAGGAGAACAGGAAATGTGGTTTTAATGAACAAGCAGACCATGTAGAAATCAATTCAAAACCATGACTTTAAATGGAGTATACTTTGAAAGCATAGATTAGGCAAACTACCAGTGACCAGAGAGGTTGAACTAACCTAGGGAGAAATTCAAACTATTTTGTAAGAAAAAAGACTCCCGCATTACCTTCATTGGCCTGGTAAGTGCCTGGCCGACAGTCGATACAATCGAAACAGCAGGAATGGAACCCTTTGACTCTGCGGACTTGGCCTATCCCACATTTTGCAGAACATTCGGACTTAGGAACCTGCAAAAATTGTGGCATTACAGTTAGTTTGTTATGGGAACCCAAACTTTGTTATGATTAGGTTAAACCTTTACATTTAATCACAAAGCATTAGCTGTATATGTTTAAAAGGTTTTATTGATTTTCCAATACATTTCCAACATTACCTCTGAATTTGGAGTGTGCCATTTGATGAGGGACTTATTGATGGACAGATTTTTATAATAGCTTCCAACTTCCATGAAGTCAATAGACGTGTCATTCCAGACCCACTCAACCAAATTGTATCCGATGTTTGGGTTGCCTTCACTGTCAAATTTAAATTCTGTGCCATTTATGTCAACTGAAATGTTCTTTAAAAACTGCAACAGCTGCAAAAGAAGATTGTATTCATTATATTAAGGTGAGACACTGCAGGTGAATAGGGTAGAATTTTTAACCTATGGATATCATTATGCAACTTTTTTTCAAAAAACAAATAAATAAAATAAAACTAATACTAAACTAAAAGTCAAATCTATCCTATGTTCTGGTCCGCTAAGATGTTAATATGAGGCCCTCCAGTTGAATACCTACATTAAAACAATTATTTTTGTATTACACTTTTTCAGAAATGTTAAAATACATGTGCAAATTTGGCAATATCTCACTAATTATGCATTCATTAGCATCTCTTAAAAACCAAACATCTAGATGTGGCCAGAGTTAAAATCTGTATTTAATTTTCACAAAATATATACAGTATAAGTGTCCAAAGTTTTTTAAAGAGCAGATTTAGGAGACAGTGTATCTATGTAATATCATAAATCAGATATTTAACATCTGACCAAATCCTTCTGTAATAACCTTCAGAATAGTGCTAATGGAAAGTTTAGTTGATGTAATTGAAAATAAAAACCTAATGTTGAGAAAATGGCCGTTGGTTGTACATGGTTAAGCAAAATAAACAGTCCAATTTACGGAATGTAAATGGTACACTGGTTATTTATACTAGTATGAAAGAAGACATGGCAGAATAGCCAAAAACCTCAAAATTGACCAGTGCCTGAAGAAACAATTTTTTGCTTTCCATATCAGCCATAAATTCAAAGTTTTTTTTTTATGACAAATCCTCTCTAATCACCAATAGTAGATGAATAATAATAATAAAAACAATCACCTTCCAGGGATAGATTTTGGTGTCCAATCCTTTCACACAGGCGGTTGAATTGCACCCCAGCATGTTATGCAGTGCCTGTGCCACACTGTAGATGGCAGCATACACACTGAACGCTGCACGCTGCACTTCAGGGTCAGTCACCAGGCTAATGTTATCAGGAGACAAGTCCCAACATTGTGGGCAGGGATTAGCTGGATTACTAGAATTTTGTGCTGGACGGGACAATTTCGGCGCCTCCTCTTTTATTTTGGTGAGTAGCTCCTGTGTGTAGGCAGTGAGTTGATCAAGTCTTTTTGTCTTGTCTGTGAAAGCAAGGATTGTACCGACTGATGAGATATTGTCCAGACGAGTTATGGGGTTATTGATCGCCCAACTTGTGCTGCCAATCCACACGGCCGTCACATTTCTCCTGATAACCTAGAGTAAAAAGGATTGGATGATTAGTAGAGAATGTGAAAGTATTAAGTATGTAAGTAAATTAGTAAGAAAGTAAGTAAGTAAGAAAGTAATTACACTTATTTACACATCACTTTTTAATCAATCAATCAATCAATCAATCAATCAATCAATCAATCAATCAATCAATCAATCAATCAATCAACTTGATTATTAGGGTTCGACAGCAGCATAGTCAAAAACAGACCACACATATTCACCAGTATACTTCTCTGCCTCACTCTCACCTCTTCAAAGAAGACCTTAGCTTGCTCTTTGATTGCAAACACCACCACCACTCCAACCTTGGTTGCTATGATATTGTCGATGATGGTCTCTAGCACTGGTGCGGGGTCGGTGTAGACTGGAATGAGCCCTTCATAGGCCACACAGACAGAACTGTTTGCAGCTAATCGTGAGAATTCCTGAACCCCACGTTGTCCATATTCCTCATCGCTGCCCACCACCGCCACCCAGTTCCATTCGAATTCCTTCAACAGAAGCACCATGACTTCCACCTGCCACTTGTCACTGGGCACCGTACGGAAGAATGACGGGTAGAGCAGTTTGTCACTGAATTTGTCACTGGTTGCTCCGAAGCTAATCTGAAGTGAGAAAAGTCAAATGAAACCATGTTTGAATGTAATAAACTAATCTGATGTTCCCCAGTCTTACCTTTGGGGTATTTTTTACTGAGGTTGCAGGTTAAAGGTGTAGTCAGCAATTCTGGAGAATGTTTGTTGTCAAAATCCCTTTTTTGTCAAAATCAGTTAACATCTCCTCACGATCCACTACTTGTCCGTTTTGTGTTTGTGGGAAAACCAAATCTGGTCATAGTACACACCCTATATACTCTAAACATAGGAGGCCCATGGTAGCTAGCAACATAACCGTTTACAGAGCCTAGGCTGTATATCACTAGATTTTTGCAGCACACACACACACACACACACACAGTAAAGACAGGTAGTGGATTGTGAGGAGATATTCACCATTTTTATTTTTATTTTTTTAAAGGGCCAGCACAAGGTCTTTTTTTTTTTTTTTTTTTTTTAAGGTTATTTTTTGGCATTTTCAAGCTTTATTAGACAGAGTTGAAATGGGGAGACAGAGAGAGAGGGGGGGGGGGGATGACCTGCAGTAAAGGTCCACGGGTTGAAGCGACCACTGCAATGAAGGCCGGAGCCAATATGGTATGCACTCTATCCACTACGCCACTGGAGCGCCCCGATATTCACAGATTTTTGTCAAAAAATTCATTCGACAACAACCATTCTCCAGAACCTCTGACTCAACCTTAAATTTGCACTGCAATTGAGCAGCTTATTCTTTTTCTTTTAATTAAGGAGAGTGAAACAATCAACCTTTTGTGAGACACTGTGGAAGAGAATGTTAACCTCTACTACTCAGATTTTCTTTCAACATTAAAATATTAGAAATAGAAATATTTTTTGAGGAAATACCAAACCCAACCATGACGGAAATTGTATTCAAACAAATGAGTTGACATATTTGAAACCAAACCTGTGGCATCAGAAAGAATCCCAGGAGCTTTCCTATGATTGACACCATTTCCGAGGTACCAGGTCCTATCACGGCTGCAATGCTGGTCTCATAGTCGGTGTAGTTACACTGCACAGACAGCGCGTTGCTAGATTTCTCAGTGAGGAAAGAGATAGTGGGCTTCACGATGATGGCAGACTGTTTGCACGTGTCGTAGATTTCATAACCCAACTTGAAGCCAGGGAGAATGATCTGGTTGCCGTTAATCTCATCCACTGCATATTTCATTACGATTGCCAGACCTAGGCCAAAATCGTTTAAACTGCATGGGATCACGTGCATAAAAAAGAAAGTAGAAGATTTGTTAGTCAGGTTACAATAAGCATACCATACACATTGGTGCAGGATATCAGATAATTACTTCCCCAAAATGCTATTTAAAACAAAAATAAATTAAGTATGTACAACTTTATTTATATTGCACTTTTAAAATCAGCAGTTACAATAGGGCTTTACACACACATGCACAAATACATCTGAACAACATAAATAACAAATAAATAAAAATGACAATACATTATAGGCTAACCATCTTTACCGTTCACAGCTGATGTTGTTCGGTGTCGTTCTTTCGCTGAGGTTGCTGGTCAGGCTGTTGATGGGAAAAAGCCCTCCGAGCATAATGTCCCCGGACAAATTGAAGAGACTGGTGGAAATGCTGTTGAACCACTTGGGGGAACTTGCACTGCAGCTCAGTCTTAACGCCCAGAACCAAACAAGCAGAATGAAAGGTGCAGCCATGGTGCTACATAAGCCCACTAGTGACAGACACTAGAGTTATTGCAACAGTGTGCATATGTGTCAGTACATCAGGAAATATTTGCTGTATGCAAACTCAGAAAAACAAATGGGTAGAACTGGCCCTTCCTCTCTCCGGCCACATGAAGTTGTCCTTATAATATTGTGTGTGTGTGTGTGTGTGTGTGTGTGCAGGAGGGGTTTACCTTTCCGGAGCATTTTCCTTTCATTTGCTTGTGGTCTTACCTATGATTCCCTTTGGTTGCTCTCTGTCAGGGGATGAAAAAATCAGCACCTTGGTCTGCTCACCATAAATTGTTATAACAACAAAAACCCCACATTTATCGCTGTGCAAATTTTAGTTTACCAAGGTAGCTTTTCACTTCACTGTCAGTGCTGTGTGCCATTGACAAAAACAAAAACAACGAAAGGTATCAATGTAGTACCTGTTAATGTGAATAATACCACATTCTGAACGTTCAACTGAATGTTTACATTTTATGTCGTTAGGTTTTGCATTCAACCTGGGTGTTGGTTTTGCATGTACATTTGAATGCTAAACCAACACTGGATGTTTGTCATCCACACAAGCATATTGACATATTTCCTCCCACAACATTTGCATAAACCTACCATAGATATAGGGGAGAACGGGGTAATCTGAACCACTTTTTACATTTGCTCCTCTCTAAGTGAGCTAAAATTATTTATCACTCAAATTTACACATTTCCCATTAATTCAGGATGTTTCCTAGAAATGGGCATAAGCAGATTTTTTTCAAGACAAAGGGCAGTGAAAATATGATTGTTTTAAAATGTTTTGTCATGTGGCTCACTTTACCCCAGCTGTGGGGTAAACTGATCCACTTACTTTTTCCACTCTGAAACTACCATAACAACACATATTGTAACAGTAAGAATCCTGAAAGCTAGCCACACATTCCAGAACTATGTCGGACTAGTAAAAGAATGATGGGGTTTGGTCAATTAAGCAAAGCAAATTTTCTAAACACTTTAAAGTAACTCTGAACAAAATCAAATACAACATATTATAATTCAAAAGGTTTTAATAAGATTCAAATGAAAGATAGAACCAGTTAGATTAGAACACAGTCTGGGGGTCAGAACACAGGACCCTTAGAGCCAGCTAGGGTGGGGGTCAAAGCATAGGAAAATCAGAACCAGCGAGAACAGCCTTGGACTCAGAACACAGGAGAAGACCCAACTGGATTATAACATCAGCCTGTCATACTCTACAACTAGGCCTACTCTACATTCCAGCCCTGAAGGTTACAGGGAAAGATGAGAAGGTGCTCTTTCCGTGTGATTGCCCCAGGTCGTCTTCCTGGTGTATTTCCTTGGCATGATGGCTTTTCTACAATGTGTATGACATTAAAATAAAACATATGTCATGTAATATTACATTAAAATATGTTTAAGACTAAACTTAACTTGTGCCTCATGGTGGGGGAAAGTGAGACAGTGGCTCACTTTCCCCCACAGCATTTGGCTCACTTTCCCCCACCACCACAATTTGAGAAAAAACTACCTCTCTTACCATTTCAGGCTAATCTTTAGCTAATATCATCACATGGTTTTTATATGTTGGTAGTTCATCAACACGTATGATAGAAGTTTTTCCACGTGAATAAATTTGCTTTGGCACAACAGTTGATTAAGTTGAAAATTTACTTTTACATGCAAAATACTTATTTTGGTGAAAAAAACATGCTTACCAGAGCACCATGAGGTCCTCTCTTTCAGGGCCATGGGGAAATGAGAGGGGCTTGAAAACATATATCTCACATGACCACAAATGTTTTCCGTTGCCTAGATACAGGGGGTGGCTCACTTTACCCGTTGCCTCAGATTCCCCCGTTCTCCCCTATGCTCTCTTCGTCATTTAAAAAAAATCATAGGATTCTTTTGATAAAATAATAAACAATCCATGATATTTGTATTCACAGCTGACATAGCTGCTACTTTTCTCTTCTTTAAAAAAAGCTATTGCTCCCTAAAGTTTGAAAACCACATGGCTTATTTGTTTGAATGTTTTGGTTTCCTGTTAAGCACATTGAACTAGATTTGCATTAAATATTGCTTTACATATCACTAAAGAAGGACAATAGCTAAACTTGACTGCAGCTAGAGAGAAACAGCATGGACAAGTTATCAATCAATACTTGGGTTATTGCCCTTCATAACTTCTGTCCACTTACTTTAAAATGTCAAAGGCTAACTGTGAGATGAATTAGTTAAAACATATTATTTTTTTCAGTGGTTGCTTGGAGGCGACAATTCATTGGCTCAAATCTAGTTTGCAAATCACTAAACAAAGGAAATTAGGAAGACTAAGTGAGTCATTTCTAATGCACGGGACAAAGGCTTAAGGTTATACGAAATGTGACCATTCTTCAGTGGAACTACTGAATTGCAGCACACCTAAAATTTGACAGAAGAAGACGCAGAAACAGAAACCAAAGGGAAAGTTCTTTGACGTATTATATTACAAGGAAATGTTTTTTGTTGTCTCTTTGATGTCTGTCGTCTGTCTCACTTTGATATAAAGTCCTAAACAGTGTCAATGGAGGGAGTGGTTACGGGTTGGCCTCACATGGGCAAAAATGCTCCTCTCAATGACATGTGACCACAAGATTCCCATTTGATTAATGGATTAAGAATGACTCGCTAAACCGGGCAGAGGAAACCGCAATTACCATACACGCCTTTTACAACCACGAACAGTGATACATTTCATTATATATGATGTCATTCCAGTTGAAGCTTACTTTAGGTTTTGACGACCAACATATTTAGTAGTATGAAAACTCTTTCCACTAGAAACTGTAGTGTAATTGGCTCTTAAGATCTTTATTTTCATTGTTTTTTAAGTGTTGCTTTATGTAAAAATATTTTTTGTCTTTTTGTATTCATCATTAACTTGACAAATAGATTTGAAATGCATAGTTTTAGTTTTTATTCATTGTTGCATTTTAGCATTATTTCATATCCTATAGCAATGTAGAACATTGCAACATTGCAAAAAACAACCCATTTACAGTATTTATACAAATCTTGAGCTTGCACTGCTGCGGGTCCTTGCCATTATAAAGGATTTTCTGTACCTGCATTACCATTATTTTCATGCACACTTTATCTTTCGTGGTGAAGCAGCCTGGATTCGAGGATGTATCAGTTACAGGAAGGGTTTGTTCGGGGACATAAAGGAGGTATTCTGTCGCCTATCTTGTTAGTCATCTTGACGTATGAAGGCCGGTGATGAACTTCAATGTTTTTCTTTGGTACAGTCTGTCTGCTCTTTACACCCACGGTTCATTATTCTACAACAAGTCAGCATTCAAGGTTTTTATCCACTTTGTGAATAGTCGGAATGACTCACAATTTAAATCTGATAAATTGACCTTATTTTAAAAAAATCTAGGAAAAACCGATTGCCTTGAAAAAGTTCTGTAAATAAAACTATAAGTCTCAAGTTTCGTTTACTTTATATCTTTCTTGTTAAGTTAACTTAAAGTTTACTTTAGACATATAACTCAAAGTTGCTTGCATGTCTATGCCTGGATCTTGTGTGCGCTTGGTGCGGGCTTGGATGCGTCTGCCCCCTTCGTGTGCGCAGACAGTGTGTTCAGATTAAAATCTTGTTTGTGTTCGGGCAGCTTTCTTTCTCAAGCATAACATTCACCTTTTGCCTTGTTGTGTGTGGTGTGTAGCTAAGGGGAAAGCTGTCATTGATGATCTGCACCGATGTCACACACGCACACACACCCACACACGCACACACACCCACACACACACACGCACACGCACACACGCACACACACACACACACACACACACACACACACACACACACACACACACATGCAAACCACCTCTCCTGTTTTGTTTCTTGGTATTAAATAATTTCTCTGTGGCCTGTCACACTCACAATGGACAATACCAGGCCCCAACTCTATAGCAACTTTTTTTTTTAAATAGATCAAAGACTTTGATGTTCACCTCTTCTTTTAACTAAACTGCTCCTCATTACATTCTGAGTCTTAGATGCAGAGTGACTTCATATAAACATAATTGAATTTGTATAATTCATATGTATTATTGTCATGAATTTTATTATATTTAATTTAATTTATGTATCACTGTATTCATGCATTTTGCTTATTGTCTTTTTACGTTTTGGTCTTTTATTCGCTTTCTAAGTAAAGAACTTTGAATTGCTTTGGTGTACGAAATGTGCTATATGCGTAAATACACTTGCGTGCTTGCTTGCACATGGAGAATCACTATCAATACTTCACTAAACCCCTTGATGGTCATAAATGTGACTACTGCTCCTGGGCTGTTCAGAACATTAAATGCATGATCAAATTGTTGAAGTTTAGAGCTGAGCTGGTAGATGTATTGTTTTGAGTATAGGAGGAATGCTTTTTAAACCCCACTTTAGGAGCTGGGGAAAGTAAAAACCAAGAGTCTCTGCTTGGACTTGGATAGATATCATCATTGTTGCCGTTCATTGTGGAACAGGGATCTGTCCTATCTTGCTCTGCCTGAGATTTCATCTTCTTTTTTTTTTCTTCAAAAGGGTTTTGGGGAGAAATCGAGGGGTCTAAAGATTTTACACACACACAGGCTCAATCACCTGTATATAGTTGAATCTATAATTTTTTTTTAAAATTGTCATTCCAGTTCAAAGTCATATCTTCAAATGCCTTTTTATCTGAACATGATGCTTCAACTCCAATAAAAAAAATATATGACTTGAAACCACTATAGATAAGCGCGGAAAAATGTTTTTTCATAATTCTGGTGAATTGACCCTTTAAAGATGGTCCACACTTATACATGTATTCCCTATGCTGTACAGTTTTAGTAATTTTATTCTCCCTTGTGCATGAAGTCCACCCTTTCCTGAGTGTGGACATTTACATAGTTCAGCCACTAGATGTCAGATGTGTGTATTTTATCATCCACAACTATTGTATTCATAGTCGGCCTTTGCCTATTGGGCTGCTGAAATCTGGCACTTCACTTGAACTTACAGAGGGAGAATATTGATGTTATGGAGGGAGCCAGAGGCCTGCGGTCAGAAAAAACATAGAAAGATACGCATTGTGTTGCAGGTGATGGCGCTGAGGTGGCGCGTCATGCAGATGTGTGGGCTGCAGCAGGTACATTGTGTAGCAAAGAGCTGTTTGTACAACTGATAACAGAGGGGAGTCAACCTACGCACATGTTGAAATGAATTTTCTAGGTACCCAATGTTTTGGTACAGACTCCAACATGTTTTGTCCTGTAAGACTAAAAAACATTTTTTGTCCACCGTCCTGTCTGTACATTTCCGTGCGTTAGCCTTTTGACCGGCAAAGAAGGGAACACTGTTGCACAACACTTTTTTTTGTTGCATCAATGGGGAACAGCAAGTCATGAAGAAGAAAAGTGAAGAAAAAGATTATTTTGCACGTGAGAGTGCTTTGTGCCATTGTGCCAGTGTTAATCTGCTGTGGTTGGCAAACATAATATGCCACAAGTGCCCCTTTTGTCAGCCCCAACAGGCTGTGACTGTTGTAAAACACAGTCTAAGCTACATTCACTCCCTGAGAGAGACCCAGGAATACCACCCTCTTCCTCTTGCCCTCCTTCCCTCCCATTACTACCCCCTCCCCCTCCCCCTCCCCCCACACACACACAGACACAGACACACAGACACACACACACACACACACACACGCACACGCACACGCACACGCACACGCACACGCACACACACACACGCACACACACACACACACACACACACACACACACACACACACACACACACACACACACACACACACACCATTTGCCCGCAGAGTGGCCGGATCAGCCTAGCTCTCTAATCTCCATCGCTGGCCTGAGAAACACAGGGCCCGTTGTTGACACTCTGGCCTCATACCCCACAGGGACTGACAAATTATTAGCCAGCCTCTCTGTGCAGAGTGAAGACAGCCAGCCAGGCAGAGCCTGAGTGCAGGCAGCAGAATACTAAACTGTGCTGCTGGATATGAGACCATGTGTCTTGGTTAGTTCTGTGGCAAAGATGCTGCTAGGAAATGGAATAGTAATGTTAGTCTGGTCTTACTCAAGTATGGTCTTTAGGTACTCTTTACACCACTAAACATGGCCCAGTTTTTAATGCAGAAAAGCTTGTGTGTTTGTGTGTGTGTTTGTGTTTGTGTGTGTGTGTGTGTGTGTGTGTGTGTGTGTGTGTGTGTGTGTGTGTGTGTGTGTTATCACAGCCTGAACACGCGTATTATGGAAGTGTTTTTACCTCACCTCGAAGGGTTAAAAAAAGGATCCATCCCTCCCCCCTGCCGGCAGTAAAACTTGTTCTTCTCCTGTCTTCGTTCTGTGTGTGTGTGTGTGTCACTGTGTGTGTGTGTGTGTGTGTGTCACTGTGTGTGTGTGTGTGTGTGTGTGTGTGTGTGTCTCTAACAAGTGTGTTGCAACATGTGTTTCTACATACACATTCACATGTGCAGGGATATATAAACAATGGAATACAGCATTGTGCATTGTTTTTTGTTGTAATACAGTAAGTTGACTGTTTAGGGCCACTGCTTTGTTTCATATCTGCAAATGCTTTCACTGAACCCACTTCTCTGTGGAAGCTAAACTATGATACAATTCAAAGAAAGCACTTACAGATTAACCTTATTCTTATAACTGTGTGTTAGCCCTTTATGTCTAAGGACTGGAACGGCAATGTTTGCACACTGGATTGACTAACCTGCAGGTCGGAGAGAGAGAGAGAGAGAGAGAGAGAGAGAGAGAGAGAGAGAGAGAGAGAGAGAAAGCCTCTTTGGTGTGTATAGGCTCTGGAAACCATGTACAGTTCAAATCAGGGGCAAGAGTGTTTGGCTACATCTCGGCCGCCAGTCTGCTCTGTTATACACAGCAGTGAATGTTTGAGTCACTGCAGGCTCATGTTGGCTTGTTGTAGCAGTATGAATTTTACGAGCTTGTTAAGGAAGGAAGAGAAAACTGTTTCACCTTGCACATGATGGCTGGAAGCTCGTTCTTCTGTGTTATTATATTTAAATGAAAAGGGATTGGCAAGCAGCTGACTAGCACGGTTGTCACGCAAAAGGTACATTTCCTATTATTTTAAGTGCTGGACGTGCAGCATTATTTATTCTGACTGTATACGGGGCAGAAAGTTGGCAGGGGGAACAGCGCAGAGGACCTTGAATTTCTGACATCACTGTAACGACTGGTTGGGTTAGCGTTTACTCAGTGTTCAGGGATCCAAGTTGTCACAGCTGTGTAAACTCTGGTGACATTATGGACAACGTGTACTGGAGTTCAGATCATGTTGTACAATTGATGCCAGGCCTGCACAAAGAATACATGTGCTTACTGTACACTTTGTACTTACTTGCTTACAGATATCATCATGAAACTTTGCCTGTCGAAAACTTACATTAAAACAATTATTTATTTTGTATTACAATGACAACTTTCTTAGAAATATTTGATTAAATATGCAGATTTGGCAATATCAAACTAATGATGTGTGAATTTGTATCTTGTACAAACCAAAAATCTAGATGTTGGAAAAAGCCAGAGTTGGAATCTCTTTCATTTAATTCTAACATATTAATGTCAACGTTTTTTTGTCAACGTTTTTACGGAACATGTTTTGGGTAGGCCTACATCCTATTTACATCTTGTTAATCAAAAATTACAATGTACAGGTCTTAATAAATATTTTTTTATTTTTGTACATGTTTTTAAGAAGAAGCAAGATGTTATGTGCTCAGTTCTTATTTTGCAGAAAGCGAATCAAGATTGGCATTGTTATCATTGTTTATAGCTTGGTATACATTTTTTTTTCAGACAATGTCTTTCTTTGCCCTTAGCTTAACTCAGCTTAGTCTTAGGAAACATTTACAAGGCGTGCATGGGAGATGGCACGACTTCTGTTTTTTTCCTTTCACTCTATCTGTTTGTGAATTGCATCAGACCCGGATGTGTGTAACTGATCCGTTTTATTGATGTTCCACTCTCTGCTCCTATGGATTTCAAATGGACATGAGTAAAGCAGCAGAAAGCACTCAAAATGTGACTTTATATCTGTCTCGTTTGACTGTGTGTGTGTGTGTGTGTGTCCAAGTGTGTGGCACTCCTGCTAATGCGGTGGTGTCGCGTTACATCCCAATGCTAACTGATAGGTCTCATCTGACAACCTCATCAGGCCAGTTATCTGTGATCTAGTCTGCTCTCCTGCAGCGGTTTTTACCTGCTGGAACAGGGGAAGTGAGCCATGTAAAGTAAATAAATCAAATTAAATTTGTATAGTATTTCAAAATTGAACCGACGATGTGGGTGCTTTGATTAACACTTCAAAAGTTTAACCATAAAAAATGCAACCATAATCTGTATTTTTATGATAAACATTAAAAATGTCATCATTAAAGCTAAAGTGTGTAACTTTTGTTGCCCCCATGAAGAACACTTACGTCCCATCTACATGAGGTAAGCCTTCGGTAATGGTGCATGGATTTTGTTCCTTCTGCTGTACATCCAAGTTTTGTCCTGGCAGTAGAATCAACAACTTAAACATTCTGTGGGCTCGTCTTGAACTGAAAAAAACAGAGAGAGTTTTGCGGAGCTGATTGGTTTTATCAACTTTGTGTCAGCTCGTTTTGCAATGGCTTGAATGTCACCAACATTCATTTATATATTAATAACATTTTATATATAATTAGTGAACATTTGCCAATTGTAATGACATTAACATTCCCTAAAAAAAGTAATGTTTCATGTCCTTAACATCAGTGGCTGTCAAAGTGTCACGTGAGCAGCTTTCAGGAGAATGCTTTAGAGCGGGAAGCAAGACCACATACAAACATGACCACAGTACTTACCATTTTTTTTTTCAGATAATGGACTATCTTAAAAGTAAAACGTCTCATCCATTCAGGCCTGATTTGAAGTACGGTAGTCTGTTTGTGAGCAGCTGGGAAAACATCCTATGTGTGGGCGGCTGCATCCGAACAGTAACAAATTGTTGTGGCTACAGGGTGAAGCACTTGAAAGTTAAGAGGAGCAGGGAGCCGGCGAGCACGGTGGAATTTTACCAGGTCAAGCTTATGTAAGAATCTGAGTCGACATAAGACAAAGGGTTAGAGTCATCCCGCCAGACAGACAGACAGACAGAGAGAGAGAGAGAAGTTAAGGCCAGACACTGCAGGTGAATAGGGTAAAACATTTCACGAAGAGATATCAACATTCTAACTCCTACACCACGAGGCCCCCCCATTTGTCAGAAATGTTTGAATAAATGTGGAAATTTGCAAATATCTTACTAATTATGCAAATGTACAGATGATATGTACTGACAAAGACAAGGTTCAGTAAAATAAACACCTAAATGTACATTTTTGAGAAGACAAACATCTCAAACTTGACCAGTGCTTGAACAAAAAAAAAGGAGATTTTTCCTGGAGTGCATTCGCCTTAAGAGAAGGTACTGTTGTTACCAGGTTATACCGCTCCAGTGGAGCAGGGAAATGCTGTTTATGAGGAGAGCAAAGAAAAGAGGATAAAAGCTTGGGATGTCTGGTGCCTGCAGCCCTATTGACTGCCGGTCTCTGCCTCTGCCTCGCTCCCTGTCATTGTTGAACCTATTCACTCTCTTGTTTCCGGGCAAAGTGTGTGAGTCACACTCTGAGCCTGTCAGTCGTCGGATGATTTGATGCGGGTTTATTAAAGGAGGTGCGTCTTTCCCTCTGACTCAATAATTGCTTCCTTGTGAAGACAGACAGAGATCAGCATCTGTTGTGAGGAGGAAGAGTTGATGAGAAGGGGATGTATGTGTGTGTGTCTGTGTGTGTGTGTGTATGGAAGGGGGGTTGCCTGTTTTTAGAAACTACCAGCTGCTTCAGTCCGACCCTGGGGGTGTCTGTACTCCTCGGTACAGGTTAGGAGCTGCCCTAGTCATTTAAGGGAACCTGACTCTGTCTCCAGTCATAGACATTTTTCATGCTTCACTTCACAAATATACAGACAACTTTTCACATATTGCATCATTGCTGAGGTAGGACTATTGCTGTCATTTTACATTTTTATATTTCGATAGTTCTTGATACATTTTTGCCATTTGAGTGCTGAATAAGCGCACTGTCATCTTTAGCAACCCTAAGTCAGTTGCATTATCATGTTAAGTTGTAGATACAAAAAATGTAATAATTAGCCATAATTAGTGATGTAAGTAAGCACAGTCATAACTAGCACCTCAAGCAATGAGTCAAATTAGTCCTTTTTACTTTGTTTTCAGGGTAAAAGTGGCAGGATGAAATGTACACTTTTAGACACATAGCATGGGTTACACTTTACTTTATCCCTATTTAGTACATGTGAGTTGGACCTTTGCCAGCCTTTTTATTTTTACATTTTTTAAATGACATACGAAATGACTTTTTGTGACATGAATGTAAACACTGGCTTTGGGTTACTTGCTCATTAACATACTTTAACTAGAGCAGCCTTCACATTACTGTTATCACACCATCACATATTGTCCAGCGATCACTGAGGAAGGCAGCATCTCTGCAGTTTCCAGCTGCTCATTAAGGACGCTTAACAGTCTATCACTATTTCAATTATTTTTAGTGCCGCCAGCCCAGGGCAGCTGCGTGGGTGAAAGGGATATGAAATAATACGAAAAAAGGATATGGGAGGATTTATTGTTCCAGGAAGAAGCAATGGTTTCCATGTGGTATATGTTTCAAAACAGATGAGCCTAATACAGTTGAAACCAAACTCAAAATCATAAAATGAGCAGTTTTGGCCATTGGAACAATAATTAAGCTAGGGTATTTTAGGACTGAATGAACATATGTTTAGCCACTTTGGGGCGGTGGACACATGCTGTAAACAAGACGCTGACATATCATTTGTCATGCTAAGTCTATACCAGCGTTGGCACAACTTTGTTTCAAACATGAGGCGATAGAGATTTTGAAATACTCTACTCACACCAGGTATATTGCATTTTATTTGGATAGATGACTCAGTTTTGTGCGCTTGAGACAAGGGTTTTGCGTCACTCCGGTGACCTTACAGGAAAATCCACATTGCATTACTCCCTGCAAGTGACAATACCAGTCATCACCATGATTATACATTGGTAATAGCCCACTTGATGAGAAGCCAGTTCTGTAATACAGGGCAGGGCTCTGGATTGGAACGAAGACCCCCAGACTCTATTCAAAAGCCCTTAGCCTAAATTAGTAAGAATTACGTGTTAGTGTCTTGAAACCTCTCAAAGCGCATGCTCCTCTTACCTAAACACCCAGATTTAACCATGTTTTTCTCAGTTTTGGGTCTTAAAACAAACTCTTCCTTCAAACTCTACCGGTGTCTAGCTATCAATTTTCCTCCCATGGTTGAAATCGGTCATATGTGAAAACCTGGTCTAAATCTGTCAACATGTGAACACAGACGGCCCAGCTGCAGACCCTCTGACTGTCTCCAGGGTGACGAATGATAACCTGTGTGTGACTGACAGTAAGGCTCGCGTGTGAAGATGCAGGCTGCTTCACAACCATAAACCTATCTTACCTGGGGAAGGGGGTGGTTGGAGAGGCCTCTGTCAAATTGCAAAACACCTGAATCTGACTCACTCCGAGGTAATAACGCACCTTCAGAAATGCAGAACAGCCCTGCACTGTTCCTCACAATGAGACGGACACTGACAATGTGTTTGATCTCTATAAGACCTTCAATTACTTACTGAAAATACCATTTATGCAGTCGTTAATTATTGCTGTTATTATTTGGTGTTTATTGACTAACCATTAAAAGAAAATTACGTCATGTTACTTTTTTCGAGTGAAATTTTTACCACTGTGTTACATAATGTAGAATATAATATTGCAATCAAATATTAAAGCATTTACTTACTTTTGAGAGTCCTTGACTGACATACATATTCATATTTGTTTATATAAGCTACATATTGAGATGCACACTGTGCTTTGGCAGTTACTTTTTATTATCAAACGGTGGTCATGCCAATAAAGTACTTTCCCATTTATCGCCAATTGAAATATTTTTAAATTAGATTCAAGTACGCTGTTTTTCCAAAAGCATTATGG